>NC_044586.1:32600077-33219035 GCF_901933205.1 Camarhynchus parvulus | reverse complement strand
TTGCTTGTAGGAAGCCACTAAAGCAGTAATGGCCTCTTCAGCTCCACACTCTCTAGGCAGAGGAATTTACCTCAAGGCACACATGGGACCTGAAGGCACATCTGAAAGTGAAAAAGCATCTTCAGAAAAAAAATTCTGCATATAGTCTCAGAGGAAGAATTTGAGCCACCTCAGAGCATTTCTTGTTTGTTCTATGGTTTTGGGGTTTTTTTTTTTTTGAGGGCATAATAATTGTAATAAACACTACTAAATGTGAATTTTCCCTCTCCCTTTGGTGGAGGACAAGCAATGAAAAAGTGGCAATTGCTCTTTCTCTGCATCTTCCTCAAACATTTCTAGTTATTACAATTTGTATCTTCTTTTCACTAGTCCATCAGTTTGAGGTGATGTCTGGAAATGAATAATCATTTTTCTTACCACTGCATCCTCAGCTTTAAGAGGATTCTCTCCCTTTCATGTTTAGATCTTTCATTTTCTGCTTTATGCATCCTTAAAAGACCAGAAGCCTTTTCCCTCTGCTTTTTAATTTACTTAGGAAAAGCACATTAATTAAACAGCTATATTTGGTTGGTTGAAGGTTGCACATGATATTTATTTAGCTGGAGGTTTATCTGGCTGTCAGAATAACTCACTGGAGAGATCACAATTTGATAACAATGCTGGTCAACCAATGTGACCTTCAGCAGGACCACCTGTGGTGGACCTTGTGAGCTCGCCTGTGGCACTCATCCCTGCCTTTTCTGGCATGATTTTATACACTACTGCACTTCAGGCACACAGTGTGTAACTTCTGTCAAGTCTTCAAGAGACCAGCAGTGTGACTCTGAAAATGCTGATAAATATACAAGATAGGATTCAGAAATAGCCATGTTACCTCTTCTTCTAAGGTTTCCAGGACTGTAAAGGAGGGAGGACTGGAACAACCAGACAATCAATTTATGGAACGCTGAAAAGGTCAAGATATTGTAATATGCTGTATTGCAGCGAACCTACAGGATATTAAAATTCAGATGGTTCATTCCTAGAAAATAATTGCAGTTGTGCAAATACAGAAGCATAGATTTCCACCGTGGTGGCAATTACACAAATAAATGGATCTACTCCAATTACAGTCTGAGACAAACATTCTTGTGTGAGCCTCTTTGGAGTTTGTATATTTGGAGTATTAAGTTGTTCCACGCAAGCACAGTAACTGAAACTGATAACAGAGATGGAAGTCTTCTTCCCTTCTTCTTTCTCATAAACAAAATGATGAGGAAACATTAACACTCAGATCAACCTCTAGCTAACCTTTTAATTTCAACTGTTGATATGACAAAGTCAGGACCCTCTGTACATTTCAATTGTTTTGTTGAGATAAGGAATTTTTCCACTGACTATAAGCTTTACTTTGACAAACCTCTCTTAATTTAACATAGAGGGTCCCAGAAATTTATCTGGGAACCATTTTGATATAAGGGAAAGATGAGGTTTTTGGTCTATATGACCTTGTATCTCTTATTGGCTTTTCAGAAAAAAAAACGCTTTTTCTACAGGATGCAATTTCTACACCTCTGGGCATTGCTAGTCTAATTGACCCTAAGTGGTGCCCAACATTTTTCAAATCCTTACCAAAAGCTGGGCCTACAGCTACAGCTGAGGCTGCAGCAGGAACACATGGAGCAGAAAGAATATTTTATATATCTTGCAGAAAATAATCTTCTCAGTATGTCCCTCCTCTCAGTGCTTGCTTATATTAAGCACTGAAAGTCACAATCCTCTATACACAGCAGAACTTGACTATTTAGAAAGGAAACAATTTAGCCAGCTAACCGAGACAGAGAATTGAGGCATTACTTCAGGAGAAATGAAGAAGGTGATGTCTGCCATTTGTCTTCAGTTACAGGAAGAAATAAGTCCCACCCCAAATTAAAGCAAGAGTTGCAGGCCTCTTGCTTTGCAACTATGAACAAAGTTGAAAGAGTATTTTGGCAAGAGCTTCTGAATTTAAATACAGAAAATCAGAAAAGACCCAGGTCATATGAGAACCAAAGAACTGAAAGATTAACAAAGAAAGCAAAACAATGTCCATGTCATCCCTAGATGTCCTCTGATATCCATGGCAGAATGGTGAATTTGACAGAAACATATTTACGTCTGCCAGGCAGATATCCAGTTACAGGAAAAAAAATTGTTTGCCTATGAAAACACTGTTTGCAGTAAGAAAACTTTGGAAACTAATTTCTAATGTATATAAACTGTATGCAAATTTCCAATGTCTATAAACAATTCAAAATCATTCTTCAGGATATCTTTATGTATCAGGAGGCACAACTTGTATAACACTTTTTTATTGCTATATTTGTGATATAACTGTTTTGCAATGTTATTTTAACTCAAATAATTTAGCTTTCCTTCTGTTTTATGTTTAGAAGTTTGCGGGTTGGGGTTTTTTGGCATTTGGAAGCAAGTCAACTGGAGAGCATTTTCTCTGCCATCTGAGGTCAAAAGTAACAGCATGGAGTCGGAGAGAGCCATTCAGCAGGCAATTTGTTGGGTATCCCTTCTGTTGAACACAGCTGGTATAAACCATACAGGGTCTGGGGCTAACAGAAACAGCAGAAACTAAGAAAGTGAATTTTCTAGAAAAGCTCTAAGTATAGAAAAATTTGAGCATTCTGTTAAAGAAGTAGTGAGTTTGGTTCAGGGAACTGCAGAGTTGATCCCTTCCTCAGTCATATTGCAATTGCTAATACAAGAGGAAATAGATGTTTAAATCATTTTTTCCTGTTAATAGTGTGTTTTTAGGTACTTCTAATAGATTGTTTTGCAGCCATAGTATGATAAAAACCAAAATTGTTGAAAAACCCAGCAACATGTGAAAATGAGACTTGGAAAAAATTGTGCTTCTCTACAAGTATTGAAGTTGTGCTCTCTTCTCCAGCTTTAGAGCGGGTATTTGAAAATTACTAGTGAACTAATCATAGATATGTCCTTCACTATTCTAAAGAAAGATCTGCACTTTGAGCCATTTTGGAAGGCCCAGCTGCTCTGTGCAGTGACTTCTCCACGAACAGCCAAAAGTAAAGGTGCTGGAGACTCCGTCTTCACTGAGAAAACCCATTTCAAAACTTGCTCAACTTGGAAAATCACATTTGTCCAGATTATTGCATTTCAGCAAATCTGTTTTTTTCTGAGCCCATCACTGTGCACTCCTGTGCACCTACACCTTTTCAGGCAGCCAGGCCTTGCCTTCCCCAACAGGGAAGAGGGCACGATGATCCCCAGCTACACAGAGATCCAAGAGCAAGGTCAGGCTTTTGTCCCTCCTCTGCTCCAAAGTGGCGTCAATGCTGGAAACTGGGGAGGGAACTTTCCTCTCCTTTGTTCTCAGTAACTCCCCATGTGCTAATTAATGATGAAATTTTACTGCCTACACTACTAAGGGACATAGACATGCAAAGATTTTGCCTACAGGGCATGATAAAGACATTACAAGACTATATCGTGAGTAATTAGGATAAAACATTTAATTGAGAAGATGCTCATCAAGTGAACATCCTCCAACAAGTACACCAAGACTTATATGAGTTTATTCAAGAGTATGACTAGGGATAAGTGGCCAAATTAAGTTTGGCAGACAATTTAAATTGTGTTATTTCCTAATTGTGAAATGCTTGACTTTGTATTTTTCTTTTCCCACAGATGGGTGTGTACATGTATTTGTGTACATGTAAACAGGAGATCAGTACACATGATTTGCTTTCAGTGAAGATTAGAGCCTTCTGGGGATTATTCCTGAACATTAAGAAAAAAAGCTATGGGTCTTGCAGACATCTTGGAGAGAAGAAGGTGATAAGACATCACAATATAGCCAGGAGTTCTCCAGAGTACAGAAGCTATATCAATATGCTAACAGAAATCTGGAAACTACTGCAGCTATTGTTTTTTCCCAAGACAAAACACATTTTCTCTCTCCTATTTCCCCTCCACAATACACATTCTTGTGAATTTGCCCATGCCTGGTGTTACAACAAAAGAACGGAAGTAATTTTTCAGGTCACGTTGCCTCTCATGAGATGTCCCAGCCACCTGAAAGCAGTAGTGCTTTAGTCTTGGGTTCGTGTGTGTCCTTGTAGAAAACATGGACATGCCAGAGGATGGCAATTCCAGTATCACACTTTAAAATGGAACACACTTTCAGTTGGAAGATACAGCCCTTAATCAGTGACAATGGCAATATCAACAGTGTTTCAGAAAACTTTATAATAAGCTCCACTTACAGAAAAAAAATGCAGAAAATCACCTCAAAGGGCCAATGATGGAGAAAGAAGGAGACTGTTGAAACCTGGAAGGAGGACAGTGCTTACCAGGTGGCTGCACTTAAACAAAGAAGGGGTAAGGCAATCCTAACAAGAATCAGATTATCTGAAACGTCTTATCCAGTCATCCTCTTGATGGAGACTGGAATTGTCTGTTCTTGGAATACATGCGGAGTACATCTAGGCTTTGTCCTCCTGCTGTGCACACTATCCAGTGAGGATGTGGCCTGGAGCTCAGGCTGAGGGTGACACACTGGAAATTGTGAGGAAACCTTACAGCTGGCAGTGGAAGGAGGAAGTTCTGTCACAGTGCCTGAAGGGAGGTAGGCAGGCAGGGAAGGGTCTTACAAACAGCCACAGCAGGCACAGGGGAATGTAAAGTTAAAGTGCAGAGGTGCAAATGGACTTCTGGCATTAGTAGATCTGGCAGGAGTTCTGCAAATTTCAGTTACTTGTCCTGCCCAGTATCTTTGCAGAAAGAAGCCACAGAGCTCCCCTGTAGGTTCACCTGCAAGATGTGAAATGCCTGAGCTTTACCAGGTTATTCTCATCTAAAAGCTTTTTCAGATATTAAAGGTTCAGTTGTAATTTTTCATTTGGACATGCCAATGAGTGATTCAAGATTACCATGCTGTTCATGGCAAGTCAAAAACGTTTCACATCTTATTGTATAGCAGGAAATACTGAGAATATTCAGAATGACTAAGTTAAGATTTTGAGACAAACTTTTGTATTTGGTGGTTTTAAACTTTTTAATATTGCTGTAGCAAGAAGTAGTTGGCTTAATACAGCATCCTTTGGGGATGAAGAAGCACATTCTTCTGCTGCCACTTGACACCAGAATCACATAAACAGGTTTTTGTCTGAGATGGGAATTTAGCAGACAAAAGGTGCTAATGTATTTGACTAGCAACGTTTAAATCTTTATGGTTGATAGGAGACCCCTTTAGTCTTTGTAATGAGGTCACATGTCATATGGTGATGTAATTTTAAAAGGACTGAAAGCCCACAGAGATTAAACATTAGTTTGTCTTCGTAAGTTTGTCATTGTTGGGTCATTCACTTACATAAACACATGTTAGCTAAGATAATTGATTGTATTTAAATATACAGGCCAAGATACTGCAATTTCAAATTACTGTATGTCCTGAAATAAATTAAATCTCATGTCAATGATACCAACATACTTGTTTGTAGCTCATGTAGAAGAAAGCTACAATGTAACTATTGTGTTGAAATTTCATATATTAAAGGTATAACTACGCAGTTTATTCTAAAGGTGTGTGAGAATCACTTTTTTATTCTTCACCATGCTTTGTTAGTCAAATGTTTTGCAACAAAGGGAAAAATAGACAATTATTTAGATATTTTCTGTGTAAAACTAAAAAAGCCATTGCAGAAAATTCTTGGTGATATGAAAACTTTCAAGATACTTCTCTGCTTTGGAATATCACTTCTTAGAGGACTGGTTACTGTTTTGCTGTCAGACACAGACCCCTAAAACTGCCTGAGGCATAAGATTAAATGGTTGGGCCTAGGAAACAGAAAAATATTCTATACATTTGCAAAAACATTTACAAAAAAGACCAGCAATTTCAGAGTAGTCATTGGCAAAAAGGATGTGGGAGCCTTGTGCATGCTGCTGTTTGTTTTGGTACCAGGGGCTGCACCTTGCACTGGCAGAATGGCTGAGCAGAGGTGGCTGGACCACCAGGTCTGATCTTCATGCTGGTGAAATGATATTACTCCATGCCACAGTGAGAAATATTATGCTAAAAAAACCATAGTTCTGTCAGTATGAACTGCATCTACATTAGAAGCCTCTGCTGGCACATCTCTGCTGGGTAAAAATTACACCTCTAACCCAATTAACCTTTCAGGGAGAAGTCTTGCAGCACAGAGACTGCCGAGATAACTCACTGCTCTGTGCCTTTCATGCACTGAAAGAAATAACCTCCAGGTTATCCACTCCAGGGATTGTCATTTCTGAAAGATGTCGGTCACCCGGGATCTTCAGTCACGTATTTGTAATTCTAATTTTAAGATACTCAGCCACTCTCTTGTCTCACAGCTTTAAGAAAAGGCAGCCTCAGATGTCCCAGTATGTTTTATGGTGTAAACTATGATAAAAATCTATCCTTATTTATTTTCAGAGATATTTCAAGCAATGGTGGTATTTCGGTAGGAATATTTCAAGTTATGATGGTATTTGGCAAACTGGATTCCTGGACAATGTGGCTGTCAATTCTTGCCTTTTGGTCAGCCCTTTCTTATTTCTTAACACTAAGTTCTCACTAGGCTGTCTATTTTATGCCTCTTGCTTTCTTAAATAGAAATGGCTAGCTGAAATATCAGGCATTATTTGTAATGGGGAAATACCACACAGCTCAGCAGGAGAGGTTTTTTGTTTCTTTTATTTATTTTTTACTCCTGCAACCAAACATGCCTCGGGTAGCTAATTCCCTCACCTCATGAGGTGGTTTCAACTGCAGCTGTGCTGACCAGTACTGATGAATATTTGTGCAAAATAAAGAGCTGCAAGGCTTGACGTGCTGATAGACTGGAAAATGAAGGTTTTTTGAAGACCCACAGGTATCATGGGAACCATTAACTGCAAGCTATCTTCCCTAAACCTATGACTTGCAAAGTGCTCTTACTCTGGAATGAATAAATGCACATTTTTTACTCCAGAAGGAGCTCCTTTTCTTCATGGGTGTTTAAGGCAATCATCTGAAAACTGTTTTCCCCCACTTTTTCCCTTTCTTGGGAGCTGAAGCACACATAGTGTTAGACTGCAACAAGAGAGCAAAGATGGGGTTTCCCTGTGCTCTGCAGGCAGCCATTTTTCAGAGCTGGAACAACTTCGAAGCCTCATTCCCCATCAGCAGAAACTTGTGGAATATATTCTCTAGGGGTGAAAACCCATCCTTTGGGTGGGAGTTCCTGAATCAGCTGCAGCACCTGATGCTGCTGGAGCAGACAGAGGGCTTGTGGTGGGAAATAGCTCACACGGGAGTGGGGCAGAGCACAGCAGCACGTGAGGCGTGGAGGTGGGGACAGAGCAGAGTGAAGATGATCTGCTGCTAAGGGCTGCTAAGCTCTGTCCACCCAGTCAGGCCAAAGTCTGCGTGTGCTTGTGGGTGGCAGCTCCTGGCACAGCTCTCTCCACAGGTGGGCTTCAAATGCATCCAGCCTCCAAGCTGGCCAGGGTGTCCTGCAGGCCAAACTCACTTCTCAGAACAGGCAGGCTCGACAAGTGCTTCTGTTTATGAATAAGGGACACAGGCAGGATGACCTGTGTCAGCACTGTTTGTTGTATTTTTTGAATATTTTAGTTGCAATGTAAAAATTGTGATTTCCGGGCTGGGGTGGTTAGGAAGTTTCAACCCTTCCTCATGCATTTTATACACTTTCCCCCCTTCTGTCTGCCCTCACTGCTCGCATTACAAAAGCTCTCAGATGCCGGGGCTGCCTCTTACCCGTGTCTGTGCCAGGCGCTCGTTGCAACTGAGCTCTGTCGAGGCCTTTGGATGCTGCTGTTACGCCTATAATAATTCATAACGCCCAGGGCTACGCGCAGCAAACGCGCCGCTCCTTCATGCCCGTGTCCCTGCGGATGCCGTATCTCGGCGCACCCGCGGGAAACTTTTGGTTACAAAGGCACACCCAGCCGGCCCTGGGCGGCGGGGGCAGCGGCGCCCGGAGAGCACGGCCCCTTTAAATTCCAGCTGTGCCGCGGGGGGCAGCACCGCTGGCGGCGCGGCGCGGGGCTGGGGCCGGGGCCGGTGCGCGGCGCGGAGAGCAGCCGGCGGCGGAGGGGAGCGCGCAGCCCTGCGCCCGGGGAGGCAGCGGCTCCGGCGCCGCGGTGCCTCGCGGAGGCGGAGAGGATGAGGATGGCTCCTGGCTTTTTTTGCCTCCTCGCGACGATTTCCATAGTAACCTGATCGAGCGGTGCAATTTCGGAAACTGGGGTGGCTTGATTATAATTTTTTTTCCTCCCCGTTTTTTCCCCGCTTCATCCCACCGCTCCCCGAGGAGTGCCAGCCGACAGGTAAGGTGCCCCGACCCCGCGGGGGTGTTTCCGCGCCGCCGAACTTCCCAGGGCGACAGCGGCCAGGCGCGGGGTCCTGCCCACGGGGCTCCGCCGTGCGCGGCCGTGGGCAGCAGCCGGGGCCGGGGCCGCAGCCCGGCCGGCTGCCGGGGCCGCACGTCGGGGCGGGGTGCCGCGGTACCGGGGAGCCCGGCGGGGGGTAACCCCCCGAGGAGACCGCCGAGCTCTTTTTACCCTCTTTGTTTGCTTGCTCCCAGAGAGGGTTTTATTCTTCCCTTTGTTTCTCCCTCCTTTTCTTCTCCCCCCCCCCCCCCCCCCCCGCCCCTTCATCGCTCCCCTGCTTGCTTTGCTTCCTTGATCATCTTTCCTTCCTCCTCCCTTTTGTGAGAGTGAGAAATCGCACGCACTTAACCTTAAAATCTGCGGCGAGCGAGGACACAGGCGGCCAGCTGCCCGCTCCCGGCGCGGCCGGTACCTGCCGCATCCCGCTCGTCCCCTAGCCCGGGCCGTGCCCCCCGCCCGGAGCGCCCCGCAGCCTCTGTAGCCCTCCACTGGGGCGGGCAGGGGACCGCCCTCGCCCGTCGCGCCGGAAAGGAGAGGGCTCAAAGCCCAGAGCAGCTCAAAGCATCCCCCAAGCCGGGTGTCACGGTCTGGGTCCCCGAGAGGGGAGAAAGCACATCGTGGAAACCTGTGAGCAGGTTAGTCTAGAAGCTTCTCCCACCATGACCTGCTCCTTGCCCACCTGCCTGTGCCCGTCCGGAGAACTTGGGGATGGGGGACACATCTTGCCACTGCATCGGCGTTGGGTTGGAAGGGTGCTGATGGCCCCGGGGGTCCCGAGCCAGCCAGCCCTGCTCCACAGCCTTCTCGTGCAGCCGTACATTTTCTCCCCTTCCTGGGGGGGCAGCACCGGGAAGGCCCCAGCAGGTTTGGGTTAGGTGCCGAGGACTCAGTCCAATTGTGATCATGCTTGGTTGGTAGTGCCATTGCTCTTGCCGGGTGATACTTGTTCACCAAGCAGGTCTCCAGTAAAACTTACTGTTGCTTGCCATCTTCTCTAGTTCTCTGTGTTTCATCCTGAAATGGTGTTTTTGACTGTGGCTACATTATATTTTTTGAGGGGGGGAGTTGGGGTGGGTAGGAAGAGGGGAGTGTTTGTCAATTTTTACATCATTTTGTACTGAGCACAATGAATAGATTAGTCTGCTCAAGGCTTTTTGTTTCTGTCATAAGTGATCAATAATCATCTGCTGGTAAGATGATCTTATTACAGAAAAAGCCAAAGTGCACGCTGAGAACAGCTGAAATACAAGGTCAATAACTCTTGGGTTATCAACAGTAAACCTGCTTTGCATATTTGAAGATGACGTATTTCTTTCAAAGTAAAGGCAACTTCAAGCCTTTGATGAGCTTTATTTTCTGTGCAAAACAGTCAATATAGAAAACAAGCCTTGGTTCGGAGTAGTCTACTCATCCTTAAACATCCCCGGACCTCGTTTAATCTTTCTCTTTAGTGAAGGTGGACGGGAATTGCAGTCCTTTTAGGTAAGAAGAGTTTTTGTAGCCCCCGATACAAAGGTTGGTTTGTTCCTAGTGCCCGGCAACTGCTACAGGCTTTCCAGACACAAAAGAAAGGCGTAGTCTGTGGCCTGAAGATCGTGCATGCTAAAAAGGCAGTCCGCTGGAGGGTATCAGATCAACAACCAGCTCCGCCGCCGCCGCCTGGATACTGGCTTCACTCCGGGAAATGTGACAGCTCAGTGAGACAGGGCACTGGTGCCGAGGGGCCGGTGGTGGCCCGGGGAGGACTGCCATAACCTTCGGGTCAAGGCTGGGCTATGAGGAGCCGGGGCTGCGAGAGAGGGAGCCTGGACAGGAGGAAGCACGGGGGGCAGGTGAGGCACCCTTTGCAGAGAAGGCATTGGATTACAGCACCCAAGCGGGGGAATGAAATAGGAAAAGGGAGCAGGGCAGATAATCGGCAGGGGAAGAGGTTATGCGGGGACTCAGAGCCTAACATAAAAAGCTTGAAGTAATGAGTTTAATCTACGAAATCTAGTTCTTAAATTGTATGTGCTTGCCAATTAGCTAACCATTCTGCAACTCAGAATGGAATTCAGATTGTATCTTGGTAAATGTATTGACTCTGAAGTGCTGCAAGGAGAAAAATCATTCTTTCCTCTTTCCCCTACTGTGGGCTTTAAATATTAAAAAAAAAAAAATCAGATCTGAGAATTGAGGAACCTTTTAATATATTTACTTTCCTGAGTACACATGCTATCTAGCCTAGACTACCACAGTTAAAATCAAAAACTCCTATGGTAATATGACTTCAGGGGGCTAAATTCAGAACAGTTGCTGGGCTTTCTACCAGTGAATATTGCCATGCATTGTGAGAAGGGGTCACCATCAGTCACAGAATGGATTAAAGTACATGAGATGTGAGGCTGTTACCTTGCAGGGAGAAAAGCACTTACAGGATATTGAGGGAACCCATGGCCCTCTTGGGGTCCTCTAATGAACACTTAAACGTTACATGTGTATAAAAAAGAGTTGCAGCATAACCTTTATTCTCCTGTAATAGGGAATGTGTTCATGTATGTATTAGTTTATGTGTATCATAACAGCTTTCAAAATGGCTGAATTATATTGATTCATATAAAATACTATAAAAGAATAGCTGAAATTAGTTTGAATTTCAGTTTGAGAGAATTGTAAAAATAATGTCAGTTTTATATCACTGGACAGCTAGCTGCAGTAATTCATAGGAACTAACAGAAGCCTTCATAAAGCTATTGTTTTATCCAGATTTTACTGGTATGGACTTAGGAAAAGTAGGCATGAGTCAATGCCAGAAATTGCCACCAAGATCAGCACCCTGGGCAAGAATATTTACAGCTGTGTTTCAGAGTCTGGGAATGTTTGCTTTAGATGGCTGGCAGTGCTGTGCTTTATACTGCAGAGGATCAAAAATTCATTATGTTTGATTGGTAACACGGGGATGTAATAATACAGAGCTCCTCATTGTCTTGGAGAAGTGTTATCTAATTTGTGCTAAATTTTACAGTTATGCTCCACATTGAGATGGATGAGAGGTGTATGGCTGGGAGATGTGTAGCTGGGTTTTTTAGCAGGGAATCTGACTTGCACTGATGTGTATGCATTTTTTTGTACTAACCTCCTTGTGGTATTGCCTGCACATGCTGATGAAATAATCTGCCTGAGAGCTGTTAGAATTTGTATGTAAGGAACTGGTTTGTTTATATGTAGATCAGTTATTACTGCAAAGATAAATGCATGCATGGAAAATTGTTATCACAGATGGATGCTGGCTTCTGAAAACTGGGTCTCTTTAAGATAAACTTCATGTATCATGTCAGAGAAATAAGCAAGATGGGGGCAAAACCACTACTGAGTTTTTTATTATGTTCTGCTTATGCCAGTCAGTATAATACACATTGCAAGGACCTGATACTATGCTTGCCATGAAAAGACTTGGGATTTTGTCAATGTCAAATGAGACCCACATTCTCACTGTCTGCCTGACAACTGTTACAAGAAATACCATGGTAAAATTTCCTTGCAGAAACATTTTGTAAAATATGTAATTTGTATTTGTAATTGCTGTATGTTTTGCTTGTGCTTTAGTGTTTCTTTTCTGTCTTGAAAATGACTGCATACAAATAACACCTTGTATTTGGTTTTTTTCCACTTCCATATCTATATTTAGAATTGTATCTATTTAATTAAGAGACAGATGTTCATCTGTTAGTCCAAAAAAGACAGATAGGATAATGGGAGCATGAGATGTCCACTCTTCTCAACTGGACATTAGCAGACCAGGATTCAGATTTGAGTCTCATCTCTTAGCATTCCCAAGGCTCACCAGTCCTTGTTTCTGCTTTCAGTTCTCTGGATTTGGACTACCTTGAGGCATCACAGAAACCCTGTGCAGGACAGAAGAATTTAAAAAGTCAGTCCTTCTTCTGACAGAGCTTCTTGGTCCTCACTAGCTTTTTGGAGCACTGGTTCACATGGTTGCACACAAATCAGGTGTCCTCTGGGGACAGTGTTGGATGGTGCAAGCACTAATGCTCCTTTCTGTGTAACTGCATCAGGAAACTGTATGCAAAAAAGGCTTTTCCCACGGATTTGTCTGAAATGGAGCCAGTGGATCTTGAGATCCTCTGAGCTTTGACTGTTAATTTTTGTGGATGGAGATGGTCAGGTCTCTCAGGAACAGGCTGGTGAGTGTCACTTACTGCAGTGACTGGTTCACAGTGTTTAAGTGGAGTCTGCAGAACTAAAGTCAGGCTCATGGGTCCACAGAGCAAATGTGTTCCGCATCCAGACACGTATGTCAGGAGACGTATTTCAAATGAGACAGCAGTGTCCTTCTAGACTAATTCCAGCAGACAGAAGGGAAATGTGAGCAAGAAAAATAAGGTCAGCCATTATGTTAGTGATGACTTTCGATCTCTGGTGACTTTCCATCTCTGAACTTAATTTAAACAATAAAAATTGCATTCTGTTACTCCACAATGCAGTCATGACTGTTTGGTTTACTTGTACTGCAGCAGTAGGTGCTAAGCTCTAATATGAAACAGAGGGGGTCCCAGTTGATTCTTGGAGGGTAGCCCACTGATGATACCTTTTAGATGGAAAGACTGCAAATAATTGAGAAGTAACTGAAAGTTGGTGAAGTAATAGTGTTAATAAAGCAAGTTAATATTTATACCGAACCAGAAAAATATTTACATAAAGTTAAAAAAAGCCTAAGCACTATTAAAAATTGTTAGAGAATGCTTGACTGTGAGCTGACAGAAATAGTAGCAATTGTTGTTTCCCCAGATTTTAATCAATCTTCTGTCAGTGTCAAATAAAAAACATGAAATTTTTTTGTAATTTGGAACCATGCTCATAGAGAAATAAAATGTGATCCTGGAGTCCTTTTAAGTGGGATGTCCTGCAGTGTACTAAATAATTTGATTTAGAGGGAAAATATATCAAATATGTTTACATGTCATAAAAAGGAGACATTTTTCATATTATATTTATTACATATAAATATATATCTTCTACATATCTTCTTTGTGGAAAATGTGCTGCTTCTCTCTGCGTTACTGACATTTTCATTAAGAAGATGATAGATGCTACTTGAAACAAAATATTTGGCTGAAGACTAGCAGAATCATTGTTTTAGGTTTGGGAAAAAATATCTTCCATAAGGAAGATGCTACAGTCTGTTAATGAAGCATTAATTAAGTTTACAGTTACAAATATGAAATTATGGTGCAATTACCTTTTTCAGGAGTCATTATTGTATTAAGGGTTCTGTTTTGTTTATATTTGTCTTTTTTCACTGTGGCGTCAATTAACTCTTAGAGGGAAATGTTACTTTTCCTCAAATGTGTGTAACATCTAACTTTTTCTGGCCAATTTGTTCATTTCCACCTTGTTTTTAAATGTCCATGTCTTTCTTTGTGTTAAAAAGAAAGCCAATCCTAGGTAACATGGCAACTAGGTAACATGGCTCTTGGAAGAGCATGTCAAAACCAGAATTGTTTATTTGTTCACTATGAACAATTCTGTTTACTGTGGATGAATGGGTTTTATGGTAAAACTCCAGCTGGACTATAAAACTTTCATCCGTGGACTATGTCCTAATGTGTTGTTATTAAGCTTTAAAAATCAATAAAGCAGGGGGAAGTACATTAAATTGGCAAAAGTTAAAATAATGTTGAGGAACTGGCAGTTAAAAACTGTTGATGGAACAGCTGATGAATTTGCAGAAGAGCCTAAGATGATAAGGGTTGTTACAATCTATTTAAAACCATTGCGAATTCATGCAGTATTGCTCTTCTGGAGGCAGCAAATCCACATATCCTTACAGAAAGTCTTGACTCAACAAACAAACAAAGCTGATTAGTCATCCAAGACACCAAAATAGTTAAAGCAAGAGTCAATATGTCTTGGAATATACACTGGAGAATTGATGCAGTTATTTGAAGGCATTTCAGCATGCATAAGGGACTGAGTTACACTATAAACTATTAGGCAGTATGGAACTCCAGTCACAAAATCACAATTATTTAATTGTAAGCTTTAGCTGCCATCATACATTTTGGGGCATTACTTCTTTAAGATATATATGAGAAAACTGAGAAATATAATTTTGAAGAATGTAAGAAATGGGTAACTGCATGTAGGAACTGACTGAGTAAAAGTGAAAGCAAGTGAAATATGTCATGCCTGCACTGATGCACACACCAGTTTTAGGGGAAAAAAACTAGCAGTTATTTAGTCTGAAGCAGTAATAAATGAACTAGGCTGTTACTTTAGAGGGTCTGGGAGGAATTTGTTTATCTTCTGTGGCTAGAAAACACTGTTTATGTAACCTGTTGTCCTTTTTCTTGAGTATCAAAGCAGTCCAGTGGTTCTGTGTCACCATGATGCAGAGGTAATCAAAGCAAACCTTCAGAGACTGTCACAACATTGTCATTATTTTGGCAGAGCATTGGAGATAATTTCAACAAAGAGGCAAAGAAGCTCTGCATTGATAAGTAGGTTTCAGTCTGGAGAGCTGGGTAAAAATAAACAGTCCCAAGTGGTCCAATACCAGTTTAAAACCACCCTGCTGAGACTTTTATTGTTAGTAGAATACAGTGCCCAGATCATGAATTACTTTAAATAAAAGCAATGTCCGTTTAGCTTTTTTCTCCCTCTCTCTATCCAACACTAACACTCCTACAATCTGTGCTAAGGCACATGGAGAAGGCAGTGATTGGAGACAGCCAGCATGGCATCACCAAGGGCAAGTCCTGCCTGACCAACTGAGGGGCCTTCTGTGATGGAGTGGCTGCATCTGTGGACAGGAGAAGGGCTAACAGATAGTGTTTATATGGACTTCTGTAACGGCTTTGACTGCTTTGATGCCGTCGCCCAAAATATCCTTCTCCCTAAATTGAAGAGAAATGGATGTGGTGAATTGTCTGTTAGGTGGATGAGGAATTGGTTGGATGTCACATCCAGAGGGTGGTGGTCAGCAGCTCAGTATCCAAATGGAGGTCAGTGACAAGGGCTGTCCCTCAGGGGCCTGCACAAGTTAATATCTCCATCAGTGACACGGGCTGTGGGACTGAGTGCACCCTCGGCAACTTTGCAGAGAACACCAAGCTGAGTGGTGCAGCTGACACAGCTGAGGGATTGGATGCTCTCCAGAGGGACTGGAGCTGGAGAAATCAGCCCATGGGCACCTCATGAGGCTCAACAAGGCCAAGGTGCTGCGCCTGAGTTGGCAACCCCCAGTAAAAGCTGAGGGATAGAGGGATTGAGAGCAGCCCTGCTGAGAAGGAATCTGGGATACTGGCAGATGAAAAGCTGGATGTAACTAGAAAGCCAGTTATATTCTGGGCTGCAACAGACACAGCATGGCCAGCAGGTTGAGGGAGGGGCTTCTGCCCCTCCACTCTGCCATAGTCCCTCATGGCACCACGTGGATCGCTGCATCCACCTCTGGAGTCCCCAGCATAAGAAGGACCTGTTGGAGGGGTCTACAGGAGGGCCATGAGGTGATCAGAGGGATGGAGCCCCTCATGTATGAAAACAGAGAGCTGGGGCTGTCAGCCTGGAGAAGGCTCCACAGACACCTTATTGGGGCTTTTCAGTACCTCAAGTGACCTACAAGAAAGGTGGAAACAGACTCTTTAGCAGGGCTTGTGTGATAGGACAAAGGGTAATGGCTTTAAACTTAAAGAGGGTAGATTTAGATTGGACATAAGGATGACATTTTTTACAAGGGTGGTAGATTTCCCATTGCTAGAAAGTGCTCCAGACATTCTGAACTGAAAGACATTTTAGTTAGTTTTCAATAACTAGCTAAAAGGAGTTGAAAGAAAGGACTTCTATAACAAGTTACTATAAGTGTAGTACAAGGACTGTACATGCTCATACATGTAAGCAGTTTCTCACCCCGTGTTATTAATAAACAGATAAAGACAAAATGACAGTCTGCATCACTCAGCTAGGCTTGGCTGGTAAATGGAAAAGTGTTATGGGAGTCTTGCATGTGATAGTGGCACTAAAAAAGATGCAAGTGAACATTTGAGCCTAGTGTTGACACACTATTAGTTTGGATGACAGTGTACTACTAACATTTAAATCCACATTTTCTGTAGTGCCTTTTAAATTATGCTTGTGTCCTTGTGATTATTTTGTTATCTGTAGCTGCTCATTTTCATGGAGTCAGTTTTTAAACACTGACTTTTACACTGAGTCAGTTTTGACTGAAGCTCTGTAATTTGTTTTTTAAAGGTCTACTACATTAGAAACAAAACATAAATTTCCTTATTTACAATAAGTTGACTGTAAGATAATTTTCTGTGATCTCATCCATAGAAGAATCAATTCTTGCTACATTCTAGCCCATGTCCTTGCTATTCATTTTGTATGCCTTGATAGAAAATTAAACTCAAATACCCTTGATTTATATTTTCATTTGGGGGGAATTGACAAATATGTCAGTTGTAAGAGAACTTTGTGGGTCTACACCAAATATTGTATCATTTTCTTGCACAGCATGCTGCAAATCGTTTGCGTTATGGGTAAAAACCAAAGCTCCTTAAGTTATATTTTGGATGCAAAATAACCGATCTGGGGACTACTGGCTGGCTATCTTGAAAGCACCATCATATTCTGTGGTCATTTGGGGTATTTCCTTGGTTTATTTCTTAATTTAATTTTTTTATTTATTATTTGTAATCTGCCATAGAAAGGTAGGCAACCATACTGGTTACACACACTGAATAACTGATGGCTTAAATGTTGAACAGCAAAGTAGTTAACAGCTTTCAATCTGTGTAAAGTAAAATCAGTTTCTCTAGTTACTAAGGATCGTTGCAAGAATTTGCTAGCATCAATGACATGATTAAAGACCAGATTAACATCAGGTGTGGGTCCATGAAATTCCCAAGTGTACAAATTTACAAGCACTTTTTAAAGCATATAGAATGATATAGCTAAAGGCTGTTGTTGGCAATCTGCTCCGCCCTAGCTTACTCATCCTCTGCTCATGCTGATGAAAACTTCAGTGCAGTAACTTCATGGCACATAATTCAATGATGTTAAAATAGGATAATTTATTCCCTTCTCTCTCACATTTTATTTCTTTCTATTTAATAAATTTCAGGCTCAGAAGTAACAAGGGAGTTGAGTTCGTGACCTGAATATAGTTGAGATTTACCTGCAGATTGTTGCCAGGCCCATCACATGCTCCTTCCATTTTCAAACTGCTGTTCTCTCTACTAATATCACATTAGTTTTTCATGCAAAGATTTTTAGGCTCTGAGTTCCAATATTTCTCATTTTATGATGATCAGTCAATGCGTGCAAGTCAAATCCTGATTTATTCCAGCTATTAGGTGGCAGAGATTCTTGGGTATTTGAACTGCAAGCACTACATTTGCCAGAAGCAGATGCTTCTGATGTTCCAACATGCATATTTTGTGATCTTCACTCAGTCAGAGCCACAGAACTGGTATGTCCTTCCTTGAAGAATGAGAGGGGTGAGCAAGGTTTCTCTCAGGAGCATCAGTATCCTCAGCATCATCTCTTAGCTCAGTTTCTTTCTCTTGTAGGATGTGGACTACCTGGCAGTTTCTCTGTAGCCCCAGTAGGAGAGTTACACATGACAGAACACTAAATGAAGCTGGGTGTTAGGTTCCTTCCTGCTGCTTCCTTGTTGCACGGGCACACAGGATTTCCAGCATGTGCCACCAACTACTGCATACGTTTATGTTAGCCTAAGGTTAACTCAGTTATTAAAATGCATATGCACTGCTGATAAAGTTAGGACTATAAATCCTCACATTAATTTTTTGAAAATTTTGTGGCAGATTTTAAGAAGAAAAATGTAAAAAACTAAAAAATACATTTTCAGAAGCTGTGAGTAATGGAAAGGGAAAGAGGGCACAAGATGTTTGTTTCTGTATCTTTTTTAAGGCCACTTCCCCAAACTGCCAAATAAAAGTGTGTATTTGAAAAAATATGAATGTCCATTCCTAGCTGTACATGCGTGTATTAGCTCCTGTGTGTACCCATGCTATTTCAGGGGGCAGAGAGGACAGAACCAGTTCTGAGGTGCTTGAGGCATAATCCTCCTTCTACCCAGCCCTCTCATCCATGTCTCCTGCGAGATGAAATGACCGATAGTGTTAAGTGACCTGTGCTACCACTTTCCACTTTGAGATCCTGAAATAGATTTTCCGTGTGTCTGATGTGAAAATCTTGACAGTGCCCTACAACCTTTTGCCTGAAGCATGCAGGAGAGCAAATAGCAGATATGGAGGCCCTGGAGTTTAAGGCAGAAGAAATCTGTCTGCAAAGCACCAGAACATGCAACTTTCCATGTGGCATAAAAATGGCCTCCCCTGACAGATTTCTGGAGTTGGCCAAAGTAATCATAAAATGTGCATCCTACTGCACATGTGGAGAGCTTTCCCATCCAGGGCAACATGAGTAACTCCACAACAGAAGAGTATTTAGCAATAAGGTTAACAAACTCAATACAATACAATACAATAAGGCCAGAAGTTTTAAGGAGACTTGTTTCGGACTTATATATCACAGACTTATCTGTGGTTTTGAATATGAGTTGTCATCTGAGAGTATTCACCAGGAAGCTTGTCTGGATATAATCAGAGGTCAGATCTTTTTTTTATCTACCTGCTAAAATCAAAGATGTTCAGTGCAAGTTGCTACTCTTGAAGAGTAATTATAAATTTATCTATTTCTTTAATTCAGCAAAGCGTGTGTTCAGTAGAGTGGAATTAAACCTAATGAGGAACCTGCAAGCTCAGTCTGTCTAACCAGCCTTGATGTGCCAGAGGGCAGAGATTCTCCTGACTGAGATGTACAGGTGTTTAAATCTCACTGGTGGGGTTTTTTTTCCTAATTTCTAACATAATCACTTAATGGAGTTTGAGAAATATTTTCTGAGTAAACACAGTAGCCTTTGTTTTCACTGCTGGAAGGACGACTTGGGAAAAATCTTGGTTCTGTAAATACAAGTAATGATGTTAGAGATTTGCTTAGTTTCGTGAAGACAGTTTAGGGAGAATTAAAAAAACATCAGTGTTAGAAATGAAAAAGATGTATTATACCAATAGGTTCATTCTACCTTGTGGGAAAGAACAGAAGAAAAAATATCTAAGTTATCTTTTTACCCTTTTGGTACCTTTCTTTATTAATATGGAAATGCTTTTGAAATTTTTCAAATACTGCTTTATATTTTCTAGAAAAGCAGAGAACATATAGGGACAATGTCTGCTTTCCTCTCTTTGCTTTTCTTTGTTTTTTTTTTTTTTTTTTTTTTTTTTCCCAGTGAATATGATAGAACACACATTCAGAGAGGGATTATTTTGTCCTGGTTCCATCCCAGCCCAATATATTTTTTTTTACTGAAGATTTCTGGCAGCGCTTGAGATAGCAATTTTAATTAATGGCCCAATTATTAAGAATATACCCACTCAGAGAAGAATTCTAAACAGCACAACTGTAAAGGTTAATTGTTCAGATATAATTAGAGCTGTACTCTACTCTGAAAAATGCTTGTGAATTTCTACAGTCACATTATTTAAATAATTTAAATCTATCTTGGATTAATGCCATTATCTCTAAAATCAAAATCTCCTCCATAGACTTTGGTTATCCTCTTGCTTATGATATTTTTGTTGTGTTATGATGTCAGTGTCTTCAAGGTAATAGTGTAACTGGTCTTCTAATCTTTAAACAAACAAACAAACAAAAAAAACTCAGGCAAACTCTTTAGAGGAGAAATGAAACAGTTGCTTCTCTCCAGTGGTCATTCCCTTCAGACTTTGGAACAGAAGGCAAAGCCTGTTTTCTATGCAGCAGTTTCCTGAAGATTAACTGCAAAATAATTACTACTTTTCAGTTGTGTGAATAAGTGAGACACGAGGCAAGACTAGTTGGAGGGGTGTTGAAAGACAGGGAGGAGGTGATGGTGTTAATGGAAAAGAAGTGGGTGGTAAATGCACATTAAAGAGCCTGGGATATTAACCTTTGACCTGCACATGTTGTTTATTTCATTCTTGATTAATGTTTTTAAAATACAGAAAGAAAGGCACATTTTGACCTTTTAAACAATGCACACCTTCAACAGTAAAACATTTTTCTTTGTTTTGTTTTCGTATTGGAAAGGGGAAAATCAAATTATGTTACTCTGGCTCCCAGCATTTGACTGCATTTATAGCAGTAGTTGATGGCCTCTTATTTGGAGCCTGTGTGGTTTCATTGGGAGTGCAACACATGCTGCATTCATCCAGAGGATTAAATGAATTATCTGAATTAGGAGGTGACCTTGTTGAGCACAATGTGTTTGGAGATGTGAGGTATTTGTTCTCCTTGCTTTTTAGGGAATTTTGGTGTTCAGGCTTTTTTTTTTCCCTTTTTTTTTTAATTCCTGAAGTTTGTAGACTGGCTTATTCACGTTCCCTTTCTTATTTATGTTTTTATGTGAGTACTGACAGTATTCTTAACATGATAAGATGTCAATGTCTTCCAGATACTAGTGAAACCAGTGTTTTATCCTTAAAAAAACAAACAACGAGCATTAGACAAAATTCTGCTTCTGCCACACCTGTAGGGTCCTCCTTCTTCCCAAAGGAAACCACTTGCAAGAATCCAGTTTGGCTTATAAACCTTTAGTCATACATTGAGAAAGGCTACCTCTAGGATGGATGAATTGGGCTGAGTGCTGTTCTGCTGACAGTCTCATTGTATTTCACATTTTAACTCACACTAATAAGTAAATTGTCATCTTTGTAGGTGACCTTGTCGTATTTCCAGATCAGAATCAGTGTGATCAGTGCAATTTACTTGATATGGTATTTTACATGACCCCCTTAAAAAAAAAAATCAAATTCCCACTTTCAACATGGGATATTAAAGAACAGATTTTTAAGGTTGTTAAAGGTCTTTGGTACCAGGTTCCCATTGAATTGTACTGGTCTCTGCTGTAGCTATGAAATTCAAAGGTCTTGAAGGAGAAACAATCCCCATTTTCATCCAATCCTTAATCCAAATTTCTTTTAGCCATACAGCATAACAGTATATAGATACTGTTTTACCATGGATGTTCCTCCTTGTGCTACATGACTGTCTCCTACATATGCACCTACAATGAGCTTTGGTTTGAAAAATCATCATAATGAAATGTTTTTTAGTTGTAGTCTTTAGTCTGTTTGCATAGCATGCAGTTTTATTTCTGTAAACATCAGATATTCATATCTCTTATTTATGTAAATTCCTCTGTCTGCTATAGATTTGCAATCTTTGCATATTCTCTATTGAACTTTGATTATGCTGTTTGTAAAACATAGACAAGAATTTAAACCCCATTCCTGGTGATGATGAAGCAATTTCTTGCGTCTCAGAAGTATACTTAATCTTTTAATTTTATCAGAGGTGGAATTTAAATAAATACATCTGCAAAGCTATGTGAATGAGGTTGTTTTTGTTTCTTAAGGACCTTTCAGTAAACGTAGTATGACTGAAAAGAGCTGCTGTGTGTGGGAGTAGTGTCTGAACTGCTGATTGCTGCCAAAGGTTACTGGAGTGAAGACAAATGAATCCTTCAAGGCAATTAAAAGTAATATAATTGATGAAACAGAAGCTGCTAATCCCTTCCAGTTTCATATAACTTAAGATTTAGGGCATCATGCCAGAGACATAAGCTGCAGAGAAGGTGAAAGGCACTGCTAAAAGTTTTGTGCAAATGGTGTGTCTTCTGGGGAGGAAGGAGTACCAGGAGCATATCGCACTAGTGCTCTACACACTCTGGTGGCTCCCTGTTCAATTCAGAATACACTCTGAGATCCTGATCCTGCTGTTCTTAATGGACTAGGGCCTGTTTGGAGACTACCTTTGCATTTTCAACCAGGATGCTCAGGTTTAACAAAGGTGCTGCTGTGATTGCAGCATGGTGTGAAGCTGGGAGCCAAAGGCTGAGAGTACTTCAAGCACAGCTTGAGCGACCAGCAGAGGTGAGAGTGAGCCTGGGCCTGCTTGTGACACGTTGTGAAGACCAGAATTTTCCCTATACATCTTCCCTCAGTGGAGAGATCCAAATTAGTTTAATTCTCATAACAGGAAAGAAAAGAGGAAAAGGATGAAGGGGTAGGATAAAAAAAACACAGCAACAAAAAAAGCCAGGGGAATGTTATAAGCATGTGCTGTTCTGGAAAGCAGGCTGATTTAAAAAAAAAAAAAGCTAAACTTTCTGCTATAAATTAAAATAATTTTCGTCCAAACAACCTTAAAATAGACATATTTCCTATCTTTCTTAAAAACAAAATCTCTGATTTTTATCCATTTTGGTTTTTTTATTTTAAGATGAGACTTACATGTTGCCTCATTTCAAATATCAGGATCAGTTTTCTGTGCTCTCACAAAAGTGCATGTAAACTACTGGGTAGTTGAAGTGTCATCACTTTAGGTCTGCTTATACCAGTGTGGTTTCTGTGTTAGCAAAGAAAGATTTAAGGGGGAAGAACAGCTGAACCCAGAGGTTGGAGCATTCCATTGGCAGAAACTGTTGCTGTCCTAAGCAGGTCAGCTGAACTTTTAATATAGAGAATTTTTAGCTAACTGTGCCACAACCAGAGCTTCGTTCTGTAACATTTTGTACTATGCTTCTACTTCATATTTACACATAGTTGCAAAAAGGATCTGGTTAGGTAAGCCCATGTAATTGGTAAATGCCCATATAAATCAATCTTGGCTCTCTGTAGATTTGTTGCTGTAGAAGGAATTCAGCAAAAGATAGTGGATGCAGCTGCCTCACTCCCTGTGCCAGGTCAGTGGGATGTGGACATCGAAGTCACTTTCAGCTTCTTAAATGTTACATATTTTCACACTCAAAGAAGCAGGCTTACAGAGCAAAGCAGGATTTTTTCTCTAAAATTCAGCACATTTTTACTGTAGCTATAGCTAATCTATGAGGGAATTAATGCTGTGGGAAGCAGGTATTTATATTGCTGTCTATTTGTGCAGCATGTGCTTCTCCTGTAACATAGGGGTTGATGGAATCTAAAATGTCTTTAGTTATACGAACTGTGATTTTTTGAGGTTTCCCAAGATAATATTAAGAGAAAAAGATCACATGATATTCATCTTTGTAATGATCTCTTCTCTTACCCATTTTCTTTAAGGAATTTCTCTAGGCACACAAACAGGTCAAGGCCAATACATCATATTTAAAAATACACCTCAAAGCAGAAGTTTGCAAAATTCTTTTCATCCTCATCCATCTCCAATCTGACCATCACTCACAATCTTTTCTCTACTAAGGATATCTCACGTTGTAGGGACGTGTGCTGCACCTTTAGCCTCCGATTCTCAGGTGGTGATCCAGCACTGGGATGCCAAATTGGTACTTGTTAGCTATTCACATTCCTGGAAGGTCATGCTGTCTCTGAACAGGTGCAGGAATGAGTACCTGGGTGCCTCAGAGAAGTACAGGTACCATCCTGCAGCAAGGCTCCTGCAGTGTCACTGGGTGGGTGGCACTTCAGGGCTGTGTCACATGGAGCCATGGTGTGAGCTCAGGTTTGCTGTACAGCTTGTGCCAGCACTGCTCTCCGCTGCTGCCCATGCAGCATCACTCTGACCTTCTCTTCTCTCCCTGTCTGCTCCCTGGGACATCCCTCTGTGCTGCACCTCACTTCATGAATATAACAGGAAGCTGATTTCCAGTTCCAGGCAGTTGCACTGATTGAGGGCAATATAACTGTTTCTGAAGGCAATCTTCCTAGGAACCTGCCTGGAAAGATGTGCAAGCACTCTTGGCCGAGGTCAAACGAGGTTCAGTTTTCCCTTTTATTGTAACTCCCTGTGCGGCAGTGGCAAAAGTAGAGGACAGAGCAATGAGGCACAATGAGGAAAATACTCTTTATTTAATGCGTGCTGAGCTAAATGCTGGAAGCTGTTACCTCTGATAATACCTGGAGCACAGAGGTTGCATCAGGTTCCCACAGCAGTGCTGTGTCCCAGGGAACCCACCATCCAAACTTTCACAGAGATACCAAAGTAACAACAATCACATGAATAGGTGGAGAGGGCAATGGGGTAAATAAAGGGAGAAAGGTTAAGCTGGGACACAGGAAGAAAGAGAAATGGTCTTCTGCTGGCAGAGGATATACTAGACCAACTACTCATTGCATAAGGAAATGAGACAAAAGACCTGATAGAATGAATGGTGTCTATTTTTAGCAGAAAGGAAATTGCTTCTGCATCTTTTACATAAGCAGGGGAGTGCTATACATCTTTGTTTAAAATGGAGGATTCAGTCTAGCTATCCAGATGAGCCAAAATGCCAGTAGGTTTAATGGATATCTTTAGAGATAGGTAGTGACTTAGAGATGTCATGCCTGTGTCCTTTCTACGATATCCAGTAATGTCCTGGCAGCTGCAGATGCTCTTCCGCAAACTCTGAGGATCGTGGGGCGGCCATGAGAGGCTCAGGGGAGGGTGTCAGTTCCCTGCCAGTGTCATGTAAGGCCTAGACTTCCCTCTGGGACAGCAGCACTAGGTCTCATTTGCAGTGATGTGATGGAGCAAGGCAGAGGGCAGATCCCCAGCCAATCTGGATTTCAGTCTCAGAGGTGACAGTGCCGACTGTGTGCACCAAAGTTGTTATCTTGTTACCATAACAACGTGGCACATCCTCTTCAGTCCAGGCACTCCATGCCTGGTGTGCAGTGCTCAGCAATTGCTCTAACAAGATTCACTTTTATTTTGTTCTTCTATTATCTATTGTTTGGGATAGAGAAGGAACACAGCCGTTGGGTTTTCTGATGCGTTTTGCCAGCTTGTCCTAAAACTCCCGGGTACACAGGAACGGAATGTCCAGATGGCACAGTTTTGCATTCCTATTTTGAAGATTTGGAAAATAAGTACATGGCATGTGTATATGCATGGACAGAAAAACACATACAAAAAACAGTTTAGCATATCTGGGAATTAAATGTCACAGTTATTTGTTTTTTGAGTTTTAATCATTGTTAGCAAAAGAAAATATTTCTGGGGTTTTAATAGTGTGGTGTCCCCACAGTATGAAGTGATTGAAAATTAGTCTGCTCTATCAGTAATGTGACATAAATTTTTAGTGCAGACCATTCTTCACTATAAACTTTAAACCCTCTAATTTTTTGTTAAGGGGTCAGGGTCAGGAATAACATGCAAACAATGCCTTTTATTCTCTGTGCTTGGTCTGCAGACATTGAAGAGTTATGGCATAGGAAAATGTGAAATAAGACATGATTTCAGTTGCGTGACATCCCTAGCATTCAGGAGGACTTTTATGTGCCTAATGTTTCATAGGGGCACAGGTTTTTACCATTAAATCAAATTCTATTGTTATTTACTAGTTATTTTATTTACTACCTCACTATTTGGTAGTACTTAAAGTAATTTCTATAGGACCTGATTTTACCCTAATTCTCAAAAAGACCCAAACCCTTTTAAAGATGACTCCAATAATCTTTTAACGCCTTGTCCTAAAATGCTCTGAGGGTTATTGCAAAGCAAGAATAATAATATGTTTCTTTTTAAAATAATGAGAAATTCATATTATTATTTATTACACTTTTCTCAGCTGGGTGGGTAAAATATTTTCCCATTGACATTTCTGAAGGAGGCAAGAAAATTCTTGTTCAAGAGCAAGTTTATATGCAATGAGAAGCTGGAATAGCAACAGCAATCTTTGTAAATCCTAATGAAAGCTGTATTCCAGAGGAATAAGTCTGCTTCATAACAATAAATCATTATAATTGCCACCTACTCTTTCAAACCCACAGACCAGCAGTTCCAAAGTACCAACTCACCGTTTAGATATACCAGAGTCAAGAAATCTTCTCTCTGTGTGTATACATATATCACCCACTTACAATCCCTAACTCAAGCATCAACGTCAGAATTTTAACCACAATGCCTTGAGGGCAGATGGTCAGCATATTAGTTTACTATTCAGCTGAATCAGTGCTCCCTCCAGTTGGTTTCTTCATTCAGCATGCTTTTCTATGTGCTATTAGCTAACCCTGGCTCAAAACCTCACAAATAATCATCATCCCTTGAGTAACTGGATGCATTTTACTCCTGCAATATATTTCAGGTATTCAGTATTTTTTTTTTTTGCCTTTGGGACAATAGTTCTCATATTTACAGCCTTGGTGGATTAGCAATGGGATGTTTGTTAGATCATGTTGGACTTGTCAAATGCTGCCTCTATTATTAGCAGGAGTCACTGTACAATATAGTAATTTGAAGCCAACAACATGAAAGTACTTATTTTCCCTTACAGGAAACCCCTTTCCCCTGTGTGACCAAATTACAGTCTGCTAAAATCAACTGACAATAAACTGGCTAAGTTTTAAAGACTTCTAGAGTAATTTTGGTGCCTAAGCAGTCCAAAAGTTAGGTGCTCATTTTCTAAGTTCCTGATTTATCTTTTTTCAACCACATAATTAATTGTACAGGAATAGGCTTTTAAAAATTAAAATGATGTTATCATGAGGTATTTTAGTAATTAGTATTTTGAGCATTGAATGAAGTATATGTACCAAATCTTTGTTTTCTGATAAGAACAGGACAAGGATCATGCACTCGGAAATACAGTGCGTAATTTCTTCAATGTTTATGTAACCATTTTTTGATTTTGGACACCTATTCCATGCTACTACTGGCAATGAGAGTCATGGTAGATAAAAAAATTAAGGAGAAAAAAGTGAATTCTCAACTTGTTTGCATGAGAAAATTTAGCTAAGTTCAGGTCTTGGGAACAAAGGAAGCGTTAACACTCCTCTGGGCTGTTCTCCCACTTCAGCTAAGAAGCTGTGGAAAAATAGACTCTTTCAGGGCTTGAATGTGAATGAGGTGAACTCTCCTGTAACTAGGAAATCTTTTCAGAATCAGACAGAA
This sequence comes from Camarhynchus parvulus, assembly GCF_901933205.1. NCBI lineage: Eukaryota > Metazoa > Chordata > Aves > Passeriformes > Thraupidae > Camarhynchus > Camarhynchus parvulus. The sequence continues at coordinate 33,191,687 of NC_044586.1, read as the reverse complement.
CCGAGCAGGTTTTCAGTTGGTCATATCCCATTCATTCCTTCACTCCTTATCCTCCACATGCTGATTCAGCTTGTAACTGAGCATGTTAAGGCTTTTGAAGTCTGATCAAAGATCCCACACTGGCTGCAGAGAGGTGGAAAAGAAGGAAAGCACCTTGTCTTTTGTGCTCATCCTAGTTCCAGACTTTACTGCTCCATCACTGTCATCTAAACCAGAATAAAAAATGAAAATTCCTCTGGAACTTGGATGGTATTTTAATTGCTCAATTACGAGTAATCCAAGAGGTTGGCTAGTGCTAAATTATTTTGTTCCTTCTGTTCATATGCTGAGTGCTTCCCAAATCCTACTGCCTCAGCTCCTCAATCCTAACTGATGCTTCTATCTAAAATGTCTTACAAGAAATATTGCTGAGTACACTTGCATCACTGCTCACATGGGAAGAAAAAATTGCCTGGCCCATGTCTAAAGGCTACACCTTATGAACCACTGATGCATTTTTTATCTTCCTATGTCATTGGAAAAATGAGGGAAAGGGAAAGCGTCTTGTCATTAAACATTGCTCTCCTAAGTATGATCAAAACCTGCTTTTAGTATGAGGTCCATGTAGTTCACCTGCCAGGAAGGTCTGGCAGGGAAGGACTCTGCCCATGCTGAGTATTTTGAAAGAAACAGAAATATTTCTGTGGTCTCTGGAGTGATAGAAGTAGCTTAAGGTAAACTGGTAAAACAGACCTCGAAACGATTACAGTTTTCAGTTAACAAACTTAAAATTGTCATCAAGATACATTTTTCCACTGAGTTTGGAATAAACTGGACAATGTCTATATTTTTGTTAACACCTGTTTATGTTGACCCCTGAGAGTACCTGGACATTCAATTTAAATTTAGGCAGGTAACTTCGACTATTTTTTAAAAATCAAATGCTGGTCATGAGTCAGTGACTCAAGCTACACCTTCAGCTCATGACTGCTAGCCCACAACTTTTATGGGTTTGTTGGTGTTTATACATTTATTGCCGTTTTTCCACTCCTTCACTTATCCCTAAATTGCTGGGCAGGATAAGGTTTTTAGTTCTGTTCTTTTGAACTACTCCTCAGTTTTTGTGAGGAAGGAGAGATGTGTCCCATGCCTGTTTTCCATGCCACAAAGCTTTCTGCAGGAGCAGCCCTTGAAAGGATAAGATGAGGTCCTTGGTAGATGTGTGTATAAGTAGATCTCTGTGCCTTTCCCTTTGCTTCACAGGGCATCTTCTTCAGCAGCAACCTCTCCTCCTGCCAGGGAGCATAGCACCGGGAAAGGTTATAAAGGATTTCTCTGACTGGACACTGGTGTCATTTTGCTGCCCAGCTCTCTTATTACTGAGAGTTTCTCACTGTCCACATCTGATATCAGTACTGAAATGTACCAAGCTGACCAAAATGCTTTTACTAGTCAGCAGCACAGTACCCACAAGCTAGCATTTTTCACTTATCTCAGTGGTTCTTTTTCCTGCAGAGGGAAAAGCTCATGGTTTCTGTATAGCTTCTGATGCAGGGTAAAGGCTGCATCCCGCTGTCATTTCATTTCAATTCACATTGCATCCTGTGATTGCATGTGCAGTCAAAAATTATTATTTTTATGATCTGCAGCATGGCAGACAATGAGACTGCTGATCTGCAGCAAACTCTGCATCCAGCCTTGCATTGGGTTGTCCCAAGTCTGTGAAAGGTGAGCAAAGTTCTGGGCATAGCCTAGGGTTTGCAGAGTTCTGTTTTCTTTCACAGCCTTTTATTTAAATGGCTGCTGATAAATGAGGTACAGAAAATGGCATTAAAGTGACTCATGATGTCAGCAAACATTGCTGCTTGGGAATGTCACATTGCTGTCATTGCACAGAGAGAAAAGGACCCAGCATTGGCTGGTGTGTACAGTCTGTAAGGAGAACTGATCCCTGATCCTTTTCTGCCCTTTGCAGAATAGAAGTTCTTTAGACCAGGAGAGATAAGGAGAGAAAAAGAAACATATAGCTGCATTTATGTTTGTTAATAATTTTTATATGAAACAGAAATAAATATTTTTGTGACCTAAAATATAGTGCATTGAAATTTTTCCTGGTGAGTGATTAGAACAGCATGTAATAGTGTCTGACGAGCAACATGAATTCATTGACAACCAGCTGTTGAGTCTTACATATTTGATCTGTTCCTATTCCTTATGTTTTATTAATGCCATCCTTCAGTTCTAATAATGCCTGATTCTGTGCTTCTCAGTCAGCTACTGAGAAATTAATTTTCTGGGACTTGTTCCTAAGGAAGAAATTATATGGGATTGAACCTGTCATTCCTGAGGAGCATTAACCAGGCTTTGGTCTTGGGAGAACTCTTTTAGATCCCTCCATGCAACAGACTTTTTATAAGGATAATAACATACAGTAAGAAACTTTTCTGTGAGCATTGTTGCTACACTGAAGTCTGGTAGGAGAAGTAGGACCACCGTTAGGATATCTCTCTGTGTGATAGTGCATGGGTATGGGTGGGGCCAGGTAGGGAGCATGCAAGGACCCCCAGCTCCTTGCAGAGCAATTCATGGGCAGAAATACAACTAATCACCAGTTGTGACAGTGTATTTATAGCTTTCTAGATTCAGTGCCTCTGGTCTGTGTGTAAACCATGAAGACCACACCTCTGGTCAGCATAAAATGTAAAGACCAGGATGAAGACTTGCTCACACCCTGCACTTTGCTGCTAGAGGATATCTGAGGCTGCTGAGAGGGAGCAGAGGAGCTTTGGCACTGGCTCCATCAGGTGGCCTGGCCCCAGTGGGTGTGGGGATGGCTTTTGCTGCCTGTACAGCAGAGCATTCAACAATCAGTGCATGGGCTGTTACACCACACCCAGAGCCTCACCACAGCCCAGAGCCACTGCCACTGCCACAGACCCTGTCACCAGGTGTAGAGCTCCATTTGGTCTATCCTGATGTCTGCATACAGAGTCATTTAAAAACACATTGGGAGGGGAAGGACATATGGAGGCAGGAACTGTGGCCTGACCTGAGGAACTTTTCATTTCATTTAGGCTGCTTCTGCTGCAGCCTGGCTTGGCAGAGAGGGAGTGCATGTAGTTCTTAGAGGGTTTTTTGTGGGCTTTTCTCCCCTGCTTTTATTTATTTTCCTCCTTTTTTTTTTTTTATTCTTCTCTTTTCATTTGTATTTGTTTCAAAATAGATTTGATTTAAAGCTAACAGATTCTTCTAGTGGGATGGCTTCTGGGGGGCTTACCATTAAGGCAGAATGGGCAGCCCAAATTTAATGAAAATAAATTACATTTGCTCATGTGTAACCATTTCTTGTAGAAACCCTAAGTGTGCCTTGGTGGTTCTGGGATAAAATGAACCAGCCAAAGTCTCCCCTTTATTTATCTTACAAGCAAGAGATGACACTTCAGATATCGTTTTCTCAATTTGTCTTTAAAAGCAAACACTTGAATGGGGGCTCTGTTTCTGCAGTACAAACATCACAAAATTTGGGCTGCATGGGTGCAAACAGCAGACTGTAAACCTTATGCTGTTTGTCTTTGGGATAGCCTACCTTACAATGTCAATATATATTCTGCTAATCAGATGAGTGCTGTGTCCTTTTGCATGAAACATCTATAACGTATGCATCTCCCTTTGTGTTTTAAAAGCAGTTTTAGCCTGATGTTTTAATACACAGGCGTATTGCAGAATTGGTGTCACACAGCATGTCCTATTTGTATTTACTATGTTGCACCACAGAACTATTTTGTTTTCACATTGTAATGTACATTTGTGAGATGCTTTTCTGAAGTAAAAATACGCAATCAATGCTTTAAAAATATTGCTTGAGGGAATAATTTTATTAATCCTACACACAATATCCTTCCTGTCATATAGTGGAATTTAGATGGCAGAATCAATAATGTAGTATTCACATGGGAATTGCTAATACACAAATTAGTGCATGGTGCTTCTGCACTTGGTAGAAAAGATAGCCTGTGTTCCCTCAGCCTTTTATTGCTGTGCAATCAAAGAGAATTATGGACATAAAAAATCCAGTAAAATATAATGGAATATTTCATGAATTGCTATGTTTACTAACAAGAGAAGAAGTTGCTCTTTTCAAGTCATGGCTGAACAGAGCAGCAAGCAATATTTAGAGTAGTAATAAAAGGCAAAGTATCGGTGTTTTCCTTTAAAGCCTATCATGGAGGTAAACTAAAATCTAATGCAATCTGGTAACATTAATGCACGCTCTTTATGGCATAGAGTGTGAAAACTGGAATACTAATTCGTCATATTTATTCCACATAGCAATATCCTTTTGTGTTATTGAAAATATAAAGGAATATAAATTAAATATAATGAAATAATTTAATTTCTAATAGTTACAGAATGATCTAAATATACTGAACAAGACCCTGTGACTGCCTGTTCTAGTAATTGCTCAGTTGTATGCTTATTTTCATAATCAATGCATTACTCAGACTATCTTTAGTGGAATTTATTACCACATTTTCAGTTTCATGGTACTTAAATATGCAGTAGGCAGTCCCACAGAAAATTGTGATCTGTAGAGCAAAGAATCATGGTGTCAGAGGTCAGAGTTCTTTGTTTTCATTCCCTTGAAATCACTCTTTAATATTCTAAAAGGGGCAAAAAGCATGTAATTTGCATTTAAAGTACAGCTTTCCTGCATTACATCGCCTTGAATGTATCTTTTGGGTAGTGGACATTTATCATAGAATTCCTCTTGACTCTGGAAACAGTGCAGAAGGTAGCTGAAGACCCTTTGTAACTGTGCAGTACAAGGCAATAAATCTGAAGCTGCCACAGGATTACTATGGTAACCATCCAGACTGTCGGTCTTCCAGCCTTACTGAAAGGTAGGTTCAATTTTCAGCTCGTCAACTCCTCTCCATGATTTACTTGTTGACACTGCACATCTGATGTAGTAGTGTTAATGCCCTCTTGCAGCACAAGGGACTAATACTGACACTGTTTCATATGGCAATGCACAGGAGAGGCCCCAGGAAATCATTTAAAATTGTAGAATTGTATTCCTGTCAGCAAATGCATAAAGTGGCATAAATTGCCAGATTTCGAATCCTGTTTTAAGCTGCTTCAACTTTGTATGGAAGAAGGAACTGTCTTCACATGGCAGCGTGAAGTATGAGCTTAGAAACGAGGTTAAAATTGCCTGCTTACTTAAACATTTATAAGAGGGGATATGTGCAGGCCATCTTGGGGTGTGTATCCCTGTGCTTGAACCCTTTTTCAGTTCCTTAATACAGAGATGGAGAGGGTTTTGGCATGCAGCGGGGTGATTTGTCTTTTTTGTCTTGTAGTATTCTCCATGGAAATGATCTGTGGTTTTAAATAAGTATGGCAAATGCTGTTATGCCTCAAAACAGATTACTTGGAATGTTATGTTTTGCATTTACACACCCACTTACTTTCTCCCTAGGGCAGACTGAGGCTGTGTCAGGTGAGCCAAAGAACCCAGGGACTGCTGACTGATATCTTGATATTTCTGTTTTTGAAGCTGTCCCCCAGCTTTCTGGGGTCAATCCAAATAAGAATGGTGTTTAACTGAGCTTAAAGTGCCTTTGTCGCTGAAGAAAGGAGAGAAACATGTATTAGTTTTTAACAGTGAAATACATTCAGGAACACTGAGGCTTGTGAAGCCCGGTTTACTAAGAGTATTTGGGGGTGTGGATGTGCATGCATAATATGGAGTGTAGTTGGATCCTTTCACAACTAGTTAGAGGTGAAACCTAGTTTTCTGAATGGGGATAAAGGCAATTTAGTCTCTGTTATAATATCTTTGATATGAGTGGATTCTTGTTTGTGTATTGAAAACCAGAGCCAGAATTTAGCTTTTCTCTCAGTGGGAGAACTGATCCAATTTAACGTCCCTGCTCTGATTTCTGTCTTCAAAAACTCTGTAGAAACTTAGTAGATTTTTTACTTCCTCTCTTTGTCAAATTTGGTGCAAACTGACTGGTTGCTGCTAAAGGTAGCAGAAACAGGAGGGAGTTTGTACCCCCTCACATATGCCACTCTATAATCATCTTTGGAAAAGAAACAAGTGGAGAAGAAAGCTCGGCATACAGCAATTGATATGCTGTTAGTCCAGTGTCCATTGAAGCGGAGCTTCTTGACTAGAAAAGGTGTGGCCCAGTTTGAAATAACTCTCTCAAGCCAAATCTTTTGATCCCTAATCTTGTCATTCACCCCATCTTTGATTGTAAGGAGGATTTAAAGATGTTCAGCTTGAAAGATCTTTAGATATGCATTTCTTCCTTTCCCTAAAATATTCCCTAAGATTCCTTTCAAAACAATATATTCATATTCAAGAAATAAACCAACCAAAGCACTGCTGATAGTAGTGGTGATTTGCAGCAACATATCTGCATAAAATGTTACCCTTCTGCTGTGAAATATTCTACCCGCAGAAAAATATTTGTTTGCTCTCCTTGGAACACTACTCCTGTTTATCTGCTGGTAATATTTAGTTTGGTTAGTGTGAACACCAGATGAAGATGACATGGAAAACCACCAAATTGGAAGTGTGCTGTCCTGTACTCCTTCTCACAGCTGAATCTGGATTGTCTTCTGAATGGGAAGAGCAGAAGCAGGAGTGTGCCCCTCATCAGACAGGCAGTGGCTCAGCCCACATGCTCAAGTTTCTGTTCACTGAGAGCTGGAGTGAGTTACCTCTAACTGGCCATACAGGTGCTTTGTTAGTTTTTATTTCCACTGGTCTGGATTAGTTGGTGTTATTGGGAAGCACAATTTTTGAGCCGCTGTCTCACTCTTCCTTGTCAACAGGATGGGGGAAGAAAATAAACTCATGTATTATCTTATGTATTGAGATAAGGAGAGGGAGGTAACTCATGGATTACCATCATGGGCAAAATAGGCTTAACTTGAGGGAGATTGATTTAATTTTTTCTTAGTTAAAATGGAGTAGGACCATGAGAAAGAAAGACAGGACTAAAAACCACCTTCCCCACCTCCTCCTTCTCAGTCTCAGTTTACTCTTAGGTGTTCCACCTCTTCCACCCCCCCCAGCTGGTGCAGGAGGATGGGGAATGGAGATTGTGGTCACTTCATAATATTTCATCTCTACTGCTCCAGCTTGGGATTCCTGCCACAGGATACAGTCCCTCATGAACTGCTCCAGAGTGGGTCCTTCCATGGGCAGCAGTTCTTCACAAACTGCTTTGGTAATACCAGTCAAAGCTTACAGAGATCAGCACAGAAATGAAGACCAGCATATTTCACTACAGGGCAATGACTAAGACATAAGAAAAGTTGCGGACATGAGAAGGTGTCAATTGTTGGCTTTATGCTGGCACTATACACATGTTATATCTGGTGAAATTATGAAGGAATGTGTTTATTCAAGGATGTCCTTCAAAAATATCTTCTCTTCCTTACCTTAATTAGACAGATGACTCCATCCCATGTAATGACTTAATCTCTTGTTTGAGAATCAGCAGCATATTATAATTTAGGACCATGTGCTTCATGAGAAAATGCTGGAGGAATACGAGCGCTGCACTTTATAAGGGATAGCAAGAAGGAAAATCTGAGAAAGGAATAATGTGTTTTTGTTTAAACATTTGATGGTGATAGATGTTGTTGGCTAGTGTTGCTTTTCAGACTACAGCTGCTTGAAGGCAGTAAAGACGACTTTTTCTGGCAGGCCATAGCTAGAGCTTTGTTTGAGACATTGTTTCTTGGCTATGCTATTAAGTAGAAACTTAGTAGGCATCCATATTTTTACAGTCCTAAAGCTCTATCTGGTCTGAGATATAGTAGATATATGTACCTCTCTGGAGGTGGATTCAGTTCTTGTTGGAAAGCTGCTTTTCTCTGCATATTTTATGTATATCTCAAATTAGGAACATGCCTAATAAAAAAAAAGTGATGTACCATTTTATAATTAGAGCTATGTTCAAATCATCTTTTTTAGAAAGCTGCTAAGACTTTGCAAATAGTGCTGATTTCCTAGCATGAACATGGTGGATAGTTTAGCAAAAATCTTCTATTTTCTAGAATTGTACATCTTCAAAATTTATCCTTTGCCATAGCATTCGGTTCTGAAATCTGAATTTTGTTTAAAGAGAAAATGGTCTCTGGACTCTTATTGCTGCAAAAACAATCTTAAAAAATGTGAAGGGAAGTGTGCCTTCCTTCATGATCTTGACAAGGTGAAATATAAGAATCTAATTTGAGAAGTTATTAACTCTGAAACTTAGTGCTTTGATAATTTTAAGGCTTGCTCAACTACTTCACAATGGGCAGTGCTGTTCTTTTTAGTGAGTGCTGCTTTTTGGCTGGCCTGCACTATCAACATTGATAGCCATATTGATTCTGTCACTTATTTTTGTATTTAATTCATTACAAAGTGCAACCACTGAAGAGGTTAAATAATCCAGAAATCTCAGTGCATTAAATTGGAAGTTGGAAAAGGAAGCTATAAAATGCAAGTGAGTCTTGCTTCTTCCTTATCACAGGAGTTGTCTTTGTTTTCTTGGTATTTCTGACATATTTTACACACTGTCATTTGGGTAGCTTTTGAATTTTCTTCTTCCCATCCATCTCTATGTGTAGCTGCCAGGAATTTTTTGTTTGTTTGTTTTGACAGTGTTATTGGCTCTATGCCATGAGATTCCTGCAGTACTGCAATATTAGGAAACTAGTGACTATATAGGAAAGCATGGGTGAAAGAGAGATGACATCATTATTTTCCATGTTTTTGCAGTTACAGAACTCTGATGCATTCACTAGTGCTATTTATATAAGTGCCACTAAGCAGTCAATAATATCTCAGTTTTAAAATAAAACATGGCTTAAAAATTCTGTAATAAAACCAAATGCATTGAAATGTGAGAGTTTCTTTTGTTTAAACAAAACAAAACTTTTGATTCCAAAGACTGTTTTCTCCCAGTGATGGAGCTGAGAGAAGTAATTGTTTGCAACACAGATTTATGACAGTTCTTTTTCCAAAGTGTAAGGGTTTGGAAGGGGTGGAAAATGGAGGTAGGTGGACATTTGAGTCTTAAATCATGTGGTATATCAATAGATAGCTGAAGTGTTACAGAAGGGGGTTTAGGGGGATGAAAAATGGAACAGGTGCTTTACAGTGCATGCAAGCATGATCTGGCTCTCTTCAGGCTGGGAATGGGATCAGTGCTCTGAGGTAAAGGATGCTTCTAGCAGACAATGTTTCTCATGCCCAGACACTTCACAGAGTGGGCAGGTGGCATATAAGTATCCATGCTGGCCTTGGTTCCCTGGGAAGGACTGGCAAGGCCAGAGGAGCCTTACTTTGAGGACATGCTTAGAAGAATTCTGTGGTGGATAACCCATGCCTGAAGCACAGGGGTTGTCCTCATAATGGAGAAGTACATGGGAAGAAATGCCAAGGGTATCTGAGAAGGGAAAACCTCCAGCATGAGTGTACAGTCACCTGTAGAGTTCAAAAAATCCAATAGCTACCTCTCCTAAGAACACACAATTAATCTCCCTCTATTACAGGCAGATGAATATTGTGTTGTGTATGCTAATTTGAAGTTTACTTTATAACTTATTTCATTTGCAAATCATGCCATTCGATTTCCCTGACATGCAAACCAAAGGTCCTGAAAATGAAATGAAATATGTTGTTTTAAGGAGAGATGGACAGCAGAATAAATCAAGCATGAGGACATCATTGTTCCATGGCTCTTTCCCTTTGGAGAACATACAGGAATGAGATTTAGAAAAGGGGGAGACAGTGCTTGCACTAGAGAAATGTATGGTGGTGGCTGACAACCAAAGCATGAAGAATAAAGGGACCCATGTTTTCAGTTAACTATGTCCAAGATCAGGCCTTGAAAATATGAGATAGTCTCTATGTAAACTATGCAAAATTTTGGCCAGTCTGTGTCCAAATGAGACAATATCACAATGTGCATTAGAATGGGTTGCCAGAGGCAAACGCTTGTGTGATAACTCCCTTAAGGGAACAAAGAAAAGAGCCAAATTCCATGGTGTCAGCTGCAACATTTCATTTGTTTGGCAGTCATTTGCCATTTGGGAAGCATGCTCTGCAAGCATCAGAAACACACCCTTTACACCCAAGAAGAAGGGGCAGAGAAGTGGAACATATTAGGCTATATATTTTTGTTTGACTCTAATGGGTTTTTTAAAGTATTATGCTTTTCAGGATCTTTATCGCTCATGTATATAAATTTTCACTAATTTAATACATTGCTAGTCAGTACTGCAGAGTCTAAATTTGTATCTGAATTGCCTTTTCTGTGATATTTTAATGATCTGTTACAGTCATCTATGCATTTTTCCATATGGATCTCTTTTAGTGATAGGAATAATAAAGTGTTTGATTTGTACGTGAATCAAAGATGGATTCTGCTGATAAGGAAAATCCAAAATAGCTTAATTATAGCTTAATATTGGCTGGTGAGTATATCTGACACTAGACAGAGTATCTTGTGGATGCTGCAGGTGTTTCCTCTCCATTCAGGGAGGTGCAGCTAGTGAAAATACCTTGTCTTTGAAGGTGTTTCAACTCCTCAGTTGCAATGAGCTAAATTTGCTGAGCCTGTTGATTCATGTGCAGTATTGTGCTGGAACATTCTGCTAAAGTGAAATCAATTTTTTTGACATAGTCTGACAAATTTTCTGTGTGGAAGTATGTATTTGCTCTGCATTTAGGTTCCAGTTTCAGAATCTTCATGTTGGTCTGAGGTCTATGCTTTCTAACCGCTGTTAGACTGCAGGCCTCTCAGTCATGGTCCCAGTAGGAAAATGGCCCTTTCTTTGAGGTAAGTCTTGGTTATTAAGTAGTTGCAAAGACTGATGTATTTGCCCCTCTAGCCCCTATGAACATCTCAGTGTGAGGCTTGGCTTTGTGCATAACATGGTTTGAGTAGAGGCTGTGTTCCGTCCCACGCTTCCTCCATCTCATCTGTTCCTCTGGCTCATGTTGTACTGGCTTGAGCAATCTGTGAGTGCAGAGTGAGTCAGTTCAGCCAACTGATTGGATTGAAAACGTTTTGGCAGATTAATCTTCTGCCAGGCAGGTCGCTGTGCCAGCTGGTGCCACACTCACATGGCTGCTCCTTCTGATGCTAGGGCAGAGTCTGGTGGGAGAGAGCTGCTTCCCATGGCAGCCCATGGTTTCACCAGCCTGGGTGTAACTTTGTACTGAATTTCAGGATTCTGAGGCCTGGCGAGTGGATTTAATGCAGTCATTTGTTATGCAATTTGTGCTGGACTGATTTTCAGTCTCCAGAAGCACTGAACTGTAACTGCCAACAAGCTCTGAAATTGCATCAGTCTTTATGAAGGGGTTTTTGTCTTTACATATTATGTGTGATTAAAAGCTACAATGAGTGCTGTTAAACGGTTATTTTTTTCCTCCCCTGTTCATTGCTACCTGTATTGGTCAAGGTATTGATGTAAATTTAGCTAGGCTGCAGTGTCCTGGATTCTCTGTGCATTTTTCTAAAGTTCATTTCTCAGAAAGTGTTTTCCTTCACCCATGGACATCTCCTCTGTTTATTTTTGTTTTGGTTATTGCCCATAAACAAGTAAAGGAGAATTAATGTAAGCAGCTGGCCTTTTGTGTTGCGTGAGAGAAGAGGAAAATGCTCTTTCAGTACAGACCTGCATAAGCTCTTTCCAGAGCAGCAGTTACAGGGAACCATCACAGACAAGCACTTTACAGAGCACAGAGATAAAGCAGCTGTTCACTCAAGGCAGCTCCTGAGCCCAGACAGGAACTTTCCTTCTGATCCCTGGGAAGTCCTGAGATCACTGCTTAGGGTGATTGGTAGACTCTGTAGATCCAGCTCTTTCCCTGTGGAATGGATGATGCTCCAAAGTTTTCAGGTGCATTATTCTAATATTTGGTCCCATTTTAGTACCTTCTTATTAGGTTATTGGTGGAGAGAGATCTTTTATCCTCTAAGGAGAGGGAAGGAATTTGCTTTTTCTTATGGCATTTATCTCCTCTGAAAATTTATTACTTTCTTTCTCTCTTAACAATTTTGTTTTTCTCTTCTGTTAATGCTTTTATCACTTATTTTAAGAATTCTTGCTATCCACTTTTCTTATTTGTGTTGGTATTCATTTCTTTAATTAATTTCTTTAATTTGAGGTTAAGATGTTTCACTTACTTCCAAAGCCCTCCTAGTGGTGTATGGACTAATGCCTTTACAATGCCAGTTTTAAGACACCTTTGCAAAAACTTTCATGTTACCACTTGAGTGCTTCCTCCATCCCTTATCTGGTGACACACCCATAAATATCTGCAAACAGGTTTTGGGACTGTGTGCTGTGTATGTTTGTTTTCTATCAGATTCCTCCTGTTGTAATATTTTAAAACCAGTGGCATGCTGCTGTGTTGTCTTGGCTAGTTGACAGACATATACTTTCTCTGTTGTTTCAATCTCTCTTTCCCCTCCTTTCTCATCTCTTCCCACAAGTTAGGTCTCTAAGACAGTGTCCTAGGGTGACATTATGATGCTTGTATCCCCATTCATATGTTCTGTTTCTGCAGGATATTATGTTCTGTGCCTTTAAGACTGGCTTTGAAGAGTGGAAGTTTTGTTTGGGTTTTTCTTATCAGGGACACAGAGATGTATTTAGGGCTGCTTTGGCTTTCTTACTTTCACTTTCTGCTTGGCTTGCTCTCTCTCGCTTCTGCTTGCTTTTGCTTCTGCTCTTTAGCTAGTTTAGCTAAACAGTCTAAATTTCTTCCTGGACTGTGTATCCTCTTCTTTTTCCTGACCATCTCGAACCTGCTCCGGACTGGGACCTGAGAACACCAAGAGTCTGCACCGTGCGGCTTGCAGCAGCTGCCCAGCACTGGAGGGACTGAGAACAGAGCGACCACCCCCCGAGAGAGACTTTCTGAATTTGTCATCTGTTTCAGAGCGGTGTCACCTGGTATTGTTCATTTTGTGTGCTGGGGGGTACTGTGCCTGTTAAATAAACAGGTTCTTTCCACTTCTCTCCGAGGAATTCTTCCCGAACCGGCTGGGGGGAGGAGCCGTGTGGGTTTGTTTCCTGGAGGGGCCCCTTTGGAGATTTCTCTCCCAAATTTGCCCTAAACCAGGACAGACAGGAAAATTAATTTTGATTTCTTTTGAAGATAATCATACCCAATGGGGGCTTGGTCTATGATAAGGATCACTTAGTTGCTTAGGTGTGTATTACTAACTGATACCCTTAGTCCATGGAAACCTTTCCTGCAGTACCTGTTCCTCAGCCTTAGTACTTTATTTTCCTTCCAGCAGTTGTTTTATCCCAATCTAAAAATTACCACTGTTGTTATTTATATAAATTCTGGAAAACAGACACAACTCAAAGAAGTCTAATTATTTCACCCAAAGTGAAAAAAAAACCAATTAAAAATCAAGTATCTTGTGTGTTCTTAGTTTCTTATAATCTTAATAATAGTGACTTAGTTACAGCTGTGATTGGAAGCTCTCTCATATGGAAAATGATATTTATATGTGTCTGGAAAATCTTATAGAAGTAGAACTAGGATTTTGAGGCTGACAGGTTGTGGTTGAATAACCCAGCTGAAAAAATTACTTCGTTCATTCTTGGGATGGCAAGTTTATCTCACCCTCCCAGATTTCTCTATTCTCTCAATTTTATTATCTTCTTCTGCTCAGTAACAAGATCAACATATTCCTCCTGTTCTCTTAGTTGTCACAGTTCTATACTATAGAAGGTCACAATTGCACTTTTAAAATGTTCATTGCTATTTAGTGAAACTTGTTTCAAATAGCTTGATGAAAAGTTGTCTTAAAGGATGTTGGCTTCTAATATAACTGGCTAAAAATATGAAAAATATGTATGACTCAAACATAGTTACTAGAGGAAGAACTTTGTAGAACTCTAAAAACAAGATCAACTCAAAAATTCTTCACTAAAATAAGAAGCCATTTGAAATCAACTTGTATGTAATGGAGAGTAGAAATAAATTCTTCAATTAGGAATAAATTATTTCTAATAAAAAGTAGTAATAAAACAAAATATTTTCTTTTTTAATCTTTTTTTGTATATAAGGGACCATGTTTCACTGTGATCATTGTACTTGCCTTATGCATGTATGAAATCAAAATTTTTATTCAGTGAGTGCTGCTTACAGCTCTGAACCCTGGTAAATCCCATATTTAACCTGAAGCACTTATATAAGAAAATCTCAGTAATAAAGCTTAGCTGCCTAGTATCTCAGTATAAAAATGTAGCTTTATGTGAAAAACACTGCTGTATTTAGAACCAAGTCTTGGACAATATCAGATGATGCCAAAATGCTGATCAGGTAACAAAGACAATGTATAATTACAAAATTAGTCAAGATCTGTGAGATGCATTAGGTGATTTCCCAGGGCAATGTTGCTTATTTTATGAAGACGGTATTTGCTGAAGATTTTTATATGCATATATATTAGCTTTTTTTTTATCCTTTCAAGCCCTTAGGACAGTTTATAAACCTTTGGGTTGTCCTTTGCTTTGGTTTTTCCTTTCCTCTTGTCACATCTCACTTGAATCAAGTACATAAACTAACTTTGGATGCATGCAATGCTGATTCCATTCTTTTGTTCAAGACAGTCCAGTCTTTCTTGCTTTATGCAATGAAAGTGAAACATCCTCTGCTGGACCTCCAAAGACCTTTCTGACATGTTGCGCACTATTCCCTGATGTTGTGTACTCTGTATTTCATAGTATCTGTTTCACTGCCCAGTATTATTTCATTCTCTTTACTGGTCTCCATGTTCTACTTTGTTGGAGTTCTGGATGCACTACTTGTTTCTTCTTACCTGTTTGGTAGTTATAAAACCTCTCTTTTCCTCTAGGAAAGAGAAGCTGCTCGAATTCAGTAGTTAACTGATGCACACCAGATCAAAGAGCTGAAGATGGGTCTTTAATCTGAAAGTTCATTCAATTGCAGTGCGTGAAAGACTCCTGAATCTTCTTGCATCAAAACACTGAGATAGTTGTCTCATGCTATTTTTGCAATATGTTCAGGCATCTACTTATAAAGAATCGAGATATTGAACAAATCACCCAAATACTTGAGCAAGGATGGAAGATCATTCCCTCATAGTGTATGATAGGGACAGTGCTGAATGGAAAATACATTTGCTTTGTGATTTCTATGCCAGTGAGAGATCTGTTTCCTACAGTCACTGACATTCTAACCAAGGCATTGACTCCTTAACTGAGGCCACTTGTCTCCTTCCTGCCCTAGACATCATAACAACAGATTCTTGGCTGAAAAGGATTGTTCCGGATGGATAACAGAATTTCAAAAGTTGTATGAACAGGAGTGGCTTGAGCCTTGCAAGAAGCATGTGCATTGAAGGGCAGAAAAGGTTTATAGGACAGTCCTCCTGGAGCAGCACCAGTCCAATGGCATTTTCCATCATCAGTCAATATAGCTCTAATTGTATTTTAGGTTTATAGAGGCTCCAGTCATGAAGAAGACAACTGTAATGATATCGTACATATTTTTTCTATCATTTTCCCTGCAGAGCAGAGCTCTTCCTACCATTTCTTTCCCTTTTAATCCAGCTTATCCATGTTTTTAGGCTATGAAATTCATCCTTGACTAATAATACTGATAGAGAAAAGACTGTGTTTAATACAGTTCTCTGGTTGAAACATGAGACACTGTTTTTCAGCTTCCGGGAAGAAATAAAACAAAATGGTATTGAAATCATTTGTGACAAAGCAGGAAATGGCTTGGGCATGCTTTCTTACTCTTGTCCTCAAACATGATTATGTTCTTCTCCTTATTGCCTTATCAGCATGAGGATTAGACTTAGCAATGAATAAATTATGAGGAGAGAAGTATACTGCTGTCCAAGAATAACCAGTCTTATTGGATACTGCATTCAGGAGGATGCTCAAGCAATGTTAGAGGTTGTTTCTGATTTCTGTAGTGTATTGTTGTAAGACAAGAGTACTGTCCCTCTGACTTTTCCTGTTCTCCACTGTTACTGCTGTGTTCTTCTTTGTGTAAATCCATTGGAAAAGTTATAGCTCCATGTAAAGCATGTGAAATACTCCTGCTCGGATGTGTTCCTGAGGTACTGGCATCCCAAACTTAGCATATGCACAAGCTGGTACACATAACCTGTGTGCAAGGATGTTGACAGTAAAGGTTTACTCCTGTCACTGTCCCAGGAGCAGCCAGGCTCAGCCACATGTGATTAGACATAGCTTTGTGGGCTGAACCAGAGTAACTCCCCACCCCTCATCGCTGTCGGCTGTACCAGCTGTAGGAATTCTGTTCTGTTCTTTGAAGACTGGGAGAGCAACATTTCCAAACCAAACTGTTCTGTGATTCTGTAAGGCAGCTGCTTCCACTCCCATGGAGTTTTAAGCAGCAAGACATCCCAGGCTGGGGGGCTTCATGGCTGTAAGAAGTTCCAGTGAGGGTTGGCCTCTTCTCTAAAGCAGCTAGAGAAAGGACAAAGGGAAATGGCCTCATGTGGCACCAAGGGAGGTTCAGGGAGGATATTGGGAAAGATTTCTTCACTGAAAGGATGGTTAAACATTGAAGCAGACTCCTCAGAAATGTAGTGGAGTTACTTGGGAGTGTTCATAAAATAACAGAGAGGGCACTTTGTGATATGGTTTAGCAGGCATGGTGGTATTCAGTTGGAAGTTGGACTAGATGATCTTGGATGTCTTTTCCAACCTTAGTGATTCTGTTCTGTGACACTGGAGGGTTGAATGCTTTCAGATGGCTTCACCCTGCAGCTTCAGGCAAGAAAGGGAAGCTTGACCAGCTGACTGAAGTCCCACCTTTAAGGGGTATCCAAAGCTGTGCAGGCTGCTCAGGCACGCAGCACCAGGTACTGTGGCTCAGAAGACTCTGTGGGCAGTAGAATGTCCTGGCTTAAACCCAGGTGAAAACCCACATTTGTTTCTACAATGAGAGCTGTCAGAATAAGTGTTTGGCAAGGGAAAGCAGCCCCACTGAGGACAGTGGCAAGGAAGGAATTGCACATGTGGTTGGTACTTTGCAGTAACTGAGTGGCAGCAGGCACCCTGTGAAGTTCACAGCTGCTACCTCTAAATCTTGCTGGTGCTCCTGTGTGGTCTTACTCAGGGACTCTGCTTCCTACCAGTAGTGCTGATCCCTCAAGGGATGCAGGGGCACATGGAGGGAGAAAGGAGCCATCCCTGGCACAAGAGAGAAGCATCATGCTACAGCTTGGATCACAGCTAGTATTTTCCAGGAGGGAGTTGGAACCATGACCCCATCTATCCAGCCTTGAGAGAGAGCAGTCTATCCCCAGTGATTTTAATGATGAAGGAAAGAGACCATTTAACATTCTTCCTCTGTGCCCTGGAGTCCTTGTAGAGAGGCCAGAAATAACTAGTCTTCAATGCTTTCCAAGGCAAATTTGATTTATTCGTTACTGCCAAAATGTGTACTTTCTGTTTTGTTTACTTTTGGAGAATTGTGGTCTTAGACCAACTGTCATCACTTCCAAGTAAAATAACCTATTCCTTGATATTGCTTTCAAATTTCAAAGATAGACTGAGGGGCTGGAAGTGTCAATATGTTATTAATTTTACAGTGGCAAGTTCCTGGCACTAGTCATTCAGATGAAGAGCTGTGATAAAGTGAAGCAGTTTAAAATTACAGCAAGTTCAAGGTAGATATAGTATCTCATTCACAGTATCTTCAGGCAAAATACTGAGATGAAATTGGTGAACTTTGGTTGATTGTTAATCACACCAATGGTCTGAGTCGATGAAATAACCTGTCCTTGCAAGGCAGCGTGCAGCCATTCATTTCTATCTTACCATTCATGCATTTTGTGCAAGAAGTAGCTCTTAAAAATGAATTAAAATTGGTGCAAGTAGTAGGTAGTGCAGATGCAACTCGTGAATTCCAGCAATACCCATTTCACAGAGGTGGGGGAGACAAAACACACTTTCATTATCCCACCAATCATATTTGATGAACTAGATTAATGTGATTATAGACAGGAAAATAGCTCTGAGGGAAGGGTATCACCTTGCCTTGCAGTTCAACCCCCCAGAGTGCTGAGCTGTATTTGCTCATGCCCATGGAGAAAAGGGAGTGTCAGTACAGCAGTGAAGTAGCAGTAGTAGTGTACCCCTCCTCATGTGTTATACTGAATTCTTTTTACATATACTGGCATCTCAGCACCTCTTCTCACACAAATTTAACATGAAATGTCCGTGTTTCAGAGCCTCTCTGAAGCAATGTGATTTTTCTGTGTAGTTACCTTTCACTGCCCCTATAATAAGCTTCCAGTTCATTGGTGGTGGTCAGAATGCTCTTTCCCAAGTCGCTGAGCCTCTCTGGTGTGTTGCTGCTGCCTGGAGTGAGAGCCATGCTCCTGTTCTCTCCTGTTCCATTCCCATGACTTCATTATCTACCCCTTTCTTGCAGTGACTGTGCTGCTTTTTGACACTATAAGCTATTTAATCCATGGAAATGGCAGAAGACTCCAAGTTTTCCTGCATGAAGTAGTTTTGTGACGTTTTGATGTTCACACACAGTGCTTGCTCTCATTGAGCAGGCAGTGCTGAGGGAGGAGGTGGCCCGAGGAGTTGGGGACACCTTACCTGGTGGGCCCATCTGTTGCTCAATCACCTCACCTGAGTGCAGCTGACTCTGCTGAGGTCAGCTCAGTACACCTGATGTGAGCCTTGTAGCAGTGTCCAAGCAGGGGCAGGTGGGCAGAGAGAGACCGTGCATTGCTCTGGCAGTGCTTGCACAGAAACAGGCTGGACCCCTTCCTGAAAGTATTCCCATCTCTTTTCCAAACAGCAGCAAATACAAATAATAATTCTTTGTCCGTGTACTCGAGGAAGAGCCCCAGACTGCTCCTATTTCTACAGCTGAGGAGGGAGCCACGTTTGATGCTGAGGAGGGTGAGGGTGTTTGTTGCATATAGATAAAGCCTTATAAAATAAGGGCCTTGTTACCCTTGTACAATCGTGGCTCAGGATGAGCTGCTTAGGCTAAGTAGAAGGGAACTATGGGAGAGTGACTCAGCTGGAACAGGGGTAGAGAGGAGTGAGAGACGTAAGAGAGAGAGAGAGACATAAGACACGTGCTGCGTGACTGCCTCCATGTCCACGTCATGTCCACATCGTGGTGTATGGGGTTGGTTGACTTGGGCTTGCTGTGCCTTAAAACTGTGCAAACTAACAAGCAGCTAACTGCTTAAAAAGGCCTGGTTTTTGGCAATAAAGAGCACTCCTTTGCCCCTGCCTGGGGACTCTGTGTTGCTCTGCTTCGTACAGGTGGTGTGTGCAGGGGTGACCTGGGAACAGCAGCCCTCGCTCTTCGGAGGCATTTGGAGGACGTGGAGGAGCACTGTGCAAGAGACAGCCCTGAGAAAAAGGGCTGTTTGAAGAATTTGTGTTGAGAGTCCATGTTGAATTTGCAGTACTGGCAGCACAAACAGTGTACTTTGATTTGCAAATGGCTGCATTCTATATGCAAATTACTGGAAAAAAGATAAAGGTGGAACCCCACAAAGTTGCTTTTAGTTATTGTCAGAATGGAATCCAATTTTAATGAATGCAGCCTAAACTTTTAAAGAGCTTTCACTTAATTGGAAAAATGTTTATTTGCTGTATTCATCTTTTTTTCTTAACGAATATTTGAGATGTGCTTGGACTATATTGCATAACATCAATAAACATTTTACTAGCAATATGTCTGGATTTGTGTGTGTTTGAATAAGTTTACTTTCCTGTTTTTATACCAGATCGTAATGCAGGAACTCTATTATCCATCTTGCAGCCTGCAAAATAAGCAACAATTTAATGACTCACTGGGACTAATTAAAAATGAGTCTTGCTGTTCACTCCTTATTTTCACATAGACAAATTTGGAAATAGTACATCAAAACTTTAGACAGCTTCTCGTCATTTTATACATTCCACCTGATCTGTGAAAATTGCCTGCTCACTGCAGGTGGGAAAGTTTTTCTCCTCTTTGCAAGACTGTGAGGTCAGCGTGCAACTCTTCACAAAGGGAGACAGTTTGCTCCCAGTCTGGTAGAGCAGAATCTCAGCTGGGCTTTCCAGAAGGGAAGCACAAGGCTTGGGCTGTGTAAGGGGCTGCACACAGAGGGAAATTGGCTTTTTTATGAACAAATGGAGCTGAGAGGATGACAGGATGGTTTGCAACAAGTTGAGAGGGCAGAGATGCAAAGGGCAAGAGATTGTAGCAGGGAATGGTATTTGGAAAACTTAGGTACTGAAATGCTAGAGAAGTGGATTTTCATAGAGGCAGAGGATTTTCATAGACAAAGGGATTCACTACTTAGATTTTTGTACGGCTGTGGTCCTAATTTAAATGACAGGAGATGAGAATATGAATGTTAAACATATTGCCTCTTCACCACCCTCCCTTGCCTTTGGTGTTTTTTTTTTTCCTGTGGTAGTATTTTTCAATTAATTCCACAATTTGAAAAAAGAAAGCTTTTTTTCTCAGACTATAAGAAAGCCTCTAGAATTAAACCACAAAGTGTTAGAGCTATGTGATTTGTCACATTCATGTTGAAATAAGGTTTTATTTTTGTACATAAAGGTGGCAATATCAGTCTCCAGATCAAAAGACCTTGTTATCTATTCAGTCCACCCAGTCTGGGTTTTATGAGGCTTCTAATTTTTTGATAGCTAGAATGACATAATAAAACAATTATGAAAACTATTTAAATCCAGCTTACACCACTGGAAAGAGACAGAGGCATAGGACAATGTTTCAATTTAATTTAATTCTAATTTTACCAGGAATAACTGAATAATTCTTTTATCCAGATCTCCATTATTATTGAAGTTTTAAGTAAGTATACTTATTGCCTATGTCTGTCAGTAAAATTCTAATTTTTTTAAAATTTGGAAATATTGTGGATTTATGGTGCTCCAAATTTCTAGGGGAAAGTAAACTATGATTAGGCAGGCAAGAAATCATTTTCCTTGCCAAATGAAATTGGCTTTCATGTTAATTACAGAAAACAATACTGTTATAATAAGACCAAAATTTCAAAAAGAAAAGATAAATACCTTTACTCATTAATAAACTAAAATATATGTGATGGTTAGTTTTAGCAACAGCTTTCTCCAGCAAGCTTTCTCAGTGAGTCTTCTGGCACCCTGACACTGGGATCTCTAATGGAAGATACTCTGACTCAGACACCCTGAGTTTATGGAACTGAGAATATGGATGGTGAATTGTTTAAAACATGAGGGAACACCTCCCCAAAATGGTCAATGAGTCCTGAGAACTATTTGTCTTATTTTATCACTGCCTGGAATCTATCCTTTCTATTTTTTTTTCCTCTATAAACTTTTATAGTCTTTCAGGAGCAAATTAGAACACAGATTTGTGTGAGGAGCAGAAACTGCTAATTTATCTGGGAAAGGGTGAGAAGCTAGCACACATTTTAGTCTAAAACTTTATTAATTTGTTGACTAGTAATGAAGCCTTTCAAAGCTTTGTATCTGTTCTTTGTGTTTCTCCATTTTTGAATATTCATCTTAGAGGAGTGGAAAGGTTGAAGAGGTAATGCAAGGTAAGGTCATATGAACCTATTTTGAATATGCCCTTTGTGCACCATATTTGATGAAATATCTCAAATGAGCACATCTCAAATACAGTGACTTCTGACTGGGTGGACATTGCAAAAAACCCCAAAGCTATTTAACTGCTCTCACTGCTCAAATACTTCTGAATCCCACATGCAAAGGTGGGATCTGACAGAGACTCTATATTTTTCTGGTAAGTGGAGAGGTTTTCATCTTATCCAGGCTTTGTAGGACAACACCTGGTTCTTGAAACCAAAAGTATAAGAAAAATTAAAACGATGAAATACTGTGTGAATAGCAGAAATGGATTATTTATCTTGGAAAGGATTGTGATTAGCAGCTGCCACACAAATGTACAAGATATGATCAAGTGGTAATATGTGAACTCAAGAAGGTGTTTCAGCCTCTCTAAAGGATGTTATGAATGAGCTCTCCGGCAAATTAATCAGGTGGGTCTTATATCCTTTTAATCATATTTCACTATAAAATAAATAGGTGTTTCCTGTTGCTGATGAACTGTTGAAACAACATACTCAAATGCAGAGAGATTAAATTATCTATTCCTTATAGCACTTGGGCACTTCTTGAAGATCTAAAAATTATAACTTGATATTTTCTTTTTATACAACCCCAAAATTGCATAAACTTGAAATGTTATCTGAACACGCTTGATAACAGCTTTGCCTCACAACATCCACTAAAAAAAATTAAATTTGTAACATTTCCCTGTTTATTTCTGTCCCTACCAGCTGCCCTTCTTTGCTAGCACCAGTGGTTTTGTGTCAGCTTCATGAACCAGCTGGGGAAAAAAAGCCCTATTCTCTGATCTGACTCATCACAAGCTGTGGAGGGATAGAATGTAAGAAAATATAGTGCAGAAGGTAATCTCACACCTGAGGACTTGCAGCTGTACTAATCACCAAAGATTAAGAACAGGCCTGAACTTAATAGGCCACAGTGTGCCCAATAAGGAGATGAGTGCTACAAAAGAATGGGTTAGCTGGTTGGGGACAGAGTTGGAGTTTGTTGGCTGTGAAGAAGAAGGGATCAGTGCTGCAAAGAGATGCCCATGAGAAATCACCAAGAAGGTATGGAAGCTTTTGCAATAAGATGATAACAACAAGCCTGTTGAGTAAGTGGCCGAAAATGGGAAGACTCTGTAGGGAGTGAAAATAATGGCCAAGGGGGATGAAGCTTGGGGGGAGACTGCTGTGTTTGGCTGCTGTGATGATGAAGGTTATTGCTGAGCACTGTAGGTTTATGCTGTGCTTACCCAGTGAAACTGCAGGCTGCCAGCAAGGGGTAGTCCTGCTTCTTCATCCCTACTGATTGTAGGCCAAGTCTGTGGGAAGAAAATGAACCTAAATGGAAGTTCTGCATTAGATCTGATCTTTAAGCAGACTTGTAACCTCCTCCTTGCTATACCACAGGTAGGTTTACCAACAAAGTATGGGATGTGGAGAAGAAAGGTGATTAGCCTCGTGGTGACAACCTGCATGTATGAACTGAACTCAACAAACAGCACGAATCAGTCCTCATTCTTTGCTTTACATTACCTGCTGAAGATGGGAAGTTCAGTTGTCTTAGGGAGTGAGGCTCCATATGATTGTTATTGGCATTTGTTTCTCTGACTTCCTGGCTTTTATAAAAAATTTCCATACTGGAGATATAAAATATTTGCTGAAGAGCTATAGACTGCTTATTTTGGTTCTTCCAAGACTTTCAATATCAGTAGTACTATTATAAATTGTAGCCACAAAGACTAGCCTCCAAAAACTAGAATACTAAATCACAGAAAAGATGAACCCTGTTCTTAGAGTCTTAGAACTTAAATTGTAAGACGAAGTTAATTTAAAGCTGTTAAAAAAGTTTTTAAAAAGTTAAAGTTAATTTAAGACCAAAAAAGTTTTATTCTCCTGATTAAAGGTGAATTGAATGTGAGATTAAAGAGGGAATCTTCCTTCTGCAAAAGTGAATCAAATAGCTGATTTTTAACAAAAACTGTCCCCTTATCGTGGACTTGCTCAGAGAACAAAGAGAAGAAATAATTTTCTGAATCTCAGTCCTGAATCTTCACCAGTCATTCTGGTCATCTCTCTTTACTGTATTATTTAAAAATAGTTATTTTTAACTTAACATTCTGCCTTATTAAGAGAAGGCAGAATGGCTTAGTTAGTGTCAGAGAAGCTGATTAAATTCCTTATGCTGAGAGAAAGGTGTGTTGGTTATTACTAAACATGTCCTTGATGCAGCCTCAAGCTCAAAAGGTCATTAAACTATTGCCAGGAGCTGCTAAAGGAGAATTTCTCTATTTGCCTTTTTTTTCTTACACTCCTTCTTCAGGCATCTGGTATAGAGGACCCTCACAAAAAAAACCCAAAACCCTATACTGTTAAAGCTGTCCCTAATTATGTAAAGAAAACAGAAAAATATTCGTCTGGAGGGAAATAAAACAAAATTAAAACTCCAGGTGATTCTGAGAATGAGACTAGAATGAGGGCCACTAATTGGAATCATGATACTGGGCTAAATTGTCATTTGGTTGGGAGAAGAGTGTGTCTAGTCTCAAAGTTTTAAATCAGAAAACTTTGATGACATTGATCAAGGAGCCCTAGAAGGCCCTTTCAGTTTGTCAAGAAAGATAAGCTCGTCTGACCTTCAGTAGGAGTGCATCCATTTGATTTGTTAACATTTGTGTGCAGAAGCTGTTAATCTTGATTAACTGTTGCAGACTGATTTAATACTGTCACTTTTAGATCAGTATGCAATGGGATGGTTCCTGAGTGGCAGAAGGCATGAAGAAAACCTGTCTGACTTTGGGTTTGTTCTCATTTCATCCCTTTCAGAACTGTGTTGTCAGTATTTATGTTTCTGCTTGAAACATAAAACTTGCCAGAATGATGATCACTAGTGTGAAAAGAAAGTTTCACACTTAAGAAAGTTTCCTGTTCTCCTTTAGCCATTATTTCCTATTATTTGCCTATTGTTGTATAGGTTGTCTGTACCAGACTGGTGAGTGACAGCTGGTGGTAGCAATGAGCCTGCAGACTTCTCTCTAACTGAAAGCAGGTACTCTTCCCATTAAGTCTGCAGGATGTGTGTTGCCTCATTAATCCAAACTAGGGCTGTAATTTCTTCTCCCCGTTCCCCACCCCACCCTGAGCCGGGCATCAGCGCAGATCAGGAACTGTTTTTACGTGCCACGTGCAGGAATTGGCTGCTGATTGCCGCTGCTTTTTTTGTTCTGAGTGGGAGCACCTGGCCGCTCCTCGGTCAGCCGCAGGGAGCCGAGGGACCGGTCGGGTGACATTTGCTGCTCTCAGTAATGGATAAGCTCTCGATGCCCTTGTTGGTCACTCGGCACCAGGAATGGAGGAGCTTGGCAGCCGGGTCCCTCTGTCTGGAGCCCGTGTGGTGTGTCTGAGCTACCTGCTTTTGCAGAAAAGGGAGGGCACCTCTCGAAAGGCCTGTGTGCTCGGCGGGGACAGGACACTGCCAGCCTTCCTTCTGAAGGTGGGCGGCTGGAGCCTGGGATCCATCCCCGCAGGTGAGCGAGTCTCGCTGCTCGGGCGTGGAAAGGTTTCTCTGTGTCATTATAACTACCTGATAACTTGTATTCTGTGCTCATGAGCTGGAAGTTGCTCTCGCTGCTGTGATGCAATGCCGTTTGTGTGCGGATGCGCTCGCACGGAGCCCCCGCAGGGCTGTCTGTCTGTCCGTCCGTCTGTCCGTGGTGGGCTCAGCGCTGTGCCCCTCTGCAGAGCCCGGGCTGTGCCGACCGCTCCAGCTGCTCTGGGCACAGTTAGCGAGTGCCTCTGAGAGGCAGCGAGTCAATCTGTCTGCATCGTTCGCTTAAGGCTAGCTCCTACCGTCCCTCCCCATTCCACCCTGCCTCCGCTGTGTTTTTTCCTCGAGTATTCACTGAAAATACCTGTGTGCTCTTTGGTGGCCTATTGCAACAGCTTTTTGTTTTCATCTATAGCTGGTGCTGGCAGAGGAGGCTTACGTGGTTCGTTCTGTAAGTCTGCTGCTCTTTATTAGTGCTATGGTGGCTTTTTTTTTGTGTGTGTGTGTAATTACAGATATATTTACCTAAATTTATGTGACAGTAATGTTCTGATTTGCAGTAAAAGACTCATAAATCAGGAATACTGTGCATTGCAAAACAGCTGAAAAACACAACATATTTTCAAAGAGGTTTCATAATAGAATATATTTTTTATGGTGTTTGAGTATATTTTTTGCCTCAATTCTACAGAAAAAGCATTAAAATAAGTTGGAATGGTAAAACTCATGGCAAGATGTTTATAAATGGTGGCTGTGTAGCTGTACACAGATCATGCTCGCTTTGGATCAATTTCCACTGTCACGTTCTTCTGGTTGCAGGATAATCTAAAGATTCATAAGTAAAAGAATTTTCATCACAATGTATATGACTGTTGAGGGGAAAAAAGAAATTTGGCACTATATAACCTGGAAACTCCTGTGTACAGATTTTTGGATACCAATTAAGATGAAATAATGTCATTTAAACTTGAAAATGCTGCCCCTTTAAGGTAGCATTTTTCTTCTTTACTTTTGTCAAAGGCAACTGCTGTCACTGTGCCAATGCACCTTCAAGGTGCAGTGGTAGCGCTCTGAAATTTAGCAGGTTGAAGTTTGGAATTGAATTATAGTGACAACCTTGGCCCTTTATACCTCCCTTTAAGGTAGAAATCCAGAAAACAGTATCTAGTTAATAATCATTGTGTATGTTGGCATGATGTATATGCCTGAGAGAAAGGCAATTGGGCTAAAATGTCATAAATAAGGATGAAATGAGCTAGCAGAAATTGGTTGCTTAATAGATGTGATTTCTTAAAACTACCACCCTGGAAACCTTAAAGGATAATTCAAAGTGATTTTTTAAGATGATAGGGGTGGTGATGCATGTGCTTTCAGCACATGAATTATCTGTTACCTAGACTGCTGCCTTTCAAGGGTGTAGTCAACTGAAGGTTTTATTTTGTTGGTATATGGAAAAACAAGATGCTAGGTAAGCTGTTTTTTTTACACAGAAAACCTTTGCAGAGGCAATGAGGGCTGCCCATGTCTGGGGAGGGTGGTTGATGGCAAAAGAAAAGCAGAAATCACGTGGCTGAGTAAAAACTTCCAAGCTCTTAAAAGAATAGCAAGGTTGGAGAGAGTTTTGGTTTATTTGTTTGGTTTTGCATTTTTGCATTTCTTTTTTTTTTTTTAGATGTCTGGTCCTTTAGGATATATTCATTTTATGCCTTTGTATTTTATTTTCCCTGCTTAAACTATGAGATCCAGAAATCTCCTTTTTAAGTGGAAGTATAGGGGTGTTTTTAAGCTGTTTTTTACTTTTATAGTTACAGGTAGCAGATAATATGAAAAAAAAAGTATTTGGTGTCACTTAAATTGTTGTCTTGCTTGCTCCCAGCTCCATTTATTTGACCAGACTTCCTAGCATCTGTTTTGCTTTGGTCCTGAAACCCTCCAGGCAGCTTTTGTTCTGCAGTGAGTAGGCTGAGAGCATGGAGGGTGAGTTGGTAATGCTGTCCTGCAGATCCAGATGCAGGAGTAAGTTTGGGAAGGCAGCAAATGAGGCTTTGCCAAATGCTCTTGTCATGTACTTTTAACAAGCCATGTTGTCTGATAACTTCAGCTGTAAACCCCTGGGCTGGGCCAAGCTCTCAAAAGGCTGCTCTGACTGAATCAAGTGTCACTCTGCCAGCCAGGAGCATCTGGAGGAGAAGGCTCATGCTCTGCTTTTCATTAGAGTCTTGGGGTTCCAGGGCAGGTGGGATGGTGGGCACAAAAGTAAAACTATAGCTGGATATAAATTAAATTTAAAATGTGTCAAGCTAATCATAAAGCATTCTACTTCATATTGTGGATTGTGCTTTTAATCTAGTTTCCAGTGGAAGGCTGTGTGCTTATTTCCAAGCATGATGTGGACGTGATCAGAAATTTCAAAAGACCATCTGCTTGGATATCACTCTAGAGTATCTCCCATGTGATAATTGGTCTATTTATTAAGCTTTCTAGTAAGCTGTGTTGTTTCTGAAGATAAAGCAGCACTGAAAAAAACAGCAGGTAGACTGTGCATTTGTAAAACTCCCTGTCTTAACAGGGAGCTTCCTTCTATTTTGGTGGAGTGCCAGTTCTGCCATACTCTAAATAGCTTTTCATTATCACTTAATACTCATGCCCATGACAATGTGAAAAGTGCTTATTTTTATGCTTTTTATCACTGCTAAAACCTTTTTCTGTCACATACAAGTTTATTATTCTGAACACATGATATACATGAGGTGAGTCATGACAGCACTATGGATTTTTCCCTATTTCTTGCCCGTACTGAATTTGAAGGAAAAAAACTTCAAGTTCTTTGAAGTCTGTAACAGTGAATGTTAGGTGGGTGGTTAAGGATATATCTGGTTGTTTTCTCTTAAGTATAGACAACATATGTGTAGGAAGGCAGAAAGAAAATGGAAAATTCTTGTCCAAAATCTTAGACTCAAGAGACAAAAAACCTAAAACTCATTTCTTCCTCCTAACTTATATTGTTAGTTGAAATATTTCTTAGTGTCATTTTTCCTCTCCTCTATTGCTCATGGGAGTGGAGGAAATATCTGAGATAAACGTGTCTTTGGAGCATTGCAGATCTAAGGTCCCAGAGTGAAATCTGTATTTGCTTCTGCAGGTCCCAGAGCCCTCAGGTGAATGGGTCCATGGGGATCTTCTGATTTACTCTTTCAGTTTAGCACTTTGGTGAGGCCACAAAGTGAAAGTCATCTGTAGGCCGAACTCAGACTGCTTTTCACAAGTGTTGCTGCTCATCAGGGAGCAGTCTGTTGGTGGAATTACCTCAGCTGCTTCTCTGATAATGCAGGAATTTGGACAATGTACAGCCCTATTGCTTTTTCTCTGGGCCTGCCTCATGCAGAGGAGCCACCCAAAATTATCAGCTGTGGTACATCAGGCTGCTGCGCTTTCAAGTGCAAGGCAGAGATGCCCTGGCTCCATTTGAAGTAGCCCTGCAGTGATCCCTATGGGTTTCCCCTCCTCCATGCCTGCATTGTGGGGCAAAGTGTTAAACAGAAATAGTCCCTCTTTGTGTTCTCTTATTTATTTAATTTTTTTTGGAGATTACATGATGCAGGTTTTATCTAGGCTACAGAAGTAATTTCTGGGCTTTACACAAGCTTCTTGCACAAATTTTTCTCTTTTTGTATGTGGTTTAAGGCTAATGTGTTTTTGTATATTTTGTATGCACTAGATGGACTGACTTGGTAGAGAATTTCCAGGCAGGACTTACTGTGGTTGTGGATGGTTATAGGCTCTCCAGAAGGGATAGGAGGGGAATGAGAGTCAGTGGGGTGGCTCTGTATGTTAGGGAGTAGTTTGACTTTATAGTGCTCGAGGACAGTGATGATAATAAGATTGAGTGCCTTACTTGTATAAGAATGAGGGAGAAGGCCAACATCCTGGTGGGGGTCTGTTAGAGATCACACAACCAGGATGAAGATATAGGATGAAGTATGAGATAAGCGACTGGCTGATGCTTTTATGATGTTTTGGGCTTATGGGAGACTTTATCTTGATGGCTGCCTGCTGGAAACTCAGCATGGTGGTGAGGATGCAGTCTAGGAGATTTCTGGAGTGTGTGGAAGATAACTTCCTCACTCTTTGCTGGACCTTCTGAACAGAGCAGGGCTGGTGGGTGATGTGGTAGTCAGAGGTCATCTTGGGCACAGCCACCACGAAATGGTTTTGATTCTTGATGAAGTAAGGAAGGGGGTCAACAAAACCCGTACCTTGGACATCCAGAGGGTGGACTTTGGCCTCTTGAGGACACTGGTTTGGAGAGTCCCTTGGGAAACACGCCTTAGAAGCCAAGGGGTTCAAGAAGGCTGGACCTAATTTCAGAAGGAAATCCTAAAGGCATCAGAGCAGGCCATCCTTATGTGTTCAAAAACAGGCCAGAGGGGAAGAAGATGAGCCTGTCTGAGATGGAAGATTTTGCTGAAACCAAGGGGGGAAAAAAAGAGAGCTTAGTACTTTCAGAAGGAAGGGACAGGCAGCTCTGGAAGAGAACAAGGATGTTGCTGGGTCACGTAGAGAGAAAAATTAGAAAGGCAAAAGGTCATTTAGAACTCAGTCTGACCACCATTGTAAAAGGTAATAAATGTTTTTATAAACCCACAACAAAAAGAGGCCTCCACTCTTTATTGGATGCAGAGAAAAGCATAGCTAAGCGTGAAGAAAAGGCTCAGATAATTAATGCTTTCTTTGCCTCAGTCTTCAACAGAAAGCCCAGCTATCCTCAGAGTAACCAGCCCTCTGAACTGGTAGGCAGGGATGGGGAACAGGCTAGACCCCCTGCAATCCAGGGGGAAGTAGGTCACAAGTCAGACATTCACAAGTCTGTGGGGCTGGATGGGATCTGTCTGAGGGTCCAGGGGAACCTGGCAGACAGGACAGTCAAGGGATCAGGCCCAACCAGCATGTGATTAGGAAAGGCAGGTCCTTTTTAACCAACCTGATTTTCTTTTGAGACCAGTGACCCACCTAGTGGGTGAGGGAAAGGCTGTAAATGTTGTTAACCTGACTTCAATAAAGCTTTCAGTACTGCCTCCTGCAGTGTTCTCCTGGAGAAGCTCATGGCTTGGACAGGTGCCCTCTGTGCTGGGTGAAACCATCTGGGTGGCTGGGCCCGCCCAGGGAGTGCTGATGGATGGAGCTGCGTCCTGGTGGCAGCCGGTCACTCTGCTCTCTCCAAGGACCTGAAAGGAGGCTGTAGCCAGGTGGGGGTTGGTGTCTTCTCCCAGGCAACAGGGACAGGGCAAAAGGGAATGGCCTGAAACTGCATGAGGGTAGGTTCAGGCTGGACATCAGGAAGAGTTTTTTCACTGGAAGGGTTGTCAAGCATTGAAACAGGCTACCCAGAGAGGTGGTGGAGTCCCTATCCCTGCAGTATTTGAGACACTGGACATGGCATTTAGTGCTATAGTTTAGGTGGCACGGTGATGTTTGGTCAAAGGTTGGACTCAGTGATCTTGTAAGTCTTTTCCAATCTTAAATTGTAAAATCAAAATTCTAGAATAATTATTTTGGTATGATTGTTTAGTGTCTTCAGTCACTGGATGAAAATTTTATACATTTCTCCTCTTTGCTGTCCAAGGAAAACAACAGTATGTGTGATTTCTGGTTAATTCAACCACCACAGCTCATCATATGATCTTAAAGCATACCAGTAGCAGATGAAGCAGGTACTTCGCAGAAAATTTCATGGCTCTATCCAACAGAAGATTTTATCTCATTTGAACAAAAATCACTCAAACAATTTCAACACTGAAGAAAGGTGGTAGTGGCTGCTGAACTGATTAAAAGAAAAACATAAACTGATTTTTGCTGGATGTGGGTGCGATGTTAGAATTGCCACATGCTGTGATATAATGGACTTGGCCCTTGTACAATCAAAATCTCAGAATGAATGCTGGAAGACTGTGTTCATAGTGTTTAGAGTGCAGTAAGGTATGCATGTGTCTTTCCTGGAAATGTTTACATCATATTTGTATGAATTAGCTTGATATGTGCTTTAAATGTAAATAATTTTAGGCATCATAAATGGGAAAAACTATTTTTCAACCTTTTCTTTTAGAAGAGAGTTACATTGCATTGTCATGTCTTAAGTTGCATGAAACTTTCCTGAATATTAAAGTTTTGGGTGAAAATCTTCTGTGGCTCCTGTTTGTCTCAAAAGATCTCTGAAGGAAAGAGATTTATAGGAAAATAAAGCAAAAGCAACTCTCCCATTTCTCAGAGCCAGTGTATGAAAAGTGAGTTGTTTTGCCCTTGTTAGACTCCCACAGGAATATTGCTGAGAAGCTGTTCTCTTCCTGAAGTGTTTTGTTTGAGTTTTTGTTTGTCGTTGTTGTGGGGGGTTTTTTGTTTATTAGCTTGTTTTTTTTTATTTCTGTGAAGTCATGGATGTTTTTGCCATTTTCTGAGGAGGCTTGTTTGGTGTGTGGGTTTAATTTTTAACAATAGCTCAAAGCTGATTATGAACCTCTGGAATCTGTTTTCACAGTTACAATATTACAGCTGGTTGAAACTTGGCATGCCTGTTTTCAGTGAAATGCCAATGCTGAATTTTCTTTTCAATGAGGATGAAAACAAACATTAATTTGTCCATAAAACTGATTTTTCAAAACATGTTATTTTAGCTTCATTGAAGCACTATTTCAAGGAAATCAAAACATTGTATTCGGCTTTTGACTCCTCTAATTGTTCTATATAATAAGAAATAACATCCTAAATGGTATGTCTTTGAATGAAGCATGGCTTTTCAGAAAGAAAAAAAACCATAGGACTCAAAATTTTTTTGTTGTCCTACTTCTATTTGTTAATTGGAGTCCTTGAAATTTCAGTTTCATCAGAATGGCCATTTCCACCATTGGTTCTGAACACAATTGAATCATATTATTGTTTAGGAAATGATTAAAATTTCATCTTCGTGCAACATTTTCCAAACCAGGAAGCATTGACTGTACAAGACCTCTCTGTAGCTGCCTCTGTCTGTGGCCAGGAGACAGAACTCAAGAATATTTCATCTCTATCCTGTTATTTGTTCCTGGGCAGCAGGGGAGAATTTAGTTATTGTTAAGAGGATGTAAAGTACTTCCTTGCATTTAGGGAGCTGGAAATGGAATATCCGAGGTGACAGTAGACTAACTGCAGGTTAAAGATGAGACCGCTGGATGGGTTAGGAATGAGGGGCTGTGCTGTGACGTCAGCAGTCACCCTGGGTTTGACCACCATCCTGTCATCAGCAAGGACTATCAATGCCATTGTATTGCTTCCCTTTTGTAGCTCCCAAAAGAGGGCTGTTTTGGCCAACTCAGTGTGCGGTGTGGTATTGTGGATCTAGCTGTTTCATCTGCTTGTGTTCTTCCTTGGGGGAAGTAAATAAGGAGCCGGTATTTCACTCTTTGCGAGGGGAGATGTGTAGCATCTACACAGCAGTAAAATCGCAAGCAAATGAAAAACAAGTCTGTTCTATGTAACATGGTGTAGAATCTGTTGCCAGACAGAACTACTTGTTTTGATTTTTTTAAAAGTCAGTGTCCCTATGCTTTGCGTTCTTGAAATTTATAGTAGTTGTGGTAGAATTGTTGCTTTTTTTAATATATAATTTATTCCTTAGTTCTGCTGCTTTTAAGTTTGTTTTTATTTTGCCAGTAATGATTCTGTTTTCCAGAATTCTTCTGAAGAATGTTTTCCAGAAAGCTTTTAAAGCTAGTGTTTAGCTTCTATCTCAGAATTTTCATTAGGAATGTTTGAACGTGGGCAGTATTGAATGCAAAACTACTCTTTTGCTTTTCTCAAAATATTTGCATTTACCTGCCCTTTGTCCAAGTGTCGAAAGGAAAAAGGGATGCATTTGCTGTTGTATAAATGTGGCTTTGTTTTGCCAAATTGATCCTTTCCTTAGCAGAAGCCTGCAGGAGAGCCCTAGGGAGGCAGTAGCGTCCCTGTGATTGATTAAATTTCCTGCAGTGTACGCAATGAGAGGTTTGTGGACGTGGGGCTGTGTGGTCCCACAGTCCTGCTTGTCAGAAGGGCTCTTGGACAAGAGACTCCCTGTGTAGCTGAAGGCTTTGAAGAGGAGAGAAGTGACATCCACAGAAGCACTGCTTTCCTGAGCTGCAGCCAGACCTTTCTTTCCCTCTTCAGGGGTCACATTTTAAATATATATTCAGTCGTTTTCCAGTTCCCTTGATAAAAGCCATGGGAGATTCAGTGGCCACTCCTGGAGGAGTGTAAGGACTGTCAGTGACTGCCTGTGTTTGGTGAACTACGAAAACCAGGCAAATTTCTGGTTCACCTTCGCACAAAGGTGAAATTCAAATTAGAGGAATCTGAGGTAAAAAAAAAAATCATTTGCAAGGTGAAGAAATAAAACTTGTGGGAATGTAATTCAAATTCCTATTTCTCATTAACATTGAGAGACAAGATATAGCCACAAATGAGCTATCTAAATTAAACTACCAATTAAGTTTATAATAAAATTTAACGTGGCAATAAGAGCCAAATACAAGATTACAGTGACAGTGGTAGATTGTAGATACATTTTCTGACTTGAAATCAGGTTTACAGCTAGGGGTTTTAAGGTGTTTTTCTACAGTGAAGATACAAAAACTTTGTATGAGGGTAGATTGCTGGAATAATCTCTTGCAAGTAAACCTTGAACTACACTGAGCCCTATAATCATTATACCCTAGGCTATATTTTAACTAAGATTTATCGGCATTTTTCAACTGCATTACAAAGTGTAAAGCTCCCAGGCGTGCTTATGAAGAGTGCGTGGTAAATATGCTGCCAAAGTGTTTTCTGCTCTCTTCTTCAAACCCTCCAACTCTTCAAGTTGAAAAAATTGTTTTCTGCATGTACGTCTAATCCTCTGTTATTTAAATATATAGTGGTAGGGGTTGTATTTTTCTATTGTTTCAGCAGGGAAGCAGATTGCATTTCCATAAGATTAGAATTCAATTTGTAATTATTCTACAACTTGGCAGTTGGTGCACATCTCTGGATGCTGGCCAAAAGGGAAGGTGGGAGAAAGGGTCCAAGCTTCTAAAGAGAGACTATTTGGTTTTAAACACCAGGTAACCACCTCTCCTTTTCCTTATGTTCTAATATATCTTGGGGTTGATTGCAGTTTGAGACTGGTACCTGAATTTTAAACATTTATCATTAGTTCTTACATGTGAATAGGGTGTCTGACTCCTGTTCTATTGGTGAAGATCTCAGAATTTCCTGAACAGGCACCCCTCAGGCTTAACTTTGGGCACCTCTTGTGGCCTTTGGCTGTTAGTCCATAGATGTGCGTCTTCCATCAGCCCCATCTGGTATCTGTCATCCCTTGGGTACTTAAAATGGTGTGAAACTCTGATGGCAAGGCAAACTGCATTGAGCTTCAAGTCAGGACAGGCTACAGGGGCCTAGAGAGTGATTTGACTTTCCCTGAAGTAGATACTTTAAATCCATTGCCTTGACTAGTGACTGTACTGGGAGCTCGAATGCTTTTCAGAGACTCTTAAGTATGGATGTTTTAATCTTGGATAGATCCCAGCCAGTGCAATTACCTTACCTCTGATAACAGCTTGGGATTTTGGCTGCCTTAGTTGTTAATTCACATTATGAGAACTTAATTTTTATAGAACATCTGCTTTCACTAATAACCTTTAATAAGATTTTCTGTTTTAGTGCAGGCCTTCTTTATTATTAACTACATAATGTTGTTACCAGAAAACCTATATATAGATGTGAATACCTAGCTGGAGAATACTTAGTTCAGTAATTGTTTGAGCTGAAAGTGGCTTGCTGGGAATAATTTGTACGTGGGCATGCATGTAGTCTCTCTGTGCACATATACACTAAGAGCAGGTTTCTTGTATCATCTGATTTAATTTCAAATTATCCTAACAGCACTTAACGTTATTTTATGTTGTTTATGCAAAATAACTTATATTATAAATAATAGTTATGTAAAATATTTATTGATGACTTTTTATGTGGTCTTGTTTAAAATGGTACCTGCAGCAGTAGAAATCCATCCAGGAGTAGCTTGCCTCTTAATCACTCTGACTTCAGAGCAGCAAAGCATATCTCTTTACTAGTAGTTTCCTAGGCTGCATATCACAGATTACCTGAATTGTTGGCCATGTAGGTCCTTTTATTTCAACAGTAATGTTGTTAAAAAAAATCAAAGAACAAGAACAAAAATCCCAATAGCAGCATGAATATGTAAACCACTTTATTTCCTGTTTTATATTATTCTAATCACAGAGTCATTTAGGTTCAAAAAGACCCCCAGATCACTGAGTCCAACCTTTGACAAAGCAGTGATGGGCAAACTGAACCATAGCACTAAGTGCTATGTCTGCTTGTCTCCTGAGCATTTCCAGGGATGGTGTCTACTGATGGATGTCTCTCTGGGCAGTCCGTTCCAATGCTTGACAACCCTTTCTGTGAAGAAATTCTTCCTGATGTTCACCCTGAACCTTCCATGGTGCAGTCTGAGGCTGTGTCTTCTTGTCCTGTTGCTGGCAGAGAAGGCTGACTCCCACCTTGCTGCAACCAGTAACGTTGCTATGTTGACTATATTTTAAAGAAAGGCTGGGGTAAATTGTTAGTCATGGAATCTGACGAAAAAGATTGTCATTTAAAACTGTAACAAAAAATCTGGAAATCTCCTAATTCGGGGTGTTGCATGTATGTTCCCCATTAAGTAACTGAAATCAGGCTTGTGAAGAGGGGTAGGAGAAAAATGTCATATACATAAAATTAGACCTCCAGCCCTAAGAAGGGGGTCTTGAATTTTTTCTCTATATATTAAGTAACGCAGGCTGAAACATTTTTGCTAAGAACTAGCAAAGGTAGAGGGAAGAATTAAACTTGAGTAGGATACTAATGTTTCCTTTTGAGTTTTTTTAAAACTTGATTTTGAAAGAAACACAAAATAATTAGGAAAATGGGTGGAAAAACTAATTCTTCAGTGATAAAGTTGAACGAGATATTTAAGCATATGCTCAACTTTAAACATTCAATATATTTTTGGGCTAGATCCAACAAGAAAGCAAGTAATTTATTCTCTCTAAACTAAAAATTTAAAATTTCAGATTGCTTGCTCAGTTACCATCTATCCTGGAGGGAAGCAAACTGTATTTGCAGAAAACTTCAGTATTTTCAAATACTTCTCATGAGATTGAGACAATTCATTGACAGAATAATGGTATGAATTTAAACTTGATTTTACCTTTTCAGATTTTAATGCTACTTAGCTTTGGAAGCTACTGTCCAATGTGAAGGCATTTCTGGATTCTTTGGTTCCTGACTTCCCCATTGCACTGAATGGGAGAATTCAAGTTTTTAAATTAGGGTTTATGGTTTAGACTGTACAGCTATGTGCTACTAAGCTGACCCTTCCTTCACCAAAGTGTAAGTTGGTGCATGAGTCACTGGAGTGTTAATTTGGGCTTGCAGATATTTTTTTTTAATATTTCTAATGTTCTATTTTCTAATGTTTGAAATAATCATATGTTATATAGCTTTATCTTTTTAGACTTGGTGCAGCAAATGCTTAGTTTACATTCAAGCGATTTTTAAAAAAAAGTTTATCTTTTTGTGTGAAAGTTATGGTTTTGCATAAGGATACAAGGCAAAGGATGATAGACAAGTAAAGATTGATAGTGGAAAACTAATCTGGTGTGTTGTTCAGAAAAATGCATAGATTTTTTTTATGGAACATGCCTCACTTTTACACCAATGATAAAATACAGCCAGTAGGAAGGTAACAGTTCTGACAACTTGGGTCATTCATTCAGCTTCTGCACATAGACCCCACTGAATTGGAAAAGGTATTTCTGGGCTTCCTCTGGCTGAACACACACAAGGTGCTGTCTCTGGCTGCAGATACCCAAGCAAGAGTTGATGTTTCAGGTTGTAGCTGTTACTGTGATACAGCTGGTTTGCAGAAACCTTGAAGTGCAACTTGTGTGCTTAGCTGATAGTCAGCATGGGACAGCTGTACTTGATTCAACCATGTTTCCTTTTGGGTTAAGTGAAATCTTTAGCCCACACCAAATGCTGGTTAGCATGTGTAGAGAGAGTTGTTTGTCTTTTGAGCATCAAACTAGTAAATTTGCTGTGTAAGTTTCCCTGTTTTGAACCTTCTTTGGATGACTTATGACCACTACTTGCTTCTTCAGACTTGTAAGTAGCATGAGAAGAGGATGTAGAAAATAGTATGATGACAGGGCATCATTTCCTTAGGTTCATTCAGTGAGGAAAGCAAACAGATGTGTTCCTTGCAAAAAGTTCAGCAGTTCTCATTTTAGAAAGTACTAGTTCTTCGTTCCATGTCCTCCTCTCTGAAAGGTTCTTTAGAAACTGGGCCAGGATCCTTTGAGATTTCCCTAGAACTTTATTTTTGAAATTCTGGTTTCTGCATGTTGCTCTCTTTGCTGTAGCCGATGATTCTTACCTTGTCTGTTTCTTGTCAAATCTTTCTCATGTCTGCCTTGGCCAGGCAATCTATAAATAAAAAACCTCTTCCTCAACACAGTTCTGCTCAGGTTCCGTTTTGTTTTGCATTTGATGTCTCACTACATGGTGTTTTGATTACCAAACGAACCCAAGCCCTCACAAAATTCAAAAAACAGCACCAGGAAGTAAAAGAAAATTTCCAAAGGTGGTGCAGAAAACAAGGATGACAAAACTGCCAGCCATACTTTTCTTATAAATCAAGTAGTCGCTATTTTCATGCTCAGCAATCATAGTCAGGTTTCAGTGTTTCCTTCATGAATCATCTCTCAGATTCAGATTCCAGGTTTAGTATGACTAACTCATGCTGTACCTCCGTAATGGCGGGTTTAGAGAGGCAGGGTGCTGCAAAGGCTGTAATTGCTCAGAAATTACTGATGTGGTGGCTTTGTGCCAACAGAATCCTTATCACACTCTCCAGTGGTGGGGCAGTGATAGTGATCATGTGGGATACCTGTTCTGCCTCCTGAGCTCCAGTACTGAGGAGGATACTGTCCTCCACTCTGGAGCACAGCTTCACAGTCAGATCTTCTTGTCAAGCTGACACACCTTACTCTGTTCCTGTTTTAATTTGTTAGGGCAAATAATGTCTGAGACTTCTGTGAGCAGTGCTGCTTGCCAGCTGTGGATTTGGACATCATGATGGAATGAACATGTCCTTCTCTGTGCTCACTGATGGTGAAAGACAGGCATGGTCTACCAAGATGAGATCCAGCTTCTTATACATCTCAGTTCTAGAAGTGTTCTGAATGAAGGCTCTTTTTTGTGGACTGCCTCTATTGTGTGCTGGACTGCATGCGCAGTGCATGAACATATAAAATCCCAGATTCTTGTCTGTGTGCTGCTCCAGATGGGCCTGTTAATCTCATCAAATAGATCGTTTCTTCACCCCTGCCCTTAGGAGAATGTAAATCATAACTTTCCACTGTTTCTGGCTACACTAGAGCTAACCATGTGGCCATTATTGGGCTATCTTGCAATACAGCTGGGCTTAAAAAAAGGTGGACTTCTTCAATAACCTTCCATCTGGGCCAATCTTTACAGCAGGATAAAGCTAAAGCTACCTAGTTATATATAAAAATTGGAGCCCAGATGTCCCACATGAGTCACAAAATTCTCTGAGGCATTTCACTGAAAATATAGTCTTTACTTTCTTACACTGCAAGAAATCTCAGTCTGTGCAGAACTTAGAGTATTAAAATTCAGCACAGCATAGAATTATGTCATGTCACACATGCTCTCAAATATAGCATCTTGTTGATGGCATTAAAGTAACAGTATTTAATTGTGTATTTTTTCCACAGATTTTCAAGATGCTTGGTGGAATTGTACATATTATAAGAAAGCCAAATCCTTTTTTGCTCTGTTTACTAAAAGAGTTAGACTGCAGCCCAAGGATGAGAGAGGACAAAGCGTTTCATTTTGCCCTCAAAACTTTATCTGCTCTATTTTAATTGGCAGAGCTGTGTCCAATCTACATTTCCCTGCCTCTCTTTGAAACCCTCTGGTTAGTAGAAAGCATTTGAGGTTGTAAGTGTTGCACCCAGAGTCGGGCAGCACTTCAGCTAATATCTGCAATGGCTAAAATTGTGACTTTTTAGTGGGGGATACTGCTACAAGTACAGATTTTCTCTGGCAAGAGACAGGTTTTACAGTGGGAGTTCGTTCTAACTTGAACTCTTCAAATAGCACTAGGTCACTCAAATAGGATCTTTCAGTAACAAATTTCTGCCATAGAGGAGAGAACCAGTATGTTCTTTGTTCATTCCAAGCATGTTGCTCCCAGTGCAGGGCAGAAAAAAAGTTGAGACCAAGGCTTGGCACTGGCAGGTGTATGCTAGCAGGAAATTGCCTGAAATAGGGTTTTGGCTGGTGAAGTCTGGCAGGGTAAGAGCTTCTTTTTGCTATCTCTGTGTGAAAAGATGATTCGTGCTTGGGAATATATCCCTGTGTCTTTTACTGCATATGTAGGCACAGAGCAGGTGGCATATAGATTGTACCATATAGAGATCCACACATGCAAATTAGCATGAGCTTAAATACAGGATGACTCAAGATGGAGGTGCCATGTAGCACACACTTGGGAAATGGTATTGCTTCTTGTGGAGCTCTGATCTGCATGCTCCTGCTGTCCCTCCCCAAACAGATCTGCACTTGTCCTTAGGCTAGGGCAGCAATTTAAGCCATCAGACCTGGTGTATTTGGACCAGATGAACTCGTATTAAAGGAGTTTTTGTTTCATGGCTTTTTCCTGGGTTTGGAATGTAGGCATGCTCTGAGCACCTACTGGTTTGAACAGTGGACAGGTTCTCCTGTTCTCTCATTAATTACCTAATGCTTCCCACATCAAACAGTAAGGTAGTTGTAAAGAGCAGGAGATAGGCCTTTTGATCATATGATCTGTGTCAGTTGCCTAAATATGGTGGACTCCATGTTTAGTTTTTGTTTACGTTAGTGTTTGAGCTTGAATTATGGGTACACTTTAAAATCAATATTTCCATTTTGGTTCCTGGAGCAGTATTGGAACACTTAACTCCAGGATGAAACTACGTGTTCCAGCCACCAGTGTGTGTTCAGTCCATGGAGTTACTTAGAAATAGTCGCCTTCCCACGCACTATATGTGTAGCATGGGTATCATATACTCAACACCAGCTGCTTCACACTGCAAATCTTCTATTGGCATTTGCTGCTTCCTGATACAGCCCTAGAGCTCTGCTGACAGGAAGAAGGATGGGTTCTCTGACTCAGGGCACCATGGTGAGGGGAATGTCTCATCCTGGGGATACAACCTGGTTCTGCTTTGGGGTCTAAATCAACAAAAAATCACTCTCCTTCTAGAGGCAGAGGGCTGGCTTTATGAAGTGCTAATCAGACTGAGTCTAAAAATCTGCATTCAATACAAAACCCCTAATTTGTGAAACCCATCGGCTGAGTTCAGCATCTTAGAGAACTATGCTTTGGCAGCTTAGAAATCTTTTAGCCCCAAAATTCCTTAATGCAAATAGTAGTGAAATTAAATTAACCATGCTAATAATAAAAGAGAAGCACTTTTAAGACCTGTGGCTTGCAGCACCTCTGATCCTCTTGTCTCAGTGTTAAATATTTGGCTGTTTTGAGCCTGTAGCTTGAGAGCCTGGCACAGCTTTATTGTATGCTCAGATAATAATTCAGTTTCAAGCTTGCATAGCTGTTTTTTGACTGCTTCACAAGTGCATATGATGGCTGAGTTCATCTCTCCATGCATATGCCTGATTTGCCAGTGCAAGATCATGTGCGTTATATGCATTTGCTGATCTTACTTTTTCTCTCTATGTCCTTAATGAATATATACTTCTGAAGGGAAAATGGTGACGATAACAGCCCTATGTAGGGCAGCTTTTATGCAGTTACAGGAAATTATAATCCCCAGTGAAGCTGCAAATTTGCACTTGTAGGTCCTTCTTTCTACTGGTATGTTCCTTGTACTCATAAAAAAAATGTCAGAGGTGGATGTTCCTCTTGTCACCCTTATTAAGAACTGTTGTGAAACCCTGTATTACTTAATTTTTACTTTTTAATTTTATTCTTTTTAAGCTCTTTACTTGTAAATTGCTGGGCCTGTGGATGTCCTGGCTCTGAGGGGGTCTAGCCTGTATTGGAGAGGATAACACCTTTGGACTGGCCACCCCACTGTAGCTTCACACCCTCACTCCCACAATGACTCCTGTCTGCCTTTCATTCCCCAGTGCCTCTGCTCACATATAAAGCAGAGCAGAAGTGTGAAAATGCTCGGATGACTTCTGAAGACTTTCTGGCACACCCATGCATTGCTCATACCTCCAACCATGCCTGTGAACCCTGAGTGTTAATCCTGGGAGCTGCTGTTGAGTTGTGCGCTCACCCGTGTGAATCCCATATGAATGAATGCGTGTAGCCTGCCAAGACAGGCAGAGCAGGGGAAGAGGAGCTTGCTTGTGCTGCATGGTCCTCTTCTTGCCTTGTTACTGTTCTAATCTTAATCCAGTGACAAACCCTTGAGCCTTCCTGGATTTTTGAGGTGGTCTGATAGTCCTATTTCTACTACTAGTGTAGAAACAACATTGATCAAGTCAAAGACTGACCCCTTTTTCTACTACAGAAATATTATTTTTGCTTTTCTGTCTGGTAATGGATTTTTTGAAAATCATACTGCTCATTGCCACTACTGTTAAACCACCTATTCTGTCACCCATTGTCAGATTACAGTGTGTTTATTGCCTCTTGTCTCATTTTGTCCTTTAAGTGTTGCAAGCCTCATCCCTTGTTAATGGCACAAAATCTTGCTTGGTTTAGAATCTCCTCTATTACCATAATGAAAATATTATACAGTAATTTCCTCCTCAAAGGGCAATGGATGTAGCATTACTGGGACTCTTGAACTGCTTATCAAATAGAAAATTTATCTTAACACCTGTAGCTGAAATGAAGTAAAATATTTGGTGGCTGCTGTGCTAATGTTTCCACAAAGGAGAAAAAACTGAAAGTATATCCAAAGCCAGTGATAATGTGTAGTAAAAATGTTTATATCCACCTTTATGAATTGGTGAGGGCAAATGCTATTCTGAGGTATAGTTTGATACTGACATTTTTATGGAGGAATGATTTTGATTGGCATTCTGTTGAGAGAAGAAACTATCAAGCATGTTTCAGCTGTGAGTTAAGATAGGATGATATTTCCCTCTTTGCCTCCTTTCTCTTGCTCTTGTGCAGGAATTTTTTTTTTGATTAGTGTAGGAAAGGTAAATGCTGTCTGCAGTGCTGTTGGATTATTCCCAAGCTAGATTATTCTATTAAGGAAATTATTTTAGAATATGTTATGGCCTCTGAACAGTGTTGAGATATCTTTTGAAACTAGAGCCATAACTCTGCCTTTAATGGCAGACACTGATGGTTCCTCAAGTTTGTGGTCTTGTTCAGGTCTAAGAAACCATTGTGTCCAGTGAATGCAGTGCTGTCTTTGAACAGGTACCTCTTCAGAGTTACTCATCTATTTGCAGACAGCTTTGCGTTGTCTGCAGCAGCTCTTAACTTTATTTCTCCCAGGGTATTGAGATGCACAATTTAAATACTATTATACTTTGATTCCTGTTTTTCCTGTCATATTATAGAATAGTATTTATGGTGCTATGGCAAGAATATATTTTATGAGTATCCTCTCTTCTGGCTGTAGTTCCTTGTTTAATCATTCTACCATGAGCAATACCCTTGAAAAGGTAACAGGATGTGAACATCTTGGTTCATGAAGAACATATGCAACAAGATTATTAAGCAATTAGTCTCCATAAATCATATGTTCTTGGTGTGTTACTATAAGTTTCAGGCCTGTTTCAATGCTTGACAGCCATTTCCATGAAGAAATTATTTTTCATTTCCAATGTAAATGTCCCCTTAAGGCTATGTCCTCTGGTCCTGTGGCTTGTTACCTGGGAGAAGAGACCAATTCCCACCTGGCTACCAAGTCCTTTCAGATAGCTGTAGAGAGGGATAAGCTCTCCTGCAAGCCTCCTTTCCTCCAGACTAAACAACCCCATCTGTCCCCCACAAAATTTTGTTCCAGACCCTTCACCAGCTCTGATGGGCAGAGCTCCAGCACCCTAATGTCCTCCTGGTAGTCATGGACCCCAAACTGAGCACAGTGCTCAAGGTGTGGCCCTACCAGTGCAGAGTACAAGGGGAGATTCACTGCTCTGGTCCTGCTGGCCACTCTGTTCCTGATAAAGCCAGGATGCCATTGGCCTTTCTGGCCATCTGGGCACACTGCTGGATCATGTTCAGCAGGCTGCTAACC
This sequence comes from Camarhynchus parvulus, assembly GCF_901933205.1. Lineage (NCBI taxonomy): Eukaryota > Metazoa > Chordata > Aves > Passeriformes > Thraupidae > Camarhynchus > Camarhynchus parvulus. Next base: position 33,148,140 of record NC_044586.1, on the reverse strand, counting down.
ACCATCCCCAGGTTCTTTTCTACTGGGCTGCTTTTCAGCCACACTTCTGCCACTCTTCTGCCAGCCTGTAGCTCTGCACAGAGTTGTTGTGACTCATCTTGCAGTATTTTCTTCCCCATTTCATCCTTGAAATGTATGCAGCTGAATTCTTTCTGTGCCTTCCAGAGTTTCTAAGGGAGAAGAGCTCAGAAATGGACCGAGTTTTACAAGAAATATTACACCCTTCTTCTGAAATAATCAATGTTTCATAACTTAAAAGAATTTCAAGCCTGTTAAACCTTTTGAAAAAATAGACTTGAGTATCTTTAATAGGAAACAGTATTAAAATTCTATTATGCTAAGATGGCTGAAGTTCAGCTGTCATTAATTATCACAGACCTTCAGTGAACAAGTCCAATCTAAAAGTCTATATCAAAATATCATTCATTATTAAAGCTAATTGTCATTTAATTATTCACAGAACTGTCATGGATTGATTTGTCTACAGTCCTGGGCTAGAATTTGACTCAAATTTTAGAAAAATTATGCAAAACACTTATCTAACTTTATTTGTAGCATATGTGCATTTAAAAGTGTTTGTTTTGGTTCTCCTTCTTTGAAAGCATTTCAGTTTATCTGTTAATAATCTAAATCTCAAAAACGAGGAGCACAATTGCTATCTGTGGATTGATTCTGAAGTTCTAATTTGATCTATTACCATATATAAAAAGATAGTTAAAGGAAAATTACAAGGTTTTGCATTAACTTCTACATTTACTGCTTCTAAAGAATAATAAGATAACTTGACAACATAGTAGACTGAATGGAAAAGTTGATATATATTAAAGATGTGAATCCTGTCCCTCTCCCTTTATAATTTTTTGAGTGTATATTTATGTCTGAAGCTATACTATCTCTCTCTTTTTTCAGCTCTTTTGGTATTGGATGCCAAATGTTGAGAACTTTTTTCTGAAAAGTATATAATCTAAGCCATCACTGATTTAAATCCAGAGAAGTAGGGATGGCAAGTGACCTGGCCATATGTCCACTGTGTTCCATCATGTGATCAGCATAAGGCGCTCCTCACCTGCATTTGAAAAACTCGTTGAAGTTTGTGCGTGTTTGTGGACCACATCTGTTCACTTTTCTCCTTTTATGTATCCTGTTTTTTAGACCTGTGGATGTCCTCATGGTCATTAACTGAGTTGGTTTCAGAGGGTTCCCATCTTTATGGACATGCACAGATATGTAGGCCTGAGTACTGAAGAGAGCATGACTTTTCATATCTTGAGTGTCTTCTATGTTTCAAAGTGCTGGCTGGCTTATCTCTCAGTGTGAAATGGGCTCATCTTTTAATAAGTAACCTGTTTCTACCAGTATTAAAGAAGGGAGTGAGCAGTGTGATGCCTAGGATGCATTTGCATAATATTCACTCTGTAGGTGATGGTGTTCAGTCAAGCCAGTGCAAGAAGAGATGCATGACTGCAGCAGTCTCAAGTATGCTTATATTGTATACTCATCTAGCTTCTCCTCAGTTTGCAATCTTCTTGAACTGAAGTCATGTGTGAACACTGTTGGATGCTGAATTTTAAGCAGTGAGCTTTCCTAAAGCGTTTTTGGACCTATTTTAGACTTTTAACATATGCTGCAATGTGTGTCACTGCTTTTTTGTCTGGAAAGAAATTGCTTTTCCTTTTTTTATCGAACTTCTGTTTACTGATTTAATTTTGACACTCCATGTCTCATTAGAATTAGGGAATATTATTTTCTGTTTACCTTTCTAGGTGATTTGTGATTGTACAGAAATTTATATTACTTCTATATTGTCTCTCATGGTCAAACTGAGTAGTTCTGCTTTATAGTCCTCTAATAGTAAAGTCTTTTCCATTAATTTGTTGTCTCCCTCTCTCTTTCTTGTCTCAGACTTCTGTGATGAAAGTTAGACAACAGAACTCCATGCAGCATTCAGACTCATTCAGCATATATATATAGAATTACCTGCTGATCTCATTTTAATTCTTCCCAATATTCTGTTGTCCTTTGGAAAGCCATCAGACTGAGAAATATCTGTGGGGTGGCTTTGGTTTTGTGGGGTTTCTTGTAGTTGTTTAAGTGTTATTTTTTTCTTTTGTTAAATGGTGCATTTGATAATGGGTCTACACAACAATCCTGAAATGGCAATAGCAAGTTTAGAGTCTATTATTGCTTTTGACAGCCAAAGCAAGTCTTGGTTTTGTGCCTTATTTTGGTACTTGAATTTCACTTGCATTTTATTGCCCATTTTTTTTCAGTACTGTGAGAGTTTTCTGTAGCTTTTCATAGTTTGGAAATTTTTGGGAATTTTTCAGAGTTACTAAAGATGCTTTTCATTCATATTCCTTTTATCATTTAAAGCACATATTAATCTCTAAGTTGATCTTTCCTCAATTTCAAGATGGCCATGTTTTTCATAGTTTTTAATCTGGAACCTTGCTGGTTTTGTGACTGCTGTCCTGCTTCCTGATCAAAGGCATTTTGTAAACCCACGAGATTATCTTTTATTTGCATGGTAGCTAATTCCTTCAAAGAGTTTTTAATGTTTTTTGTCTGTTATCAGTTCTCTTGCTAAGCCTATGTTGGCTCTTCTCCTGTATATCATGGATATTCATCAATTTAATGATGCTGTTCTTTACTGTAATTTCCAGCACTGAAGATGATTTAAATGATTGTACAAATGGGATATTGCACAATGGTTATGACAATCCTTTGGCAATTTCACATAAGAAGTCCTTCAAATCTCTCGGGTGAAAGCCATCTGGCCTTGCAAATTTGTTACCATTTTTTATCAATCTGTCCTACAGCTATTCTACTGACACATTAGTTTAAGATGACATTCTACAAAAATGAATGAATTGCTGTGAGATCATTCAGACATCTTCTGGGGCAAACAAGTCTTGTAACCATTTTGCAAACTTTACAAATTCTCTTGTAGGTTTCTCATTCATTTAATTGTATTTGAGGGAAAACAGCTATTGCTGCTATGTCATTAGTAAATTGTTTAAATATTATTTACTAATAAATCACCTTATTTTCCATTTAAGTTGCCAGAATACAATATGTTTTATTTACTTGTAACTTCTGTGACCAGTAGGTGACTTCTGTTGTCTTATTGAACAGGCAAACATGGTGATTACTTTGGGGTTTTCTTGGTACTTCTGTAGGGATTTCTTGTTTGTTTTGGGGGTTAGTTTACTTGTTTGTTTGTTTCCCCCTTCCAGATCTTTGTCTTTGATTCTTCCTTTTGCTATGGAAATGAGCACAAGAATTGGCACTTCTGGACAGATCATCTACATATGTGGAGAGGTGCTCCCTCTGCACCCAACAGTGCTCTCTGAGCTTCACTAGCATCACTGACCCTGCTTTGCTTGCCTGGGACTTGCACATTACAGGGCAGCTCCAAGCATCCTGTTCAGTAGAGTGAGCCAGAAAATGTGTGAGCTCCTGCTGGGCTTGTATTCATGTTTGCTTTCACCAGTAGATTTTGAAGTTCTCTCTGATTTTTGTGTTTGTTCACTCCCTCTGCTCTGTTTCGCTTCTGGCAGAGCGCAGATCTTCTCCCTTCGTTTAGTCTACGGCTCTGTGGTTTTGTTTGGGTTTTGGCTCAAAGTTAGAGGCAAAGGTCCAATTAGTAGATGCACAATTTCATCTAGTCACTTGGGAAAGTCTTGGTATATGAAGTTTTTGTTTGTGAATGCTATCAGAAACTAAGGCTTTTTACCTATTTTTTGGTGTTTTCTTTGCTTTTTTTTTAAGCTCCATGTTCTTGATGGTTGTTTTGTTGCTTTACCAGAGCTTTAGGAAGAAAGTTAGAATACAGTTTGTGTAAAGGCTTAGATAAAATTAGAAGTTGCCTTGGAGGTTCAGAGCATTCATGTCATTTCAAAAAAAGAAACGAGGTGTTATCTAAGGGGATGTGTACAATTGATGTGCAATGCTTCAGGAATATCAGACAATGCTTGAAAAGGTAACAAATGAAAATATGATGGGATTAATACTCATGAAATTAAGAGCAGGATATTACTCTTCATGTGGCCAATTACATTCAATATTTAAGTCTGATTCTTTTGTGACGTGATGGATGCTTATCCTAAATGGGTTTCCTTACAGTGATAACATTTTTCTACTGTCCTTTTCTTTTATAAAAACCTGGCTCTTCTTTTGAGACATCCAGCAGCTTTTCTGATGTTATTACTGAAAGTATGTTACACCAATTAGAGAAGGGAGGCAGGACCATGTAAAATCAGAATGATGTGCATAAAAACTTAGATATTTCTATCTAATCTGCTATTGAGTTTTAACACTTAAAAAACCCCCATCCTCTCCTCTAAAACCATTGAAGAATCCTATTTAAAAATATCTTTATGGACTCTCTTTATGGGGTATCTTCTTAGTTGATGCAGGTTGTTACAGCCCTCTTAAAGTCCAATGACTTGCTTCAGTTTATGTGAGGTGAGACTTCATGTGTGTAAATCTTGGACTGTGGGAAGTGTTTAATTTATTTATCTGAGCATTGTTTGGGCTCAGACAGCAGCAAGGGCCTTCTTCTTACCACTGTCACTGTGCTAAGGGCAGCAGGGCTGCAGTGCTCTTGGAGTTACTGAGAGCAGCTGCAGGACTGCTGCAGAAAAGTACAATTGAGGCCAGGTTGGAGCCAGGACTTAGGCCTGAGGTGCTTGGGGAATTCAGTTGCCAACTCTAGAAAGTCTTTGAGCACGCATGGACTGCTCCCTTTTACTCAGTGGGGATTTTCAGAGATGAGAAGTTGTGGTCCACTCAGCAGAGATGCTGCGTGGCTATTTTGAAACCTGCGCCTCTCAAACAGCAGTTCCCAGTTTGGTGCTGCTGTTTGAGAATGGGATCTCCACCCCATTCATGGGATGCAAGATGTGTGCCCATTCATGAGAATTTCTTACCAAAAATCTGTGTCTGAGGAGTGTCTAGTGATAATGGCTTGGATATAACAAATTTCACAGTTTTTCTGGTTATCCCTTATCCTGCCTGCTCCGTAGCATTTTCTCACCCTCCCTGTTTCTCAGGGTGTTTCTAACCTCCTTCTCCCATCCAGAAGGAGGTTATGGGGATGGTTGAGTGGTGGTCTGGGACTGCAGGGAAAGGAATAGGTGTGGATAGGCTATGCAGACTGAGGAATTCCTCTGGTTACAACTCTCTTTGCCAACCAAAGGAAGTCTTCCTCGGATGCATGGAACACTCCTCTCTCATGCTTTAAATAAAAATTTAAAATTTAATTAAAAATGCTAGAGTTCCTCTGCCAAATCACTACCAGCTCATTTGATTGATTTTTAGCTGGGATTTAGTAGTAGAACTGCTAAATCAGAATTATCTGGAACTCTGTACTATCATGTTCCATGTTAAATGAATGCATCCTAAAGTAGATACTCTGGGTAGACTATTTCAGTGGAAATAGTTCAGGTTTTGATAATTGACCAAACCAGTCTTAAAACAGATTGTACAATTAATTGAAATTGGTGTTTGCAGCCTCACCTCTGTGCATTTGCAGACATCTCTGAACACTTCTTTAAAAATAACAGTATACTCCTATTCCATAACTGTGTAACTCTTCATTCTAGAAGCTCAAATAGCTTTGTAATCCAGGATGGATGATTCTTCAAAGTCTTTGTGAGCTGGATAAATAGTCAGTTTATTTTATGTATACCACATAGAAGTGGGCTGTCTTCATCATCTGGCTGAAGATTTCACTATAGAGTAACATTTTTATTAGTAATGCTGTCATTAGTGCAAGTGCCAAGTTGTTAGTGTTTTGCGGCAGTCTTTGCTGAAGATCATTTGAGCACAGTGGAATTCAAGCAGCTTTTTGGCTGGAGAAAGATGTGTGTTTATAGGATTAATCATTTGGAGAATATTTTTATATCTAATAAAGGGCTTAACTAAGAGTTTCATCAGTCCCTCAAGACATTCAGGTGCTCAGATTTCAGTTAAAAATTAAATAATGAAACACATACCCAAGATAATAGGGAGTATTTAGAAATAAAATGTGAATAGATCCCATATACGTGAATATATCCAGTTGCTATTAAACACATTATAGAAGTTCAGTAGTAGTACATACTGTCATGTGAGCCAAGTAAAATATAATTTGTGTCATTACTTTTTTCACCCTCACAGTTTCTCTAATGCTTTTTTCTTTAATTTGTCAAGAGAGTCTTAGCAAAAAATAAAAATGTACCATTAGCTGAGAGTATAAATGTGCTTCAAAATATGAAATATGGCTACAAAAATTGTACCTTTTGGATCTCTATATTTTCTGTCTGTTTCATTCATTAATTTTAATGACTAAAAGGTCATATTTCACTGGGTTTTATCCCAGTAGGTTAGTAAACTGTCACGTAGTGAAAAATAGATTTTATTTTCCTTTATATTTTATCATTGAAGTTGATTGCTAATCCTCCGCTGCAGGGCCTATTTACTCCAACTTCGGTCAGTCAAATTCCATAGTATAAATTCTCTTAAATGCTAGAGAACTGCATTGGAATAGCTAATTTTTTTCCTTAATGTAAGTTTGATAGCCCTAGCTGGGCAGAAGGGAAATTAGCTTGTCCTTCAAAACCCACTAGGCTGTGTTTTCCAGCTGCTAGATCTGTACTTCTACAAAGACATTTTCTTTAAATTAAGGCAATTCAGTCGAAATAATTGAGGTATGGCCATAAGCATCTTCAAGAATAAAAGCGAAGAAGAGGTGGGACTAGTTCATGGGGCTTTAGTGGGCTTTGGACCATTCTTATGAAAACATTCTTAACTAGTTGTTGACATCATAAATAAATTTGCCTTGTAGTTGTTGCTATCATGTGGTTTTCTGGGGGCTGGCAATATGGGTAGGGTTGACATAGTCTTAATTAATTTTTAAGATGACATAAATAGTTTCTACTGTCTACTGCTGTTTTGACCACAAATGAGAAAATACTATAAATTAAAATGTATACTTGTGTTTTTCATTTATTTTTAATTTAGGCTTTCAAAGCTTTGCTTTTTTTTCCCCCTAATTTCCTGCTTCTGGTGACCTATTTTGCTAATACGCTTACCATCCTGTTTGTTCATTAAAACGACTACCAACTAAATTTACTTTTATGTTTATTTAGTGTCTTGTGGAAAAAAAAAAGCCATTCTGTTTGTTCACAATGCCCACAAAGGGCTCTTCAGACATGGTTCAGGCAGTGTTTTTTATGAAGGAACGTATACATGTGCATAGGTTTTTTGGAATAATATCTCAATATTACCGGGTGGAACGTGCCTGGGCTCCTCTGGCCCTTGCTGCTTGACCAAAGGCGGCAGCTGTGGTGTTTCACCTCAGAGACACCCCTGGCTGCTGTATGTTGCAGCTAGGCACTGGAACAGGTCCAGACAAGCAGGAACTCAGGCTTTACCTCTGATGGAAAGGCTTTAGGTGAGGTGAAGGAAAAAAGGAGACAGATCCGGCTAGAGGGTCTTGATCCAGAGTTTATTCCTGGGCACACAGGCCTCTGAATGTTGCGACAGCTCCAATAGAACCACGATTGCATGGTCTCAGTGTCCTTATAAGCTCCAGGGGAGGGGGAGGAAAGGGGCAGGTATGGCACCAACCAGGTAGGAGGGGTGCAGTCTCAGGGGACAATGACACCTAGAGAGGCCAATGACCCCAGGCCTGAGAAGCATCTTTTGAACTTCACCAATCACATGACACTCTTGCTGGAATGTTAAGATTGATGGACAGCACTTAGCAAGGAGGCAAGGGGAGGGGAGAGGAAAAGGTATTGCCACACCTGGGAAAGGACTGGGATAGCTAAAACAGGAAATTGCATCACACTGCAGCATAGGTTGAAGGAATTGCATTTGGACTATTGGGTTTTAACTACAGTCTTTCTCCTCAGTCTGTAGAAGGAGGTGGGCAGAACTTACAGGTGCCTGTGCATTTGCTGCCTTAGCACAGGTGTGTTACTGTGGGAGCACAAATTGTACCTCAGGTTGTTCCTGTCTCTTGGAGGTTTTGAGCGCTGTCCTGACATCCATGTTGGCCAACACTTGAAAGTTAATGTCTCAGCTTCCTGCCCCCTGTTCACCAAATACAAATTGCTTTTCTCTTCTGGTGTGAGAGGTTCTGAAAAGTGAGAGTGAAGGGCTGTGGAGGGAATCCCATGTTTTATTTGATCAGAGATGTTGTTTCTGTTGCCTGACTTGAAATATTCAAAGGCCATTCTCAAATGGAGAACTGGGAAATGTTTTATCCTTTCCTTATTGGTGTATGGATTATGAGAAAAGGGCAGACCATGAACTTGATACTTCTGCGTTTATTTTGTAAAGGTCATCTCTGTACAAATTTACAGAAAGATCTTACCGATTCCTTCTGTGGTAGTCTTTTGCTGGGTGGAGAGCCTGTAACCTGGAGAAATTAAGTTGTTGCTTGGTGTAACATTTGTTTGTTGGCCTGGAGATGGGAGAGTTCAGCAACATAATTTCTGACCATGTATGTAGTTAAGCAGAATAATCAGATTATTTTGTTTCAAGTAATTACATGCATGTGATAATGTAATTTATAAAACTATATGAAGTATAATAGTTGGTCAATTAATAATTTTTTTGCCATAATAAAGCCTGATTCAGATATAAAACTAATGTCTAGATCTGAGTATCCAAGCAAGAAGTTACTACTTTGTGTGGAGATTCTTCACTACATCATTGCCTAATGGCTGAATGTTAGAAAAAAGGTTTCAATAGCAGGGTTAAGTGTTGGGGAGTAATTAGAGACAGAACTTCCTCTGTTCTTCCCATTAACTACAAAATAACTGAAATATGTTTTACTGAACTGCAGGAGTGTAATGTATAGCCCAAAATGTTGTTCCATGTTCTCTTTAACTAGCAGAGATCCATTTCAGGTCTGTGTTTACCTTCTGGGGCTCTAGAGTAGTTGCCAATATGAATATTTGGAAACTGCATTAATCCTATGCTGGCTTTTCTGCTCTCCAAAGGTGACAGCTACTGATGTTCAGAGACTGAGGTGGCCCTGGTACAGCTGCAGCAAGCAGGTTCCTGTGTCTGCAGGCAGGTGCATCATCTCAGTTAGCATGGGAACCAGAAAAAATACTAGATCAATTAATGAATTTAATTAAATTTTTCCAACAGCTTGCAGATAATTGGGTAGGAAGAGATAATTGAGGATTCAGGGGTAGGTTTCTGAAGTGTTCTATAATTTGACAGGTAATTGATAAACTTGGTTTGGTAGCTCTGTTTTAACAAATGAAAGGATACCTCTTTCCTCTGGAATTAAGTGATAGCATGCTCAATTTCCAGTAAAACAGCAGCTGTTATCTAAAGCATCTATACAAGTGTGAAAAAAAGCTTGGTAATATAGCAATATAATTTCTATTTTAATACCAAAAATTAGATGGCTTAGTTATTAAAACCAAGTCTTGAAGATAGTTACCTTATGTATGTAAATGCACGTCCTGGAACTCCATGCCGAGATTAGATATTCAGATTGGCTTCAGCTGATTTACTTAACTTGCTAATTTAAATTAATTTAAATTTAATTGCAGCTGTACTCCTGTAGCAATCAGCAGAGGAACTCTGTAGGAACCTGGCTTTGTTTGGGCTATATAAGGGAAATGTGGTGGACCAGATTAATTCCTGCTCTTGAGCTACATATAGAGTTACTCTGTATCATGCAGCTGTAGGAATTGTTCCTATTCATGAAGCTTGATATATCTGGACATCTGGGGAGTAGCTCTGATAAAACTCCCTAAGGATGCCAGCGTGTTGTTTTGTTACAGAAATGCAATGCCGTCTGTAAAGGATAACCTGACTGGCTACAGCCAGTGCTGTGGCCAAGGGTGTCACACAAAATGTACCTGCATGCAAAACGTGATCAAATGGAAACCTCTGGCAGCTGATTTGTAAGGAAGGAAAAGGGGCTGAGAGAAAAACAAGTGGGGTTTGGCTGGAACCAGAAGGTGACAGGAACAGTGGTTCCTGCAGTGGGAGCTGCAGGATTGAGACAAGAAGGGTCTGGTCAGGGGCACCAGGAGAACTTGGGTATTGCTTCCCATGGCCTTCCTAGTACAGAGCTCTCTCCAGAGCTACAGCTACAATCCTTAGCATCTGATAAATGGGAATTGTGCTCGTTTGTTTCTGTTTGTTGTGTTCTGCCTATTAATTTTGCTTCCATGTGCTTCCTCTAATTTACCTTTACTCTTTTTGCATTTTGATTTTTAGTATGGAGAAGAGGAAGTGAAGAAGTCCCTAAATGTTTCAGGTAGAGCTGTTGAAACACTAAATTTGAAACTGTGTGTCCTGTTATTACAGACTTTAAATTATAAGGCAGACCTGCATCTCCCTTTTCCAGTTCTGTGAGTGACTGCTGGGAAATCAACCCAAAAAGTAAAATGTAACAGATAAATCATGGCATCCCTTTCAGCATTCAGTTCTTTGTTAATCAAAAATTATTCACCACATTTATTCTGAATTTGTATACAGTTTTGACCATCTTAATGGTATTTTTCAGTGAATGAAAATTTATGTGGAAGCATTCTCTCTATATAAATGACATTGGGGATCCTAAAAAAATTAGGATGGTTGATAGTTCTGTGAAAATAAATTATCTGGCAAATGCCCCAGATACTTCTAAGTTCTCTACAGGCAGTTTGACAGACTACTTGGTTTTCCCACTGTAATTCTGTATTACTGATTTCTGCATAATTCAGCATTAGCCTTCTTAATCTGTTTTGATATGTCTTACTGTAATAGCAAGGCAGTAAAAGCAAGACTTGAACCATGAGCATTTGGTTCTGCTTGTCAGCCATCTTCTCTTCTTTTAAATTTTATTTTACTTTAGAAGGAGAGATATGTAAAATGGGGAGGGTTTAAAAAAATTTCTTCTTTAGGGGTAGGACCTGGGTTCTGAGTTCATTTAGTGTTTTAGAGGTAGTGTAATCCTTAGAGTTTTATAAGAAAGTTTGATACACTTTGTTGAATGCATGTAGGTGATTTAGATCTGCCTCCAGATCCTGTATTTTCATCTACAAGGCTGACCCTGTGGATAAACTATGAGGATCCAAGTTTTCTCTCCTCAGGCTGTTGCTCTGCCTGCAAATTGCCCCAGTGTAGGACATTGATTTCCACTTAGTCTTTTCACAGGAATGCAAGTGAATGTCACCCAGCTAAGATTTAAGATGATCTCTTTTTGTTCTGTCATTTTGTAGGTGACTTGTAGGTACAGAGGAAATGGTGTGCCTTCTATTCACATGTGCCCTATGTGATATTTGGTGCACATACTTGGAGGGGGGAAAGGATTCATATCTGCCTTATAAGATCACAAGATAAGAGTTTTCTTCCATCCTATTCACAAACCCAAGTTGTACATTTTTCAAATCCACAGTAGCTGAACTTGGTTTTTAAAGGTTAGTGCAACCCTTAGAACTACAGTGGATGATGTGGAGCTTTGTTTCCTCGTGGCTTGTTTGTGCCTAGGAAAGGCTGGCTAAGCAGGGAGGCACGTCTGGAGCAGTCTGGCGTCTTCCTGTATTTCCAGTCACAGTACCAGCAGCATACTGGAGGGTTCCTCCTACCCAGTTCTTGTCCCTCTGCCTTCCCCCTACCCTGCCCCTAAGCAGGATTAGTTCTTGGCTCTTAATGTTTCCTTAAGAGAAGATGCCATTTCATGTTTGTTACAAATGAAGTACTGTATTTGAAAATAATTTTGTGATTTTATCCCTTGCTAAGAAATCTCTCCGTTGGAGGCATAAATCTGTGGAAACTTTTAATTTTCCAATACTATCTTTAGTCAATATTTTTTTGTAAATAATACTTTCACGTTGAGTCTATAAAAGCCTTTGTGTTGGTTTTGCTATCTTCATTCTTGGTATCAGCTTTTTTTTTTAATTGCCCTTTATATTGAAATAAAATTTTCAGCAGTGGAATAATGATGTTCCACAGAAAAAGAAGGCATTGGTAGAAATAGATCCTTGATTAATTTCATGTCAAAAATTTTTAATAATTTTTAAAATAGGTAATTATTAAAATTGAATGCATGAACCATTATAAAATAAAAAGAGCCTGCATTCCTTTGAAGGTTGTAGATACTGCTTTTATTTAGCACTGAGGGTACTGGCAAAACTTCTAGCACATATTGCTAGGATCAGGAGTAGATGGCTGTTGCATGTCTGATAACCGCTGGTATTTGGAGTGACATGGAGAGCTCCTTGGAGGCAGCACAGTGGGTGCTCCCTCTGTCCATCTCTATCATGTGAGAGGAAGTGTTGAGAGAGCTCCAAAGCAGTTCTGGAGTCATTGCTGGTTTTGTATTTGTGTTTTTGTATATTTTTTATTTTTATTTCTATGTTCCCCTCCCTAGGAACACCATCAGATCAGAAGCCATCTTTACATTCGTGGTTTTTTTCATTCTGGCAAAAGCCCTGGTTGAGAATAATTTTAAATAGATACAGGAATATGCTTAAAACAAAAAAACTATTGCAGTTGTCAGGTTTTGACATTGGGTAAACTATAATCTTTCGACTGTCAAGATGTCGTAAGGCACACGTGCAGGCACATGTGGAATTATGGCTGAGTATTTAAAGGCAAGAAGGAAAAAAAAAGTCAGGAAAATTTAAAGTGATGGTTACCAAAGCAACTATGATTTCTCTACACTTGTTCTCTTAGCAGTGCTGCGTGCTTCTCAGTGCTGCCAAGTGCTGATGTGTTAACACATGCATGCAGCATAGCTGAGTTACTGAGGGAACCAAAGTTGGGGGGGATTTTAGATTAAAAATGTGTGCAGGTCTCCTAGCTCAGCAGTCAGACAAAAGCACAGGGTAGGAGAAGTGCAGCCTTTCACATGGCGGAATATGATTATTTTCTTGCTCCTGGTAAAGAAAATAAAAGATTAGATTAAAACCAACAAATTTAAAACTGTCGGTTTAGAAAATGGGAAATGCTTTAAATAAAAGCATCTAGCTGGAGGAGTGATGCACCCTTCCCACCAGCACGAAGCTGCCAAAGCATGGCCCTGGGAGGCACAAACAGTGTTGCCTGAACTCTCCCTGTTTGGTAGAAGAACCATTCCGAACCAGTTTCTCCTCCTATGTGGTGCAGTGAGAGCTCCCCCTCCTGTTTTCTGCCTTACCTGAGCCTTTGGATAGCACCAACTTTCATAAGAATTTCAAGACTATTTTTGAAATCTGAGAGGAGCTATGAAGTCTATGGCCAGCACTTCTGCAAAGGGGACAAAGGCCTTTTAGCTAAGACAGAGCGTGACCCCATGGCACACTGTGCCGTTGGGTCCTTGGGGCACCAAAACAGTGCTTGAGCTGAGCAAATACAAGACTGGCAGTGCCATTTGATGAAACAGTTAACAGTTTTTGTACAAAAACACAGTCTGTCTGTCCAAGAGGAAAGTTCTTCATGTTTTATAGCCAGAGAGCCTCTGCTTTTTCAGGCTTCATCTATTTTTGGGCTTTCCCCAGTCAACAATCAACCCTGTACAGTGAATGACTGTTTTCTTGCTGAGCCTGGCAAAGAAGACCAAATAAATTGCTGTAGGAGAGGACAAGATATGACGATGGGAAGAAAATCAGGAAGTTTGCAAGACAAGTTAACATGCCTGCTTCCTTGTATCTCAAGCCCTTCAGTGGCAGCTTTATTCCAGCAGATGCATTCCTTTTACATTAATCAGAAAGTATGACCGAATTTTCTTCTAGCGTTGTGGTTTTTGTGCCAGATAAAATATCTGATAAAGTGACAGCATTACTGATAGGGTGATACCTTATCTGTTGTAATGCAACTGCACAAGCTGAACTGTCAGAATTGTTCGAGCTTAGATAAGATCTGTTATTTATGTCATTGTAGTCATTGTGGTTTCAGTCCAGACATTAACGTTGGATTTTCCATCCTGTCAATTCAAAGTTCTGGGAACAATCACAAGAAAATAGGCAACTTAAACTTGCAGGCTGAGCCAGCGTTCTTCACACCTTTATAACTCAATTTTTTGGTGGGCTAAGAAGTAAGATACTTTGTCTAGTATGGCATATCCTTCATAGAGATTATAGGTTTTATCAAACATGGAAATTGTTTCATGCTAATAAACTGGAATTTATGTACTCTTTTTAGACTTCACCTGTAGAAATATAATTCTGGAGAGAAGTACCATTTAAACATCCAGCCATGTGACAAATTTCAACTTTGCCTTTTTTATCTGGATTTTTGGTTCCTGAAGAGAAATCAGAAAAAGCTCTGTTGATGTCATGGATGCTGCATAAGATCTAAAATATCCTTTAACTTATTGCTGGAGATAGATATCTGATAAACAGTGTTGGCCTTTTTGACCATGATAAGCAGATTACAATAGTTTGAGAAAGGTTACAAACTTTGTAGCTGTGCTCCTAAGATAGGAAGTGATTAATTATCAGCGCATAAGTGAATTTGCTAAAGGATGCTTCATTCAAGTGACATAATCACCTTAATGCTTTTTAAGTCAGCCTGGGATACCTTCTTCAGAGCTGCTCTTCATGCAAAATAGATCACCTAATGCCATCCACATTTAAAAATATTTAAATAACAGTTGTTTGCTGCCTTGTAACAGGCTTCCCTCCTCTTGATTTATTTTTGGACACAGCCTTGTTCTGTTTCTTCTTGAGCAGCACAGTAGAATTAATTCCATAAATAACTTGGCACTTTAGTATAGCATGTCTAGCAGACAGATTTTTTTTTTTTTGTTTCCAGTGAATATGTTCTTGTGTAGGTTACCATTGCTGGATTTGTTTTTTTTCTTTTTTTGGTGACTTTTGAATGAAGCCACAGTAATCTGATATTAATTTAAATGTCAAATTAAGAATGCATCTATGGGAGTCAAGTATCCTACCCTAGCTAATTATTCACTAGGGCGTCTGCATTCTATGTTAATGAGGTATAACACACAAAAGACAAAATAGCTGAATATCACAGCTGCTATAAGTGAACATCCAAGTGACTTAAAACCAAAAAAGCCCTGTACAGCACTTTCTCAATGTGTATATAAAAAAGGAGGTATGTAGATGGCTTAAAGCCATAATAAAATATGAATTCACATCCCTCTATGTCAGTGCAGTGAGGAAAGACTTCAGCTATCCACAAATCAGTGCATAGCACATACCTATGACAGCCCAGACATAAAACTGATAGAGCTGTGCAAATGTGGAGGTGGTATTACCAATTTCCAAAGACGATAGGCCACTATTCTGAATGGGTATGGAACTTAGACAACCTGGATGTACTGTAGGGAAACGTGCAACAAAACTGCTACTAGAATCCTCATTTTCATTTTAGTGTTTGGCTTAGCAGTTTTGTGGGGTAACCATCATAAAAAGGACTGTGCATCTTTCATCTGCCTAGAGTGGAATATTGAAAGCTGCTGTCATTTTTTCAGGTTGACCTTACTCTGTTCCTTCGTGTGTCGGCCACCTTGCAATCACACTGATCTGATGTGTTAGGTAAGAGCAGCAATTTCCCACTGGCCTTCAGCAATGCCTGCCTAAAGCAGTGGCTTGGGAGCTATTCTGGCAACCTGCATGTTTCAGTCAAATCCCTGTTTTTTTGCAATTTGAGAGTTTTGAATTTTTCTAGATTTAGTTAAGAGGGACAATATCTAGGCTATTTTTGATAGCATTGACAAAGACGATAGTTCTTTTTGTTGTGGTGAACTAGAGCAGGCAGTTATTGAGGTATTTTTGTGAAATCACTGGAAAGGATATGGGAGTGTTTATGGTCCCCTGGTGCTTTATTTAGTCTGTAGACCATTATAGGGCTGTTTAGTGAGCATGGAGCAATTTTCTGTTTGTTGCAATGACATTGATTAGATTGTGATTCTGTCTGTAGCACAGGATTCTACACCACAGAAAAGGCCCCTCCAGAATGCCTGACATCTTCTATAAATCTAAAGAAATAATAAAAATAGAGAATGTGTGTTGTGCCCAGAATACACAGACAGTAACAGTTCACCTGGGAAATACCTTCTGACAGATTCACTGATTGGTAAATTGCTGATGGGATTAGAGAATAGTCAGGGACCAGTGGTGTAGAAAAGGAGGGGTTTCCTTCTTTGAACTTTACAGTGTTTGTCCTTTAGGGCTGTTTAATCATAAATCAGAAGCCTTTTTTTTCTACAAAAATTGTTATAGATAATGCTATTTTTCTTTTCTTATGAAAATTATTTCCCATTATTTAGTAGATCTTTCTTATAAAGTGCACTAGCTTCGATGTGTGTGTATATATATACACACACAGTTTACATTACATTACACTGTAATGTAATGAGGAGTGGAATTTTACTAGAGACTCTGGCATGTCTCATGATGAAGTAAAACAATGTAAAACAGAGCTTGGCCCCGAAAATAAAGACTTTTCCTAGTAGAAACTTAGAGCTCCCTGTGAAGGATAAAGGATATCCCTGGACAGCCAAAATATTACCAGAATACTGTCCTTGCTCACATGTCTTTGAAAAATTCCCAGTGTTGTCTGACATCATATGTAAGTAGCTATAGCAAGACTGACATCTGGATCAATAGGCACATCAAGAACGCTGCAAGAATATATTGCTTTGCAAAGTTTTATTCTAAGCAGTAATCAGTAGTGTGGGTGCTAGTACTTTGTCAAATTGTATTGTACCTGAAAATTTGTAGGGTATGATAACCCTTTGTAGAATCACATTTGAGGTATCCCAGTTTGGCTTTGACACCTCATTTACCTGACTGGGTATTTACTCTTGCCATTCTACACTTTGAATTCAGTCTCTCTCTCTGGTTGACATGGGCTAGTTGTGAATTTTTGTGATAGTTTCTGCTTTCTCATCATACATTGTTTTCTCACCTCATCCTTTTGTCTGTCTTTGAATGCTTAGTGTTCTCACATTATTTGTTTTTCTCTCCATTTCTTCTTCATTGTTTCTGCATTATATTGTCCTTTCTCAGTATCCAGTGATTTTTAATCCTTCTTTTATTTTAAAACCCTTCTTAATTGCTTCTTTATTTTTCTCATACCTCATAAAATGTTCATCTTCCTCCTTCCTGCTGTCTGTCTCCTTGCCAAGATGCTCACCTCTTCTCTCTAGATCCAATATCCCCTATCCTCTCTCTGTGAACTTTTAAATTTTTTATTTCTTCCCTATAGTTACAGTGTTCAGATATGCTTCCATGTGAATCTAAGAGATGAAAAAAATTCAGTTCTCTTGGTGCTAATTATGAACCTTCTTACTGGTTTTTTCTATCCTTCCAAAGCAGAAGGTGCTTTGTGTGTGCACATAAAGTTGCACTGAGCAACAAGACTGGCTCATTATTTCTCTGCACATTCTGATTCAAACAGTAAATCAGATATATATTGAGGATTGGAGGGGTGAAGGGGGGGTAATATTAGGCTCTTTTTTCCACCTCCTGTATTGATATAGCATCTAACCTTTCTGGCCTTCTTTGGTAATATGTTCTTGAATAAATCAAAACAAAGGAAAAACATTTAGAAGGGGGAGAGAGGTTGAATATATACTGCACAAAAGAACAAAAAAAATCCTGTTCTTTTCTACTGAGACAATACTGTATCTCTGATTAGTTTCAGCAGTGTTTTTTTCTAGCTGTGTGAGCTAGGCTTTCAGATATTCCACATGCATATAACATTTTGCTCAATTTTGACCTTGGGTTGTACTTTGCTATGTATGTGTCTTCTCAATGATGGAATTATTGACCTTGAAACTCAGTGAATGTTGGAGACATAATTTTTTTTCTTTTTTATGATTATATTTTAGTCTGTCTATTTGCGTTGTCTAAACCTCTGTTCATTTAGCATTAGCTCTTGAAATTATCTGAGAATCATATGAGACTCAAGGTTAAGCTGTTGAACCAAAATCTCTGATTTTTATTATGAACTTTTAGAAACTAATACTTGTGCAATTAGTTGCCCCCAAGTGGTAAGCAGATCACAAGCAAAAATATTTTTGAAGGGCTTTAGACATACCAGCAGAAACTTGCAGTAGTACTGATACACTGATTCAAATGTCAGAGGTTTCAAAAAGTTGCTGCTTGAAGCTGGCCAGGCACATTGGTCTGCCTTATAGCTGCAGTAATTTTTATTCTGTCAACATCTGCTATTGGATTTTGCCTCTAAAACAATTCTTACTGTGAATTTCGATGAACTTTTCTTCAATAGTTGTGTGTGACATCTGTTAATTAGGACATATTGACAAACCTGTCCTTATAGGCTGCAAGATGATATAGGAGCTCTTACTGCCACATCTGTAGTTTGTCTATGAGATTTTCTAAAACCCATCACAGATCCTAGGATTAAGATAAAAACATAGGGTTGGCAGCCCTGGGTAAGATGTGGTAAGTCTGACTTTGAAAAATAATGAACATTCATGTGTTTTCTAAGAGCACCATTTTTCCTGTTCCATGGCAGTGATGAATTACAGGAGCTAGAGGTCATACAGGACAGTGTCTTACGTGCCTCAGCCTGCCTTTCAAGCTGACAGAAACAGTGTGTGCTCTGCAAGCATTGCATTGCCTGATGTTGATCATGCTCATTTCCCAGTGCCTCTAAAGGGAGGTGAGGGTCCTCAGTCTCTCTGGGGTGGTACATTTCTTCCTGTTAGCCCAAATGTGCCAAATTGTAGCTCTTCAGCCTTGCTGCAGAGCAAGGATTGTAAACTGGTGTTTACACCAGTGGATGGGAGCCATCAGGATTGCTGTCCTGGGTCCTCAACAGTCCCATTTGGGTCCTGTTACAGAGCTCTTAGGCACAGGCTTCAGCTGAGGCAGCTCCCAGAACACACCAGTCCTGGGAGGTGATGCAGCCCATAAGCAGATCTGTCACAGCTTCTGTATGATTAGTTGATGCTGTGAAGCATGAAATAGCATTTGCTTTCTGTGCTGCAGCTATCAGATGCTGTGCCCTTCTTATTGCTCAAGAGGTATGATAAACAACTGTATTTCATGAACTGGCATTTCCAAAGAGGTCTTGCTTGTTGAACTGAAGCCCATTAACACAAAATTTAACCAGCAATGACACATAAGGCTCTAAAGCTAATTAATTCTGATAGTGAAAACCCATCTTAAGAATGATTTGATGTCTGGATCATTAAAATACTGCATGCTTTAGTTGAATTTTCTCCAGACCTGCTTACCCTGTTGGATATAAAATTTTGACCTTTATTTAAAATGGGATTACTTACAGGTGATCATTAGTTGAAGACAGGTTATAGGGATGTTATATGAGGGATATAGCTAAAATAATATCTCATCAGTATGATGGGAAGAACTGAGGGTCTGTAATAGTTGGAAGATGCACCTGTCAGTAAATAAGGAGAAAAAAGAAAGAAATCCTGTTTCAGTTGGCTGATTTTAACAAAAGCATGTTTTAGAGAGATAGGAGGTTTTGTCCTTGCCAGCAAAGTATTGCAATGAGCTTTTTTTCAAAACACAAACTATTGGAGAAAATCTTTAACACTGAGCAGACTTTCAAATACTGTTTTTGGGATTCTGTCATTATTGTTTGCATGACACTCAGTACTTGTCTAATTTTGGAAATTTTATTTTGAATTAAAAGCGACTCTTGTTTTTGTTTAGGGGATGAGTCCATTAAGAGGATTGCAGCAGCAATCAACCTCACGTTTCTCTGGACAATGCACTTATCAGTTGTCAAACACAGACAGGATATTACAACTTGAGCCTCTGTATATGCACTGTTCATGCTGGTTTTGGGGAACAACTACTTTTGTTGCATACAGAAATACAGTAACAAAATCTGATCATCTATTCACATAGAACAATTTATTTACATAGATTGCCCCCCTTGCAGTTGATTTGTTTGCTAATTTTCTGTCAGCTATACTCATATTTCTTCTAGATGAGTCAATTATATAAAAGTTACAGTGAATATTTACCAAATTTTTTTTAATATTGAAATAATATACAGCACAGTAACTTCTGATCTACTTAAATTCCTGTATCTTGAATCCTTCACTTTTTTTCTCTTTATATGATATAGGACTTGCTAAGATGATTGCATTAATAATGCATAACTATAAAAATTAAAGTGCATTGCAGAGAACATACTAATAGGTTTAATTGATTTAAATTTGTAAATGGGTGCCAGCAATCAGAAGCCAGGTGCAAGTCTGACTTCAAATGAACTGATAGTGATAACAGTGCCAAAATCATTGGCAAGATTAATAGTTCTGGTGTTGAAGGAAAAATAGTTAAATGCTATGAAGTTATTTAAAATTAAACTTGAAAAAAAATGTGAAATATATCCACTGGACTTTTACACAGATTCTTTTTATTGCTGTTATAAGTTTAAAGATTAATATACTAGTTTTACCCTTTCCTATTTAATTTCTTTTTGAATTTAGTTTCATATTGTAAGATTTCAAACTAATTGTTGAGTAAGATTAGTTTTATGCTATGCAGATGGTGAAAGTAATTTTCTAAAGAACTAATTTAGATTTCAAAGCTTCAGAAAAACAGTGAATATTTAGCACCAGTTAAATGCAGGATTCTGCCATTATGTATTATTAGTCTTTCTGCTTCTAGCTGTTCTAAAAGCAGGGGGAAATGGTAATATCCTTAATCTCATAGAAAACAGAGCATTTATAAAGCTTGGCTGTCATTTACATGAAAGTATTTTTCTGTTTTATTAACAAGAAACTTTTGTAGAGATCTGGGGTTGTGACTTTGTGTATCTCTAATTTTGATTTCTAGTTGCACTTTAAGGTAACTTTGCACTTGAAAGTGACTTTGAGCTTCCTAACTTGTGTAGGTGCTTCTGTTAAAATTTCGTCACGGAGACAATATTTTAAAATCAATTAATTATGAATCTTCAGATGTAACGTTTACTGCTGCATAATAGATTTCTTTAAGATTTTGCTCTTGTCCAGAGTGTACTATGTTCAGTATTGTGTCTGAAGAGTAGAAACTTGAGGTCTGGAAATGAGGAAGTTGTCAGCTATTTTCTGACCACTTCAGATCCTATGATTTGAATACTGGTTTTTGTTGTTTGTAGTTTTTTTTTTTTCATGCAGACCTCTTCTACAGCATTTGTATCATACCAATAACATTGAGAAACCTACTGTTTGTTTACAGTATCCCTTGTTTAGGAGGTTTTCTTCATAGGTTTTAGTTTTCCTTTATATTTTTCCTATCTGTGCTGTAGCATAATCCTTCAGAAGGCTTATCTAGAATCTCTGCAGGATGCAGGGGAATACTAATATCTTAAATGTACAGACCTGAAGATAAAAATGGAGGCTTGTGGAAAATCATGGAGGAAACTGGTATCAGATCTGGAAATGGAATCCACATTTTAGCACATAACTGTATACATCAATTGGCTACTGTCCATGTCCTGATTTCCTGCAAATTTAAATTTTAGACAGGAAGCTTTGCAGATTGTGGGCAAGATTATAGACTACTGAGATTCTTGTGGCTTTTTGTAGAGATCTTTATAATACAGCACTCTTCCTTTTACAAGGGATAAATCAGTACAAACATCCACCCTGTGAATTTGCCAAGTACCTGACCCAGATGTGCCTTGCTATGCAGAGATAAAGCAAGAAACTCTTTGAAGAAAAGGAGAAGGGAAAAAGGCAAAAATAGAGAAGAGAATCCAGCAGAAGCAAGTATTGGAGTAGTCATGTTAAATATACCTTGAAATTTGGTGGTTCATTAATTACTTAAATGATTGGCCTCAATCCCTGCTTCACTCAGGCTTTGTGAGCCACCTTGAGAGGCTGATGCATGGAAGTGGGGGAGGAATTGCAGAGTGGTAGGAATGAGGATGGGCTTTTAAAATCTGGCAGTGAGTGTCAGAACAATATACTATCTCTAAAGTCATGCAGTCTTTAGTTAGATCCTTCACTGCTACAGCAATAAGTCTCAATGAAAATGTTGTGGGCTATATTGCTGTTTAATTCCTTTGTTTGCTCCCTTGCCTGTGGTGGGGCTGCAGGAAAGAAGGCAGCTGACCATTTGTCTTATCCTGCAGGCTGTGTGCCAGCTTTGATGAAGACTCTGGAAAGAGGATAATGGCTTGCTCCCAAGGGGAGACATAAATGTGCAGGAGGGTGGTAATTCCTGGGAACAGCAAGGATGAAACACATGGGAAGCAGCTGGGGTGACTTTCTGTGGGCCTTTGGCTCTCAAGAGAGCCTGGTGGGGGGAGGTCGAGGGGAGCAAGAAACCTCAGAGAAAGTGTAAGCATGAACAAAAGGGTCCTTTTGGACAAGGCAGGCTGAGGAGAGGGATTTGAAAGTCTCCTTTACTGTTATTCTGCTCTACACACCAGAGAGGAGTTCCCTCTGTTTTAAAAGGCCCTACCTTTTATTCTAATAAAAGCCAGCATGGGAGACTCAAAGCCCTTGTTGTCATCTTTGGGATGCTGAGTGTAAGAAAAGGTGTAGTCTAGGTCATCTGAGAGGTCATGACTCAGTCAGAAACCCAGAGGGCAAAGATTCCTTATTTTTTAGACCTGAGTCTCAAAGTTCAAATGATTCCAAAACATTGCAAATGGTGGTGACATAATTATCTGTGGGTACCATACATTATTAATGAACAGTTGATTCAAATTATATTTATTGCTGCATCAGTTACGTATCTAGAAACATACTTAAAATTCAGATCAGGAGGCAACATTTTCTTAATCTTGCCCTAGAATGGATTTTCTGATTTTCTTCTTTTATAGCTGAGGCTTGGCTAAACAGGAAAAAAATAAAAGGTACTTGATAGTACATATTAGAAAGCTATGTGTGTAGTGGGAGATAAGCTGATTGATTGAAAAAATGCAACAGTTAATTACACTTCAGGTGGTGCTGGTGAGAGACTATAGAGGGTTGATATTTACCTGCAGACTTCTGTTTTCTTGTCTACACAAGGGGAAGAAAATTGAAAAAATAATCTGCCAACATATTTTTAAAAAATGGTTTCCTCAGAAGTCTGTCAGATTAATTTCTCATACAGTAGTGGAAGTTGCATTATATATGCTTTACATGTCTCACTTGTCCTTTTTGCCTGCTGATGTTCAAATAAGAATTAGTAACTCAGTCTTTCTTTTTTTTTTTATACCAAAATTTTCATTCAAAGAGGGATGAAAAACATGAATACTAGTTATGAATTCATTATTATCAGATTATTCTCTTGTGCATTCTGTTTGTGGCACTAACAAAACAGAGTAAAATTACTGGCCTTTTTAAGCAGCACCTTATTATTGCCTGGTGTATTTAATTGTAATTTTTCTTACAGGTTTTATGAGGTGTGGATTAAAGGTAAAAATCTCTGGAGCTGAACTGTCAACAGTCATCCTTTGGGTTTCAATTATAGAATAATTTCTCCATTTGTTCTGCTTAATTTTAGGAAGCAAAGGTCACAGGAATAAATTTTATTTGTATGAATAAACACTGGGGAAATTGAGGACCCAACTATTATTATATGAGATGACAGTCAGTTCTGTCAATCTAGATATTTGCAGGTCATGGTGATGGCAAGTCTGTGCAGTTTTATTAGCAATGATGCTAATAATCAGAAATTTTAAGGGAGCCTTTGAAAATGCTCTCTCTGGCGATGGTTGCACCATTAAAGCCACTGCAGAATCTGTAGGCCTTACCATGAACACAGATAGAGCAACGCTGAACCTTTTGGTGAATTTCTTGCTTGTTTTTTTTAGCAGTATGGGATAGAGTAGTGAATGCTACAGATGTGTGGAAACTCCTACAGCTCCTGTCTAAGACTGCATCAGTAATGTCCTTTCAGCTCTCTGTCCAATTTTACTCACCCTTGATTTAGAAATTAAGATATTTTCATACTAGAAAAGATGGAGTGGGTTGATCGTTGCTTTTAAATTGCTGACAGTCTCCAAGGAGTATCTACAGCATAAGAATAGTGCAGAATATTGTTACTTTTCAGTGTTTTAATCAAAGATCATGGAGGATTGCTTCTGAGTGTCTAGAAATCTTCCTCTGTTTCTCTTGAATGTTAAGCAATCCTCTAGATATTGTAGTTGCTACCTGTAATTTCCACAGCCGTTAATCACATAAATGTAACATGTAGAGTGCCATGATGTCAGAAAACTCCTCAGGTGTCTTCAGTTCCTTGGAACTGGAGGGTGCCACGTGGCACCTGTGTCTCTGAGCTTGGAGAAGGGGGTGGCCTGGGGAGGCTGGGGTGCCCTTGGAGGCACAACAACCTGGCAGGACCTGAGCAGTGTGGCCTGGCTTTGAATTCACATCTGAGCAGTGTGGCCTGGCTTTGAATTTTGCTTTGTTTCGTGCGAGGGGTCAGACTAGATGACATCCAGAGGTCCTTTCCCATCTGAGTAGTTTTATAATCCTAGACTTGGCCTAGAACGTGCTTTCTCCCACTTCTCCTTACGCTCTGTTCTGCCTTCCTATTTATTTCTTATCCTATTTCCATGGCTAAGGAAAGCATCCACATCAGAACCACCAGACTGGAATAGATGTGTAGCTCTCTGTTGTCTCAATTAGCTTTGCTGTGAATGCTGTCTCAGCATTGTGGACACACATACAGAGAGGTTTGTAGGGGCTAATGGAATACAGCTGAATGAAAATACATGATGTTTTAGAAAGACTGATACTTGGGAACATGGGCAAGGATAAATGATAAAAGGCATGCAGTTTTTCAGATGAAAAGCTATAATGGAGATCTGTCAAGACGAGGCCTTAGGGTAGGAAATGAAGAACAGTTTTATTCCTGTGTATAAATAGAATCCAGAGCTCCCTGACACAGTGAAGTAAAAAGGCAAAGATTTGTCACTTGGATGTAAAGGAAATGTGGGAGATTTATGTTCCTCCACTAAAAAATTTCATATATATAAGCCAGCCAACCATTTTAGTTTCATCGAATGAGAGGGGAATAATTATTCATTCTGGTTGATGTTCTATAAAGGAATGTGCTTATTCAAACTAGATGCATCTGATAGAAAATGAAAAGCTTTGCCTTTTTTGTCTATAAAAATCTGGTTCCTTTTTTAATGGTGACATTTTAAAGGAAGAGAAAAAAGTTAGCAAGTAGTAGCCAAAAAAAAACCCAGCAAAACCCAACCCAAACCTCCAAACTGAAAATCTTTTGCGGTAGGGGGAAGGGGGGGAATTGTAATTAATTTTATGTGTTTAAACATAAAAAAATGAATAAATGCAGGGAAAAAGAACTGAAAGAATTGTAAGTGAAACTCCATTGTAAAGTCTCAAGATGAAATTGTTTGGTTTTGAATCACCTACAAATTGGGATGGAGATTTTCATCTTTGTTGAGCATTGTTTTAGTTTTCCTCTGAATTATTCAAGTATGAATTCATTTACACGTAGCTGGGATAGGAAGTCTTAAGAGAATTTTATGAAAGATGAACAGGATCACAGTAACGAAAGTGATGTCTGTACACGTAACAAGTGCTCTAAACTAATTGCAGATGAGGCCAGGCCTGGAGTCCAAACAACCTGGTGAGACCCTGTGGAAGGGTATCTTAAAATCAGACACAGCTGCTTTCCCTTCTTTTAATAAGGAAACTTTTAATAAGACTGTGCCAATCCTTAGGCTTTTCTTGCTGGTCATTGTCATTTGACGATTCATTTCTATATGTGTTTGTCGTAAGGGAAAGGTCGCTGTTGCCAAACTTAAGTATGGGGTAACTTAGTCATTCTGGAGAGAGAACTCTGTGTTTGAGTTCTCCTGTTACTATCAGAGCCCCTACACTTTCATATTGCTGAAGCACAATTTTCATGCTTCTAGGACTTTTACATAACTGCTTTGTTTTTGTGTCTGAGGAGTCAGTTCTAGCTGCTTTTCCTAGCAAATTATCTGCGTAGTTCATGATGATTTTTTTGTCATGTAAGAGTTGTTAGAGAGAAAAGTGCTTTTTACCAAGAGATTTTTTCCTTATGCCTATATTTCCAAATCTGAGTATGTGCAAATTATTGCTTTTTCAAGGTTTTGCAGATGTGATTCTTTGATCCATTTCTTTCCTCTTTGAGGTGGTGCTATACACTAGGCATACAAGCAGAGACAGGATATGGCTGTGCATCATGGGGATATTACATCATGTTATAGCTCATCCCTCATGACACCAAGCTCAGATGGTGTTTCTTTTGTGCTACTTGAGTGTGAGCCTTGCTCTGCAAGTGAAATCTGTGAATCAGAATATAGATAGCTCTGAAAGTGTTTATAAATGGAAGGCATCAAACTAGTGGCTAATAGGTGTGCTTAATATGTAATAGGTATTAAAGTGTTCCTGTTGTTAGTTTGGATAGGCTTTAGTGGATGCTGGGCAAAGTCTGTTGCCACCTCATATGTACAAGAAGCCACAGTGAGATTAGTGGGGAATTATGCTAAAAGAAGGAACAATTTTAATTTGAAGGAGACATGAAAGACTTCCTGTGACTTCCTGGGAAGCTCTAACGAGAACTCCTTCAGTGATACCTCTGATCTGGGAAAAGGGGAGGAGGAGGAGGAATGTGTAGATATCGGTGAAGAGGTGATAAAAATCTCTCTCTGAATTCTCTAAATAAAACCAGCCATATGCCCAGAAATAATTTTATCAACTTGTTCCAGTGTGTTTCCTGACAGAATGTATCTTAAAATTGGAAATGCTCTCTTATACTTTTAAAAGATGAATTTCTTAAAATATAATTGCATTTTTTAATGGCAGTGGCACTCTTCTAATATAAGATTTCTGAAACTTTAGATTTTTTCTTAGTAATAATTTTAAGCAGTTTTAGGAATGTATTGAGCTTTCTTACTGTTTCTTAGCATCATAAAATATATGATTAACATAGTTACCATTGTACATAGATGACACTTTGATTTTTTTATAGCTGTAGTTCAGTGTCAGAGCCTACTTTGGCATTTTATTTGTACTTTGGAGAAAAGGAGAAAATGTACATATAAAACTGCATATCAATTATATTTTACCTTACTCAGGAGGATTAAGATGTGCAGGTAATATATGGCAAACATTTTTAAGTGTTTTTTTTTTCTGTCTTCTCTTGAAAAGTCACTTGCTGTCATCTGCATGGCAGCTGTGATCACTGTTATAGAAAGTATTTCAGCATTCTCACTCTTCAGAATGTTTCCATGAATCTGACAGTTGGTACCCAAATAAACTCATTTCTGAAAGCAGCAGCAGAGATTGTGCTGCTATTACTTTTGAAGAGAAGATTTATTTTTAAACTCTGATGAGCCTGCTATTATGTGCATGCTCGTTTTACCTTGTTATTAAAATATCACAGCAGGGATCAAATTCATCTGTGAAGAAGAACCATGCTATCTGTATGTAATCTATTGCTTAAAAGTATGGTATGGTAATAGTCACCTCATGAAAAAATCCCCATAGTCTAAGAATTTATTCAGCTGTAGGAAGATGAGGCAGTGCTTAAATATTCATCGTTTGTAGTATTTAATTTTATTAAGAGATACTTGCATTTCCATTCTATCTGGGTCAATTTTTCAGGCACATGTGAAATGTACTAAGTGCAAGTGGTGTGGGGAGGTATCTCACCCTTATACACAGGGCTGAGAGGGATTTGGTTAGCTCTCACACAGCATGTGGTGGCTGAAGGCAGTTCTAGTTGATGCTGACAGTGACAGCCCCATCAGGGCTTTTGTTGGCATGTGAACTGAGATGACTTTCTGTCCCACATATATATTTCAAGAGTATGGAAAAGAGACAGAATAAAATCCACTGCTTTATCCTTTCTTCATGCTGTTTTCCTATTCTTTTGTGTTATGTAGATTTGTACTTCAGTAAACTACCCTGAAACATGTGGAAGTTATTTAGGTTGCCCTTTTATAATCCAGGAAATGACCATTTCTTTATGAGAGGGGGTAGGAGATAAGGAGGGATGTGAAGCTGTAATTCCCCAATGTTCTTGCTATCTTCAGAGGAATAGCTATGATGATATAATAAGCAAAGCAATGTAATTCTTCATCTTCTGGCACTGGCTATCACACTGTCTTATTTCCTTTGCTTGCCAACTGCAATGCAACATTCTGGAAACTTGATTAAGGTACTCTATAGCATTTTAGCACCTTTTTAGGAGTGAAGCAGGAGGATTTTTCACTTAAGGAAAGATGTGGTAAATGTACTAATAATGGCTGGAGCATGGCTGCCTTAGTCTTCAGAAATTGTATTTGTGTGAGGGAAGGCACTCAGCTCTCAGTCAAATAGTCCTTTCCTTTCCCTTGGGCATTCGCATGCCTAAATGTTCTAGTGAGCTGGGACAAATGGGAAAGCTATTGTTTTGGTAGAACAGCTTTGATCCAGCTCTCTGTGAAGTCTGTGGAAAGAGTCCAACTGACTTTCCTGGGAAATACAAAGTGGATGAAATATGCAGTCCATGGGAAGCAAAGCTATTGCATTTTCCTTTTCAAATTTAACTGAGACATATTAAGCATTTCTGTGCTCCAGTTATCTTCAGAGAGCAATAATGTTTGTCACCCTCCTTCCCTCTTCTGCCTACAGAAAATCTGGTTTTGCTGGTGTCTTGTTCAATTGGGTTTTTTAATACAAGTGTGGTGATACATCATATACCTGCCTTATTTGCAGCATGGCTGTGTGCTCTGTTTAGATGAAAAAGCCTCATTCAGGTTGTTAAACAGGAGAACTTGTTAGCATAAACTGTATTTTTCTCTCTGCCTTATTCCAGTGGCTTAAGACTAGATTGGGAATTGTCAGTTCTAACAGTTGAAAAACCTCTAACCACTCTTTCTGTGGGTTAACAGAAGTGTAGCTAAGAGATGGCTGTAGGTAGCACTTACTGTCTGAAAATGCAAGCTGTGCTTGTGTGTGAAAAAGCAGAACCAAATAAAAGCATCCATTGCCTATGGTGCTTCACGCAGTGATACAAAACCCCATATTATCTTCCTGTGGAAACCCAGAGCACTGGGAATATTTCTCTCACTGCTCTGGAGTGCCCTGACCCCCAGTGGAGCACTGACTTTGACCCTCATGGGTCAAACTTTCATGGAGAAAGTTTCCTAGGTTTCAAAATAGACTAGAATCCACAGAAGTGTGAAATGAATTATAGAGAGTAGTGTAGGTGTATCACTTGGTGAGAAATTTAGGTTTTGGGATTTTTAGTGTGTTGTGGATGGAAGCAAGATGGAGGGCACAGGGTGTCATCCTGGGTTTCTTCTTCCGTCTTGCTTCCTTCTCCTTGCTTCCTTCTCCTTGCTTCCTTCTTCCTCCTTCTCCATGGGTTTGGGTGGCATTTTGTAATTGGGCAGAAAAGTCCGCATTGCGGGCTCCTTGGGATCAGTTATTGGGTTAAAAGGGAAAATAATCTAGGTGCCAGTTCTTAATTGGATACTTTAGTCTTAAAAGACCTTGTAACAAAAGATTGTTAGTCATTTTGTGCCTTCTAATGAAAAACTGCCAAACTCACAGTAGTGAGACTGTTTTACTGATAAGAAATAATAAACACCTGAGTCCGCACATGAACTACCATCTCAAGTGCCTTCAGTCCAGACCCAGAGTAACCGACCACTGGTATTGTCACACTTCCTTATTGAGTGAGGCAGGCCTGAAAACAGTGTGACTGCTGGCTGGTTAGCTCTTTCAAATGTGTAGCTGCTTGTGTTGTTTTTTGATCTCAAAGGTCTTTTCCAACCTAGTTGAGTCTGTGATAATGGGGAGATGAGGCTCGAGGGTTAGGCAGGTTGAATGCTTGCATGTACTTGGACTGACCCTTCCTGATACAGTTTGTCAACAAGCTCTTGGACTGTTCCTACCTATCATTATCTGAAGAGGCAGGAAGGGAGTACAGAAGTCAGCAGTGTGTAGCTGTCCTCCTTGGCCTTGCATTCTCTTGCTGTGACTAGTATGTTCTTGGAGAGAGCAGAGAGGATGAAAGGTGCAAGACTGTGTTATGTGCAAATATCATAATTTGAAAGAGCTGGAAGAGGTGAGAATATCTATGCCAGGTGAAGATACCCCCCTTCCTGACCTTCTGTCCTAATTCCTCATTCCCTCTGCTCCAGTGCTGTAATTTAAAATATGATGGGTTTACTTACTTACGAATTTCACTAAATGCTGCAGCGAAAATTGCCGGGCAACTCTGTAAAGATTGTAGTGCATGGAAGTTCTTATTTCCTACACAAGAATGTTTAGTGAGACTTTCTCTTATTTTTATTTGTAAGGCCTGGGTATTTAGTTTTACTTTAATGAAAAGTTAAAATCCTGAACACATCATCTCCTCAGTTGTTAGCTCATTGGGTTACTGTAACACTGCTTCATATTTGACTTCCAAACATCTTGAGGATGATGGGGAGTGAGAGAACAGCTGTGAAAAGGTCAGTCTTGGCATCATCATCATAATTAACTTTCATTTGTTGACTAGCAGATGTTCCTATCTTCTGGAGATGGGTATATTGGTAACAAATGATAAAGTGACAGAACAAAGTGACCTGATAGGGCCTGACAACAGATTTGTTAAATACCTTCCCTGTAAAGATTTGTTTCTGTTTATCTCATGTAATTTCTGTGTGTATAGATAAAAAACAGTAGTAAACTTGGGAGAAGGGAAATTTCTCTCACTTTCTCTTAAAGTGTGTCACATGAGAAAATAAGGAAGGACAGCAAAAACTGTATGGAAAAGACAGCTTTGGAGGATGTTTCCTGTGAGCCTTAAAAAGGGGAGCCCTTTTGCCTTAACCTTCCCTGGCAGCTTCACCAGCTGAATTTCCCTGTTTCTGGTTGGTAGCTTGCTTCTTATAAAGGTTTTGTTAAGGTCTTCCCTAGATTCTCTGAGTGATTTCACAGCAGATTTGGAAATTCTCCAGGGCTTGGTAAGTGGCCCTGAGTTAGATTGTACCAGAGATTACAAGACAAAACCACCTACTTTATAGTATTAAGGCAGGTAAAATCACTTGTTCTCCCTTATGCTTAACTTCCTGTTGACCTTGGAGTATCTGACAAGTTCTGCTAATAGCTGGTATGACTGGGTTGGAAACCCGGGGTTCTGATGTGTGTGAATGCTATAAGATACCTGTTGGGTTAAATGAAGCAGCATTCCAAATGTGAAGGTATGAGGGCAGCCTAGCTATGGGTTATGATGTTTGGGGGCATGGCACCCTGGTTGCTGAAAGGCACAGGCCGGTATTGCTACAGTGTGAAAATGCTTAGTGCAGTATTGAAATTTGTCTACCTTGAGGAGAACTTTGACCATTTGCTTCAGCCACTGAAGATGAAGTGAAAGAGTATATTTGGCAGCCAATTAAATAAGGCACTGAGAGAGAAGCAGCAGCTCTAACCATACAGAAATTATAGGCAGTACCGATTGTAATCTCTTAAGTTGGGATGTTCTGTTTCAAAGGAGTACTGTAAGAGGGTACAGATGTCGGACAGCATAGCCAGATGTAGCTGCAAGTTCTGTAAGCTGAGAGCCATGACGAGCTACTGCTGCTCTCATAGGTACAAATGTTGGGCTTTGTTTCTTTCCCAATGAATTTCTGATATCATCTTTGCATACAGTTCAATGTTAGATTGTAATGTTACTAACTGTGGTTCTTTTCTTGAGAAGAATAACAACAGGTATGAGAAGGACTTGATCTTTATGTGTGACCATATAGTGGCAACACAGGAGTCTACTTAAAATGACGGATGTCTTAGCAATCACTAGGCATCTAAATTGGTGGGTTTTAGAGGCTTTTTCATTAAACCAGGCTATATAAATTAAATTATCCTCATGTTTTCCTTTCTCTTGTACATAGAATTTCTGTGTATTTAAGTGGAATATAACCTCTATTAAAAATTAAATAGAAGCATTTAGAATTTTCATGAAGAAAAGATGATATTTGGGGGAAAAAGTTTTTACATTACCTTACCCAAAGTAAACAGATATTTCATTATAAATTTCAATTTCTCTTTATTTTCTCAGGTCACTTATGATTCAAGCCATGTTTGAATTGAGGCTTTAGGGATTTCCTGCATACAGTGATTCAAATGACTTTCAAAAAGTTAGTTTAACTTCTGAGAAACTGGCCAACAAATAAAAGCTTATACTTACTGCTACTTTGTATATGAAAGTGCTCCTACCATGTAACAGAGAGTTTTAGTAAGTGATAATGCAGGTGGGTGGGTTTTTTATTATAAACTATTTTAATTTATTTCTTTCCAATTTAGAAAAAGCCTAATTTTCCTTCTGTTCTACTTAACATGTTTCCAAAAACATGTAGTAAGGTAGTTATAATGTATTTAGGGATGGGGAGGAAGGAAATTAATAGGACAAACTTCCAACCATTCCCAGCTTGCTTGAGCTCCTTTTATTTAAGAAAGGGAATGCAAAGTTCTAAATTGACCTCTTTGCATAATGCCTGTTTATTCTGGAGCCACTTAGATCCCAAGTAGTTCTGAAACATCAAAAAAATATTTGGATAAACATTTTCCAGAGTAGATTTTAGTAGGAGTTTCCCTGAACAATGAGGTAGGCAGGCTAGGTAGTACAGGGCAATATCCAGTTTGGGTGATGAAGCCTTTCTAAGAAGTCCCTTGTGCCACTCCTGAGTAGGAGCTTACCATTTGTTCAGTGGCATGGTAGGAGTCCTATAGACATTGGGCACTGAACTGTAAATGAGCTCTATGGAAAAAAACTGAGAAAAAGTAGACAAAATAAAGAGGATTTCCCCATTTTCATACATTTAAACATAGCTACATGTGTTCTTTGAAAAAAGATTATTAGCTTAAGCAAGTGGATGGAAGTGTCTCCATAATACTGTATATTGAGTTTGATTTAAATGTCAGTGGAAGTACCTAGTAAAACTGTCATATATAGTTGGATAAAATCAGCTGGTTATAATGAACTGCTATGTTAATTTAAAATATATTCACCATGACAGAGACGTGCCATGTAATTGTTGTATCTCCTTTGTATTTCTTATAATTGAAAATTTAATTATAATTTAAAAATGATAGTATAATTAGCATAATTTATTTTTTAAAAAAACCCCTATTGCTGTCCATAATTACATTATTTCTAACAATACTGCACATTAAAGATAGTCTGATAAGGGTTCACCTACTTCTATGCCCTGGTACTTGCCCTCTAGACATCTGATAGTAATTCTTACATTTCTGAGGGGAAAAAAAAATTATAATTTCAACATTATAGTAATGCACAGAGTTTGACAAATCAATCCCATTAACCTCCTTTACCCCTTTGGTTTTACTATTCAGAGCTTTTGGCATGAAACCATAAAAGCACAAAACTAACAGCAAAGTTGGTTTAAATCCTTGCAGTCTGTTCTGCTTTCTGGATGTTTGCATCACTGCAGATGTTCTGAAATAATGGAACCCAAGTACAGGGTATATTGGATTGTTCACTTTTTGAGACTCATCTTTGAAGAAATACCTGTTCAGTGGTATACACTTCTAGTTGAGCCAGATGTCACAAATGTTGAACTGAACCAGGGTCCTTCTACAGCAGTGCCTATTTATATCTTGTGTAAACTGGAAATATTTGGGATATAAACATGCAGGGAAGCACGGACAGTGTTCTTGAGGGAGCTGAGGCTGTGCTGGCTCTGTCCCTCACAAAGGGCCTGTCTGTGAAGGACTGGGGAGGATCAGTCAGCTCTCACAGCAGCTCCTGGCAGTGGGAGCCTGGCTGATGTGCCAGCTCTGTCCTGGCCAGGGTCACGTCGGGAGTGCGCAGCTTCCTGCACGTCCCTGCGCCCTCCAGCTCCTGTGGGCAGAAGTGATACCCCAGGAGCTGTTGCCCAGATGTGGGATCTGGCATGTGAGTGTCCCTGCGTCACCAGTCCATGCATCTCTGCATAAAGCTGGAGAATCTTTCCTGTCTTATTAAAGCCATTGGTGCCAGCAGAGTGGACAAAGCTCTTCTGTGTCTATAGAAGATATCAATGTATAAAATATTTATTACAATTAAAGAAATAAATGGTTCTTTGACTGAACTGTGTTCTCACTTTGCATCTTTTTTCTGGTTTTATTTTTTTTTCTTTTCACTCAAACAGAAGCTATATTTAGGGAGAAATATCAGTGAAGTCTAAAGGAATGCATCAAGTTGTCTTTGGAACTTAAAAATCTTGGCTGTGGCAGGACTCAGACTGTCTGTGTCTGGGGATGCTGGACAGCTTTTAAGCATCTGGCCAGATGCTGTGGTTGACTGAAACATTTTTATTTCGCAACACTTGCAAATTGTTGGTAATTTTAACTTGATGCTCCACTCTTCTCTTCTCTGTGCTTATGCAGGCCAATATGAAGGAAGCCTTTTTTCTATTTTGCTTTACCACAACAGACAGAGGATCATCACAACTCATTAGGGAGATATATAACATTGTTAAACTATATTATGTGCATACATGCCACTGGAACAAATCTTTTATACTTCTTGGTTTTTTGTATGCTTTTTTATTATTGTTGATTTTCTTTATTACACCATACAAAGGAGCAACTTAAAGTATTCAGCTAATTCTGAGTATTAAACATGAATTAAATAGGAGAAGAAAAAAGCTTAAAATATATCTGGGAAAATAAGATTAGATAAAATAAGAAAAGACCAAGGTTTATTGGATAGAAAAGGAATTGTTAATCCTATGAACTAGAGAGGCTGACATGAAAAGTATAAAAGAAAAGAGTAATGAGCGTAGAAAATGAGTTGTTTAGGTAGGGAAAGACCCAGGTTGTATGCAGAGGTGGCAAATGAGGGATTAGGGAGCAAAATAAGCCAGTTACTGGATCAAATGTTGAAGAACCTGGATCAGTACAAAGGGGTGAAAATCTAGGCTGCTTGGGAAAGGATTAGTATTGAAAAATGATAATTGCAGTTGAAAAGGAAGACAATGAGGCTTGCACAAGAGGGGAAAAAAGGATAAAAATGAATCTGAAAAACAAAGTAGAAAACCCAGGGTTTTGTGAAACAGAAGTCTACTATATAATAGAAGCCTCTCATTTAATCCAGGAGGGGATGATGATAATACAAATGAATAATCAATTTGGTTTCAGTTTTTCTCACATGGTGTGTGCCTCACGATCTTTCTTGGAGGACAGAAGCAGGGAAGTCACAGTTGTGATTACTGGAAATTGATTTGGAGCATATATCATTTTCAGCTGCTGCCAGGTATGCTCCAAGGGATAAATTTTCAAAACTACAATTGGAAGATGTGTGTACAAAAGCTTGGGGTTTGTTTGGACAGAAATGGATTTGGGATGCATCTCTCTTCCACTGAGTTTCAATCCTTAAATTTGTCAAGAGACCTCCCATTCTTCCCTAGAGTTAGGCATTTATTTATTTAAATGTCTACAGTTGGATAATGGTAGGAAATTTCTGTGTAACCAGTGTGAATTTTGTTTTCTTCCCTTGAGTAGGAAATTGTAGTGGAAGAATAACTTAACTTGCTAATAATAGAGTTTGGAGAAATTTTGGCATTTTTCTTCATGGAATTTAGTGAAGCAATAATGCACAGAGTTAGTCTTAACACTAGTAAAAATATGTAAATAATTCTCTGATTAGAGGAGTTATCATTGAATGAATTATTCATAAGCTATTTTTCACACACAGATTAAAGCAAAATGTATTCACATTTGAAGCAATATTGGAAAATTACCATAAGTTTGCAATTAATAACTTCAACAATTGTAGGCATTGTTCATGATGATTTTTACTTTCTACTATGACTAAGATATAGAAAGGAGTAAGTCAGGTATAGTGATCTGTAATGAAAATGTTTGTTTATGCTGCAGATCTGACCTCTTCCAAGGGAAAGAAACCACTGAGTCCCTTCAGAAATGTTCTATAGCATTTTCACTTTAGTGTCCAAGGTTGATACTGTTGGCTGCATTAATCTGCTTCTTTGTGCGGAATAAGGATAAGGTAGCCCAAAGTTTCAAGTAGACATTAAGAAATTGCTTCACGAACAATTTCTTAAATTTATTTTCACTATCTGAGGATTCAATTCTTATAACTTCTGTGTTTTGTTTAAATTTTGTTCTTGTCAATAAAATAAACCATGGAAGTGAAATTAACATCTGTGCGTGTCTTGACTGGTTCAAGGGTGGATGCATTTTTCAAAGCTCTGTGCAAATCCGTCATAAGTTCTTGGTTTCAGTCCCAGGTCAGCTGTGATGGTCCACATTATATGGGCCATTATACTCTAAACTAGACTAGAGGACCCAAGCTGTCCTTTCCCAGCTTTGAGTTGTATCACCCTTGAATAATATATATCTGTTCAATGTGAAACAGAAGCAAAAAGGGTAGACTCTAGTTTCAAATTATGTACATTAGTAAAAGAAGGTAATTTTCATCTTTTAACAAGAAGACTGTATTAATTAGAGGGATCTAACAGTAGTTGCTAACATTTTGAATATTTGGTTACTGCTATTGGTGCACTCTGACACTCCAGATTGTAATGCTATCACATGAAGCTAGAAGGAACAATATGTGTAATGCTCTTGGTGTTTTTCAAATAACTTCTTGCTTTCAGGGAAGACATCACCTCTCATTTCCTTCTCCTCCTGTGAGGCGTAGCAGTGATGACCCTTTTTCATTTTGCTGCAGAAGGCCCTCTGGTGTTGGTGTGCAGTGGAAGAAACAATTATGTGAGTGGTGTGCGGTGTCCCATTGCTCATCCTCCCCATCCTGTGCAGCAGCTGGTGTTAGTCACACATCTCCTCCACCCTATGCACCTTCAGCACCCAGTTGTTCCTCAAAAGCTGTGTCTCCCAAAGTGGTACTAAGGACTAGGACTTGGCAAGCTGACGTGGCAGACATGGAGCACAAGGCTTGGGAGCTTGGGACAGGATGGGACCCAGGGCCTGGACAGGCCTTTGTCTTGTTGGGCATTAGTAGGGATGTGACAGCTTGTACACACTTACAGTGCCCTCCCTAATGCCAGTGTCTGGTGTGTGTGTCTGCACACTTCCTTATGGAGAGTTTCTGGGGTGCTGCTGCAGTCTCACTGCTCGGCCCTGTGGCATCCTCAGAAGCAGGTGCCAGTCTGCTGTCAGTGCAGGTGGCCCTGCTGTATGAATAGCAGCAGAAACTACGTTCCTCCTTCTCTTTTCTCTTTGTCTCATCTCGTAACCAGACACTGCAGTTTGAAGTTAAAAGCCTGGATTGTGTCCAGAGATGGACAACAAAGCTATTTTCTGGAGTACAAGTCTTATGAGGTGCAGCTGAGGGAGATGGGGTTGTTTAACCAGGCAAAAAGGAGGGGGCTCTACATCCCACCTATAGAGCCTGTAGCCACATAGGGATCAGCCTTTTCTCCCAGTTAACAAGTTATAGGATAAAAGGAAGTGGCCTCAAGTCACAGCAGGGGAGGTTTATACTGGATGTTAGGATAGATTTCTTCACCCAAAGCCTGGTCACACATTGGAACAGGTGTCCAGGGAAGTGGTTGAGTCACCATACCTGGAAGTGTTCAAAAGACATGTAGATGTGGTGGTCAGAGAAGACATGGATTAGTGGTGGGCTTGGTAGTGCTGGGTTAATCCTTGGACTCCATGACCTTAGAGGTCTTTTTCTACCCTAATGATTCTGTGGCTCCAAAAAGGCTAGCTGCAACCCTATTAAATACAGGTCATGAATTCACATTGTGGTCCGTTAATCAGCTAGCTTTTGTATCTTATTTACCATATTTATTTAAACCATGTTTTGTTTTTTCAGGTTTTTTTTTTTTTTATTCCTGAGTATTTAAAAATTCATTTTTGATGTTGACACATAAACCATTATTGTTGTTACGTTAGGTGCTGTTGGTCACAGCCAAGTGCTCTTATACCTCCTCTTGCCTGGCTGCACATGCAGGGAAATTTGAGTTATTCTGCCCACTGAAACTTATTTTTATTATTTAGATTTTTACTGTGCCATTTCTGGACTGTTGCAACTGGCTCAGAATGTGTTCTAATTAAGGAAACTGTTTCTGCTGAGTTCACAATGGATCTGTATCTGAAACAGGGATAATCCAGTGAAATTTATTCATCTTGTGTGTGAACAGCAACACTATAATGAAAGGAAATTAGTTGCTGTTCAGAGGTATGAAGAGAGGAAAAGCAGCTCTTCCTAGTAATGCACTGTGGTTAAAAGAAAACACGTTTACTGGCTTGCTTGCTTAAAATTACATGACTACAGAAAAAGGTGTCTGAAAATTGAACATTTTTCCCCCATCCTTTTTAGATACCTCCCCTGTTACCAAATTGAGAGCTGTATTGCTAGTCTTTAGCTGTAGGAAGTAATTTTTTAAAGTGATCTTATGTTCTAAATTTGGGCTTTTCTTAGATTTGGGCAAAATGCAGTATTTCAGAGTAATTAATCTGTTTGTGTCGAGTTTATTCTGGGGACTATAGCCATATTTTAAAAAAGAAGCTATGAGGTCATAAGACTTTTATGAAATAGGCCATTGATGGAAAAAGCATAGGATGAAGCAGCATTCATGTAGGCAGTGTTGGGAGTGGATTTTGGCACAGAAGCGGCACCCACAGCGACTGTGAAGATCAGCGTGTCTTCCCTTCCTCTGTCTTGGAGCACTGCTTGGTAAGGAGATACCAGCTGCCAGTAACCAGGTATTGACACTTCCAAAATTCAGGGGGTTTTGGTCTTGAGAGCTTAAAAAGTCTGTGGCTTTAGTTCTTGTCTTCCATAAAGAGGAATCTTACCAGAAGTGGTTAAACTGTTCTGCTGTGTTTTTTATTCTCTGTCTCTGTTAGCGGTATTAGTAGTTATTTGTTGAGTCCGGTCTGACAACACCAAATTATGGTAGTGAAAGAGTCGCATAGTAGTCTAGGACTACAGTCAGTCGTGCAAGAAATGACTCATGAAAGGGCACTGGAACATCTAAATATCCTGTATTTGTGTTTTGAGGGGTGTACTGGCTTGTACTGAGGACTGTCGGGAGGCAGTGTAGATATATGGCTGTTATCCTGTTATTTTAGACGTAGAACTATAATTAAGCACTTCAATATTGGGCTACTTAACAGGAGGAGAATAAAGAAACCCCTAAGAATCTGAGAGAATTTTTTATTCCACTCTTTGCTTTCTTATGTACGAGCCCTTTTTCAGATTGAAATTTTGCTGGCAGTTTAACTTTTTCCCCTTTGCCTGATCCTTTCTGCCTGAGTCTCTCGATCTGCTTTGGTTAATTTGAAAGCAGTTTTTTCCTGTCTTGTAGTTTTCTTAAAAAGCCTTGGTGGGGTTAAGTCTGTCTTTGCCAAAATCAATCTCAGTGATTTACTCAGTTGCTCTATTTTTAGATTTCTTCCTGCTCTGTGGGAGATGCAACAAGCAGAACCCTTATTTCTATGCAGAATCATAAATTCTGTAGCGTTTCTAGTGCATATGTTCCAAGTCAGGCAGAACAGGGAATTGTACCTTTGCCTGCTACATCCAAGCTTAAAGTTGGGCTCAGCAGGATGCAGACATATGCTTTTCTTATTTCCCCCGGCTACGTTTGGGTATCAGTGCTGGATGGATACAACCAGCTTCAGAGACTGAGAATTGTGGGGACTTGGTTGTCTTCTGGCACTTCCCTCAGAACTGAGGCTACCTTAGAGAGGTGTTTTAGATTTTTTGGATCCTGCAAGGGCAAGAAATTATTGATGTGTAGAAGGACTTGCACACTTTGACCGGGAAAAACTGAAATGCCCCAGAGACTTGAGAAGTAACAGGGCGCTGAAGTGTGGACAAAGTGTTTTGTGTGATTAGATACTTGTAAGTCTCTGCAAATCTCGTTCTCCCTGTAAATGAATGTCTTAAGTAGCCTGAGGTGATGAATAGGAGCATGGATAAGATTTCCATGCATAGAGTGGATTTGTCCATGATTTACTGAATACTGCTAAAATTCTCAGAAAGGAGACTTAGCATTTTATTATGTAGCACTTAGCCCAGGAAATCATGGTCTTGGCTGGAATCTCATGGCAGTACCACAGAAAAAATATTTAATAGTAACTCTTAACCAAAACAACATTGTAAGTTGAGGCTTTCCAGTCCACTGGAGAAAATGTTATTCGAGAATGAAGTAGAGAAATCCTGATGATTTCAGTAGAAGCCATTTCTTGCCAATGCCATTGAGAATTGCAGACTTACAGCTTATTTGAATCAAGCTGCGTAGATACGGTTTTAACTTGAGTTTATTGTAAATGCTTGCATCCAAGCACCTGTAAAACTGAACAGCAAATTATTTTGTGGTTCTTGTTGTAGCAGATAAAATGAACAGCCACTTATGCTTACAGAGTATTAATCAGTCTTGCACCTGTGAGCTATAGGAGTAAGTTTTGAAGGCCCAAACAATTAGGAGCACACATTCATATCTGTGAAACATCCTTCATATCTGAAGTCCTACACAAATTTGAATACTAGCTGAATCTGCTCCTGGGTTTGGTTTTGTCAGCCAGTTATCCTTAAGAAGTGAAATGGCGTGTAATTCAGGTCCTGAATTCTAAAGTACCATTGTTGTTCCCAAATATCATATAACTTGTTCGTAAGGGAATTCCTGAAAGCTTGTGCTATGAAAAAGTACACTATGTAGGTTCATATTTCAAGCACTTTTGGAAACCTTTTACAAGTATCCGATGGCATGAATTCACAACTGCTGGTATATGTTTTTGTAGTGTCACTAGACTTTGGTTATGTCCTGGTAAGTCTTCAGTGCTTACTATTATACATCTCTTCTATCTTTTCTATTATTAACAATCTAGCCTGTGTAAATAATGATCATTTGAAAGAGAATGCTAGGTTTGGTTTTGTTGGTATTGCAGTGATACAGCTTTTGTTGGCACCTGCCTTCTTCTAGTTAGACAGGCTATAGACCTTTTTTTTTGCTTCTCTTTCATACAGCCAACCTAAATAAGAACAATAGTAATGTTTGCTAGAAGCAGAAGGTGATTCTGTAATTTTTTGAAAAAGTAGAGTTTTTTGGTGTCCCATATGATATTCTGTTTATTGGAAATCTGTAAAATGTGCTCAGAGAGAATCAGAAATATTTCTGAGATCTTTTTTCTCATATTTCCTTTTTTGTTGATGATTTCATTTGGAAGATAGCTCTGTAGCAGGTTAAGTGCAGTTGTTTTCTGCCTATGCTGCTTCATGGTTCTGTTTCAGTTTAAAATCTGAGCTGAAGGAAGAGCTGTATTTTTGTCAGTCTCCCTGTGTTGATTCAAACAACTGTTTAAAGATGCAATTGCACAGTACAAAAGGCATTGGACTTTCTGGTGGAAAGACTGAATAAGCAAACCTGAATGTGTCTGCAGCAATTATTGTGATCAATTTCTGTGCCTGCTAAGATGACAGAGGTTAGATTAGCATTGGGTTCTGCCACAAATTGCAGCTTTGCAACAGGGCTTAGTAATATGTGGGTCTGCCTGTCTGTCTGTCACACTGTTTCATACATGTCAGGCTCTTGCATAATCTTTTCGTTGAATAAATAGGGCACTTGAAAATGTGTCAGAGAGAATAGTCGCTCCACACACAGGCAGAGTGATTGACTTGGTGATTTATCAGCCTCTTTGCTGTTATTATTAGACTGTGGTTTGCCCTATATATACATACCTTTACTATCAAAATACATTCTATTGTTATAATTCATATGCAATTAAAGTTGAGTGATTTAGTAATATCCTCATACAAAAGAAGTTTTCCTTTCCTGCTCCATAAAAGGAAACTTTTGAACTAGATTGAAACAAGTATTTTTTTACATATAGCAGTGCTTTCTGTTCACTTGAACACATGCTTAGTTTTAGAGAAATTTCTGTTTGCAGATGTCACAAAGCTTCAGTCCTGTGAAAGGTGTTTTGCTGGCTACAAAGTCCACTGATGATTGGTTGCTTAAGGCCCTTTTCACGTTCTTTTTGTTAAGCTTCATTGCAGATCAATTCATGCAACTGACAGAGTAACAAACCTTTAGCTCCTAATTATAGTTCTATCAACCAGAGGGTTATTTTTGAGAAGAATAGAATGCAAGTAATGGATCCTATTTTGTGCAGAGCCACCATTACATGCAATATTTTATTTGTGCAATTGTAGTGCTTGTATATTTGTGTATCTACTTACATCTGCATATGGAAACAGATCAGTTGCATTTTCTGTTTTTTAAAAAATACATGGCTCCAACATGAATAATATTTTATGGATGAAGTTCATTTGCATGAAGCTTAATTTTTGCTCATTTGCCTACCATTATCATTGTAATTTCCTGAAAATTACTGTTTAGTCAAGAGGGACTTCAGGATGAATAATAGAGGGGTGAATGAATGCAGCATGTATGTTACTGTTCCAGCCATCTGCTATAGGTTTATCCTGCGTGTTTCCACTCTGATTGAATCAGTACTGTCAACTTTGTGATCCCATCCAGTCTCTGACTACAGAAGTGCAGAGAGAAATTCTGCTCTTGCACACATCTGTGCTTTTCAGGGTTAGGTGGCTTTGTTTGGTGTCCAGTGGTAGACCAATCTGAGCTCCAAGGTTGCCCTGTGCCTGTCTTTCAGTGTGGACACTTTCTCTTAAATGAGCTTTTTAAATTTCAGTCATGATGTATTTTCTTGGAAAGAAGCTGTTTGTCCTTCAGAAAAATAAATTTCTTGATATAGTACAAGGGAAACATACTTTGAACTCTCTGCTTGTGTCAGGACACACCAGGAAACTGCTATCTGTTCTGCTCCTTGGGTGGTGGGATGTAACATCTTGGAGCTGGCCAAAGTATGGAATTGCTTGTGAATGCCGTGCTTGCTGCAGTTGGTGCATACATTTTTGCAAGGAATTATTGCTAGGCAGCACTTTGGTTAGTGGCTTTATGTCCGCAGATTTTTTTTTTTTGTTCTGCTAGGGGTTTTGCAGAAACTGAACTTGCACATCAGATTTCAGGTGAAAGTCTGATCTTTTGCCAAGAACTTCCATCCCTTAAGGGGGCAAGAAGAAATTTAACCATAATAGCATTATTCTGAGGGATAAAGGGGAAGTACTTCAAAACCAAGAAGCTTCTTAAAAGTGTATAAAATAGCAAATATTTAATCTCAGAGTCCAAAAGTATGGAATTCTGTTTGGGATTGTAAGCTCATGTCTGAAGTTAGTTTTGTAGCTGCCATGTACTTAGAAGTTGGTTATTTTCCTGTCACATTCACTGAGAATTGGCCTTTGTAATTTTTTTTTCCTTTGGTTTAGCAAATGTTTAGATGTAACAAGCACAATGGAGCTGACTTCACAAATCACAATAGTGTAGCATTTAGCCACTGATTACCATTATGGATTTCCCCATTTTTTGCTGAGCATTTACTCAG
This sequence comes from Camarhynchus parvulus, assembly GCF_901933205.1. Taxonomy (NCBI): domain Eukaryota; kingdom Metazoa; phylum Chordata; class Aves; order Passeriformes; family Thraupidae; genus Camarhynchus; species Camarhynchus parvulus. The sequence continues at coordinate 33,104,891 of NC_044586.1, read as the reverse complement.
CATTTCTCCTTGGGAAGTCTCTTCTTGTCTGCCAAATTTTTCATATTTTCTTAATGTAGGTAAATGTTTTCTAAATCACATAATGGAATTTTGTTGTAATAGAAAATTATCATCTTGATTAAAATACCTGATTAAGTTATGTTCTTGGTCTTCCACTGTGTCTGATTTTTCACTTCTAGAGGTTTTCATGAATTTATAGATCTACTTTTGACATATTAACACTTGTGTGTGTGATGCAGAAGCTGAAGATAAAAGTAACTGTGAGAGCAAACACATACTTTGCAGTGAAATCTAATATTTTATATCTTTCAGTTAGGAAAAAAACCCAAATACTATGTTTTTTATCTATATGGAAAGAAGATGTAAGTGTTTCAACTTCTTCATTTTCACTGTGTTGTTTGACAGTTGGGAATTGTTTTATTTTTATTTTCATGATAAAAGCAAGCTCAAATGAAGTTTTCTTGCAGCTGGCTATTTTTGGTTCTATACAAATCCTTGCTGCTTCTAGCAAATATACAATTGATTACAAATAAATGCTATCATAAAAAATGACTATGGTAAAGAATAATTGAAAATCTAGGTGGCCAAGAAAGCATTGAGTCAAGAAAGAAACAACTTTTCAAAACTTGAAACGAAAGCATACCAAAGCAATTATCAGATCTATGCTGGAAGACTCAAGAAATTGCTCAGATTCAAATTTCTTAATGTAAGATTCTTACTCCTGTGTAAAATTCAACTTAATTTAATTGCTTTTGTCCAAGTTCTTGTACATGTATGTGGTTCGTCATGTAGTGCAGCACTTATTAGAACTGTCTGGCTTCAGATATTCTTCAGGTGAAGTAACGCATCAAGAACTGCTGAACCATGTTAAGAGTAACTGGTTTTCATGATAACTCAATGAATTTTTTTTTCTGTGCTCTCAAATGAGAGCACTAGTTTAGCTCGGGGAAAGCAGCATTAGTGTAAGCATAGAGCTAAATACGATTCAGGAATTTTTAACTTACTTCCTAATAAGAAGAATATTCTTTAATCAGCAGAAATACCTGCTGAGATATGCATGTCTGCCTTCTCTTTAGCCCAATTTCTTGATTTTTGCCTTAAGGGTTCCTAAGAAGTATTCTTCCATTTCATGCAGACTAAACATTTCTTTGCAACATCTTTTCTGTGCAAAAACCTTTGTCTGCCTCCTTAGCAGCATTTTTTTTTTCAAATGTAAATATATAAATAAAGAAAACCTAAGGGCGAAATAAGACAAAGTCTCAGAAAAATTATTAATGTAGATATATCCCTATAGCAACATGAAGGTAGAGGAACCAAGTAGGATGTGTAGTCTGTCTGGAGAGTTGTATTTCTTGCTTTAGCCTAGCTCCTGGATGGTCTGTTCAAGTTCTTGCAGACTAGATCAGAAAAGATCCTGGTCTTAGCACAGGCTGTGCTGGTGACAGCAGAACACCTCATAAGCACTGTCTTCCTCATCAGCTTCAGTCCTGTACTTTATTGTCACACTCTTCTCAGCAAATTCTCACACTCAATCTCAGTGCACTGTTTTGTTCTGCAGGTGCAGATTAAAAGCGGGAAAAAACTGTTGCACAACTGTTAGGTGGTGTGGGAGTCTGCACTGCTGCTCTAGGCTTTACAGAAGAACTTGGGAGAGACATCTTTTCCCTGAGACTCCAGCAATGAGGTTGTTAGCACTTCTTTCTTATGATTATTTGGGAACAGTGAATGTTTTAAAGCACCTGTCATGCTGTGGGGCTTTATTAGATATATGACATGCAGAAGGTGGAAATTTTTTTGTGCCCTTATTTTCAGCTGGTTTTTGGGCCTTTTACTTCTGATGTCCTGTATCCCATGTGAACTCTAAAAGGAATCCTCCCAAAGCACCAATTATCATTTCTCTTTCCTACAAATTCATGTGTAAACATGTAGTGACATTTTTTTTGAATGGCAGCAGTCACTTGTGGCAGTAATTGCTGCTTGTGGTTTCTTATAAAAGTATAAGAAGTCTTTTATATGCTTAATTATATAGAACTCTATAACATTGGAAAATGTGATCTTTTTTAAATTGTAGCTTGGAGCTGATGTGCCTAATTGGTGGGGAAATACAGTAATAGCTAAAAATGTGTTATTAATAAATCTGAGGATCTGTAAAGACATTCCTTCAAACAAATAATTTTCTGTTGGGAATTTTGTTTTCACTTTGTTGTTAGATTCTTCCGTAGTAGAGATCATGTGAAAATGTGCTGGCTTACCCTGGTATAAGAACAGCTCTGAGTACATAAATGTAAATGAAGTTTTGTGCTTAGCTGAAAATAAAAGAGCTGAGCATTATTCTCAGATAGTTCACTGCATGATTAATATGATTTTTTAAGTACTGATATCTTGTAAGAATATAATCAGATACTCTTCTTCATTGGAGCTATGAAGCACCACCCAGCCAGTGTGTTATGAGCAGTAAATGAATAACCTTTTACTAGCCTGTAGGATAATGCTATTGTTTACAACTTTGTGATTTATTACATGTTTCTTGATTCCTGAGTAAGCTGTCACAGGCTGCTCTGTGCCTGTTAAATGAATATATGCTCTGGAAAGACACAACTCTATCCTGGTAACATGACTTGATTGTTACGGGTAATTTTCTGAATGCTTGTGGCAATACAGAGCTGTCTTTTTCTCCTTTTTCTTTGTTATTTTTATTTTATAAGATTCTGATACTAGTGTGTTTCTTATACTTTCTCCCATTGGAACTAGTGAAGAATTAATTGTTCTATGACGATATTCTGAAATGTATAAACATTTGGGATACTGCATCACGTCTGACTTTCCTTCAAAATAATTTTATCATATGTCCATAATGGAGATGGGGGAGGAGGAGGAGGGAGGGAAACTGTCCAGACTGAAATGCAAGTCTCTGTGTAGGCTTTTAATTAATTTCCCGAGAGAATTGATATTGCACAAAGGATGGAAAAGAAATGCTGCTAATGGCCCTATTTGTGACACAGGGGAATATAATGATGAACTTACAACCTGCAAACAAAATGGTGGCCTTTTGCTAGGGATGAGCTACTTTTTGGGAGCTGAATATTGTGTTTACTATAATCAAGATCCCAAATGGACAAATCCTTCTCATTCCAGCCTGGGGCTGGATAATCTATCCAAAGAGCAGATTGACTCCATAGCCAGAGCAGCTATTGGCCAAGCAATAGAGGTTTTGCCCATCACGAGAAGAGACTTCATGATTCATCAGTGTAGTCATAGGACTGGTGCTGGCAGCAGAGAGCAGTCCTTAGATGCCCTTGTAGGGAGAATGAAGTAGAGACAGTCTTGGACATGCAGGGTTGTGTCAGGTAAACTGTTGAACTGCTGCCTTGCTGCCTGTGGTCATATGGCAGGGTTTGATTTTCTGTTTTTCTGTTCATTTTGGAGCTTTTACCATTGCAGGAATAAAAATGTTGAAATAACTTGATGCAACTTTAGTGCACATAACTGCACTTAAGGCTATGAGTCATATGTCAGGACTAAACAATACCAGTCCTTCAGGCTCTTCAGTGTTGTGCATTGTACTACTTAATTTTTCAGCTCTGTAAATATTTCAGTCACTTCATGCTAAATGGCTGTTTTCCCTTCTTCCTGTGACCTTAGCATTTATAATAGAATTAAGTTTTCCAGGATGGTTTTGTCAAATTGATCTGGACGTTGGTGTCTCCAGGATGTTTATCTTCAGCAGCCTCTTTGAGAAAACACCGTTTGTTGTAGTGTCTAATAGTAACTTTGAGAAGAGTAATTGTTAATATTAGGAGTCTCCAAGGAGGAAAAATATAAATATGCTGTAGTCCAGGTTGGCACATGGGCTTCTGAATGACAGAAGCTGTGGGGAGGGTATGGAAAGACACATCAGTGTGAACAGCCCACTGCCCGCAGAGTCTGGGAGATACAGGATAGATGTGTGGGCTCTTGTGCAGCAGAGCTTAGGCTGAGCTTTGAAGGAGTTTCTGATAAGGCTTATCACCAACTGAAAACAGTAATTTTACATATTTTTCTAAAGAAGGTTTTTAGCAGTATCAAGGAAAAATATCACTCTGATGTGAAAATATATAAAGTGCTGGAGGAAAGTTTTATCTTTTTCTATGGGTACTTGTTTCTGGAATAATCTTTCGGCTGAAATAGGCTCTAGTCCTCTGTTTTCAGACACAAATGAGGATCATAAGCAGCTCTACCAGATGTGTGGTGTTCTGTTTCCTGAAGCATGAGGAGACTGATAGGACATCACTAACTCCAGATGTGCTGTGACAGTAGCACTGTGTGCTTGGGTGGTGTACAAATCCCATGTCATTAAGTAGTGGCAATAACAGTGTAGTGATGTAAAAAGAAATTTGTGTTCCTTCAAAATGGTCAGTCCTGTGCTAAGATAATGCATCATGTGAACTGTTAATAGACTGGTATAAAACCTTTTAACTCAAACTAAAAACCATGGGCAAAGATTTTGGTGTTTTTCTTCTGAGCTTTTCTGACAGGTAACCTGTCCTCAGCTTGTGTGCATTGACAAAGGCAAATAGAGTGATGAATCTTAGGCCTTTAAAAATACATGTGTATGGATGTTCTGCAAGCACAGCTGCATGATGAAAATAAAATGGCTTACAAGAGAGTTGGATTGCATTAGAGACTTAGAGAATCAAGTCTCTACTCTTACTGGAAAAGTAATCAACTCTGTACAGGTGAAGAGGCCCTGGTGATGAAATGATGCAGATATATTGAGCAGAGGACAGAATGGTAAAAACTTGTTTCCCAGGGGTGGACTGCAACTCATGAATTCAGGGTTGAATAGTTTTGCATGCAGCAATAAACAAGACTGTCAAATCAACCTAATAGTGTGTTTCTCACCTTTTCTGAAGCAGCAGTATTTCAGAATGAAACAAATTATATTTAATACATACATACAAATTATATTTAATACATACATACATGCTATATATATGTAGCATGTGTTCCTTAATTTGTTATAGAAGGTACTAATCAAAAAATCACAGTTTTACAATATATTTCATTCTCTTCATATGTTTTGGTGCAGTCACTACTTCACTGTCAGAAGCTGTATTATCTCATCTTCCTCTCAGTGTATTGTGTTTCATTTGGCCAATTTAGGATGCCAACTCTTCTGCCAGTTCTCTTTGTTTTTGTTACATCTGAAAATTTCATAATCCAGAGAGAGGGTGTTGTTAATTAACAAAGTCTTTTTCAAGGCACCTATAGAATATCTATACTTAAAGCAAGCCTACTGCTTGTAGATGTATTAAGTTTTTTTAACCCGATTCTAGTAACTCTTGCTTCAATTACAACTCAGACTCTCTGCTAGGAAGATCTGTGTAATAACTCAGCAAATCAGATGAGTTGCATCTATTTCTGCTGGTGTGGATGCTCATTTGCTTTCTTTCCTTGTGAAGTTTCTGATGTACTGAAGTTTTATTTAGCAGTCTGCTTTGATGTACTTCCTTCAACATTCTATTAGATACTGAAAACTTTCTGATCTTAAACAGCTTGTCTTGTCTACTTTCACTACAGAATATGCCAAAATAATTGATGGAAGTGTATTTACACTTATACTACCTTATTTATAAAGTCAGAGATTTTAAGTTTCATTTTTTCCTATTTTAGTAATTGAAAATTACTTGAATATTCTCAGTCACCAATATTCAGTTTACTCATCACTAAGTCATCATAATTTATCTCCTAAGGAATCGAAATACCAAGAGACTTCTACCTGGCAATAAATATTATGGATATAGAGCATTAGTGTAGCATAGCATAGTAAGTTGCAAGTCCAATTCTACTCTGCTTTCCAGAGATGGGAATGTGGTAAAGATAGAACAGTTGAGTTGAAAAGAAGATGCTCAAGGGAGACCCTATCACTCTCTACAACTTCCTGTAAGGAGGTTGCAACCTAAGGAGGCTGGTCTCTGCTCCCAGGCAACCAGCAAGAGAAGAGCCCACAGGCTTAAGCTGCACCAGTGGAGGTTTAGGTTGGACATCAGTAAGTTCTTCACAGAAGGGCTGTCTGGGCATGGAATGGGCTGCCCAGGGATGGACTCACTGTCCCTGGAGGTGTTTAAAGGGAAGACTGGATGTGGCACTCAGTGCTATGGTCTAGTGGACAATATTGCATAAGTCATACGTTGGACTAAATGATCTCAAAGGTCTCTTCTGACCTAGTTGATTCTGTAATGACCAGTTGCAAATTTATGAACCTTTCAGAAAAGCAATTTTCTGAGGTTTTAGTAATAAGTTTTCAACAGCTATTTGATCTCCCTTTTCTTATTAATTTTCCTGCAAATATTATGTTATAAAAATAGTCTGATATTTGATGGTCTGATTGGAGTGCAAGAGTGCATAACATAGATTTTGTCTCTGCAGCTGAATTTCAGGATGTAGAACTAAGTGGAATATGATCCTCATAACTCTGCCTCTACAGTTGGCATATTTCATCATCAAAGGGCAGATTGAATGTCAACAGGCAATATGGAAGAAGGCATAATAAATGTGTTACAGCACTATCAGTGATGACTCTGGAGATTTTGAATGGGGAGGGTGGTAATTTCTCTCTCAGTAATTCCTAACAGACTGGAATGAAGTTGCATTCTCCTTAAGCAGAAGTGTGATAAAATATAGGAATTCTAAAATTTGTTTAGTTAAAAAAACCTACAAAACCAACAGCAATGAAAACCCCAACACGATAGCAGTGTAAGATTTACTAATTATCTAATCCTGTGTATTAGAAATATAGCATGGTAATGAAAGGAATTTATAGAATAGAAAGAAGCTGTAAATAAAGGTGATGAATAGGCACTGAGTATGTTGTTTCATTTGTTTAGTTTTCATGGTTCATGAGAAAACTATGGAGACAGTGTGAGTAATCTGATCCTGCATTTTAGTATTGTAGTATAGTATGGTACAAACAGGTAAGGCTTACACTGGAAGGAAAAACTATAGAAGCTAAGGTTGATTTAGGCTGGGAACAGATTAGCTGGTTCACACATGCATGAAATAAATTGCATTTTCTGAAGAGATCTTTAAATGAAACAAGTGTAAGGGAGAGTTGGTGGCAAAGCAGGGGAAGGCTAGGCTGAGATGAAACCAAAGAAGTGGGCACGTTGAAGTAAAAAAAAATTATGTATGTGTGCATATTCGTTTAGCTGCTGATTTCTAGATTTGGAAGCCTGTTTTCAGATTGTCAATGAAGTTTCATTGGGTTGTGTTCCTTTTTGCTAAATTTTGGTTTTGAGGAAATAGAAGGAAGGTAGCATGATATCCAGTTGGTGGACTACTTTATATGCATAGATTTATTGTTTCTTGGTGTGATTGAATGCAGCAATAGCGAGATACCAAAATAATGATGCTGTCTGATCCAAAACCCACTGAGCTAGACAGGGAAGAAAACAGAATGGTGACTTTTTGGTCAGGCCAGAAAACTGCCCCTGTAAGCTTGAAACCCAGATGTTTTCCCACTGACCTCATGCTAATAGAGCTGTCATTGCAATATCTCAGCTCCAATTACAGGGCTTGTTGGAGGTATTATTGCTCTGTTTCTACTGTGTGTATTATTATCTTATGTCAATTGTGGTGTAATCCCCATCCTCGTGCACAGTCTAGTAAACCATGGTGATCTATGTGATGTGGGTTAATTGAAGGGAAAGGAAGTCCTGTGAATCAGCAGTAACAGGCATTAGCAGATTATAATGTTTTATTGGCTCCTCATTATACAAGCTTTGAAATCTGGAGAAGACTTCCTTTCAGAGGTGGGGGGCTGGGAAGAAGAATCTGCATTTCATATCAGCTGCCATACCAGGCTGCCCTCAGGCTACCTTATTTGCCCTTCTTTTTATTTTTTTTTCCCTGCATTTTTTCCCCCTTTTTTTTGGTTGGATACCTCTTTGTCTGAAGAGCTGGTTAATTTCTTTTTGTGTTGCAGCACTGTTAATTTTTGCCTTTTGGAATAGTTTGAATGCAATGTGTGTTAAAAAAAGGCAATGAGAGCTTGGTTTTATTTTGGATAAGAGCTCTTGCTCTTGGGGGAGGCCAAAGAAAAGACATCCTGTAAAAGAATTACGATTCATCAGTTTTAGTGACTGACATGTATCTTAATAACCCTTTGCTCTAATTGGCATTTTAATTAAAGATGACATTTTAATTGGTTATTTTACCAATTTAGCTCGGTTATTAGCATCAGCTACTTCTTTCATTACAGATAATTTATCTATGCCATCTCAATATCCATACTAGATATTTTAAAACAGTATTTTGCTGTTCTGACAAAACTGAAATCCTTTTTTCTTGCTCCTCCAACGCATTTCCTAGTGCTTGACCTGAGACCTAGGGTGTTTGCCATTGAAAAATGTGGAATAAATGTATAATAAATAGTGTGGATGAGCCAAAAAAAAATCTCAATAGCAAATAACTATAAGTTAATTATCATTGTTGGTACAATAAGTCTTTAGAATGCAAACCAACTGTGTGATATTACTTATAGCTTACCTGCCAGTTGTTGTCTAGCTATGCATTTTTCAGGCATTTAAAAATATAGTCTCGTAATTGTTTCCTTCACTATTCTTACTCTATCCTGGTTTTGTGTATGATCTTAATTTCATATTTTGAATTTTACATGAAGGTCAATAGAAAACATACTCTTAAGTCTGAGATATAGTAATAGGATATCCTTCTAGAAAGTAGGAGAGTGCAAAATATTCGCAGGGAACAAAAAACACCCATAAGTACTGCACAGAAACTTCAAGAGACACTCAGATAACAAAACAAAGTCAGGATGGGGCAAAGGTATGTGCTTAATAGGGTTTAGTAATATTGAGATTTTCATTTCTCTTTGAAAAAAGATCCTTGGGTTGATTAGGAAAGCTAGAAGCTTCAAAGAGGCCCCCAGGAGCTCAGCTGGGGCCCTGAATAGGCTTTGAAAATTCAGGCTTAAGAAAATTTACCCTCAGCAGCTTTAGGTTCTCCATTATTATATTTTGCTTTTTAAGTAGCTGTCATGTTGTTGTCACCACATTGTGCCACAGAGGACAGAAGTGTGGATGAAATGATTGTCTATTCTTTAAATATGCCTTTTGAGAGCTAATTAATATTAAGCACTTGAAAAATTGTCTGGCAAAAGGGCACGATAAAAATGGAACATATGAGAAAAAGTTTTTTATCATGAAAACAGCAGGCTATTTTTAAATACCTAGTGCAAGAGAAGTAAGGGCTCCTCTGAGGTGCCAGATTGACTATGTTGCCTGATCCTCTACCCAGAGAATATATGCACCCTGGGGAGCAGTAGGGCAAGTTATCCCACCTGTGTGCCTGCCTGTCATAGATGGACTGGCTCCAGCTTTCAGCTTGCCTCCTGGCTCTGCTAAAACTGACATTTAATACCTGCTTTTGTGATCATAGCTTTTTTTTACTATGGGAGGTTGCCTGCTGTGAACAGGATGGAGACTATCTTCTTCTCCATTTCATTTTTCATTCTGTGTTAGTGAAGGACATGGTGTTAAATGGTTTATCTAGCACAACAACAATTTTTATATAAAGGAAAGAGAGCTCACTAAACAAGGTGATGAAATGTGACTCTCATGGTCATTGTCATTAAGTCTTTCCCCATTTCACGTGGAGATAGGAAATTGTGTTCTTGTAAGTGTGAATGGCTGCTGAGATGCTTCTCAGCCTGATTGTAGGAGCTGGACCAGAAAGTGGTTTGCTTATAAGACATTAACATTGTTTTGATTACATTTTAGTTTTGAAAATATTATGCAGAGAAATGTTACTATAAGTACTTAATGAAAACAATTTCAGATCATAAATAACAATATGGGTCTCTGCATTTTGACTGTGTTATGCTACTAACATCTGGTGTAAACTGCACAGATAACCTGTCTTTGTTACTAGTCCAGATTTTGTGAATCAGTAATGAAAATTTGCTATGTTTATTTGTTTCAACTAATTTTATTAAGGAGTAAGAACAAAAAAAATGTAAGGGGGGGGGGATTCATGACATTGTTTTTTTGCTCCTAGAAATTAGTAGCATGTTCAAGGTAAGCAAGTATGTTCATAATATAGAGACCCTAAAAGCCTAACTAGATTTTAAAAATTGCTTTAAACATGACTTTTTTTTTTTAAATATTTGTGAAGAACAAATTCCTTTTTTGGCTCATTGGAAGAGAGCCTGATACTGCTCTCAGGGATGTTTTCTGTATGTATTAATTCAGATATATTTAAAGCAGAACATAATTGATCCAGTTGAAGGTATTGATGTTTAGTGTGTGTGTCCAGCACTGCAATGGAGTGCTAATAAAACTTGCTGATCTCAGAGCAGTAAGTTCCTCTAGATTGTAAATACTAGAGTACAATTTGAACTTGCTGAGAAGTTATGCATAGAAATATCTAGCTAAGAGAGCTAGCTGAGGCTTTTTTTTTATTATTTATTTACATTATATCTGAGTTCTGTGTTTTATTGCTTACAAATCTTACTTACCCATCCCTATCTCAAACTCTTGTGGATCACACAGCTTTTTGCTTGCTTCAGCTACATTGAATGACCAGGTCGTGAATTTTCACGATGATTCTTGTGCAAAAGACTGTGTTCTGCTTCCTATTATCTAGGAATGTTGTGTGCGTAAATGCTGAGTTGCTGAGTTAGACTGGTTTGCTTTCTTTTGTTGTTTTGGAGGAAGCTTAGTCAAATGCTTCTGTAACCCCAAATGTTTCACAGCTTTCCCCTTCATTTCTGTACTCAAGGGTTCTATGTTAGAGATCCACTTTCAGTCAGAGGATGTTTGTGCAGAATAGTCTTGCAGCTGATCAATATTGCTCCTAATGTGGCAGGATAAAGCTGTGTGCTCCACTCCAGGGGACTGCCTTTACTGCCTGTGCAGCTCCCCACTGCCTACCAAGACCAGGCTTGGCTTGTTGGTGTAGTGGTATGGGGAACTAGGCAGTGGCTGTAAAGGCTAACAGGCTCAAATTAAACAGAGGTGTTCTCAATTTGTGGTACTGAGAAATACAGAGAAGTCTCTTTTTCTGAGCTGCAGTATCTAAGCTAGCTTGGTAGGCTGCATGGTAATGCTAGTCTCTGATGATAGCAGGCATCTAACATGCTGAGGATTTAACACTCTCAGACAAGTGCTTTCCTCTGTGTATCAGTTTCTGGTAAGGATGAGCTGTCACCACTTGATGTGAGTGGAGAACAGAGGTCTCCTGAGATAAGGCTTCATTATACTTCCTGAAGAACTATTAAATTTCTTTCACTGCAATATGATCCCCTCCTTGGGTAAAGACATTGTTTTCTGAGCCTTTTCTTCTGTCCTAGCCTCGTATGATGCTGTATTTTTTTTTTTTAATTTACAAACAGCAAGAATGTAGAAATATATAAGTAGTAATGATTCAGTGTTTTCACAGAATCACTATGCTGGAAGAGACCTTGAAGGTCATTCAGTCCAACCCATGTCCTAACACCTAAACTAAACCATGGCACCGAGTGCCGCATCCAGTCTTCTTTTAAACACTTGCAGGGATGGTGCAGGCTAAACAGCCCCAGCTCTCTCAGTTGTTCCTCACAGGGCTTGTGTTCCAAGCCCCTCACCAGCCTCATTGCCTTCCTCTGGATGCACTCAAGTGTCTCAACATCCTTTCCAAACTTGAGGGGCCCAGAACTGGATGTGGCACTCATGGTGTGGCCTCATCAGTGCCAAGCACCAGGGAAGAATAACCTCCCTGCTCCTGCTGGCCACACTATTCCTGACAGAGACCAGGATGCCTTTGGCCTTCTTGGCCCCCAGGGCACACTGCTGGCTCATGTTCAGCCTGCTGCAGCCCAGTACCCCCAGGTCCCTTTCTACCTGAGCACTGTCCAGCCACACCGTCCCCAGCCTATAGTGTTGCAGGGGATTATTGCAGTCAAAACGCAGGACTCAGCAGTTGGACTTGTTAAACTTCATCTTATTGGACTCTGCCCATCCATCCAACCATTCCAGGTCTCTCTGCAGAGCCCTTCTCCCTTCCAATAGATCGACAGACACACGCTCTCGCAGCTTGGTGCTGTTGCAAATTTACTGATGAAAGATTCAATTCCCTCATCCCTGTTGTCAATAAAGATATTGAACAGAATTGGCCCCAGCACAGAGCCCTGAGGGACACCACTGGTGACTGGCCCCAGCTGGATGCAGCACCATTCCCCACCACTCTCTGGGCCCGGCCATCCAGGCATTTCCTAACCCAGCACAGAGTGCTCCTGTCCAAGCCATGGGCTGCCAGCTTGTCTAGGAGTATGCTGTGGGAGACAGTGTCAAAGGCCTTGCTGAAATCCAAATAAACAACATCTACAGCCTCTCCTGCATCCACCAGACAGGTCACCTGCTCATAAAAAGAGACCAGTTTGGTCAAACGCGACCTGCCCCTCCTAAACCCATGCTGGCTGGGTCTGATACCCTAGCCGTCCTATAAGTGCTATGTGGTGACACTCAATATAAACTGCTCCATTATCTGGGTACCGAGGTCAGGATAACTGGCCTATAATTACCAGGGTCCTCCTTCCCACCCTTATTTTTAATGGGCGTCACACTGGCCAGCTTCCAGTCCTCTGGAACCTCACCAGTGAGCCAGGACTGTTGGTAAATGGTGGAGAGTGGCTTTGCAAGCTCATCTGCCAGCTCCCTCATCACCCTGGGATGGATCCCATCTGGTCTCATGGATTTATGAACATCAGAAACATTTTCATGCAGAATATCATAGTGACATGATGAAAAATCATACATTCTTATTGCATCACCTAGACAACATTCATATCACATTCCTGTGTATAAATTTGTGGAATTTGGGAAGCAGTGCTCTATTTTTAAAAACAAATCAATATTGTACCAGTATTTCAATGTGGTTGCTATATTATCCAGTAATAACTGTAACAATCTTTATTTTGGTTGAGGCTGTTTAGGCTGGTTCATCTAAATTACTAAAAGAAAAACTTGAGTTTAGTTATGGGAAAGTAATTGTGGTACATTATAAGATGTACCAAGATTTTGTATCTATCTGAAATTTGTGTGCATGCTATTTAATAGTCATTGAATTTTTGTGCAAGTTTATGTTGAGTGTGTAAAAGAAGTGTGGAGCATTTTTCTGCATAAAAATAATATTCTGTTTATGTTGGCTGTATTTTTAGATGCAGTAATATGTTCAGGATTACCCTTTGAAATGTTATTAACTGTCAAAAATTAATAGGACAGGGACATCTTTTTTGGGTGAAACCTTTTAATATTTGTACACAAATATATAATGCAATTAATTCGAGAAAGTTCTTCAGGTACATACTATTTTTGTGATAGAGTACATAATATATTTTACAGAACTGTTTCAGTCATCTTTTTGCCAGTCTGTGCATCTGGTGAACAAAATAATTGAATTTGAGTTTTTAATTTCTGAAACCAGGTTTTCTTAAAATCCAGCTGCTGAATTTCTCTCTGAGTTTTTTCCATACCTGATTTCTGATTATATAAGGCTAATGGTAAATTTGGTTTGTTACACATATGAGATGCAGATATCCAGCTAAATACTGTTCACAACTCCATGTGTGTTTTATCACATGAAGCAATTGTGCTTATTTTGTTATTGTGGATGATCTCTGACCTTTGCATTTCTCTATCTTGAATGATAGAGATTCTGTGTGTTGATTACCAAGAGTGTCTGGGAGGCTGACAATATTTAGATGTAAATACAGCAGTGCAAGCAGTGCACATTGTGGTCTAATTCAGCAGTGTGTTTGTGACATGAATCACATTTTAACAATTGGAAGGGCAAATTACAAGACAGCTGTCTCAGCAGAGAAAATAAGAATTGTTTGCATTGATAATTAGCATTTCTTTTTTCTTTAATTATTGCCCATTTCAAATAGAGTTAATTTTTGGTACTTTTTGAAGGGCTGGAACATGTGTTTGTTTAAAAAGAGGAATAGAAGATCTCGTAGCTCACCTCAGCTGAGTTGTAGATCAGTGTTGTCATCAGTTTTAACTACTAAACTGTTCTTATCTCAACAGAAAGGTCTTTTTTCGATTTCCTACCCTATTCCATCAGGGTGGGAGGGAGGGGGAGAAGGAGAGGTTGAGCAAACAGCTGTACCATGCTCAATTTTTGGCTGGTCTTAAGATCACAACATAGGTCCTGTAGTTAATGTGGATGAAGGTGGATTAATAACCAGAAATTCATTGTTAAAATTTAGCTTTTAGGATCTGAGGAAAGTTTGATATTAAATATATGATATTAAAAATTGCTTAGATATGAGAAACAAAATCAAAAGCGCTACAGACAATGTAATTCATGCAAAAAGTAGTAGAAGATATTACAAATGGTATTACAAAACCTGCTGGAAACCGAGCCTTTGATTTAAATTTCTCTAATCTCACTGTGTGACAAAGAATCACAGAATCTCTAAATATAAGCACAGGATATGGGTGAGGAGAGAACTTGTAGCTAGGTCAGGTATCCATGTTACTCAGATCTAAGGAGTGGTATTGACACAGGTAGAACTCATAAGATTGTCCCAGTTATTGTTATTTTTCAGGGCAAGTAACTTGTATGATGCAATAAGGAGATTGTCAGTGTTATATTACAGAAATAGGTCAAGCTATGTCTGCTAAGAAAAGAATGTGTCAAAAAAATGTTCTGCATATTAAGAGGCAAAAGAAGGTCTCAAAACTGTTTTAAAGGTTTGAAAGAAAATAGCCAAAGGCCTGTTCTCAAGTGTCCTACTTTTGGCCAGGACGGAGTTAATTTTTTGTAGTAGCTGAGGAGCTATGACTAGGAGGTTTTACTGTATTATCTCACAGTCAATGCCTGGGACTGGGCAAAGGGTCTCTCTTTTGTTTTTGAGGAGGATGTTCCTTCCAGTGAGAGAAAATGTGGTGGGGAAGAGCTGACTCTCTGCTATTGCAGGCTTTCTTTGGAAATCCTTTCTTTCTCTTACACCTTTTCCTATTAATATTGTTGCTGTTACTGTTAATTTTCTTATCTCATTGCTCTTTCTAGTAAATGGTTTTTAACCCATGATCTATGCCTTTTGTGCACCCACTGGCAGAGGGAGAGGGAAACAAGTGTGAAGTGGTTTTAGCAGGACTAAATTGGAATGTATCATTCCTAAACCACAACAACAAGGTTTGTTGACTTGAGTAGCTGTAGAATACACTTTCTTTAACATAAATGAAAAAGAGGAAAAAGTTTGAATTAATTGAGGTGTATTTTTGCCTTTCCTACTTAAAAGGAATTATGAGGTTTTTGTGAGACTGTTGAAAAACTATCTGCCAAGTCAACATTAAACTTTTAAGAAAAAAGAATCATTGCTCTCAGTGAAGCAATTGTTGTAGGCAACTTCGTGTGAAAGGAGAAGATTCATAAGATTCATTTCACCTGGGGTAGCTCAGTTATTGTGGCAGCCAGCATTTACACCTGTGACAAAACAGAAAAATCTGTTGTTCCTGGGCATCCACTTTGAATGAGGAGATAGCTGGTAGATTACTTGTATGGGATTGTTCCAGTAGGACTTGATTGGATTTGTTGGTGTGTTTAGACTTAATTTGTTTTTTGGGTTTTGGTTTTTAGTTTTTTTCTTTTTTTTTTTTTTAATGGCTTCCTAGCATTTGTTTGAATGTATGAGCCTCAAGTAGTCCATCCTTTAAGATGCGCGGTTTGAAGGAAAAGATTCCTCTCACCTGATTTCATACGTAAAGCAAAAATCTGTGCATTCCAAAGCCACTTAGGTCATCATTCCTCTAGGTCATGATTCATCTCAGCTAGTTTGGATGAGAAGAATTCCATTCTAAAAATGCCTATTTATTTTCTCAAACTATAGCGAAACCACCAAGTCATGATTTTAGACTTATGCAAGAATGTTTGTTCAGATGAATCCAACTCAAGATTGTCCCACAGACACAGGTTAATTTGGCGTAGCTAGTGATGCAAATCTCTTTACAAGTGGAGTGTGACATTCTTTGAGCATGTTATTGTCTTGAGACATAATTTAAGCATTCATGAGTGAACATGTGTAGACAAAAAGACCTTATACTTCCCATAACAATTATTTCCTAGATGTTACCTTGAACCTGTTTTAATTCTACATTTTCAGTAAAGCTTAGGACTGTCTAGGTATTCCCTTATTTCCAGTCCATGTTATTGTTAGTTAAAACTCTTTTAACATAATCTGTGAATGACTTCCATCTTTGAGATTTTTGGTAACAACCGATAAAGTGCTTTGACATCTTAAAATGCAGTTGTATACGTGGTACTCTCAAGGTCTGTTCGAGTTTCACTTGAATGGACTGAGACCTAAGATAAAAATCAAAGTTTGTTTAGATACTCGTATTAATAAAAGAAGATTTTTAATGTGTTGCAAATTGTGAGGTTACAATCAGTATTTAAAAATATATGGTGTTAGCAATAATCTGTGTTGGTAAATATTGATACAAATTGCTTGAAGAATGTAAAATTCAGCTTAAAATTTAAGTCAATATACCCATCTTTTGAGAAACTTAGAGGATTCTTTTCTATTGGGCTGTTTAACATTCTCATGTGGGAAGCACTGTGAGCTGTGTCACTTGGGAATTTAGAGTAATAGCAGAATAAAGCATTAGAAAATACAATGTAGTAATGTATTCTGCACTGGCAGATCAGGAAGCAATTTACCCAGAAGGTCTTCCCAGCCCAAATTTAAACAAGTTTGTGATGCAGTGATTGTGAGGACAAACTTCTACCATCAAAGGTCATCTTTTTACTTCACCATTAAGACCGCACCGCCTACTGATGCTTTTTGTCTTCAAATATTTGAAATATTTTTTGTCATTTGGGTCTTTCTATAAAAAATGTTTATAGTCCTTTTTCATCCCCTTTTCCCCCCTCTCTTTAGCTCTTTCCCCTACCCCAAATCGGCAGTCTCATTTGGTCAGTTTTCTCTCTGCTCTGCAGTCTCCAGGAGTTGTTGTTTCAGCCACATACTTGCTTGAATCAATTGATTTAATTGCAGGAGGCTGGTCTGGACATGGATTGAATGCTGGGGTTACAGAGCGCTGTTTGCAATGTTTGATCAGCATCTATATGTAATTACTTGTGATGAGCATGGGGTTCACCTGGAAAGGCTGCCACTAAACAAATACTGAAAGAATTAATGCAGCTTTTGAAGCAGCTGTGAAATTGTCTGTGAGCTTAGGTAATATTTTTTGCTTTATCACTTGTACCAGGCGTTGAGTTAAAAATATTCTGAAAATGCAGCTGAATCTTTTATCCAATTGAACTATTTAGCAAGCCTTGACAGATCAAGAGAGGCTGTGTAATTTAATGATATTCTTAAGTTTCAAGAACTTAGATTTATCAAGTTGGGAAGAATAAGTTATTTCCAGTAAAGTAGGAGAGATGGATTAAAGTATTTCATGTAACAGAAACTGGCAACCCTTCAGTATGCTGTTTTTGCGTTTGAATATGTAAATTGCTCAAAGTAGCAACATACGTGAAACTTGACATGTGCTCCTGTTGGTCAAATTCACAGCCTGTGAACCAGAGAGACAACACCTCCCCTTGGGCTGCATTCCATTCATGGATAGTAGCAAAGTTTTAACATAGATGGGGTATTGCAATATACCAGATATATTAGTCTCCATAGGGCTACCATATATCAACATGTTTCCCAAAGCCTAGGGGCCTTTTTCTCCCTTGAAATTTTGTAAAGTGCACTGAAAAAAGCGTTTATGCAATTTTTCTGGGTCTTTTTTTATGTCTTGGCAATCTGATTAGAGCAATAGCTGTAAATGATTAAAACTCCCAGAAGATTGGCCACTGCTCAGACACAGGTCAGCTGCATCTTTTTTCAGCATGCCAATCAAAACTTAAAAGCAAGAGAAATGAAGGCTTAATAGCTCCCTAGGAAACAAAATTTCAAAGGTATGTGAGCTCTCTGCTATTTTTGATTAGCCTTTCTCTTTCTCAAGTGCCTCATAAATAGTTTTCTCGCATAAAGAGGCTGCTTTGGTTAATGGGTCAGAACAATTTAAGATCCTTGTAGGTGTACTTACATTGTTTGATTGAATTGTGTTTTCTTGCTTACTCTTTCTATTGTGTACCTAGAATATGAGAATATACTTTCTGTATTCCCCTTCATTTCCACCTCAGTGTTGTTTTTCTCATATCCCATCCAGGTTTTTGGTAGGCTTTGGAGAATATTTGCCTGTCTTCTTTTTTAAGATAGCTATTTTGTTATACATGCAGAGTTATAAAAAATAATACAAATATTGCAGAGTATTTAGCATGTAAATAAATAAGGAATATTCACTCTTCCTATTGTTTTCAAAACATTAGAAATGT
The DNA here is from genome assembly GCF_901933205.1 of Camarhynchus parvulus. Lineage (NCBI taxonomy): Eukaryota > Metazoa > Chordata > Aves > Passeriformes > Thraupidae > Camarhynchus > Camarhynchus parvulus. The sequence continues at coordinate 33,086,522 of NC_044586.1, read as the reverse complement.
AAAAGCTACACCATACTATTTTCATCTATTTCAGTAGAACAGAGGAAAATTCAAAACAAGTTCGGACAGAAATGGAGAAATGTTGCACTGAAACTGGAGTTGGAATTGATATAAGGTGGAATTTGTCCTTTGCAGCATGTCTGCAGAAGTGCTGTAAGGCACAGTGAAATGTAAACGTTTCATGAATCTCTTAAGAGACTGCATACATAGCAGGGCAGTGCTGGGTAAGATAACCAAATATCATTTAGGTCTGATGCTCAGATCTTGGCACAGAGTACTGTACGTGCAACAAAACTGTCATCCCTCACAACAAATCTTTAGGAGACATCAGAGTAAAAGGCTAGACTGGACTATCTCTTAAAAATAGACTTTGTATTCCCTTTGTTATGCTTCCTTATCTCTGATACGCAGTGGCAAAAGAATTGGATGATGGAAGAGAGAAGGCATTCCTGTCTGGTACCCTTCCAAACTTGAAATAAAATTGTCATGTAATAGCAGCTCTAAATTCTGTATAGAGAATTTAGCCTGTTTGATGGAGGTTGCAATGTAAGATAAAAAGGATTTGAGAAAACCAGAAAGATTTGAGTTGCTGTACCATTTATAGCAATGGTTTCTGAGAATAGAACAGTCTCATATAAATATGTATGTGTGTGTATATATATATGATTTTTTAATTTATTTTTTCTAATTCATTATGTGCACCGATGTTAATTTGTGCATTCAGTTTGATGATTTTTGAGGCAATTGGCACCCTGCATAGCAGAAAAGCATTGCAAGGATGTAAATATGAGATCACTCTTTATCCTTTCCTATAATCCATACAAATCTGAAAATAAATGCTTTAATATGCATTGGCTAGAGCCAGGAACAATGCAAACAATTGTAATTCTATCCTCACTGATAATGTGGTGGCTCCACATATTATTCTGTGCTGAAGAGGGGTTTTGCCCTCTGAATAAATGTAGAGGATAAAGTGACACCACTTACAGAAATAATACAAAATGCACTTAATAAAGGAAATATCATCTCTGGACTTGTCCTTATAGGGTCACTTTTTATCTAAGTAAAAACCATTACATTGTTTAGAAAGAGCTGTAAACACTGCAGCTTTTTGTATTGCTGTGAATCAGGCATGTGTTTGGACCAGAATTAATTTTGTATCAGAATAAATAATTCTGTAGGCAAGCCTCAGTGCTTAGAGATATGTTTTTGGCTCACCAGCTGCCTTCCCAGACTGCTTTTATCTGGTGCAGACAAGCCTTTCTATGGCACTTCTATCATATATGTGTGCAGAGAACAGATACTGGCTTCTTATTCTGAATGCTGGCTAAAAGCAGTGTTCCCTGGAATTGCTCTCAAATCCTCCAAGAGTCAACATCATCTTCTTTTTCTGATAACTCTTTGTGTGCCTGATCATAATGTTTGAAGTTAGACCCATACAGAGAGCCTTAACACTTTCTCCCTGTGGGAAAAGACTACAAAGAAAGATAAGAAGCTTTCATGGTTACAGGTTTTTTAAGGTCATTGTGAAACTATTGCTATGGGTAAGTTATTAGAGCCATACTGGGGTGCCATATCACCTAGAAGATTCATAGGATCATGTGAAGTATGGAAGTTATACCCCTGATATTCCTGATCTGCCTGTCTTCAATGTGAAGCTGAATCCTTTTGCAGAATGTTGGTGGTGAGCCTTATCAGCGTCAGGGACAGTGGGGCAGAGCATGCCTTGCACAAGATGTACCCCACTGCCAATCTCACGGGAGTCATAGTGTCTTGATACTCTCCCACTATTTCTCTCAGCCATGCTGCCATCCCTGGGAACGCTGATGGGCAAGAACAAAGGCTGGTTTGTGTTAACTTTAGCTGCACACTGAGGTTTGCAGATGGCACTTGCTTTTGGTCCTGGCATACACACCATCGTGTTTGAAATAGGTAAATGGATATTGTCTCCAGTTTGTTCTCCCTAGCAGCCCCAAAATTCCACATCTATTATAACTGCACATAAACCAGAAGCTCCAATCTAATAATGAGGTATTAGTACTGTGTCCTTCTAAAATTTGTGTGGCATTTCCTATCAGCATATCTAGAAAATAATTATCTATGTTTCCAGAAATTCTTTAATAAAAACATAACTTTTATTAAGCATAGATCATTATCTGTGCAGCTGATAATACCCAGGATGCAATTCAGGAGACTTACCCTGTACACAAACAAGAAAATTTGAGAAGTGCAAATTACAGTCACAGTTTTATACCTGGACCTGTCTCAAAATTGTTATAATGGTATGGCAAAATTTGAGAATGTCCACGTGGGCACAAGAGGATTTTGGAAAAGATAGTAATCTGTTGAATCTCTAACATAGCCCTTGCCCCCACCATTGCCAATGATAACAACTACAGAGCAATGTTTTGGTGTGAAGCCTCCCAGGTAGCCATCAGAATGCACCTTATGTGGTCATGGAGTTTTAAAACATCTGAAGGCCAATGACAGTGGGAAGAAACCTAGGAAAAAAACTCATTATTGAAAGCTTTCCTACAGCACCTTTTTCTTTGTAGATTTTGTAGAGCTGTTAGAATTGACTAAAACAGTATTTGCTTACAACTCCTCCTCCCTGAACATTCTTCTCAAACAGGTTGATTTGCAAAATCCAGATTCTGTAAAGATATTTGTGTTAACTTAATGGATGTGCCACTTACAGGAAAATATTATTATTATTATTACTACTGCTACTACTAATACATGGAAGAGGCTGCAGGGAGCTTGAGGATTCTGGTTGCTTTCTGAAAATCCTGTCAGTGTAACTTTTCAAGAGCTATCTGTGATGACAATAAGGGCAGTATAGAAAGGATAATTCTGGTTAATTCTCAGAATATATTCTGGGGCTTTTCCCCACTAGTCTGTCAGTAACCTGTAGCTGACAGAGAAGTAGAGGATATTTCAGACACATTTCACCTGACTTAAGTCCACTTGAATTTAGGCAAGTATTTGAGATACTTCAACCAGAACTTCTTCACCCTGAATGCTTTCCATAGTTTCTCTAGAGGAGGAAGTCACTAACCTCCACTCCCCAACTCCAATCACAAATAATTTCCACATAGTATTTTCCTCATTGTGTTATTTAACAAGAAAGTCTAAAGATGTTCCTGGCTTGGATAGCTTGCTCCACTTCCTTTAGGCCTGTGTTTCCAGTGTTAAGTGCATCTGGAAGACTATATTACTATAAGTATCTCAAAATTATTTAAGCTGTTATTGACTGACTTTTTTGTCTGTTAGGAGAATAAAATTGTAAAAAAGCTCTAACTCACCTTGGCTTTTATATTTGTAGATGACCTACTAACAATATATTTAGTCTGTGATCATCATGCTATCTAATGACTACGGATGCTTTATTCTGTGATTGTGTGTATGTTAAATATCAGTTTAAAATAGTAAATAATAAATTTGGTTCCACTGTAAAAAAAAAATTTAAAAAAATTGCCAGTGAAGAACATTTAATTACAGTTGTTTATGTTGAAAAGGCTGAAGACCATGGAACAATGTGCTGAATGGAACAAGCAAGAATTGCCACCCTGTGCTTTGCATGTTAAAAGTAATGAGGGCAGTCCAAACAAAATTATTTGCATTCTGTCCAACTTTGGCTTGAAAACACCATGCAGTTCCACAGAATAGCTTAATTGTCTAGCACAGCATAATTGCCAGGCATGAGAAGTAATATAATTCACATGTCTGACCATGAAATGAACCAGAGAAACTGCTGGGTTTTAACAGCTTGGTTTTGACTTACCTTAGCTTTACAGCTGTAATAAGCATGAATCCAGAGGTTGATCCCTGCAGCGGTATCTCATGTTTCATCTTCCTGCATCCTGGCATTATGGTTTTGTGCATTCTGTGGATCTGTGAAACTGTCAAATGGCAGAAATCACATGTAGGGATGGGAACAGGCTGCACCTGAGAGTGATATCTGGCTCTGTCCTGCTGTGCTTCAGATTCTGTGAAAACAGGGCAAGAAAAGCTATGTGCTTGGGAAGACTGTAATGTACTATTGAATCTGATCTGTTTCTTAATCCAATAAAATAATAAATTTATGAAAGATCTAAACAGCATAGTTTTAATGATTACTTCCTATTTTATGGGCAGTTAATGCCTTAGTCTTATTATTTCAGTGACTTTCCCCAGGACACTCTAAATAATGAATAGAAAAATGGTCTCTAAGCATTTGAGTTTCCTTTGGTGAGTGTGTTTGTAATACACTGCTTATCTGCAGAAGGAGGTGATTCTCAAAATTAGAATAGCAAGGAAAATTAATTTGATCTGAGGTAAGATGTATCAAGCTTAAGTGGTGTTTAGGTAACAAGCTGTCTGGGTCTATGTTCTCTCATATAGCAGCTTAGTGTACGATTGTTCATATTCCTGTGATTTCCCAAGGCAAATGTGTCTTCTGTTTGTTTCTAGTTATTTTGTTAAAGAATTTGTTCTTATTGCTTGATTAGTCCTTTATTGCTATCATGTTCAATTGGATGTGAAGATAAATATGGATAAGAATAGGTGCCTCACACTGTTGGTGAGAGGTGGTGTTGAAAGTAAATACAATTTTGTTTCTTGTTGGAACACTCTTTAGTCTGGGGAAGAAATTGTATCTCACAGGTGCTATGCTATCAGTGCTTCTTTGTATCAATATTGATATCTTGATTTTGTCTCATTTGTGGGTATATCTTACCCTTGTGCCTTTTTCCTATTTGTAACTGGATCACAATAAGAAAGCTTTGGGGTGGGATTTGGAGGATGGGAGAAGGAGGATATTTTTGGTCTATTTTTAATTTAGTGTTTTCAGTATTTTAGTCAAATAGTCTTTGCTTTTCTCTTTCCTATAACTTTACCTTCACATTGGTAGCTGGAATTCACTAGCTGTTCTCAGTGAATACTCTGTGCTCACAGGTGGGATGTAAAGGGGAATGAATGGGATCATATATTACTTCATCCTGCCAAGTACTAAACTCCAGTACCACTTAACAAAAGCAAACAAATCTGAAAAACCAAAACAAAACTAACCAACCCAAAAAAAAAAAAAAAAAAAAACACCCTACCTCAACCCAAAACCACACAAAATCTACACGCACTAATGAAGATAGATAATATAAAGAGTGCCAGAAAATTGTAAATCAATCTTGATATTTTTTTTTTATATCTCAACAGGTTCACAGTCAGGATGTAACCTCCTGTAAAATGGAAACCTGTGAAGGAAGATACAGATAGCAGTTGGAGTTAAAGTGTAGATGAACATTTCTCTTCTTAAGCATCAGCTTTTAAGAACGCTATGGTGATTTGGAAAGTCTCAAGAGTGAACTGCAAAATTTTCCTCAGCTCAATCGATGCATTTCTTAGTCATTTCTCCAAGTCATTGATGTTCAGAGATGGTGTGTGATGGAAAAAAGCACCATGTTTCTGTGTTTGTAGCCCCTGCTTTTTGGATTAGTTTGCTGCATTGCTGAACCGATTTCATTTTGAAGGGCAAGGAATGAATGTGATGGATTTATCTTCAGAGATGAACAAACATGGAAGGAATCCAGTAAGTCATAAACTAGAAGATCAAAAGAAGGTAAGATTATTTTTAATTACTTAATTATATTTGAATGACTTGCAAACTCTTTGATGATTTTCAGTAAACTAGAAATGAATGTGTTTCGAGGATAATGTAGTTTGCTTTGCTCACATGATATTGCAATACAGAGAACTCCCTGAATTTGCCTAGCAAACTGTCTGTCAAAACCTGGACTTGCTGACCTGAAGCAAAAATCTGACATCAGCCTTAGACAGGGTGAGATCTTTGTTTTTGACTGTGGATGCATGGGTAGACCCTTCTTATTCTGTCCTACACATAGTTCTGGATAATGTATTCAATTTTCATCCTTCAGTATCTAAGGCAGTTTGAGTAATACTTCCATAGTATGGGAAGTTCTTTCAGAAATCCCACTTCTGCAACACTCTCTGAAAAATCTCATCTTCCCAGTTCATGTCCTTTACTTACTCATACTATGGTCTGGAAATATCTGTCATGCTTACTTCATAAACCTCAATTTGATGTCTTAAGCTTTATGGGGATAATAGGAGGACCCATGCTTTATTGGTCTTTTGGTATTACATTAATGATTTTTTTTCAGAAAAAAGCTTTTTGCTTGCTTTGTTTTGTGGGTTTTCTCAATCTCTAGTTTATTAAAAGTTCAAAATGCTCTAATTTTCTTTTTGCCTGGGTTCTAAGGTAAGGCCTGCCCTGATTGGCAGCCAGCAGAGAGAATATGTTCTGATGTAGCATCTGAGGCTGTGGTGTGCTTCATGCAATGCCTTGAAATGAGATTTACTGGCCTCTTTGAGTTATTGCACAGGTTCAGTGGGACTGTCCAAATAATGTATTGAAGTGGAGTTTGCCTGCTTTGTTATTACACAGACTTACAATATATACTTCTGGCCTGGGTATTTTTTTTTTTTAATTTTTGGTCTGAATGTTTCTGTCTAATGTTTTAAATATTTTTGATCTTATTTGGGAAAAAATCAAAATTGGTGTAGTTTATGGACAACATAAAACAATTGTAAGACCTATAAAATCAAATACTTGCTTTTAGTGTCTCTGAGATTTGTATATGCTAATCTAAGTAATTCAGTCATAGCCAATAAACCTCTAAAGTGCAGAGAATTAGGTAATATGCTATCATAACACATAGGATGAAATTATTACGGAAAATATATATTCAACCTTTGAGCATTTCTTTTTTGTAATGGAGGAGAGAGGTATATGATAAATGATAATTAGTTTAAAACATGGTACTTTCTCCACTTCATAATTCCCAGCCCTCTATGGCACATAAGAAAAGCTGAAAAATGTTAGCATTAATCTCACCATCTGGTGAACTGTTTTTTGAACCATTATTATGTGACCTGGAACCCAGAGTCCCCTTTTCCTCCAACCCCCCTCTTATTTCAAAAGAATTTTTTTCCCTTCATGCCTAATACCTGCAGATTCACTCTTAGACACGAGCTCTTTGGATTGTGTAGGAGGGGAAGGTTTGTTTCAAAGAGTATCTGTTGTACCTCAAGGTCAAATCTTTTCTTTGAGCCAGTCTGTAGATATTTTATCCCTCTGTAGAACTATGCAATAACCACTAAAGGCTCTGCTTTTGTGCTGTGGTTGATGCTGAAGAAGTAAATGTGATGATAATAAACAGAAGTCTTGTTAGTTTTAGTTTCATTCAGAGATCTTTACTAGAAATTGAATATCATTGATAAGCTAATATCATTATAAAAGGCTGGTATTTAAAAAAAAAGAAGGGTTTATAGGTAGTGGTGAAACAGAAGAAGTAGTAGTGATTTGGCTGTCTCTTTTTGCTGTATTTTCTCCAAATCAAATTTTTACATAATTTTACATTTTACCACTTTAGGAAATATTGGCTGAATTACTGGCTGACATGAATGTCTTAGTTGCATACTACCTGGATCACACTAGGCAAGAGTCAAGCTGAATGTCTTGGATACCTTATGTCCTTTCAGCAAATAAAAAATACTGCATTCTGAAAAGACTCAACTGTTGTGTTGCTGCAGAATATATTGTTGCTGTTTTCTGCATGAGCAATTTAGGAGAAAAGTCAAATTGAGAAAAAAGCGTCATATAAGACTTCTCAGGTAGCTTTAAAAATGCAGACTGTGCTTTGGGATGTAACTTTTCTAATAATTTCATATCTATGCTATATACATAATAGCATAGGGTTACTTTTCTGTGGTCTAGATTTAGGCCTGAACAACTATATTGAAATAATTTTTCATGTTGCTAGTATGTATGACACTCAAATATACTCCTTATCTCAAAACCCATCAAACATTATCACCTGCATTTTAAATAGTTGCATGCTTCTTTTGTGGCTGCAGGACTGTTCAGGTCCTTATTCTTCCTGTGGCTGCAAGATGCAATGACATTTTTATTGATTTCTGGCAATGGCTTGCTTATATTTGTGGGACTGGCATGTGTCACTGGGCTGATGCTCACAGTAAAAGATGAAGCTTAGTCATAAAGTTAGAGCTTTAGTTTAGTAGCCATGTGGAAGCAATAGTCTGATTTTTGTGGCTGAAGTGTTGGGAAAAGGAGGGAGGCAGGCTAATAGAGCATAGAGGAAAAATGTTTTAGAAAGATCATTGTATTTAATTAGTTTGACCTCTTACAGAAAACAGGCACAGGCCTTCCCTCTACAAATTCTTCTGTCTGGATGCAAAGCCTCAGTGAACTGGGAATGAGCTGGAACAGGTAGTTCTGGGGTGTCCATCATTTCTATCTGCCCAAGGACCATGTGTCCATGGTAACTCTGTCCAAAAGAAGCCTTTTCTTCCTCCAGGCTTGATGTGCCAGCCATACATACTGCTTCATCCACTCAGATATTTCAGGTTAAATGCTCTGCCTGTGCATCTGTTTGCCCTTTCCACAGTGTATTGTAATTCCTTATCAAATCAGTATGATGAATCTCAAGGCTTTAGGACAGAAATGTCAATGAGGAGCAGGTCCATATATTGCTGTTTACAGTATGGTATGCTAGTTCATGATTTTAGCACATGGCAGAGAGAGCCACAAACTAGCCTTCTGAACAACAGATTTATTGAGGCAACTTCTTTAAAATTACAATTTTAAAACCTGAAAGGGGCTGTCTTATCTATCTCTAGTTAATTGTTCAGAAGGGTTCTTCTGTTTTCAAAATCAATGTTGCAATTTGTAATATTCTGCCACATACATGGTTTATGCTAGCCAGTCTCCAAAATGCACGTTCAAAATTTCCCGACTACTCTACTCATTTAATTTTAATGTTTTCCTTACAGAAAAGTCCCATTGTGGCCATTTCTTTGACAGACTATCCAGGTTGCATTCTATCTTCAAAAAACACCTGCTTGCTGCAGGCAGGCAGAGCCAAGCCTTAGAATGATGCTGCTGCTTCCCGTTGAAGTCAGGAGCCTGGCGGTGGTTCACTGTGGGTGTGCAGATGTCTGTGAGGCAGCACACAAATAAACAACACAGGTGGCTGTACCCTCAAGTATCATTTATGCACTTGATCACGTGTAAATCTGTGAAATTGTTTCAGAAATACAGGAATGTACAAAATGCTTCCCTGTAACAATAATACACTGTGCCTTAAATGTTTGGCGTATCTGCTTTGTCTGCCAACTAATTTACTGCTTTCTGTTCCACTATGTCTAGGGTGTTTCAGACAAGCCCTCTGAGTCCCTATCCTGACTCACAACAAAAAGATATGTGCCTGGATTTGAAATCCATTATGCAGAATACAGTAGGAATTATATTCTTGCAGAATTTCTTGTTTCCAAAATAGGAGACTTTGTACCTCTGCACATCTTGTCCATGTCTTGGAATTTTGCACACCCAGAATGGTCACAGGGATAGTTTTTCATCACATTTCCTTTAAACTCTCTTGACAAAATATTTTTCTGTTTAGAGGCAGATCCAAACCAAATGAAAATAGAGGAAAGTTTTTAGCACTGCGCCACCTCCTCTGCAAATATATGCTTTGAAGCTAAATATGAATATGTATAAGAATCTCTGTTGTTTTCACAATAAATGACATTGTTTTCTTGTATTTCTTTTGGTAGGCAGGTGAGCCACTGTACCTGGAGGGACTTTCAAATAGTCACCAAGGCTCTATTACTGGGCAACAATTAAATGTAACTAATTAGCAGGAATGTCAAGCAAGCCTCGTCTTGTGTTAGATATTTTGCTGATCTCCCTGGTAGCCATTTGGAGATTAATTAGAAGTCCAATAATCAGTCAGGTTTTGGTGATAGTGTAAAACAGTAGTTTACTGTCAAAAGCATCAGGCAGTCTTGATATGCAATTATTTAAAACAAAAAAATAGTCAAGAGAGAAGGTTTAGAAGGAACAGATATAACAGGAATAATCAGCATGTACATCACACTGTTCCTCTGTCCCCTGTCTCCTTTGTCCTAGTCAATATTCAGTGCACAGGACAGCATTTCAGGAAAATCAGATGTCATCCTCATGAGGCAGTTGGGCCAGAAGCATAATTTATTCTCATGAACACTCTACTATTGCTGTGTCTGTGCTCCCCATTTTCACACCTCAGTTTTCATTTTTATGGCTAAATCTGTAGTCATCCAACAACTGCTTTGAAAAATAATGGCATGAAATCTTGGGCAGGCCAGAGTTGTTGCTATTCCTGTTTAATAGTGCATTTTCATTTGAAGACCTACAATCTGAATGATGTTGCTTGTTACGTGAACAAAAAGGTTGATGTCTCCCATTTTGTTTTATTTCTCCAAGACTGCTCCAACTGAGCTTTCTATCCCTTCTCCTCACACACCTCAGTCACTCCTACATTTATGTACATATACATGTATATTCTGTGCAGTTCTTGTCCATCTGCTCATCTGTCTGACAGGGGATGCTTTGCAAACAACAGAGGTCTGCAGAACTGCTGAAGAATCAGAGATTCATTAGGCTCAATGCTCACTGTTATCCCATATTGCACAACAACTCGCAGGGATTTTGTGGGGTGTTTTTCAGGACGTATAAGTATTTTAACCAAAAATAGTGCAGCAAGAGAGTGGTGAGGGGTCATCAGGGCTCAGGGAAGATATTTGTTCTTTTTTTTGCTTTTGTGATACTCTAGAATTAGGCACAGATATAAGAAAAGCCAGCACAGCTGATAAGAAGAAATGGGCTGTAGGGATAAAACTACAGTTGCTTTTCTATATCAGCTTGTCATATATTACCTCTGCCATTCCTTTCCTTAAGCTTTCTCCCTCCATATTCCATGTGTTTTCTGTTTCAAAAGTTTTGCTAGAAAGACTTGAATTATCTCCCTGTCTATCAAACCTCCCTGGGGCCCCACCACCTGACTCTTCTCACTTTCTGAAATTGTTCTGCGCACCCTGCTAGGGAAGTTCAAACAAAAAAAAAAAAAAAAAAAAACCAAAATCATACAACCTTTAAAGTCTTAATAAATGAAGTTAAATATCATTTTTATGGAATATGAATCCATATTTAATAATTTATAAAGTAAACTCATGTCCTCAGCTGCATATTAACAGGGCTTTTCTTCCTTTTGGAGAACCATGATGTAAATAAGATTGTACATGTTTCTCTTTTACATTTTTTCATTGCCTTCCCCAAGCCACTATTTGCAAGACTTGATTACAGAGAAGTATTTTGTCCTAGTGCTGCACCAAACCAGCTAGGAAATGAAATACTGTTTAAATGAATTCTTTTCTTAAAATGATACTGACTAGCTGATTTTTTTTATTATATTTTGCTAGTATGCCTTGGTTTTGTAGATGGTTGCTTTCTTTTTCAGTCACTAGCAGTTTTGTCTTACAGTTGTTGCTGTTAATGTATGCGTGATAACTGAATAAAACTTGGTTTTATTCAGGAATACCAAGTAAAAGTTGTACAGGGTGTCATCACTGCTTGGTTGGAAGATCAGCTGCTTTGCAGCTGTTACTGCTGGCAGATTTTTGTGTTATCAGATAGCTGAAATGAATACTATTCTATATGTATGTACACAGCATGGCTTGGGATATGCACTACAGAGTTGAGTGAGAGAAGAAGGTGGCTTCTCACTTGGGTTGATTACTTCCCTCCCTCTCCCCACTGAAAAAAATAAACAGACTGACTGGCCTTGGTCTTCACAAAGACACAGTTTCCAATCTCTACCAGTTACATTGCAAAGTGGATTTAAGCGTCATGTCTCAAATGGTCTTGTCTGATTTAGAGTAAGATACAATGGCTAAGAAGCAGAAAACAGTGGAATTAATGAAGTTAGAATGTCATGATTATACAAGATTCCCTAGGACATTTTGGTGGTTAAAAACTACCTGCAAGGTTTAAATATGTCAAGTAGAAAAGAAAATTAATGACTTTATATTATAAATCCTGTTTTTTGATTGCTGTTGCTCCTACTTTTTTAAAACAAAGCTTTTGTTAGCCTAGTACAAAGAATATTTTAAGTGATAATAAATAGCTCAGTGAGTAAATGAAGCTTTCTTTTTTGTTGTTTCTCTACAGTGTCACTACAAAGAAAGGAAACCGCTGTAATTGTTAGTTAGTATTTTCCTGCTCTTAGCATTGTTATTTTTCAAACTGTTCTCAATAATATTTGTTTGTCTGGTTTTGTCCTGAGATCATCATCTGGGAAAATGTTATGAACTTCAGGGTTTAAATGCTGAACTAATCAGCAACCTTGTCCTATCTTTTGTCTTTTAAGAAGGAGCATTATCTGAGAAGCAGTTGTGTATGACGCTGTGCAGTGGAGAATCTGAGCCTGGCCTCCTAGCTGATCTCTTCTCTTGCACTGTGACATTGTTTTGGAAAATTTATCATCCAGCTTCACAAAGATCATACGTCCAAAAGGAGCTTTGAGGTTTCTGCTGCTTGAAATCTCATCTTTGTGATAGGTTCCATAATGAGTGCATTAGCCCTTAGCTATCCTGCCTGCTGATTTTGAAAGTGTTATCCTAAATTTATTGATTATCCTTTATCAAACCATACATCTATAGGAAATGCCTCTTTTATTGTTCCCCTTCCCTTGAACTTGCACTTCCTGTGGAATTCTTCACTATTCTTCACTAGGCTTCATATGATAAAGACTAAAAAATGAATAGCCAGAATTTCTCCCAAAATGTTGGAAGTAAGTAAAAATCACCTGAACCTCCTGCTTATTCCAGCTCTGGACTAGATTTGAATCTCTGAAAGACACAAAAATCACTAGAGCAAGGTTGACATGGCTGCAACTAACACTTTTTTTGCTTTGATAATTTTTCTACTTCAAGTGAAAAGTACTGCTGTGTGTACAAAGGTAGTTGGGAAAACCTGCTGCTGCTGTTGTTGTTATTTTTACCATATTTGCATTGAGCTAGTTTCTTGAAATCGCTCTGTAATGGTACCTTGAGATTTAAGTGGATCCTAAATTCAGGTCAAGGACTCTGCAGCTTCCTCATTAACTCTACTGTCTTGCAGTACAAGTAATGCATTGTAAGTGTTGTTGAATCTGTATGTCACATGAGGAAGTCCTACTGTTTGCTTCTCTAATTCCCCTGGAAGGCTAATTTTTGAAATTGCAAGGAGAAGCATCTGCTGCTGCTGCTAAATCAGAAGTAAACAAGTGAGGGGCTGTACTGCAGTGTGCCTTTGTGGGAGGGATATAAAGACCTTTTTAAGATTGCATTTTATAAACATTAAAGCAAGAATTTTCTTGTGAAACTGCATTGTGTGTCTGCTTATAGAGCAAAGTTAATAACCTTTTAAACCCATTCTAATAGACCTAACCTAAAGCAATATATGACAGGACAACCTTGCCTGGTACTGTGGCTTTTAGCTTCTGAATGAAATCATCTGGTGGAACGTTGAGTGATTTCCAACAACAATTAGTAGTCCCAAATTAAGCCAGTTCTTGTTTTCTTAGATATGATACGTAAATACACACTCTGAATAGAGAAAATGAGAAGGGCTTGTATGAATGCAGAAATGATGCACAAAAAATTTAAAGCCTAGCTTCTGCAAATGAGTTTTTCCTAGGATTTTTGCATCCTTACTGAAAGAAATACATGTGAAAACCCTCCCAAACCTCAAAATTAGGGACAGAGTATACTGTGAGGGTTGCATTAGTTTGTCACGTTAACTTCATAGAGCACACAGCCCTTGAATATGAATCTCTAGTACCAGAATGGAAGACTATGCTTTATTACAGCTTAACCTGAATTGCCAAGGTGCATTCACACTGTGCATTCACAATAAAAGATTACTGCTGGGAAGATGCTTCATTTTTATCTTTTTAATGGCTAGATACTGATGTTGGCTGTTCTCCAGTGCTCAAGTACAAAAGAGTGCAAAGGCAGGAAAGAATTCTGGAAACGGTTATAATTTTCTTCCTTCCTTTCACAGCTAGTTACTGGCAAGCACATATATATTGATTTTGATTTAGATATGTATAAATATGCATATGTACAAAGTAACAGAGTTATGCTTTGTTTCCTGCAGGTAAATGAGAAAAGCTTCTTTGCTCGAGGAGAATAAAAAGCTCATAGAGCTACTGAGTTTAATGCCAATGTTTCCTCTATTTTATATCTAGGTTATGTGGGTTTTGGTTTTGGGGTTTTTTTGTTGGGGTTTGTGTGTTGTTTTTTTCTTTTTTTGGTTTTTTTTTTACTTCAGGATACTCTACAGTTAGTTAAGTGAGCCTTGGAATATCCTTTCCATAATATGTTAATGTGTAATAAAATTGTATCTCAGTAGGCACTGGTTTATGCAAAATCCCTATACTTTTTTGATACTAAAAGTCCTTGATGTCTTCTAGAATTGTCAGTATTGGGCACAGAAATGTTTCTTAATGGCATTTTTTACCTAAGTGACTGAATGTAGATTTTACCAGGGTGAGGGACAGCTCCAGAATACAGAAATATATCAAAAGTTTGTAGCAAAGTAGCTTTGGTACCAGTTTAACATTTATTATTTTTGATGGAAAAATAAACCTGTAGTTGAAATGCAAGTCAGCAGGCTGTCTTTATTACTTGGGCTTTTGGTATTATTTCTTTTGCCTGACTCTCCTTTCCTATTGTCGTTACTGTTGTTTTCTCCTTTCTCTGTCAGGAGTATTCTCATTACTTGTCATCTTCCCTCTATCCTTGTTGCATGTTTGTTGCCCTCTGTTTTGTTTTTTGTTTTCCTTCTCCTGTGCTCAACTGACCCCAGCTTATCACTTTTTTCAGTATATGTGCATATACAAACATGCAGATGTGTGAATATGCATGCATGAACATGCATACCTGCATGTATATTTTTGCATACAAGCATTTTGAGTGAATGCTTATATATAGAAATGTAATATGGACAACAGTGTATGGGAAATCTCCAGTGTGATTGAATCTGAAAATATTTTTTTCTCCGTAGTCCATTTGTTGTTTTTTCTGGAAAATAGTATCCTTAGTGCAAGGTCTTTGTCACACTGTGTACCTGTATGCACATTTGTGACAGCAATCACAGCTGAGGGCTCTTGAGTATTTTAAAACAATTTTAGTAGTAAATATATTATCTAATTTTTTTTTCAAATTGGATTTTTTGTGGTGGTGTTGGTGAGGAATTTGTGTGTTTACTTGTTTCCTCTGACAGATCCTGTCAGTGTTCTCCACCTTAGGCAGAAGCGTGGTTGTTGCTCTTAGCCCTTGATATAGGAGGTGTAGCCTTAAAATACTTCTGGTCCCTGTGCCATCTGACTGACATGGTTTCAACTTTCTCCTCTGTCTGAATCACTACATTGATGCCACTAGTGAGTTGCATGCTAAGTCCATGACAGTGAGTAGGCATTAGTAAGTATGGTGGAGGCATTGTACCAAGAAAAGAGGACTGGGGGGAAGCTGCCAAAAATCTTTTTTTGTTGTTGTTTGAAATTACCTGATGTGAACACTGTGTCTATAATGTGTAATTTGGAAGGGATAATTATCAGCAGGTGCTATTTTTGGCTTGGTTGCAGAGGTCAGGCGACTTTGGATTTATTGTTGGTGTTGCAAATGAGAAACAAAGGGAACTACAATGCACAAACACAAACCACCCCTGTAGATCCACTGCCTCCCTCTACCAAAATCTGGCCACACAAATCCAATATAAGGTAGCAGATCAATATTGAGTCACAGTTCTGGAAGGTGGTAGCTTAGGTTGCCTGAACATACTCTATATTTAGCGTGCAGCAGTTACAGCTTTGTGAAACATCATTTCTATCTGTTGGTATTATGCAATAGCTTATTAATAATATAAATATAATATAAATATTCTTATTGCTATATGATAGCTGCTGCATTATTGCTTTTAGGAAGGATTATGTATGTTAAGGTTTAGGCAAAAGACTGAAGGTCTGTTTCTCTTCTAGCTTTGTCAATTTTATTTGTACCCTCAGGGAAGTTGCTTAAACTCAGTTTTATTCATCTGTAAAATTGAAAGATCTTCTGAATCATTTATCATTGAGCTTTCTCAGAGCATTAAGAGCCTCATATTGAAGGTCAAATATATTTACCTAGTGTTTAAAATAAATATACTGCACTCATGGCTATTTATTTGCATTGTGGAGTCTCAGTTATGAATCAGGACACAGTTCTGCTGCTGCTGTAGGAATGCAGTAAAAAAAACTGTCTGGTTTAAAGACCTTACAGTTTGCTTGTAATATCCCTTGATTCCATCCATGTATTTAATCCCTAAGAGATGAATGTGTCTCTTTCTTGGTAGAATGTGATCTCCTATACAAAACCACATGTCATTTAGAAATATGTGTGAGGGAGGAGGAAGGAGATTGTGCACAGAAAAGAAGGAATATACAGGCTTTTTCTTTGTCATGCTTATCAAAGTACTTATCATGCCTTAGCTGTTACTGCATTGTATCTCTTTTCTTTATCCTAATTTCCCAGTAGTAATCTGTATATGTCCTCAGGAATACAGGAACCTGTTTGACTGTGCATTAGATAGGGGAATACTTTCTTAATTAGTTCAATTTAGGTGATAGCTAAAGTAGATGGCACTTTCTTGTCACTGTCTACTGCAACATGGCAAGTTTTTACAATGCCACTTCTCTATGTATTTCCAAATGGTCACATAAAGAAATAATTTCAAGATGACCAAATGGATCAGTCAGAGGAATGGAAGACAGAAATAATGGAAGAAAATTCCAGGATTTTCCTAATGTTTTCCTTTGTGAGTGTAGACAACTGGGATTGTGTTCTTTTTTGAAAGCAGATGGAGCTGGTTACAATTTGCTCTGGAGTAGCACCAGTCCTCCTGTAAAATGAGACTTCTGGCTCAAAATCCAGAGGAACTCTGTTCTTAAACATACACCAGTAATGCAAGCTGATTTTCAGAACTGACTCAAATACCAAAAAAAAAAAAAAAGACAAAATTATCAAATTATCCATGAAAGAAATACTCATGAGCTGTAGCTGTTAGGAGTTGATATTACATCAATATTTTAATATTACTGTCCCATGTTCAACAGTAATGAGCTAAAATGGTATGTACAGTGTGTAAACAAAATGATCCCAAGAGTCAGATTCCTAAGTGGATCTATAATCCAAAAGTACCAAAGAGTGATCATGGAGACCTTTCGTTCATCATAAGCAAAAATAGTGCATGTCTGCTTTGTTCCCTTCTCCTCTCCCCTAGTGTTTTTGCTTTTGATTAGCATTGCTATAAATGAGCTATTAACTAGTAAAAGAGATGCAAAATACCTTTACAGTAGTTAGTCTTTTTCTTAGGCCCTTCACTTATCTGTGTATTTCCATCGAAGGATTAAAGCTAAGCAAGTCATTCCTCCATAACATGTATCTAATAATTGTGCCCAATCCAAATTTGATTTGTCAAAAATCTTGTGTTAGCTTGATATGTCACAACTAGAAAGAAAGGAGGAGTTGTCATTCTGCTAGTGTAGAACAGCTGGCAAAACAGTCTCCAAGTTGTGTGTTCCAGGAATTAATTTATTACAAAGGTAAGTTAAGTTGCAGATTTTAAACTGTTAAATTTTCGGCTCTGGCTGTGCTGCTTGCCTGAGTAACAATAGAATTTCAAAGGAGCTAAAAGGGAAACCATGCAACATATGTTTGAGGAGTGCTGGTCTTAATTTTTATTTTCTTCCTCTGTAAAGGAGTTTTCTGTGACTGAAGTTGATTGTTCTGACAGCTACACAGGGAAACCAAAGACTGTCCTGTGTGGTAGCCAGCACATGTATGCTATATGATATTTTTTCTTTTGTATCTTTATTTTATTCTCTTAGGAGGATTTTTCATAATAAAGCAACAACTGATGCCTTATTAAGGGGGAAAATCAGTCCATTGCTGTTATTTAACATTTTCCAAAAGTACTTGTTCCTTCCTATCATGAGAACCTTGTGAGAGGAAAAAGGAGAGGTGGATACTGATCTTGTCTCTGTGATGACCAGTGACAGGACCCGAGGGAATGGCCTGAAGTTGTGTCAGGGGAGGTTTAGGTTAGATATAAGAAAGGGTTCATCACCCAGAGGGTGGCTGGGCACTGGAACAGGCTCCCCAGGGAGGTGGTCACAGCACCAAGCCTGTCTGAATTCAGGAAGTGTTTGGAAAATAGTCTCAGGCATGAGGTGTGCATTTTGGGAGTGGTCCTGTGCTCCTGAAGGAGCTGGACCCTTGGGGGTGGTCCTGTGCTCCTGGATGATCTTTGTGGGTCCCTTCCAACTCAGCATATTCTGTGAGATACTCGTTGTCAATATATTTTTGGTAGTCTGAACTCCATTCTTTCTTCTTCCTTATTTATTGCAGTGTTTGTTTGGGAATGCTGTGGACACCATAATCCTAAAAGTACACCACTTGGATCATGAGGGTTCTAGTAAAGAAAAAGAATAAAGGGCTGCTAGTTCTTCATGGTAAACTGCCCCCCCAATTTTTAGACTTGAAAATTTATTTCTCTGTGTGTTTTTTGATGTTGTTTAAGATTTTTACCATTTAATAACACAGCTAGTGATTGAAGGGGCAGGTACTGTTTGTTTTATTTGCATGACACACTGTGAAAATTTTGGTACTGTATCTACTGCACCCTGATAAGGGCTCTAGGCATGTGCCATGAGTGTTTGTAACATCATGTTTCTCAAAATCAAATCACTAGCTGCACATGAATTTTTTAAAGAGATGTAGTATGGTTGGCAACCTTGTGGTTTGGGCTGTGTTTGGATTTACATTAAATACTTCACAGTTGTACTCTAAAGGTGTAATTACCCAGACCTCTAGATAACAGTGGGAATCTTTCCAATGATTTTTGGCAGGCTTTCTGTAGAAAATTTTCATTTCAATTTTTGATGGAACATATTGGTTAATTTTTTTCTGGTTTTTGTTTGTTTGTTTGTTTGTTTGGGTTTTTAAACTCACCGAACAACCCAAAACTAAAAAAGCAACAGGCCCAAATGTGTCTAGTCACAGCAGGTGAGAGTTACAATCCCCATCAGTTGCTAGTTTCTGTGTATGCATGCAGTTTGTGACAAAACTTGGGCCCTGGGGTTACATTAAAGTAAGATATTTGTAGCTGTTAACTTTGTTGAGAGCAGTCTAAATTCAGTTTGTCAGACAAAGACTTATCAATCTGCCAAAGCTATTGCAGAGCCATTGAAGTCCACAATCTTTTGTGTTACCTCTTGGAGAGCATTAGTTAACTGGATTTGAAAAAAAAGAAGTCTTAATAGCAAATGATAATAACAACTATTATTACAATTATTATTGCAATAATAATAACAATCAATATAATCTTAAAGTTAGAAAAGGAAGTTCCTCAATATCTTTGTTTTTAAGGCAACAATGCAGATTGCTTTTAAAAACTGAAAATCTTCCAAACCATATTTTGTCTGAATGAGGCCCTTAAATGAGACTGAATCTTCAGACTAGGATTGAATTGGTTGAATTGCTTCTAATATTGTTTGGAACAAACACATTCCTCTTACAGAGGAAACATTTTTGTGTTTCTTAAAATTCTTCATTGAATGTCGTTTGCTTTTTGATTTGTTTAACAGAAGGTCCAGAAAGCAGAACGTGAGCTGGTACCTAAAAAACAAGATAATACTCTCATTTTACTTAAACATTATTTCTCATATAGTCACTTTGCTGATGAAAATTTATCAGATTTCTCCCGATCTACTGCCCACTATCTTTCCAGAGCTTCCCATCTTATAATTTACAGAGTTCACTGTTTCCACCTGCAGTACACCCAACCTGCCTTGATAGAAAAGGGAAACCTGTGAGTTAAACTGGAGGGGTTGACACAGCTCTGGGTGTTATCAGTATTCTACCAGTGGAGTGAGCGGGGGGAGAAGACAAGGTGCCTGTGCTCTGTGTTTTCTGGGCTGTCCCATCAGTGGCTGCCCCACAACATATCTATCAGGTCCTATGTCTTGGTGAGTAAAGTCTTTTTAAGAAGATAGATAGTGTAGATGACAGAAGGGGGAACAGCTTTTCCAGTCATTCCCCTTTTTATAAGTGCCTGGGAGTTTTTTTTTGTCAAAGAGAGTCTAGCTATTGGATGGGGAATGAAGGAGGTTGATGAGAAATTGATGCAGATGAGGATTTTTATTTTTTTTAGAATTTATGTGGAAAGATTGTTGTAAAAGTGCTTATGCAAATTTCAGGGTAGAATAATGTGACTTATAGGCAACTATAATGACCTGGTTGACCTAATGACAACAATAATGATTCCTTATATAATTCTTTATAATAATTCCTTATATTCTCAATATCAAATCAAACTTTTTCTACAGTATTTTTATTTGGTTTGTGCTCTGATACTTAATTTTTGGGGCTTGTTTTATGTTGTGGTTATTACCTTTTATTGAAATTGTGAGCTTCTAGCACTGTAGAAGCTCAGTTTCTGAGTGGTATTGACATTACCTTGAAAAAATTCATGCCACCAATATAGAATCAGCTGATGCCTTATTTTTCAAGTACACATGCATTGCACGCTAGCTTTGAAAACCCAACTGCAGTAAAACCCAGAGCTTTGGTGCTATAAATTATTCTCGTCATGAAAATATACTGGCATATTAATGTTTCTGGCAATTTCAGATACATGCAAATGTCAGGTTAATTTTTTCTACTTTCACAGAGTTTGGGATTGGGGTTTTTTGATCAGTTGTAAGTGTCTGGGTTTCCATTCATATGGAAATAAATGCAGAAGATGAGAATATCTGTTCTACAATTTCATGGAGCTGGCTCTTTAGATAGTGTGGCTCTAAAGGCCACTGAAAAGAAAAGCAGTAAATTATCAGGGAAAAAGAACATATTCTATTCCTTAAATGAAAATCTAAAGAAACTGTCATTTAACATGCATTTCATGTCTTTATCTACAGCCTGAAATTTTTAAATAAGCTTTTACTTTTTTTTAAATTTATTTTATGTTCTTGACAGAAATAAAGAATCATCTGATTATCTGGTTTGAGTAAACTTTAGGACTGGATTGTAAAAGGAGAATTTTTTATATTAAGAGGCAATGTATACTTGCTTTTCCTTGCAGTTTACTATTTTTCAGAATCATGGATGCCTGTAAATGTACTAATTTTAATCAGTAATGTTGATATTATCTTACATTATTTCTGTGGTATCCAGTTTTTCCATTGTACAGTATTTTGACTGATAATTTGACAAACAAAATTTTGGTCTTCATAGATAATGGGAAAAGATATAGGGAGTGAAAGACTGTCTACTTGTAGAATCAAGCAAGGAGTGAATGAAAAATGGGAATCCTAGGGGTTAAAGTGAACTTTGTGGAACACAGTACCTTGTGTGCTGGAGGACACTGACAAACTGAGGAAACACAGCAATGCCTGTATACTTCTACCATAGCCCAAACCCATTGATATTGCTGAAATTATAGTAACAACTGGGATTTAACTTGTTGATCTCCTTAACTAGCTGACTGTTGCTCATATTAAGAGTATTAGTCTTTTTCTTTTTTTACTACATTGTTTGCCTGTGTTTCCATTCATCTTTTTTTTTTCTTAACCCCTACTCCTGGAGTACTCTTTGGGGCAGTGGCTTTTTGGTTTTATACTATGTCTGTGCAGTGCTTGGTTGAGCTGAATTTTCAAGTTAATTTTTCACTTGTAGGTTAGAGATCTTAAAGTTTAGAAAATATGATTTGTTTATTTATTTATTTACATGCTGATAAGAGAATAAAGATGATCTGACTCATAGCACAGGGTGGAGATCCATGTATGTTAGTGCTGTCATCTTGCAGGTAGGCATCTGCTGGATGTTTGTGTGCCTCTTGTGAATGAATCCATCTTCAGCTTGGCCTTGACAGCAAATGCCCCAGGGAAGAACAAATAATTACTAATGTTATTGTTATTTCATAGTAATTTATACTAAGAAGATTTTAGAATTAAGAGTCAGGGCCAGAAAGTCCCATGGTGGTAGATATTCCTTGTATACATACAAATCGTAGGTTGAATTGAAAAATTGTCAGTCTAAAGCAGCATTAGTAAGGTAAGCAGTCTATTTTGAGTAGCTAGTCTGCATTGAGGTTTCCAAACTCAGACACCTTTCTTAAAATTGAAATTATGTATGCTCCCGCTGTAAATGTCCTGAAGAAAATGTAGTATTTCAAGGCTATGAATATATCAATAAATTGCATATATTCTAGTATATTTTTAGTGTAGATCCATTTGACAATTAGAGTTATGTTAGAAAGGTAGAGTGCTACTGAATAACCTGATCAGGTGGTGCTTGTTAATGAATGAGTAGCTGTATTTCCATTTAGAGACATGATCAAAATAATGTAATAGAAAAGGTGGCTTTTTTTGGGACCACATAAGGTGCTGTGTTCAAGATTTCAACTTACTACATTGATTTTCACTCCCAAAACCTTACCTCAATATTTTTATCATTTATTCTACTTTATTTTATAAAATAAAAAAAGTAGCTTAAAGTGTGAGTTACTGTACCCCTTCTGTATTCCCCCTTCCCTCCTCTTTGCTTTGTGTTGCACAAATTTGATAGCATTTCATCTCAAGGTTCAACGTGAATGCTTTCAATCGCAGACCAGATTTTTTTGTTGTTGTTTTTTCCAAAAAAAATACGTGGTCTTAGATGATATATAAATTACAACAATGTCTTTCATGTTTAAGTAGTGCTGTTAATTAACGTTAAGATGCCACGGAAATATTTTTTATCTTCCTTTTACCCTGATTTAAGTGAGAGTAGATGGCAATGACAATTAGACAGAAATAGACTTCTGGAAGGAGCAAGTGGTAATATGCAGTAAGTCCTAACTACCTTTTTGTGAATTTTGCGTTACTCTTGCAGTGTTTGTGTTACAGTAGTATCTACCAGCCATGACCTTAAATCAGACCACTTAGTGCCTGTCACCACGCAAAATTACATGGAGTAACTTTTTTTGCTTTGAAGTCCAAGTACCAGGCCAGAATCTGTGTGAGCATAGAAATGAAAATGCAGAGGACTTGAGGCATTCCTGACTTGAAACTCTAACCGTGGGATGCTTGAGCTAGAGAGAAGAGGAGGAGGGGAGAAAACCTTTCAGCTATTGTCCATAGACAGCATATTTGAATGTACTGAAAGGAACCTTGTAATTTATCCACTAGAATCCAGGATATGGTCTGATAGCTATACTGTATTCTCCTGATACTTTGTCACAATTAAAGTGACATCTGCCAGAATATGAACAGGTTTGATAAATTTTTTCCTGCACGAATATGCAGCTCTTGTGTATTGCATTATGTGAAGGGAGATGACCCCAAACTGGAAGCACATATCAAAGTTTCTTGAGAAAGTCAAGTGAAGCAAAGATTTTTATAATTAATAGGAAAATATTGTATGTTGTTATGTATTCTCATTTAGCCTGAGAGTCTCTAGGTAGCAAGAGAGAATCATCTTGAGATGGATTATGTTATTGTCTTCTAGGTTTTTCTAATGAAGGATTCTTATTCCTCTTGTGGTTCACTTACTGAGCGTGTAGTCTCAAAAGCCTTAATTCAATTTCCGTTCCTTAAAAGGAAGCATTTCTGTGGCTTGGGACCCACATAGCAAATTCTGTCAATAAGTGATTCTTACATCATTCTTACCACATTTTTTCCCAGTGTGCTGAAGGCTGGGGGGCAAAGTCATGATGTCAAATAATAATTAATATGAAGTTACATTTGGAAGAGGTCAACATTGATGAGAAACAAAAGCACCTGCAGGTTATCCCACAATATTGTTGTGATGGTCTACTGCTTGTAAGAGAATTTGCCCTGATAACAGAAGACAGAGGCACCATTATTACCTGTGTTTACAGCTGTCTGAATCTTTGTTAAGTACAAGTTCTGTAATTATTTATGGTTGTACAATTACAAACGCAACCATTTAAATGTTTGGGCTTAGGCATTATCATACAGCCAACGTACAGAAGATAAAATTCAATGGACTCTGTAGAATTTTTGGTACTGCTTTGAGAAAACTTTGCCTTTAGCTATATCTGTGCAGTTGCACTGGAAGATAAGAGCCTGTTGTCTGAGAACAGCTGAAGTCAAAATGTAAAGACCTTTAAGTCACACATCTGCTACTGAGAGTAAAGTTTGATGAGCAGGAGTTATTTTCTGCAGTTGTTATTACACCAGCTGAAAACAAAAAATGCTTGATTATCAGTTTCAAGGTGAGGTGAAAAGCTTCTCTCCCCTCCAAGTACATTTGATCTGTGTATCATGGGAGAGGTCAAAAATGTTTTACATTTTGCTTTCAAAAGTGTCAGTAAGTGCTGTGATTGAATGCAGCAATAGCCACGTGCAGTATTCAGTGTTTCTAGCCCTTTCTGCATGTATGATCTGCCACTTTACACTGCTGCTGTAAGTGATCTCATTAATGTTGTTGATTACACAGCCTGCCCATGAACCATATAAAAGTTCAAAAGGAGAACATTTCTGAAGAACTTTTTGGGTAGTTCTGTATTTTTCATGTTGTCTTACACCACTTCTCCCTAGTCAGGAAGATAAATGTGTGTGTATAAAGATTGCTTATTAGAATTTAACTAAATGGCTACTGAATTAAATACGTGTACTTTTTATCGTTTCCCTCTTTTCCTAGGAAATGAGGCAATACAAAGGAAATAAGCTTTAAACACTCTTCTAACCCCCTAGCATGTAGATTAGTATTTTTATTACCTTTGAGCAAAAGAAGTGGAGTATTGCATGTACAAACACTCAGCTATTTTAACAGGATTTGCTTCTGATGTAATTAAATTTTTGAAACAACAGTAAGAGAGGGCTCCATACATTCAAAATAAAAGTTTACTAGATAGTATTGAGGTAGAGATGGTTTTTTCATCTTTCTTTGCAAAATTCAGTCTTTTGATTTTGAAGAATTTTATTATCTCATGGGGAATTTTTTCCCCTCTGGGGCTTGATAGGTAAGTCCGAATTGTACTTTATTGAATGAATTTAGGTATCAATTTTCCTTTTATCATCATTTACACTATATTTGAAACTAATCTGTATTTTTGATGAGTACTAATCTAGAATATTTCTTTCTAACAAAGATATGATGTTAACAATCTCCTTGTTATAGTCCTAATCTATTAATGTATAGTTGGAGTTCAGTAAAAAGAGTATTTTTCTATTTTTAGTTTTTTGTCGATAGCCTTTCTGATTTAATATTTCAGACTCTACTATTGGCTTAAAAATGTGATAAACATGGAAATAGAGATTAAAATTTTAACCATATAAATATTAATTTAATCTTTCTGTAAAATTATTTTATAGCTCCTAAAATGCTTTGTAAATGCTGTAATTACTACAGTACTGGCTAAATAACCAATTAACATTATAATAAGGATATCAATTGAACATTAGCAGTCTTGTGATAACCATTTATCATCTTATTTTGTTATCAGTGTGCATATAAATTTATGAATATATATTTGTGTATATATGTAAATCTATGTAATATTTCTTTAATACTGCAGTGAGATACAGAAGTCAGTTGTAGTCTTTCAGCATAACTGTGCTTCAGTGGATAGTGGTGGGTCCTTGCAGAGCACCAGTTTTTATTTGAATATGCACTTTGGAAATATTTTTATCATCAATCTTGAAAAATAAATAAATGCATATAGAACAAGAATTGACAAAAAAAGAGACTCTTTTGGAAGGCACTGAAGGAGCTGATCAATTTGCCATATGCATTACTACTATTCTGAATTTGTTTTTTTAAAATAACTTTCAAACAAGTAGCAGATATGGTGGGAAAGTAATGGAGTTGTATCACATCAGGCCTACTCACAATGTAGTCATAAAATTCATAAATATGATAAAACTCCAGAATTATGCCATTCAGATAGTATACTGTATTTTAATAGGTGTGCAGGTAGGATGTTCAGGATCAATTGCTGTTTAACTTCTGTGACCCACTGTAAATAGCAGGAATGTCCCTGCCTGTTGCGGGGTTGTCAGGCCATCTCCTGCTGCCTCATTCACTGGAATGAACCACAGCATCATCTGTGGTGCTCCCCCGACTGTGTCTGTGTTGGAATCAGGACAGGGGACCCCATGCACTAAAACACCTGTAATTTATCCTACTGTGTACTAGAAGAAACTGGGCAATGCCTTCCACCCAGCAGATATGTCTCTGAAATACTTACAGCCGTGCTTTTCTATGAGTACACCTAACAGGCCTGGTGGAGGACACCCTGTGGTTTCTATCACTTTGACAGTGAACAAAAAAATAGTGTTGACTGAGATGTTTCTGAGAAAGTAAAAATTTTGTAGTTATTTCCACTGTTTAGCTGACATGCTTTGATTTTGAGCTTCTAACCTGCAGGTGCTTGTGTCCAGGCGCACCATTCAGACATAAATTCAGTGACTTGTCTCAGTGAACCATCTCTTCACAAGGTCTTTACTATTAAGAAATCCATCTTATTTAGAAATCCATCTTCCAATCTGTCCTGAAAGGCAGCAAATCAAGTCTGAGACATTGAATGCAGTAAAGGGATAGAATTTATAGCTGTTGGGTTTGCAAAATGAAGATTCTGCTGAGACTTTGTTTTTAACTGAGAGATGTTCGGGTTTGGCAGTATAGGTGAGGGAGAGAATTCAGAAAGGGCTGGGGAACTTTAAAACAGAAGAGACTTTGTAGCTAATCCTTATGTCTTTAAACTCCAGCTATCAATCCTTGCTTTTCAAATAATTGTAAGCACAGTAGGAAATGGAATGTGTCAGTGTAACATGCTCTCTGGACCATGGTCGCTTTTCTCTCAAACGGAAGGTTGCAATCAAGGAGCAAGAGGTAAAAATCAGATATTTCTTTAACTGAGCGCTCAGTTTCCAAGGAAGATCTAATCAGAGCAATGCAGAAGTGCTGGGCTTTCTAGAAGAGCTGGTGTAGTACTTATTGGGTACTGAATCTTTTCTTAGACTGGCAAAAAATATTTCTCTGGTATTAGTTGCTCTATTTAATATTGTTTTGTTTCTTTTTTTTTCCAGTTAGTTTTCATCAGCGAATGAATCTTCATATACATTTTTTTTAAATATTAGTCAGATATTTGTCTTGGAATGGGTGTTTGACCAGAGGTAATTTTTCTTAATAAGAGGTCACACTGGACAATAAACTAAATGCTAGGTTTGCTATTAAAATACTAAAAATAACTAATTTTTTCATTATTAAGTGCTAGATGCACATTCAAGCCTATAAGGTGTTTTAAAATGTGTCCCTCATCCGGAAAATGTACTATTTCATATACATTACTTTCAGCACAATAAACCTAAAAGAATGGGCTTTCTACACCAGGATTCTGAGATTTGAGTTACTTTTGACCTCTCAATTGTTCCTAAAAGGTTATCTTGGATTGCGTTTTTCTTTGGATAGATTTGTCTCGTATTTGTTTCTCTTTGGGTAGAAGTTCTCACATTCTTTACTTCTTTTCTCTTCCTCCATCTATGCCATTGTATTTTAATGTTTAAATCATCACTTGGGCCTGAGCAAATAACTTTGGGCCCAAACCTTTGTTATAGGTGTTGCTATAGCAAGGCATTACAGTTTGCTGTCAGTGTGTGCGCCTGAACAAACCCAAATATTTTTTGCATTCAGATTTCAAGATCTTCAGCTGTTAAGGACAGTGTCACCTATCAATGCTGGTAGCTCATTGATGTCTAGAGCCATGAATGCTGTTATGGTCAGTAGGTCTGCTTCCCTCTGCTGTTTTTTTGCAGCCACCTTTCTGAAGGCATAGCTACTTTTTTGGGTTTGTTTTTTTTTTTTTTTGTGCTTTAATCTGGCAGGATACAGCTCTGGATTACCTCGGCATGGTGCCTGTGTGATTGTATCTGGCAGATGTGACTAAGCTTCCAAATGCCATTTGGCAGTGCTAAGGGGACAAATTATATTAGAGCATCCAGACAATGAAATGGAAAAGGTTTCATGGTAACCTGGCTTCACCTGGTTTTGTGTGCCTTGTATGCAGACATCAAATAGATTGTAATGCTTATTCATGTTGGACAAATAAGAGCATGATGAGCTGCTTAGCCAGCAAATGTAACCTTTAGCTTTTCTCAATTCTGCAAAGATATTCATAATTTAATGTTGCAGTTACATGGTTTTATGCATTTAGTTCCTAATTATTTTTTTAAAGTACTGCCTGCCTGGCTACCCAAAGATTCATCTCTCTACTGAAGCTTGTGTGTTAAGATTAATCTCAAAACCTGAGCTGTGGCATGTGCTTTTTGAAGTCTTTGAACTGAATATAGCTTTAGTTTGAGTTGTGTCTACTTCAGAGGGAAAGGAAACACTTTCCTATTCTGCTCACAGACAGCCTGTGCTGGAGGGCTGCTGCCTCTCGTCTCACGACCGCAGCAGCTAATCATGTGTAATCCCTGTGTTACTGCTCACAAAGAAAATCAGTGTCATTGGAAAAGCATAAATCTGTGCATATACACATTTTACATTAGCAGATGCTTATATTTTATTTTAGAAACCACATCCTTTTGGATCTGTTGTTGTTGTGCTTTTTATGTGACGGGTGACAAGATCTTGTTTGTATAGCTTGGCTATTGTGGGTTCCTAAAACATCTCTGTAATGAGAGGCAAATCAAGGGGGAGGGGAAAAGGGGGAGTTTTCATTTTCATTCTTTAAGATAAAATATTAACTGTTATAAACTATATAAAAAACTTACATAAGCTGTGTGCTTAATAAACAAGATGTTATATGTCTGAGTCTTTTTTCCCACCTTGTGCAAATACTGTTCATGGATGTCTCTTTGCCAGCCTGCCAAAAAATCTCAAAACCTTGGACAAATAGCCATTGCAAATAGATGAAGTGATTTTCTCTTGCTGTGGGTCCAGTGCAGCAGGGTTTGTCAGAGTATGTGAGTTATGCAATGCATGTTTCCACCTTCAATTCCAGAATTTTCCAGGCAGAATTATGAGTCCCTCTGAGTGTGATGGATTGTACCTTGACTTACAATACCAAGATCTGGATGGTTTGATGCTCCTAAGCAAATGGGGGTGCAAAGTTTCAACATTTGCAGATGATGATTTAGATGAGATTGCCTGTTTCCATTATTGTATTCCAAACTGAGTTGAGCACAGTTATATTTTTTTTATTGATGGTTTGATAATTTAGCTCACTGATGGTATCAAGGTACTAGCTACAAGTTGGCACTTAGACATTCACCCTTGCTCCCTGTAGAAAAGTCTGGGATGGGTTTTCTCACAAAGATAAAGGAAACAGGTATTTTGGGATCTTGTGTTGTGATTTTAGTTAATTTTTTTTTACTGATTAATTCTGGTATTGGGTTTTCAAAAGGGGTAGCAGAACGATATTTAAATCTTTCTGTTCTTTTATTTTGAAGGAGTTAAAACTTGATGACTTTTCTGTTCTACAAGCACTCTTATGCCAATTCAGGATTTAATTTTTCACGTCTTCTAGTGACAATACTAGGTCAAGTGTGTTTCTACCCTATAATTATATCTGTGAAACAATTCTTGGAAGGATTTTGCTCACAGCTGAGAGTCTGAGTCCACATTTCCTTTTGCCAAAAGCAGACTTCATTAAATATGGATTTTCTATTATCTTTATAAAATTAAGGCAGAGATAAAAATTATTTCGGCTTTAGTCTAAATCATGTAGAAGAAATTTTGGCATGTGAGCTGAGTATTTGTAAAGGACAGTAGAGTTATGTTTAATCTCCTGAAAGATGTTTCCTAGCCACTTTTATTAAGCTGAGAAGTTTATTAATCTTGATGAGTATTCCCCATATATTTTTCTAAAATAGATGTTTTAAATATATCCTTATCTGTTAGGGTGACCTTTTCTTCCAGATCAGCCTTTGCAATTTTTATCCCTATATTTGTCACAGACAGATTGGATCATGGTGTTCTAGCCTGAGTTTAGCAACATTCAAAGGGCATTCAGAAATTCTGTTTAAAATAAGTAATTTTTCTTACTTAATAATGTCTCATATAGATCTGTACTCTGTAGATAGTATAGCTGATAATTCATTTACAGCCTTTAGAACTTCTTAGTAAAAGAAAGGGAAATCAGGTCTTTTGAGATTCATTGTAAAACACATAAAAACACTGGGAAAAAAAGAGAAGTACACTTGGTATGTATTTATTTATAATTGAGTCTGCTATTCTGGGTAATAAATGAGGTGGGATAGGGAAGATAAAGCAAACCCACAAATTTAAAACATATGTAAAATAACTGCAAGAGCATTCTGTACATAATTTATATTTAAACATAAAATGAAGATATGGAGTGACGTTAAAAATGAAAAGGAAAAAGTTCAGGATCTTTTCTGCATGTATTATGGTTAGTCTGAAATCTGGATAGTTTTTCCATGAGTAATTGAAAATTGACTATACTTCACATCTGTTTTGGCTTAACTAAAACATGTCGACTACTACTTCCACTCAGAGCACAAGTTCTTTGTCTTTTACCTGTGCCATACTTGTTATATTTTGCAGATTGTAGTTGAGGCCCACAGTGTAACCAAAATTATTGTTATAACTGCTCTCCCTGATCTCTTTTTAAATTCTTTTTTTATTCTGTAGTTCTAATGTCTATTATAAGGTACTAAAGGAATTCTGTCTTTCCTATTAAGGCCATCTTTACAGTACAAAGATATGCTGAGAATATTGGTAAGGAAATCTGACCATCTTAACTTGGATAATCAGGCAGACCATACAAGTTTGATTTGTTGATTTACTCCTGTCTTTTAAAATCACTCATTGTCTCTTGTTCTTTAGATACTGCAAATAGTGAAAGACTGAAAGGTAAATTATCTTAAAGATTTAGACTAGGATTTTTTTGTTATATTCTTGAAATGATCTGATTTGACTTTGCTTTCAGATGCTTCAATCACAGAATAAATTGTGTTACTGCTTGCTGTTCAGCCAAGATGTACTCCCTCTGTAATACAAAATTCAAGATGCTCTTTAGATACTCTTCAAGCTACTCTTTCAGCTAGAGAATATACAGAGTAATCATTAGTTTTTTCTTTTATTGTTTCAGGGAATATTTTAGGGTGAATTTCAGTTCTGTTTTAGAAAGAGATTTAGGCTTTATGTGAAGCTTCAGAATTTGCAGAAAAAGAGCAACCCCACATTCAGTTCTGCTCCTGTGCTCCCACACAGGGAAGAGGTGTGGTGCCACATTTTTCAGTGTGAGTGCTGTCCTCAAAAAGGATTGTGAAAGAGGTGAAGGAATCCTTGACTGCTTAAGGGATGACATCATGAGTTTCCAGCTGCTGAATCCCATTAAAAACTGTCATGGCCCTACTTAACTATTTCTTGCTGAGGTGGATGTCCCTTTATGTGTATTAATCAACTTCAATATTTAACTGTATTCATGGCTTTTCTGAACTTTGACATACTTATCTGGTATTCTGGCAAGTTGCAGAAGCTTCTTTGCTTCTTGAGCACCATTTCCTAGGAACAGTCCAGTCTTTGCTTGCTAGGGGACGTGGGTATGCAAATGTGAATATGTGTGATTTCAAGCTGACTCTGCAGGGATATGTGAGGGAGCTGTCTAAATTAGTAATCTCTTAGGAACTGTTGTATCAGACAGGTAAAATGTTTCTGAAAAGGTCTGGGGGAAGGAGGTGGGGGCAGATTCTGACACTAATTGCCTTTACTATGTCTTTAAATAAGATGCAAAATCAACATCTGTACTCCAAATCTAATTCAAAGAATAGAGGACTGCTACTGTTTTAAGCTTAGGAAAAACCCCAGAATCTTGGTTTAGAAGCAAAAATTAAGAGGTGGTAACTTGTTTTGCTCCTAATTCCTTGTGCTCTCAGAGCACAGGCCCACTTTGCCCAGAGCATGTACCTTCATCTCCCAAGTCTTCACCATCCTGAGCAGGGCTCATGAGCACCTGAGCCTGAAGGAGAGGAGGCATCTTCCCAAAGAATGGCGCCTGAGCAGTGTGGCTGTATCACAGACTGAAATCTGTGGTGGGGCAAGACAGAGGAGAGCTGAAGGCTTTGTTCTTCACCGCCTTTGCAACATTTCAAGGATCTGTAGATGAACAAAATGTGCAGTCCTGTGCTCACAGGAATGCATCTGTTCCCCTCTTGTTTTTGGTACAAAAACATTTGCCTCTCATTCTGTATGGTTCCAGTTCGGCCTCATCCCCTCCCTGATAAAACCCTTCCGTCCCTCATCGCCATTGTGGTCTCTGAAGTATTCTGTCTGTGCTTCCCATAGAAACCAGACTTTTGTTTAATAGTACACAGTGAAGAAGAGATGAAGATAGAGACAGATTTTGGTGTGTGTGTGTGTAAAAAATTAGTATCTCTTGGACATAAAGAGCTGTGCCATGGTTTGAGTTTTTACAGAACCCAGAAATCATCAATCATCCAGCAGGTGTGAAAATTGCTTTAACGTTAAAGCTCTTCAAGGATCAGAACAATAATATAAAAGTCTCTCAAAACTTTAGTTCTTCATTTTTACTCTTGATGCCAGTTTATGGCTTTGATTTCAATCTGACTTCTCTGGAATTATAAGTGTGCCTCAGTTATGTTACATGCTTAGGTGAAGCCTTATAGGAAGACTGCCCTGCTTTTTGTAGCAGCAATTTTTGCAGTATGTTTTAATTCTGTCCCAAACAAACCATACTGTAGAAAGCAATTAATTTTCTTCACTGGCTACCTGAAAACCATTACACTGGCATTTATCTTTACACTTACAGACATAAAGTCTTTCTTAATATAAGTTTGAAATCCACAGAAGTTATTGTTGTTTATATTGCTTGATCCATATGATCTTGGGCAAAGGCTGTGGAGGTGCTATTTTCAAATTCTAGACATCTTAATACATCTGAATTTAGCAAGTTCTTCTTTAATAATTGACTAGTTTTAGATTGGAAAGATAGAAAAATTTCTCATAAATCTAGATTGCCCAAATAACAATATTCTTTTTCATAGAACCATACTATGTTATTGGAGGCACTATCTTCCCCACATGCAGATCTCTTTTCTGAAAGATAGACTTACAAGTCCAGAGGTGAAAAAGTATTACTCATCAGAATCTGAGATCAGTTTTTCACTTTTATTTAAAACCAACCTTTTTTGTTTATATAACAAACATGTCCATATAGTTGGTAGCTATTTCCAAATGATTTTTTTGCTAAGGTAATGTTGGAGGCCTTTCTGGTGGAAAAAAGCAGAAGTCCTTTCGTGTCGGTGGATGTGTATCCAGCCATATATCCTGCACACACAGAAAAAAGTTGTCTTTTTCCACCCCTTTCCCCAGGGGGCTTTCTTGCATTTAGCAGTAAATTCTGGTGGGCAGATATAAAGCTGAAGCTGACTGCTCCAGTGTTTGTGAAGTTCACAGCATTTGGAAACTTGGACACTAAAACTGTGCAAATATGTTTTGATTCATCCAACTCTCTTTGCAGTACTGACACTAGCACCCCAAATTTGATTTATTTCTAGCTGTAATTGCTCTGACTGCTGAGAATGGAACTATTTATTTATTTGTTTTATTTGGGCATCCCTGCCTACTGAGATTAGGTGCTATGGGAAATTATTTTAATTCTCTTAATACTGCAGGAAACAGTTTTTTAGAAAGCCAGGGTTATCCAAAGTCCTGGAACTTGCAAGGAGGAATTCTAGCATGGAAACTGGACCACAAAGCCAGCTGAAATAGTGTACGAGAAAATGCCATTTTGCAAGTGGCAGCTGGAAGAAATCCAGGGTGCAAAGTCAACAGCTGTCTTCAGTTGTCTCAGTACAGTGATTTCCTCACTGGTTCACAGTGAGAATTGTGATTTTTACCAGCCTCATGGTTTGGGAGAAAAGTACTATTTATTTGTAGGAATGCTATAGCTGAATGATTTTATGTCGTAAGAAAAAATATAGCGTGAGAGTAGGTTTTTGGTAAGGCTTTTGTTGCTCTCTCACACAGCATTCTTGTGTGAAGGTGTTTGAGTTGTGGTGAGATGTGGTCTGATCTGTTTGGATCATTG
The DNA here is from genome assembly GCF_901933205.1 of Camarhynchus parvulus. Classification (NCBI taxonomy): domain Eukaryota; kingdom Metazoa; phylum Chordata; class Aves; order Passeriformes; family Thraupidae; genus Camarhynchus; species Camarhynchus parvulus. The sequence continues at coordinate 33,052,525 of NC_044586.1, read as the reverse complement.
AGCCCAGAGAGTGATTTTAATGGATCATACTTTGCTTGGAGGCTGGTAGTGAGAGAACTACTGCAGGATTTTGTTCTGGTTGTGTTCAATATCTCAATCTATGACTCGGAGGAGGGAACAAAGTACTTCTCTTGGGATTCTTGCTCCTGGGAAACAACAATTCCTCACAAAGTTACAGTCTGAGGTGAACCAGTCTGTGGAAAAAGTACTGGGGCTGTTTAGGTAGAAAGGCAAGCATGGGACAGCAGTATCTGCCTGACAACAAAGGCAGCAAGAACCTCCTCAGCTGTGTGAAGGGGCATGACAGCCTGAGATCAAGGGAAGGGATAAATCCTCTTTACTTGCCATTTCTTGTACCCCATCTAAACTACTCCTTGCAGTTTGGGGCCCCTCTGAACAAGAAGGGCTGTAAACAAATATGCTGTAGGGATTTCAGCAGAGTGCTACCTGTGATGAATTCAGCAGAGCGCTACTTGTTTTGTCTGGAAGAAGGGACGTCTCGAGGAGCTGTCAGCTCCTATCAGGAGATCATCAAGGCCATGGTACCAGGCTCTTTGTCTCTTGTTCTCCCACCATGTTCAACAGGAGTAGATTGAAAAAAAAGAGGAGCAGTACTGAAAGGAAGGGGTTTTTCACCGTGAGGACAGTGCAAGTACTCTAAGAGATGGCACCTGCACAGGCTGTGCAGACAGTCCTTGGAGATTGTCCATCTGGGAAAAGCCCTGAGCAAGCTGACCTGAGCTGACTCTACTTGGAAAAGATGGGAATAGAGGGCTCTCTTGACATCTCTTCCAGCCAGTATTATTCTGTGATTATCCAGAGGGGGCACTTTATGAAACAAATAGAACAGCTGTGTTTTGGTCTCACAATTGAAAGTGAAAAAAAATGAAACAAATATCACAAAAAATTAATCATCACCACCCTCATCAAAAGCCCACAACACACCCCCTCCTCAAATATTTTCTATATAAAGACAGGGGCATCAATAGACATATATCTCCTCAGAACAGAATGAAGTGCCCATTCTCCCTCAAGGGTCCTTCTCCATCCTGCTGCCAGACATGCAAAATTAGAAACAAACACAGAAGAGTTCTGTATATGACATCTGAAGATGAGACTCTGAACAGAGGCTTCTCCCTCAGCTAACTATTCCATGGGCTCCTCTTGAAGAAGGGGTTTCTCCTCTTTGGTTGGGACTCCTGTTTTATTTTACTTTTTAAAATAGCTTTGATCATTACCATTTGATCTGACAAGAGATTCCCCCAGGGCCTTTTCCAGAATCATGACAATGTATTAGTGTCATCCCTAAGGAAGAGGGAAACTAATATGTGTGTGTATGTATATATATGAATGTGTTTCCTGACTGGAGCTCTGTGAGTGGGGGACAAAGAACAGGATGTAGTGATTGCACAGAAGATGAACACAGAGAGCTAAGGCAGTCAGTCACAGGCTCTAAGATGCATGCTCAGTCTCATTGCAAAAGAATGTTAAGTGAGGATGACCATAAGAGAAGACAAGTGCTGCCACAGAAAACAAGATCCAGCTCTTTGTGTAGCATCTTGGGAATGCTGATCTCATGTAAAGTCGTGCCTTAAAGAACCACTGTTCCCATGCAACCCTCTCTGATCTCTCTCCTACCCCTTGCCCAGCTTGAATCATTGCCTCTCTTGGCAAGGTCAGGGTCCCATCAAATGCACTTATGGACAGGTAATGCAAACCCAGGAGCACCTCTGATTAATGCTGAGGAAAAGTAATTTGTGAGAAGCTAACTGTGCATGGTGGAGCTGGGGTAATGAAGGGGATAGGGAACTTCTGTTGCAGAGGCAGAGCATCAGTTAAAGAGAAAGCAATGTGTGGGACCAGTCAGTTTTAAGAGTTACATCTTTGTCCTGGTGATGACAGTTAAGAGACATAAACACCAGTAATGTGGCTAGTATGACACCAGTATGACTAGATTGTCTAAATTACAACCAAAAGAACACAAACCCAAACACTTCTTGCCTGGACAGAGCAAAATTCCTTACCACAGTGCTTCGTTCATCAGCTGTTTGATGAGCCCAAGTATTTCTGCAGTGTGTTGCAATGGAATCAGTGCCTGAAATTTTCCTCATTTCATCATAAGTAATTCTTATAATTTCTTGACACACAACAATAGAGTACCTTGTGACCTTGTCCTGCTATCAGCACTGAGAGTACAAATTGATTATTTCTTGTGATGTTGCTTTCAGTTGCCTCCTACTGTCACATATATTTTTCTGCTTATGCACTTCTCCCACTGATCCACGGTAGACAGAAGACAATGTATAAATCATGCTTTTCTCGTTCCTGGGTAGAGCTGCTGTTGATGAACACATTAATGAGAAAATGACTACTGTTTCACAAAATCTTAAAAGAAATTAACTACTGAGATTGCTTTTTTATTTGAAGCAATTTAATATCCCTAGGAAAGCTTTTGGTGTGAAGGCCAAAATGGTTGTGTTTTCTACAGTACTATATTAAAAGAATTGGAGAAGAAATACAGTGTTACCTACCAGATATTTCTGTAATATCTATCTCAATTCCAGCTTTCTAGTCTCACAGAGAGCAATCTTTAAACCTATGTTATTTTTCTCCCTGCCTTATTCCAGAGACACATGTGGAGATAGTATTCATATTCTATTGTGCTGCTTTGTGACAGCATGATTTTGACTCAGATGATATTATCCAGCTGGGATTTTTTCTCAGGTTAGCTCCAATGTTACGTCACCAGTTTGATAAAGTAGATCCTGCCATAGACAAAAATCACTTCCCAAAGTAAATTCAATGCAGGTTTTTTTTGTTACGTATGAGTTGTCTTTCTAGAAGTAGTATCAATATCAAAGTGGGAAGTTCAGGTCTCTGGTTTTTAGCCATTCAAATTCATTAAAACCTAATCTATGTCCCCTGATGCTGGCCCACATTGTTGCAGACACTCATTCTGTTCTTTATTACTGACATTTTGGTATTTAGGCTACGGTGTTGTTTTTTTTTCTCCTGGATGAGATATTCACAACTATACAAGTCTTATTGTAACAATTCTCTAGACCATGGCCTGGTGTAGAGAACAGATGTATTTTATCTGAATTTACCTCTCTGAGTAGTAAAGCCCTCAGATATGACCCAATTCTGCAACAAAATCTTTATTAAGCATTGATGTCCAAGTAATTAGTTTGCTGGTTAATCAAATTAGTTTTGTATTCTTCAGCAGGAGAGACTGAAATGGATTTCTATTGACAAGAATTTTCCAAACAGTGAAAAAAATGTTTCAGCTGAAAGATATTTTATATTCATCAAGTCATTCCTATTTGCCATTGACAGACTGATTGCTGTCCCCAAGGCTCAGGGAGACCAATGTGTCATTTATAATGTATGTCTGGAGTTCGTAGCTTGAGGAAAGAATTTTCAAGTGTTCGCATGCGAATATGTCATTCTGGCTGTATGTAAACCTCAGAAATCTCTGGTTTATTAAGAAACAAAACAAGAAGCACCAGCAAGCAAAAACAAGCAAAAAGGAGTTTTTTTACTCTTTTCACTTTTTTTTAAAGATTATGAATATTCTTGTGTTTCTCTGGTTTGGTGTTGTATTTGCCTTACAAATACCTCATTATCCACAAACCTTAATCAGAACATGAAAGGATCATTTTATCTCCTGTACTACTTTTTGTGCTCTATTTCCCAAGGCTTCTATTGATTTTTTTTTAAATGCAAATAACTTAAAAGGATTTAATTTCAGTTGTTGCAAAGCAATTACCTTTAGTTAGAAAAGGTTTATTTGTGATTTTATTTGAATGCTATATTGGAATTTCTTCTAGTGGTTCGTGATGTTTCTGTGTTTTAAATTAATTAATTATGTGTGTGTAAAAATACTAAAGTATTTCTATTAGATTTTAAAAAAAAATTTACTAGAGTTATACCATGACTGTGTAGAGATTCCCATACTGTCAGCTGCTTTTTGAAGAAATTTTTAACAGCTGTTTCATAGGTTTCACTGGCTTTTTTTCATTATAGCCTTCCACAAATGGTCCTGTAAACAAATATATTTAATGTAATAGTAATAGTTAGCATTACGTAGTTTGAGGATAAAGACTATGAACATATTTTTAATGATATGGGAATGTGGAGACGTTAAATTTTTTTAAAAATGTATTAATTTCCTTAGACTTCTGAGACAACGCATCATATTCTACTGCCATGTGTAGAATTTTATAGTGCCTGAATTGCAGGATGATGTTTTGTAACAACTGATGTAACAGTTTCTTATGGTATGAGTACATTTAAAGTTGTATGGAAAGCTTTCATTGTTCCTGCATAGGGATCAGATTTCTTAACTAAGTAATGTTCCAGTAACTTTGGAATATTTTCATAAAAGCACTCCCCTTTGTCTTTTTAGCCAGATCTAATTCTCTGAAATTGCACTATCCTCATTTCTACTGGATTAGAAAGCATGGACTTCATTTGGGACAGTGAAGGGAATTAAAGATGTTTGCCTGTGTTTGCATAGTATGAATATTTTATGTTTTAGCTTTCCAAAATTTTCTGGGTGATTTACCTGTAAAATAAATCTCCCTCTTAGTAGACTGTGTTAATCCAATGGTTTGAGAATACTGAGCAGATACTAATAGTGCTTGTTTCTTCTGGTGTGCCTTGGTCACATGTTGACACCCCTGTCTGGTGCTGAGGGGCTCTCAGTTTGGTGCAGCCTAAGGAAACACAGTGATGGGGGATGTGGCAGGATGGGGCTGTGTGGTGTGCAGCCAGGATGGCTGTTAGTGCAGCCAGCCAAAGGTGCTCTTGTGGCTGTGTATTGAAGGGGCAGCATGAGAGAACACACAGCAATGATGTCCTGGCATCAGCTCCTGTGTTCCCAGTCAGTGTCAGCTCTCTGCAGTCTGTGCCAGTCTGAAGCCATGGGCTGTGCCCTGCTGCCCCAGGAAGCAGGATGCTTATCCGTGGGACAGGAGGGGCAGACAGCACTCAGAGCCAAAATCATTCATGTCAGACACTGCCTCAAGTGTATGTCTGTCTTTCGATAACCACTCAGTCAGTATCAGTCTCTTTTGATTTGTGGTTGAGACTGTGACCTGCAAATTTGCCCATGTCAGTTTTGGGGCACTCCAGATTGTGCTAATTTAAAATTTAATCCAAAAATTTTGGGCTAACAATTCTCTCTAGTATAACCCTCCCTTCCCCACAGGCTGCTATAACACCTCAGAGTGCCTTACCTTTTCACATCCCAGAAGTGACTGTTAAGGTAAAGATGGTTGCAAAATGCCTTGAAAAGGCTTCCTAGACTGGGCTGCAGTTCCTGTGTGCTGAATCAGACATGGACAGTGCAGAAATGCAGCATTTCCATAATTATTAATCAGGGGGTTCTGTGAAAGGGATGAGGAAGATTTTAAGTGCAAAGGTTCAATTTCAGGAAGATGTGGTAGTGCTGCTCCTCTGTGTCATCTGCTCCAGCAGCAAGGCAGACAGTGCTGAGTCAGAGCTTCAGACAGATCCTCTCTATCCTAGTTGAAGGCAGGAAAGCTAAGGTGCACTTTCTTTCTGCCTCTCCTGTTAGAGCAGTTTGTTTCAGAGGAAGGCGTTGATCTTGCACTACATTTGGAGTCAAGGCTCCAGGGATCCCAGTCTATGGAGTCAGTTCTGTTTCTCTCTGTCCCCCCACTTTATTGTCCCTTGCTCAACCTTTTGCTCCTAAACATCCTTGAAACTGGGCTGAAAGGTCCTCTGCTCTGTATACATTCAGGGACAACTTTCTCAGGGAAGGAACTGTTTAATCCCAATGTGTGGGGTGAATAATAGGGGAATTTTTTTACCTAACAAAAGATGTCCAAGTGTTAGTGTTATCTGAGCAGTTCCATCCTTTATGAATCAACTGTCCCTCTTAAAATCCTCTTATTCTTCAAGGCCATGTGCTTTTATTTTTGTAGAAGCATTTTTTTTTCGTAACACTTGCTGTTGCCATTCTTCTTTATTTAGATGTTTTGACAATATTAGTGGGCTTACTGTTTCAAAGGCACCATTTTAAGGCAAGTAACATCTTATTTCTTTGAAAATTGAGGTACAGTGCTATTAGTAGCTAATGTTTACTTTTCTGCTTAAATGCAGTTAGTCTCATTTTGAAATGACCCCCTGTTTTCATACAGCAGTCTCCTTGACAAGAACCAAATGCACAGCACGTGTGGGTTTTATGTATTCTTACAGAGCAGGATCACACCCCTCAAATAAATAACCTCCTTCACTGCATACTAGGAAAGGCTGAAAATTTAACTCTCTGCAGCTTGTTACTGCATTTATCTTCTTCTATTTGTGGTGTACAACTGAGAAACTGTAAGAGCTTAAATAGCTTTGCAGCTGACCTCTTGATCTCATGAAGCTTTTTTTTTCTCCGCCTCATACTTCTTATCTTTGCTTATGACAGTGAAATGCAGGTATGGTAGGGCAGTCTCAAAATTTTTAGGGAGCCTCTGAGATGCAGAGCATTAGTGCAGGTATTTGCTATTACATTAGAAAAGCTATCATTTTGCTTCTGTTATGTACGTCATATTGTTTGTGCTCTATGAAACGTTATATTTAGTAGAATTTTTTAAAGTTGTGTGCATGTGTCAGCTTCAACTCTTGTTGCATCTTGATTTTCATGTTTCGATAACAATATCAAGGAGAGAGAACAAGTTCTTTCCTTCTTCTCTGTAGTTTCATTGCTGCTGACTCTCACACAGCAGTAGAAATTTATTTTTGCACCTTTTGCCCTTCAGTCTTTCTACTTAGTAGAGATAGTAGTTAACTTTTTCTTAGTATTTAAAAAGATTTAATTTTCATCATACGCACTTGCTTGAACATAGGTATGCTGTGGGCATATACTTGATCTATGCACATTTCTCTACTTGTAGCTATGGTAAGTACTCTTACTTGAACTTCCTGAGATTGTGTTTGTTATGTAAATGAAAGTGCATGTGGGTGTGTAAAGATGTCATCTGTGTCTGTTGCACACATCTGATGTGGCAAGACAACATGGATTTGGCACAGAGCTGTACGTGGTGTTTACGTAAAACAGGAGAGTAGGTACTTTTAGCGTTGCTCACTTAGTGATTGCACTGGCTTTTGTCAGTATTTAAGACATGCTATTGTATGATATTTTCAGAAGTGTTTGCATTGATGTAAGCTTTGTTCCTGTCAAAATCCTAGCTGTGGATTTAAAAATTATCCATGTTGCTCAGTATTGCTTAATGGTTTAAGCTTCAGGAAAAAAAAATCTCAGAGGGGTAAGTTCAACAAAATTTGCATTGGAAAAGAATGGATGCTTGTTCCCTGTACCAGTTTCTGCCAAGGGATAGACAATTCTGTAGAAGGTAGAGTATGTTTCTGCTAACTTTTAAGCCCACTTGAGTACAACAAAAACTTGTTAGCACAAATATGTTTCCCGCTACACTACCCTAAAGATCAAAACCCAGTTGTCCCTGAATGGTGGTACTTCCTTACAACCCTCCCTGCTTTTGGCTGTTAAATAGACACTTATATCATCTTCAGAGGTGAGTGCTTCTGTTAGCCTAGAAGAAATTATGGGGGAGGATCCAGACACTTGTCAGTGTGTCCTAGTTTTAGGAACTGCCGAGAAAGTGAGGACTTAATGTTCTGGTTTTGATTACAAATGCCTTGTTTTCAGACAGATGGTTAAGTCAGGCCTGATTCAAGACCAGTTGAGGTGAAATGCAAAAAGTCCCATTTTTTTTAGAACATCAGAACAGTTAATCAGTTTAAAATATTTGATCCAGATATGAAGAAATTAAAGAAAATATAATTTATGAATCTCTATTCACCTATAGTCTGAGATCATCTGAAGATGGCACTTTAGGTTAGATATGGGCATGCATTGTTTTTGATTTAAATGAGCATGAGAAGGTGATGTGGAGTCCATTTGATTTATGCTGGTTATGGAAGGACAGATCATATCTGGTTTGATGTAAACACTGCTAGTACAAAGCTGTAAGTTCACACAAGTATCAATGGCTATATGAAAAAGGGAATTTTGAGATTGCACAGACACTAATCTGTTTTCAGACACCCTCTTTCTCTCCCTTCCTACTGTAAATGAAGTCCTGACCATTTTTCATTATTGTTTTTTCTTTCACAGTACAATTCCTGTTCAAAGAAATAAAATGCAAAAAAATTATCCGTGACACTGACAGTAAATTTGGTCAGAATACTCTCAAGTGACAGTTGATAAATAATATAACTATACTATCATTTCTTAGCCAACTGTGCTCTTTAAATGGAAGTTTTTTTTTTTAATAAAATCTTTAATGAAGATTTATGAAGAAAGTAAGTTCTTAAATTGTCTGCTCACAATTTATGAGCAGGAGAAAATGCAGTATAAAAACTTTTCCCTGTGTAAATAAATATATGTCTCTGTGTTTAACACTAAGATTGCTATCAGTGACTTTTATCTTAAAGTAAATGGTTAGATAATTTATTTTATGCAGGTTGTCAGGATTTGATAGATAACAGCTGTTCAATTATTTCTCAAAAGTGTAATAGAAGTTATCTCCCAGCTGGTCTGTTTGGTTTGGGAGTAAGTTTTGGGAAGTCACTGTGACAAGGGATTTTATAAATCATGTGTGACTAACTGTGCTTTTGGTGAAACTCTGGTAAATATTTGGACTTGTTTTTGATTTCATAAAACCATTTATGTGAGAAAAACTTATATTTGTAGAGGAAAACACCCCTTCACTTCTGTGCTTTACCACGGGTTGTGTGCTGGAATGAAGAAAGCATGAGGACTGAATAAATCAGTAGCTAATTTAAGACCACTGGTTTCAGAGCAGTAAATGGGAATGTTACCTCTCTGAAAGATCAGAATACAATAGTTCTGCCATTTTTCATAAAAGTACTGAGATAGAGCTATCTTTAGTTTTATTAATAGAATGAAGTAAAATATACAGCCCTACATCAAAGGATGAGTACATTGAGGTAGAAACTGGGAACTCCACCTCTTTATTTTAGTTTGCTTCTTTCTTATCTACAAAATGTTGCTTATGTTCTACATTAGAATTCAGCTTATATCATCTGCCTTTCTGAGTGGCTGTGGTTTTATCATTAAATGCACAGGCAAATAGCAACCAACTACTATAATTTGCCTGAGGAATAAGGCCATAATGAAGAGCGTTCACAGCCAAAATCTGTGCCTCCACTGACATCATGGGAATTGCAGTCTAGGCTAGAAAATGCCACTGATCACAAGGTCACAGAGTAGAAGTTAGTGATCTGAAATGTAGTCCTTAAATCTCCTGAACTTCCCAGCCAGTTTAGAACTGCAAATTACATTACTTTTGTTAAAAATCTGAAGAAAAATATTTCTTGCAAGCATGAAGATAAAAATTTTGGGTGAGGAAAAAAGAACAGCTGCAGTTAAGCTCTACTTAATAAACCCAACAAGTCTTCATTAAATGGAAAATTGCCTTTGAGTATAGAGACATATATGTACAGAATTCATCCTAATAGGAAAGTCCAGTAAACTGGATATTGTGGAAAGTTGGGAAATGTGTTAATCTCTGACTACTTGGTTTCTTTGGTTTTGTTTTTTTGTTTTTCCCCAGACTCTCAAGATACAAAAACTAAAATTAATTTAATAATTTATTTAAATACATTTATTTAATTATTTTCCCTTACCTTACCCTTATCAACATATGCACCTTTTGCTATCTAGAAACTTACTGTTTTATGAAAATATAAAAATATATAATAGTGCGTTGAAATCACTGGAGAGCAACTTTCTAACAGTTGTTTTACAGTGTTGAACACAGCAGAGTGACTCATTCTGTGGTAGCATCATGCTCTCTCATTCCTTTTTATATTGTATACCACTCAAGCATTTTCAGGCTCTCCTAAGCTTTATCTACATTTTATGGAATGCTGATTTCACTGTGGGACAGGAATTCTTAATTCAGTCTTTTGGGACTTTTTAAGGAGTCTGTTAGTCTGTAAAGGTAGAAGAACAATTCCATGTACACTTTGTCTTTCACACTTGTCAGAGGCAGATCTACCTTTTGGTGTGGCATTGACTATGAAGTTAGGTCAGGACTTAGCACTAAACCTCAAATCTAAATGTCTGCCTTTGGATTTGTGCCTCTATTACCATCCCTAAACTCATGGAAATAAAGAAGTTTATCATATTATCATGTACATTCAGACCTTTAAAGATGTGCTCTATGTTTCAGTTTTGAGTACTTTGATGATAGGCCCTTTAAAAATTTGAATAACCATTCCTGAATTTTCTGTCAGAAGGAAGGTTGTGCCATTATGCTTATTTAAACTCTAAGACATATTGGGCACTGGCAGTTTCAGAGAATGACAGTCTGTTCTTTCAGGGTATTTAAGATAAAAATGGGAGCTGCTATACCCTATGAAAATAGGGTTAGTTTAAATTATCTACTGATAAGTGGATATAAGAACATGTCTTCAGACTCCTGGAGGTTAAAGAGGGAGTCAGATCAATGGTGGGAGGTAGAGACTTTAAATGCGAACATATACATATCATTTTTGTTAGCATAATAAAATAAATATTACAGATTCTAAATTATGCATGGAATAAATAGAAAGAAACATAACACAGGTCATAAAGCTATGACTGTAGCAATATTTAATTTTTGAATATCAGTCCAGATGTATTCTGCTTATATTTGTCCTTTTTAGTATAAGAGATGTTAATAGGGCAGTCTGTCCTTCTCAGAAGGGAAAGCAAGTGCACGAAGAGTTCTTGACTATATTTTTGTGCAATATAGAATATCTGTGGCAATCCAAATGAGAGAAATCAATGTTGTTTATGACTGTTTGGGCTTTTTGGCATGATTGAATCTTGATTTCAGATTGAAAGCATCATTGAGACAGTGTTTGTTCAGCCTGTGAATTTCATCTGATGCATCCTACTGTTGAACTCAGAACTGTAGTTTCCCAGTGTCGTTATAATCTTGTCAACATTGTTTGCAAATGCATAAGTCCTGTGAGCTTTGCTTGGTGATGTAGTCTGACTCACATTCAGTATGAGATCAGGTAACACATTGGCTGGTTTTTATTCTACCTTTGTAGAAAATCACAAATACATTCATTAGCTAAAGTAAAACATTGAAAAGATACCGTATACAAGAGACAAAAATACCATTTGCTTGGTGATAATTACTAGTGTTCATTTTCTCACTTAAGTGATAGGGCACATCACACTGTTGCCATAGCAACCCCGAGTCTGTCCCATTAACTGCCTAATGTGAATTTATGAATGCAAGTTTCAATGTGTGGAAAGCTGCTCAAAATAGGGAGTGATTCATCATGTACAGCGCAGACAGCTGAGTTGCAGGCTAAGTCAGGGCTGTCTCATTTGGTCTTCAGTGTTAAAAGGCTATGCTGTGGTATAGGTATCCAATTAAAGATGAAGCAACTTGATATTTAGTGAGATGTAAAATTATGGTTGAATAGCTGTTTTAATTTTTGCAATGATGTATACTGCATCACAACACACACAAAAAAATCTGCTAAAGATAATGACTCTTTCACAATGACAGTTTTGAGATTTGAGATATTTCTAAGGTGTACTCGTTTCAAGTTAGCTTGCTAATGCTGAATGTGCTCTAGGATACAGAGTTGTAATGGATTTATCCCAAGCTTTAATTAGCAGCTTACACCTCAAGAAAACAAACCTGTGAATAAGGAACTGAAAAGATAATCTGGGTTCAAATCTTGTCTGCCCCATAGACTTCCCTGATTTTGTGGTACATGTGTAGATCTGCACATGTTTTTCTCCTGTGAAATAGGAAAAAAAATTCCCCTCTTTACTTTCTCTCCTCTGTGTCATGGAATCGTTAAGGTTGAAAAGGACCTTGAAGTTCATTGAATCCAACTCTTGACTCATGCCAAGTCCACCACTAAACTGTGTCCCTAAACCATGTCATAGCTATGACATATTAGGCTTCAGTCCTGTGCCTGTTTGCAGTTTTCACGCTTGTGACAAGTTTTAGTAAGTGCATCAGCATTTATAGGAATAGTTTTCTAGCTGAAATAGAAAATATGTCTCTGCTTACAGTTTGCCTACTCAGTCTCAGTGTGTTGTGCCATTCACCAGCTTTGTTCAGTCCCAAGGGCGGCTATGGAATAGGTGGTATCAAATGCACTAAAACTGTGTTAAAGAAATGATATAATGGATATGAAGCTAATCAAATAGAAGTGGAATTAAGGTAGCTTATGCAATTTTATTTTGCATCTCTGCATCTGCATGATGTTACAGTGCTTTATTACATTATTATAAACTATTTTTAGCAGATTCTTTGGAGTTACGGAAGTGCTGGATGTCTTTCTCTAAGAAGCATGTTAGTTTATCACTTATTATCATTGGGATAATAAATGTTTAAGTTTAATTGAGATAAAGAGATGCACTTCCTTTTACAATATAGCTGTCTTTTGGAATTAGATTCATACTGTAGGGCTATGCACACAACCTTTTTCGAATAGCATAGCAGTGGAGTCAGACTGCAGACTCCATGCTTTGCTTTTCTGTGTATTATTACATTACACTGAACATTCACTTCCAGAGAAAGATTTCGGCTTTATTGTAGTTGATAAATTTGCCTTTCAGGGTTGTTCTGTATGGAAGCAAAGGACTCATTATTTCTGCTGTTGCACCTCTAATACTTATGGCCAAACACAACTTACCCCATTCCTCTTACCGTTATGGTCCCTCTGCTCCTGTGTGCACCTACTCATCTCTTCCAACCTCTACTGGCAGCACCATTTAGCGAGGACAATTCCCCCAGCATTACTATTCTTCCAGACAGAAAGCCCAATTTTGCTTACAAATCCTTAAACACAAACTTTCAATTATGTAGGAAGGTCTTGTTTTCTATAATGCATGAACTAGGACTTGCAGCAAGTGCTTTGAAACCTCTTGCTGTCAGGATATGCAGTGAAAACTATGTCACTGTTTAAAAGATTAAAAAATTTAAAGGATTAAAAAGCCTAGTAGTCTTAGACAGCCATTCAGGTTATCAGTTCCCTGAATCACAGATTGGGTCAGGTTGGAAGGGATCACTGTGGGTCATCTGGTCCAGCCTCTCTGCCCAAGCAGGGTCATCCTGAAGAAAATTAAGAAGAGGTATTTGTATCTTTGGTAACTTGTTGCAGAAACCCCATGATATTACTGGAAGACAAGCACATATGGCATGTTTAAGCCATAAATGTACATTTACATGTGTAGTCTCACATGTGTACATGATTGCTGATACAGATGATCTATGCTCATAATTTTTAACAAAGAAAAACTAAAGCATTTCTTGAAATTTATTGGCTTCTTAGGAATTTAATTTGTTAAAGTTTAGTCCCAGATCACAGATGGATATTCAAGATAATTCAATGGTTAATTATCTTATTATTATTATGGTTAATGGTTAATGATGTTTAAAGGAAGCCCACTATTCATACAAAGAAAATGTCACCCTTTGCTGCTGACTGGATGGCCTTCTGAAATGTGTTGACCTCATACCTAAAATCTTGACTGCAGGCAGTTCACAATCAGCATCTCAAAGAGTTGTTGAAAGTATATAGGAGTTGAAAAGCTGGGAGGGGAAGGAAGTAAGCTTTGTAAGCAATGTCAGAGAATTTCCTGTATTTCAGTTAATGGAAATTTTGTAGAGCTGGTTGGCAAGAATGTCTGCTAAGGATATGCGCTTGACATTACTTTTATTTATTTTTAATTATTGGAATTGGCATCGGGGAGACTGGCAAATTAATTGATAAGTTTTAGAGTGCATTTTCTACTAAATGCTGTAAATATATGTAATGTGAAAGCTCATGAAAGGTATTGCAGTTGACTAACAAATATTTGGAAAATGAAAATTTGACAGGAGGTTTTCTACATGACTTGCATGATTAAGAATTTGAAGCTTCATGTTTGGAACCTAGAATTAGTAATATATTTAAAGTATGCTTAAGCTTCAATTGCTTAGTGCAACTTAAAAATATTTTAAAACTTAAAGAGACAGTAAAGATTGAAAAAGCACTGTTCGTGCAATCCAGTAAATTACATTCTCAAAAGTACATTTAAGGACTAATCTTGAAGCTTTTTAAATGAGGTAGCCATAATGACACCCCAAAAAATACATACTCAGAGGAATGTTAAATCTGAACTCTAAGGCTTGGTGAACCTGAGGCTGCAATGGAGGAAAGTACCAAGTAATTATTAGCACTGAAGTTGTGAAAATGTATGAATTCTTCCTCCAGCAACATGCTGTCACAGCTTTTTCCTGGCTACTTTTCCCAATTCCATCTAGGTTTAGAGCTGCCTACTTAAGGGGAATACCTGATTTAAAAACAAAGTAATTTCTGAATCCAGTTGACAAAAAAAGTATTTAGAAGTTGTAGGAGGATTGCTTGGGAGGTCACACTGTAACACTTAGATGGATCTCAGTGCTTGCAGAGACTGGGAGCAGACTTTCTCTCCAAGGACCCTTAGCTGAATTTACACCTAGGCAAGATGTGTTTGAAAGGCCATACATATTTGGGCCATCTCCATATTCAGTGTATGCTACAGGGTTTTGTAGAGCGACCACAGCTGATCAATTGGGTTCACATCTTCCAGTGCCCCTTCTGTAAGCCTTTGATGCTAATATGATGCTCTAATGAGAGATTGGTGTGGCAACAGAAGTCCTTTATTTTCAGGTTTGACCTGAAACTTGAGAGGAGCCTATACTTTTAAAAAAACCCAATATACTAGGAAGTAGCCATATTACAGATAAATATCTTTATTGAAGAGATTGTACAGCAGTTTTTAAATTACAATTAGTAACTAAAAGCCTTTCACAGACAATAGGTTTCCTTTGCTAAACCAAGGAGGACCTCTGTCTTTCTGCTTTGTCAGCTTTTGCCAAGTTTATTTGTGTAGTACAGGGTAACAGACTAAGGTCTCCTCAGGGGTTTATTCAGCTAGTGACTGTTAATTGAAAAACTCATTTCAAATAATCCCTATGAGTGAAATTAAGCTCCTGGTTGCGATGAAGTCATACATGACCAATTTCATTAAAAAATGAATCAGTAATACTTTCAATTTCTTTTTAAATGTCAGGTTTGGATGCTTGTTTTTTCATTAGCTATTATGACATAATGTTCCTGATAATTTAAGAAAGAATACTATTATTGCTTCTATAAAATAAAAGCAGGATCTAATTTTTATGACCTTATTTGCATCACAAGTTTCACAAAGACTGTGGCTGCCCTTTTTTATTTTCTATCCCAGCAAAACTGACAGAGTTCTCAATCTGTTTTAATCTTATTGTGAATTAATTTTTCCACCAATAAATATTTAGAATTTAATCTAGAGAGGCATTTTTTAACAATTCCAGCATAAGACAGAGTAGGGTACTTAGGATGATCCCTCAAAAACCTGTAAGGAGATCTCATGTCCTGAAGCAGTTTAATGACATGTAATTGTTTAGTAAACTTGAGCAGCAGTGCTTTCTTCTTCTCCTGACATGTTTTAAAACATATTAATTGCTGTACATTATGCATAGATTTAGTATCTAGTGTGATGTTACATGGCTGCTTTTTGTACCTTGCAGGTGAGAGATCAACAAAATTTGCTTTTTCAGGACCATAAATTATATAAAAGCCAGTACCATTCTAATTGCCATATTTTTTAATATAAAATCATGTGTTTATGCATACATAGTCAAAATAAAAGGGCATTTTCATAATTGCATTATCAAATAATCATGTTAGCAAAGACAGAAGTTGAAGATGCTGATTTCTCAGAAATTGGTTGCTTGGACTTCTGTGTACCAAGCTGCGCCCTCTGACAGCTCTCTGCACTTAACGCAGAACTAGTGAGGGAATTTTCAAACCAAATAGCTGAATTTTGACCAAAGTACATACTATTGAAATACAGGGTTTGTAACAAAATTCAGGTAACATTAATGTGCTATGCTGCCATTCCTGTGGTTAGTATGAAGTTCAGTCTAAACCACAAGCTCCTGTCAGCACAATTATCTAATAATAAAGATTTAATGGAGCTGGTTTGGATAGCTTTACCCAGTCCTTGGCATAAGTGTCATGCTGTGCCCTTTGAAATAGAGGCCAAAGGATTGATTCCTAAACAGGTCTTGTGGTGGATGCTGCTGCTGCACAGAAGCATGTGAATATCAGAATTTCTACCTGAGTTCAAGTATTGGTATGTGTCAGTATGGTCACAGGATATAGGGCTGATATGGTTTGCAGCTGCAAGCATTACTTGCAGATAAAGTAGTCTAGTCACTGTCCATTTAATTTTTTATGCTCTTGGAGAGAAGAGGCTGAATTAGGCATGGACACTATGGGCTCTCTGAATATATTTGATCAGTATGTATGTTGCAATAGGAAGCTGTTTTGCTTAAATGTAAATGCATTATGACTCCTAGCAAGGAAGACTTGGAAAAAGGCAAGAGAAAAGTTCAGTAAATATTATCAAGTAGATTACTGTTGTCAGTGATACACATCTGACTTGCCTAAGGCTTGCCTTTGGTAACTTCAAGGCTTGTAAAAATGACAGACTGAAGTGATTATCCTCCATGAATGAATGGATGAAGTGATGGAGATACTCCTGACTTAAAATTGTTTTGGTTATGTGGGGAGTAAGACAGATATCTCACTTCCTTTCCATGCAGAAGGTTGTGACATTCCCAACTTGCTAGTGCTGGGAAGACAGTATAGGCCCCTGGTCAGTAAACCTAATTAGAGAACTGCTCTGCTCCCCTGTCAGCTGCAGTGGTAGAGGCAATCTCATTAGTGTGTGACCTGCTGAATGCAGACAATGTTTGTGCCTTTTCAAGCTGCAATGCTTATTTTGCTGATAACGTATTCCTCACAATTATCCTTTTCTCCATCAATTTTATGGGTGTCTAGGGCTCTGGAATATTAGCTCTTCTTTAGTCTGTCACTGTTGAAAACATCTGGAAGAAATGCAGTGTGCCAGCCTGTGGCTCATGTGCAGCTGTTGCAGCTTCATTGTCACTGTCCAGTCTGTCTGTGCTGGGGATACAAATGCTCCCAGGTTGATAGGTGTAGGTGTGTGCAAAGGTTTTGCAGCGTTGAGGATCAAATTCAAATGTTGTGAACTTATTCCTACAGTTTGTTTTTGGATACTTGAAGCAGAAGTAGTCTTAGAATCATGCTGCAACTGGGCTTATTGAATATTTTGACATTTATTTCCAAATTTGACTTCAAAAATAACAGGAGGCATTTGCTAAAAGCACCTGATTCCTTAAAAAAAAACCCTCACAAGAACAAGAAAATAACCTATAAAAACCCCAAACAAAAACAATGCAGAAAAAAACACTAGAAGTAAGAGGTTTTATATACATTTTAACATTTCTCTAGTACTAACAGAGCTATTTTTACAAATTGCACAATGTTGTTGACACAGCAAGAATATACACTTTACACTTACAAAATGAAAAAACCCAAGATTCAAATTCCTCTTCTAATAGTAGCTCCTCTAGGGTGCTTTCTGTGTGAAAATCATACTGATATAATTCTTTTGTTTCTATTTTTTTATTTAGTTGGTTCTTTACTGAAGTGACAGAAAGTGGTATTTACAGAGCTAATTCAATTAAAAAATAGTGGATTAATTTCTTAGTGGATTAAAGAAATATAAAAATTTGAGAATTTCAGAGGGAAAAGATAAAATGTTATTAGTATCATAAGAAATATATGAACCAAAAGCAATTTTCTAGTAATTATTTATGTAATTATAATAGCCATATGCATTTTCACTACAAGCAGCAAAAATCACAGTTTCTTCTTCTGAAGTCTGTTTTCCAAGTTTTCAATAGCTCATTTCTCTGAGCTAATGGAGAACCAGTTTTGATAATGAAGTGTTCCAGAGATTCCTCCCTTGTAGGATACAGACTGCAGGTATGCTAAATTTGCTCTGGTTTTTCTCATGTGGTAGAAATTTATTAGTAGCTTAAAACAGGCACTAAAAAGTAAAATTAAAAAAAAAGAGATCCCAGAATTATACTTTTACCTGATATGTTAATTTGTTTTTTAAACAAATGCTTTTGAGGCAAATACCTTTCACATCTCCAAGAAAAACTTTGATTTTAATTTAAAATCTTGTTAATTTGACAGTATTGCTATTGGCTGCCAGTGATGAAAGAATTACTACTACTAGCAGTTCTGATCTCCTTTATTATATCTGCTTCTCTTATAAAATCAATTTTTATAAATGAATCAGGTTCATCAAAAAACTTTCTATTGCATATTGGAAAACTGTTCACTTAAACCTCATGTTCCCTCAGGTTTAGTATTTTTTATTTTACTTAGGTAGAAACATAGGTGGACTAAGCATAGCTGCATAAAAATGAGGTTTTTAGTCTGTATTTGTTGTCTAGCATGTCTGAATAACAAACACAGAAAATGGGAACCTTCAGAAGGTGAGCCACTCCCACTTCTTCTTTCCAATATCTGTAAGAAAAGCTCAAGTATAGACGCTAAAGATGGCTGAAATTTGTTAAAGTGACGCTGTCATTAGTGCTGGGCTCTTCATATTGGTATTTTCTGCATTTCCCGCCTAGGTTGAATTAAGATTGAGTAGAAGTAACACAGCTTGCTTTATCTTTCCAGAACAGACTGTTTGCCATGATGATTTCAGGGCAGTTAAACAGAGTAGCTCTTGTGTTGTGTTTTCAAGCTTTCTTGTGATGCTGAGCTATCTTTTGAATTTTGCCTGGTCTGTCTTGGCTTGTTTAGTAGAGCTGATGATATGTGCTGTGATGGTTTACAGACCAGACTTTTCCTCTCTTTCCACACTGTGAACACCATAAACAAGCAAACAAACAAGATGCTGCAGGTTATTAAAATAATTTTTAAAAACTCTTGACTCAAATGGAGCAAAAACATAGTGCCTGAATTCTTTAGTAAAAAGGAAAAACAATGCCAGGTCCAGGCAGATTTACTTGAAAGTGCCTGTTTATGAAAAGTAATCTTGCTGCTTTGCAGTTGTGTCTCAAAGTGGACTTTGAAGGTTTTTTTTATTGTTTTTTACCCATTGTGTAAGCTTTAACAAGATAACGTTATATTTTTAAGAAAAAAAAAAAATGATGCCTTTATTTAAATACGGGACCAAGCTTGCTTTTAAGAAAATGGGCTTTATCTTTCTTCCCCCTTCCATCCTCCCTCACCCCATTCTTTGTTAAAAACCGTACTCAGCCTAATAACTGTCTTGAATTTTCTGATGGGCATGTCTTCTGAAAAAATATTAGTGAGACCAAAATCCTTCTGAGAGAAGATGTCTCTTGCTTTATCGGAGGGACAAGTCGACTCCCTGAAAAGGCACCTTACCTGAAGCAGCTGGTGGGAGTTTGCCGCTGTCTGGTGTTACCTCTGTCTCCCTTCTGGGATGCAGAGGGCAATCCCAGAAGGTAACACTGCCACCTTGGGCTCCAGTGCTGTAAAAGCACAAGGAGGAGGTTCTGCTGAGAAAATAATTTTCTGATGCTGGAGAGCTGCTTCTTGTCTTAGGGTAGGGAAACACAAACCCTGATGTTCCTTCTAAAGCACAGTATCCCTTCTCCCAGACAGTTCAGCAATGATTCATTGCAATAAGATTTTCTTGCTCTAACTGTAATTGGTTTCTTCTGGATGCTTTGTGGTGCCTCTAAGAATTTGCTCCTCAGTGGATGCCTTCAAAGGAGTTCTAAAAGCTGTTTCATTTCCAGTAGCTCTGTAATTTAAGGAGTTTTATTTTCCTGTACCTTCTATAATTTCCTGTTTTACTGACTAAAAAAATATATTTTGCGTTTCTTCTCCTTAAACACATTCTTAGGTTATTTGTCTTCTGTCTGTATTAATTGATGTTTCAGCAAATGCAATGTAAATAGGCAGAGGTTTGTATGGTTCTGCTTTCTAAGAGGTTTCACCCACAGGAAAAAAAAAAAGGTGTTTTTATAGTGAATTGTCCCATATATACTTTGGGTGATAGATTCCTCTGCCAATCCCATAGTGTATTAAAAAAAAAGCAAACTAACACATCAAGATTTTTTTTTTGTTAGACCCAGAATTATGTCTCATCATACTGCTCCAATAGCTAAGTGTGCATCTAATACTTCCCTAATTATTAAGAAGATATGGGAAAAAGTAAGGATTACCATGTCCTTCTTATCCTGCCAAACAGCCCTCACATGTATGACTAGAATATAGAGGGTTGCACCACTTCAACTTCATGTTGAAGACATTTAAAAATCAAATCAAATTCACCAGCATAATTCTTCTAAATTTTGCATACATATTTTTTCACCACTTGTTACTTGCACTGATCTGGTTGTTATTTGTAGCTGTGAATGATCAAGGACAAAATAAATGAGCTGTCTGCAGGGCAAAGTAATTATGGGAGGGGTGTGCACCTGATGCAGCTGGGGAAAAGAAATAAAATTTTAAAGGTCAGATATCTAATTAAAGATACCAGTTGCCTCTAAAAACTGGGGAAAACACACCTTTCCTCTGCATAGTAAAGCATTCTCTCCAATTACTGTGGGTAAAAGAACATAAATTATTTCCTTTCATAAAATAAGATGTTTTTCATACACTGTATGTAAATGATCCTTGGAAATTGCCTCATCTTATTTAAAGGAGCCTAGGCATGGATTCTGTATTTACCTAAATCATACTCATATATATATGTATTTGTGTTATATAGAAATAAAAAATACAATATGAGTAGTATAAAAACATTCTGCACAAATCTTATGCAATCTATTCCATGGCTTTATTTTTCCTAATTATTATGCCTAATTATGCAATTATAAAGAAAGTGAGCTACACCCTTGTAGCTGGAGTGGTGTGCTACCGTAAGAATATGTATCTGAAACAAGAGACCTTAGATACATTTTAAAGAAAGAATGAGTACTAACAATGGAATATGAAAAAGGTGTTTGTTCTATATTTTGGGACTTGTATATTTCAGGCAACTGCAAGAAAAATTCTGAATTAGTAATGAGGAGTTCTGACCGATGGCTTGTGAAGCAGTCTCAAGGGAGTTAATAAACCATTAATGTGATGTTCATTTTTCTTATGCTGGTCATCTTTTCACTTGAGTGCCCGAGACAGTCTGTCCCTATGTCACTTCAATAAACAGCATGTTTTATTCATTCTCTTAAAGAATAAAGGCATTATGGTTGCTCTTATATGCAACAAGGGTGGTGGAGTGGTGATATTTAAAACGTTTTTTACAGTGATGGAGATGTTCAGTCACATTTGTGTTATTAGGTAAATACTACAAGACCTCTAGCCTATAGCTTGAAATGAGTTATGTTCATGGGTAGAATAGCAAGTTGGCTTCTTGTGGTAGAATGGCAGGGTAACTGTTTATGGGAGATCTTTGCAGAATTCAAATGTTTTCCGCCTGTCCTAGAAGAGATTGATCTATGGTTATAGTTACTAATTTTTTTTTTATGAAATAATTACTTTCCTGCCCAAGCATCTTAGTATAATCTAGCTCCTGCCTGTTACCTCAAATATAATCTTGTGCCCATTGCTTAACCAAATTATTAGCTATATTGCAAATACAAGAACTAATCTTCTCTCTTTGTAAAGCTGCATAAACAGCATGGATTTGCTTTGAGGACAAAGGGAAAAGAGTACTCCCCAAATCTGTTTACAGCAAGGAAATCTGCTCTATAGTTGCTATTATGCTCCAGGAGCTCCTGTGCCCCTTGCTGTGGCCTCAGGAATGCTTACATCTAGTGCCAGCAAGGCATTTAATTGTGCGCTTAACATTTAATTCAGCAAGATCTATACACGTAGTTAACTTCAACACTTGCTCACCACTGTTGGAAAGAGTGGTTTGCTCAACTGAGATTACAGGAGGAGAAGACAGATTGTCCTGATAAAGTAGATATACATGGATGCCTGCATCTATACCAACATCCAAGAGATCTTTTTTCGGCTCGGAAGCACTCATATCAAAACCACAGTGCTTCCTTTCCCTGATGTGCATAGCAGGGGAAAGAAAACAGCTCTTGCCTCTCTCTAGAAACCTCTCTTGTCGTTCCACATCCTGCATGTTTGTCAGGACCAGTGAGGGTACTGTGGAATTGCTTTTCTTCCTCTACTTCTTTCCACCATAGAGTGACTGGAATTGAGATATTATTTTTTCCGTATGGCCTCATGCCCTTGATGCTGCCAAAGATAAGTGTGGAAGGAAGGCTGTAGTGACCCACTACAAATTATATGATTTCTGTTATTCTCTCAGAAAATGTCAAGTCTCAACACTGTACAGTCTCAACATCACAATTTCACAGATGCTCACTCAGTGCCCGTCCATTTCTGTAGTTAACATTTGTAGGATAGAGCTTACTGCTTAAATTATTAACAAAAAACTCAAATTAACAGCAGCCAACCTGCATTGACTTACAGTCTAATGCAGCTCCACCTCAGCTGCCACATTTTCCCTCGGGATTCACCTGAGCTGCTACTATAGTCAGCTCCCTGCCGAGCATGGAAAACCACAGCCACGGAGATTTCTGACAAGGTAAAGGCTTCAAAAGAAGATGAAGTGTAAGGGATGCCACACAGTTAATAATTGGGATGGAAGCATATGGTCATTTTTTATGATAGACAGAGGCTTCTAGCTGACTCCTTTAAGGATTTCTGCTGTTCTTGTGAAAAGACCTGTGAAAGAGAATCAGCATTCAGCTGGCAGAAATTTTTATGTGATACAACATTAAATACTGTAATTCATTGCTGGTTAACTTATTTTCTTGTATTTATTTATCATTGGTGTAAGTGGAACATTTGAATGCCTCATATTTTCTAATTAGAGAGTTTATGCATCAGAATTCAAATGTAAGTTATAGTTTGCATTTTGTTGGCCAATTATTCAGAAACTATGCCCAGTCTAACAGCTTTCCTACTGGATCATCCTGTATTAATACACACACATCTTAGGAGCAAGCTGTCTGCTCGTTTTGCAGTGCTGCAAGGAGTAGGTTTGAATCCTGGACAAGCTGGCACCAGAAAGTTGGAAGGAATTCAGAGAAAGACAGCAATGATGATTAAAGATTAGATTTCATGAAGACTTACTGACAACCAATTATATAGAATTCATCCACATGATGAAATAGCAATATGCCAGTGCAGAATTATCCTCACAGGAGAAAGGTGAGAATCACTAATGAAGAAGATCAATTTCCAGTCCTCAGCACCCCCCATCCCCTCCCAAAAAAACCCCAAAAAACAGTGTCAAGCCCTGTGGAGTACGCCACTGCTTTCCAAGTCTACAGAAACAGCTTGCTAGAAAGCAGTACGATTGGCAGGAGGCAGTGTCCTTGTCTATGTTACTTTGTATAATCAACTTAATGTTACTTAATTTATAGTTGAATTCTCATGCCCATTGCTGTTTCACACTTATTTCCTCTCACATATTCTGAGAGTGAAGTTCATGGTAGATTAGCTACTCAGTGTGCACTGTGATTGCCTGCTGCATAATTCACAAATGTCAAACGAGTAGACAGTCAGTGTAGTGGAGTTTTAAGCAATCAGTTGGAAATTGGAAGCTGGAGTCCCTCAAACCTTGCAAAACTTGATCAGGAAAAAAAAAGAAAAAAAAAAAAAAGAAAAAGCTTTGTGCAGCTATTAAATACCTCCAGGATAACAGGATTTGACTGATTAGGTGCTTGAGCCCTCAGAAGTATTGAGTGTTTGTGTTGGGTTTTCTGAATGGATTAGAACAAGTACATAGGATCTTGAAAATCATAGTGTAACCACAAGCTCAGTAAGTTGTTGTATTGCATCTGGCTTTAAGCAGTAAGTAACAGAACATTGCTTGGTTTTGACAGAGCCTACAGGGTATAGATGGAAGATCCTGTAGATTTTACTTCTAGGAACCAAACTCCCCAGTGACAACTTGTGCTCTCAGTCTAGGCTCTTCCAACCTGCAAATGAAGTCTGCAATGGAGGCTATCCCCCTGCAACCCCAATCAGCATATAAGTAGGTTTTTTTTCTCTACTCAATAGAGTCTCAAAAATTAAAAATGAAGGGTTTTACTTTTTTTTTCAAATTCTAAGATGTTTTTTACTTTGCTTTCATTGTGAATAGGTTGCATATCTCTGAACTGTAGAAAAAACTTGCACATTTCTGCCTTCGTAAAAGCTCATTTTCATGCACATCCATTTCCTAAGGGATACCTCTTTTTAATAACTATATTAGAGTGCTGATCACAAGCCCTAGTGAAGATGAAAAATGTGCTTTGCTTGTTTGTCTTTTTTTAAGAATATGGTCTGAAGGAAGCTAGCAAGTGAATGATCGCTGATGAAAATGTATAATTAGCCCAGATATCCTTGCTTATGTGAGATTTGGCAAAAATAAAAAGTCTCAGCTTTGGAAAAGTAATGGGCTGTCTGTAACCCACTCGACAACAACTGCCATTGCAGATGAAGACAGCACATCTTCTTGCTTGCAAGTTTCTGCTCTGCTTGTATTATATTCAGCTATCCTCCTCCGATTGTCATATTAGCAATGCATACCTTCATTTCTTCTTTTTAAACTTGTGAAATATGAAGCACATTCTCTAAGTAGCTGATAATCAAACAGCATGGGGAAGTGAAAAATCTAAATACTGAACCTCATGATAGAACAAAAAAATATTTAAAAAGGAAAAAATGCAGCGAGGAAAGAGCACAGTAATAAGCTTTTAGCTGTTTTACAGACATTCTCAGAAGCATGTTAGCATTAGCCTAACGCCTGTGTACACATACCAGATTTCCTCTTGAGCACTGCATAGATGCCCATGAAAACAGGCATGACTGAAAAACAAAAGCCAATGAAGAGCTACAAAGGGAGCATGGAACAATCCCATTTTTGCTGGTTAAGTGATTTAAAGCATGAAAGAGGAAACTGAAACTATAATAAGGTGAAAGACATGCATGAAGTAGCAAAGAATATTTCAGAATGCTAACAGTGATGAGTAGGCTAAATGAATATTTCAAGCAACAAAAGAAACAACCTTTAAAAATCTGCCTCTTTAACATGGTTTCCTGTAATTATTTAATCTGACCAAGATAATCCACTCAATGAATGCTCACCAAATTGCAGTTAATGTCAAATACCATTTAAATAAAATCTTGAGTATTTGAATTTAGGATTTCTTGTCTGTCTTACTAGTTACTTATGCCACCAGTAGTGCTCAGAGTCTAATGATTTTTTACACAAATTTTATAGTACTTCAAAACAAGGTTTATTCTTTAGCTGTGGAAACTGTTTTGGCAATAAATAGTTATACGAAACCAGCATCCAGTGATTCAAAGTAGCCTTCTTCAAGAAATATTAAACAAAAATCATAAATCATACTTGATTCCTTTTGCCTTCTTCTAATTTTTCAAACATGAAGAAGCACTCTCCATTTCACCAAGCCAAACAATCCAGTTGCACTGAATAAACACTTGATTAAAACCTTAATATCTAATTCACTTTGTGAGAGGGGGAGAGGCTAAAAAATAAGCCTGGTTTCTAAATCTTTAGATCTACAGATCAGTGCTTAGCTGTCAATGTGAGCTGCATCTTAAATAGACAGGAAGGACTTGATTATCTACAGTGTCTGCTTTGTATGATAAAAGAGATCATTTGACCTAGCTAGAATGTGTTCCTGAGACACAGAAGATGAGTGTTGTTTTAATGGCCTTCAAAATTAAAAATGAAATGCAAGTGATGTGAAAAGTACAGTAGTCCTTGCTTGTAAGTAAGCTCTCAGTATTGTCATTGTCACTGTAGCTGACTTGACTTAAAACAGAAGGGAATACTGGAAAGCTAAGGTCAGAATAACAGCAAGGAAATTTACAAGTCTTACACTGGATAATGGAGATCATAACTACAGCATTAGAAGATTTAGTTGGCAGTGCTGGCTAATGAATAGGCTGGTTTTATACTTAAACCACTAAACAGCAGGATGGCCAAGCGTAAATTTTGTGCAGTGTTTATTGTGTCCTCTGAATTCCACTGTGGGGAATTCAGGATAAAATCGTTCAACTTTATATGTGACATATTTAAAAAGCTTGGAGATTTGCATATATTTTCCTATGACCCCCTCTATGGCTAATAATCTCTCTTTTGTGGAAAATGGGCACAGGGAGTCTCCTCTGACTTTTCCTCTGCAGTGTGTTTATGCTACCTTCCTCTTCTAGGGAGATGCCTTCTCACCCTCTTTTCAGGACTGGTAGTAGATTCCTTAAAGAAAGATGTGTGGAGGTGTTTTGCTCCTGGGCCACTTTCATTAAATACACCATCCTTGGCTCTAATTTATTTATCAAGGTATAGTCCCTAAACACAAGGCCCCCAAAACAAATGGGTTTAATTTGCTCAAGTTGGAACAGGTGTGACATGTGAGATGTCCTAATACTTTACATTTGTGCTTCTTAGCCCATGTTTTACTTTATCTAATTGATAATTGTTTTTATTTCACTACAGTACATAGTGTGACGCTGTAATGTCATCTGCCTTGGTCATTAAAGAACTTCAGTGCTGGAATATGCTTGACAGACATGGAAATAATACTTACATCCATTAGATCTGTTCAACTTATGGTTAATTTTAAATGTTTGCTCTCTTGAAAGACTTTGCTTTTTTAAATGTGTACCCACTGTATTTTACTTTCACAGCTGCTCCCTTTTTTACCTCTGCTGTATATTGGTGACTTTGTATTTATATTTTCTTGCCCTTTATTTTCCCTTCCTGCTCATTCTGTCCCCCTGTATTTAAAGAAGAAAACAATTCCAGCAAATCAGAGCAGAGGTGCAGGCTCCATATTTGAATCCTTAAAATGTGACAGAACTTCTGGGAACTTATTATTAGGTCACTTCTCCATTCATTAATATATATTAGAATTCTTAATTTGGTAGTCTTTTCTTTTTCCTTTCTTCTTCTTATGTCCTGTCCTAATGTCTGTCATAGTTTACCATCAAGATGGGTCCTTTTCGTCGTGAGGCAGTGACTGATGGTCAGTGGTCACACTGTTCCCTTTCTCCCACTGCAAAAACGTGGGCAATCTCTCACTATTGCCTAGTGCCACACATGAGAACTTGTGTGCTAGATTTATCAATACTGTGATGTAGCCTTGTTTCAGGCCATGAACAGTGATGAATGTTGTACTAGTAGAAAACACTGAAAAATCAGCTTCTTAAACCTTTTTTGGGTATTTTTTTTTGTAATGAAATAGTGGAGGGTCCTCTTCAACTGTGGCTTTTTGATTAAAGATGTGGCCATGGAGAAACTGTCCCTCCAAAACATGGATAATTGGCTATTATTCTCTCCACTTCCAACCCATCATTATAACATAAAAAATCTCAGGCAGTGCTGCTGTAATGTCTTTCCTTTTATGAAGTGTGCAATGATTAATCCATAAATGTATAACTTGATTTTTGGGATGTCAGGTGTATATGTCCCCTTAGTTTTACTTAATTCTCATCGGGTGACAATTAATACTTTAAGACTGAGACATTTTTATTGAGTTAAACTGATTTACAATGTGATGTAGCATTCAGATACAAACCTCTGGGCAGAGAGATGCTCTGCCTTGTTTTGCCAGTGTCTGTATTTTTGTGTCCTGCAGTGAGAGCTCAGCCAGGCTCCCCTCTCTGCATTTCCTAACACATAATCTATGTTTACATGGCATAAAATATTTTTGACATCTTACCTTGTCAATGTCAACCAATGTGAGTGCAAAGAATGAGGAGGAAAAAAGGGAACAGATGTCTTTTCTGAGATTGCAGATGCCTGAAGTGTAGATGCTTGTATGACCTTTCCATGTATTCCAAAGGTCCTGTGCAGGTACCCACTCTAGAACACAAGTGAACACAAGTAGGTGGCCATGTACTCAAATGATGACAAAGCAGAGATGGAAAAAAAAGAACTTTGTTGGCCAGAACTTTGTTGGCCAGAACTTTTTTTTTCTTAATTAAGCCTGGTGAATTTAGTGAATCTCATTATCCTAACAGTTCAATGGGGACTGAAGGAGATTACTCAGCATTCTGTAAGAATGCATTTTTAATGTATACATACAGTCAGCTAAAGTCAGGTTTTGTTATCTGCAATTTTCAGTATAATCTGCAGAATAGTGCTTGGATAAGTGCAGAAGCACACAGGGTCTGGAAAATGGTGAATAAACAACAGAAGAAAGTTAATTGATACTGAAAATAATAGTTTTAATGAACAGGCATTTGTTAAATAAGTATCACTTAGCGTACCCACTGATTTTCTTGTCTAAGACTAAATAAATGCCTAGGTTCTGTGTGTTCTTTTTAATTCTAAAAAATACATAGTCATGTCCTGAATCAATGTTGATATCTATGTGCATATATACATTAACTTAGACAATGTGGTGATAACATCTTTTGGTACAGTGATCCCAAAATTTGCATTCCAAATCAGAGTCAAATTAGGATTTGCAGCAGACTCCAGATAGAAGATAGAAATTGAATCTGAAAATGAGAGCATTGCAGGTGACTTTGGGAGACCCATGGTCAAAAGAAGGTGGTGGCAAGGCTCAAGAGAAGCAGAGCTGAGGGCAGGAGTGGTGTTCTGCCCTGAGAATACTGTCCAGTGCTGCCAAAGGGCAGGAGGGCTCAGGGAACCATATCACCAAAAACCATAGCTCATAGCAGATAAATCTCATGGGCTGCCCAAGCTGCCTCTTCCATACAATCAATACAGCCTGACTCTGAGCAAGAAAGACTGAACATAAATCACCAGGCTTTCTTCCAGCCTCCAATTTAGCTGGAAAATCACTGTCCCACGCTTGTTATAGCTTTTGCAATTCTTGTTTTGTGTGTCTGGACTCTTGCTGCACGATCTTGTTGAATAACTCTCTACCCCTCTGGAGGGCATCAGAAGTGAAAATATTGATTAAAATTTGCAAGGCTAATTAACCATTTTAACCTATTGTGCTCAGTGATGTTTTTTCTTTTTCTTTATTTTTCTTTTTCCTTTCATGGAATGTGTGATTATATATCTTCAAGGTACATCCTTCAAGAGCAAGTTAGGAGCTGACAAAAAATGGCTTTTACCTTTTCTTTTATGTATGTTATTCCTGCTTGCTGTTCTGTTCTGGCCTATTGTTATTCTTCAGATTTCATCCCTGATCTTTTGAATACAGTAAGGTACAAAGTGATACAAATTTTCACTCTAAAATGTGTGGCAGCACTAGAAGGATGTAATTTATTGTGTACCAATTGCTGTCCAATAGTATTGACTGATTGATTTGGGAGAGCTTGTTGCTTAATTTATAGGTGCAAATGCTATAGTTGACCTGAAGATTACAAATTTAAGTGTCAGACATATTGCTAATGAGACAGAACGCCCCACAGGAAGACTTTAATGATAGACTTTGATAACAGGCTCTTGCAAATGAATTCTTAGACTGTGGAAATGTTAACTCATCAGTGTATGAACCTTTGTGTTTGTTGCTGAGTATTATCTGGAATTATGAAATTATCTTATTGTAGGGCAAGAATTCTGCATATTGAAGATATTGCATGGATGGATTCAATATCTTACATATTTGAAGTAGAACATTGCAAGGCCACAAATGAATTCAGCATGTCAAGAGTAACCTCAGATGTACAAAGAGGAATACAATGCTCAGGATAAGAAATTTAGTAGCATATAATTTCCTTTCTTCTTTTTCTCCTTTAAGATGCCTTAACCAGGTAGATATGAATAGCTCAGAAGCTATGCTGATATTTTTTCTGTCTTTCAGAGACATCTCCATAAAATAATAATTAAAAATAACAAATATTAAATATGCCTATAATATCTAAAACTTTGTTACAGAGTAGGATTAAAAAAAATCTGAACAGTTGATAGTATATTAAATATACATACCCTGTGAAATGGTCTCTATATCGTATAGTGTTTCCTCTCATGGAAGTTTGAGAAGCTTAGTTTCTACCCATGGATATCTTTGTATTTAAATGAAAGATAATATCTTATATATATTTCTGTATGGAGCTGGATTTTATTCTGTAAAGCAACCTTTAATTATGAAAACACGTTCACCAGCTTACGGGTGTCTCAATTTTCTCTCGTCGTCTTGGTTTGTTTTCTACCTCCTCATCCCTCCTCCCCCAGATTGTAAAAATAAATAAAGGATGAGCTTCTGGTGTTTTCTATAGAAAGTCAAGCTTCACTGACACGGAGTAATTTCTTCTACAGCTCACATGCACTTTGAATTTAAAATTTAATCTGTTCAAATCAGCTTGCATTACCAGGGAATTGTGCTTAGCATGTTCCATGAATGATTCAGTAGATCTTAATAGCTACCTTAGTAATTTCTTCTGAATCATTGAAAGAGATCACATTAGTAAACATCACTAGTAAGTGCTAAGTACATTTTTCATAGAATTGTATTTCTCGAGTACTGTTGATTCCAATATCTCTTGTGTAGCTTTCTCAACACAGAGTTGTATGTTGCACCTTAGATTTATTGTGCTTGTAAAGAAGAATACATGATTTAAAAAAAATTTTTTCTACTCTCTGCAACTAAAACAAACAGTGTCCCAGCACAACCACCATGGCATTGTGCTGGCTAGCTCACACAGAGTGCCACGCTCCAAGGACCAACTCAAAAATATATGTACCTCTGGTTTCCATGTGGAGCCTATTTTACATTGTACTTACCACATATGCTGCTTCTGATTTCTGGGAAGACAGAGTGCTATTAGCCATTGGAGGAATAAAAATAACACTTGAAAGAAATATGTATTAAGGAAGGTGGATGTTTCATAAACTTTGTCACAATGACTTTGAAGTAGCTCCTAACTCAGCAGTAAGAAAGTGGAGGGATTTTTCTTAATTATGGTTCTCTTGAATATTTAAATTATGAATGAAGAATGCCATTGTTCCTTGAATAATGGTAATAATTATTTAAATTCAGTCCCATTAATAAAAAAAAACAGAAAGAATAAATATTTTCACTTTCAAAAGCTTCATTAAACTGCATACTCACAGTTGTCACATATTAATGATATTTAATATCTTCACTGTTATTTTGAATTTGTAGAAAACCTAATACAAGAAACTTTTAAGAGTTTTTAATTTAAGAAAAATATATGCCACTATGAAGGAATAAAATGTGTTTTATTATCATCTATTATTTGGATGTTTTCAATTAACTGTTTCAAGTGTGATTTTAGCATTATTATTGACTAAATTCATGAGCCATAAAGCTACAAGAACACAGAATGGATAACTATAAATTTAAAGCCTAGGAGTGTCAGTAAAACTACTTATATATCTTTTGAATATTTTTTGCTTAGAGTAATTGCAAAAAAAATTAACTTAAAAACCCAAACACATTTCTTTTTCAAGTGTGAGATGGGAGGACAAGGATCCCAAACCTGAGGACAGAGCTCAGTCGTGTCTGTGCAGAATTACCTGTGGTCACCAGTGAGCAGAGTCAGAAGACTGAGACAGGGCACAATGAATCTCTCTACTGTTCTGCAGAGCATCAATATATGTAGCTATTTTTGCAGTCTCATAAATATCCATCATTCATAACAGTCCTGTTTTGAATTTCATAGTTCTTGTGATTTTGTAGGATCCCAGAATGCAATTCAAAGTATGCAGAAGTAGGTGCATAAAGGATTCTGACACGTGCACACCTCTGGCATACATCAGCCTGTACAAATAGAAACAGGGAAGAAACTCTGGCAAGGATTTCTCCCAAACTTCCTACAGATGAACAATCAGGACATGCGTGTCTGTTGTGACATGGGATTCTTCTCGCTCTGGAAAGTTGTTCTGTGGATAGAGACTGCACAGTTTTGTGGTTGTCCTCTTACACAACTCTCAATTAATTTAGGCTTGTGCAAAAGTGGTTTTGTCCTTGTGATAATGTCTATGTTTTGGGGTTTGGTAGTGAGAATACATCCAGGTAATGAGTACTGCTCCTATGACTTATGGTTTGGAAGATCTGGCTCTAATGCATGACAATGCATTAATTGGGCACATAAGCAGGGTGAATTAAGGTGGGACAAATAGACATAATTCTGACATTTCCTAAAATTTTTAGTGTTTGACTTTGCAACTACAATATTTTTATTAGTATAGCCTTTGGTTAAACCAGAAAAAATCTTTTTTGGACATGTTTGGAAGCTGTTAGAAGATATTTGTGCATGTCAGGTGTGAATTTTCCTCATGAACAGGAGCTCAAACTAAACTACAGGAGTAAAAATTGGCCTTGATTTTGAGATGTAAATAGAAATTTGAGTTAAATGTGTCAGCTGACACTCAAGAAAGTCTGCCCTTTTCTAAAAGAGATCCATTGTATTTAGCTTAAAACCAGGCACTATATTTCATCTTTTCTCAGGAATTTCTTACTTTTTTAGTTTCTATCTTAATTCCAGACAATAAAAATAGTGTGCTTTTCAAGTAAAATTCCTCATGTAGCTGTATAAACAGGATTATATTTAACTTTGTCTCTGGAAAGCTTATGCTGGAAACCATTGATTTATATAGGCATAATAAAGGTTAATGTAAGCAGCAACAACATTTATCTCTGACCATAAGGAGTCATCACTTTTTTTCAATACCAATATATACCCATATTGTTGACATAGTAGTAAATCAAAGACTTCAATAAGGATTGGATTGGAACAGAGATCTGTACTGGAGTACAAAAATTTGCTACTTTTGGAGGAACAAAATAAAATCACAGTATCAACAAGGTTTATGACAATATATAGGCACAAAATAACGTGCAAGCAGATCTTTTGCCTTCTCTTCCTATATTGTAAGCCATTGCAAGGGAGTTTTTGTATAGCAGAATACAAAAAAAGAGTGTTTAAGTGTGGAGGCTGTATTGTCAACAAAGAATTTTGTTTTAGTTGAAAAAAAAAGACATAATTTCAACAATATTTCTTGAAGTTTTTTTTTTTAAAGTGGGTCAGTTTTGAACTAAAAATGCTTTTCCAGAACAAAAGGTTGAAACATTCTGTTTAGAAAATTACTTCTAAAAAGTCAAAAAGCTACCCCAGGATTTTCATTCAGCCAGAATTCTTTGCCAAATCTGACTTGAAATTGTGAGTAATTTGGCCGCGTCCAAAAAAAGCATTTTTAGTTAAACTTACTCTCAGCCAATAAATTGTTTCCAGCTCTGTTATTGTGTCCTTACTGTTAGCAGAATGGAGACTGTTAAAGCCAAGAAAAACATCTCTCTGTATTCTTCTAGGCCACTTAAAACATGTAGGGCATCACAGCCTGCAAAAATACCTTAATAATGTTGTTTAAGGAACAGTTGCAATTAGTTTTGATTGCTGTATATAAAACTAATCAGAAGTAGTGCCAAGTGAGAGCTTATACATACACAAACCTTTTCAGTGTTTCAAATATGCTGAAGCAGGCATGAAAAGCATGAAAGATAAAGGAGAATTTGGGGGTTTTACAACCACATTCATTTTCAGAACAGATGCAGGGGCTTTCTTTTTTGTTTGTTTTTATCAAAAATGTTTCATCTACAATGAAAGAGCTGCTTTTTCAAATGGCATTTTTTAAGGTAATTAGCTTGTGATATTTCTATACTTCTTGTTGATATTTCAGAAATATTTCTAAATAATTCAGCATTTATTGTTTTCAAAGTACTAAGACTAGTTTTTTTTCCATGCATCTATTTCACAGTAATAAATTACATGTTACATTATCAGCATATAAATTCTGTTTCATTTATTTGGAATGATTGCAGGCACTGTGGAATTGAATGCACCTGCTCATTCTTCTCTCTCACACTCCCTTGCATGTGAGCTCATAATTAGCACATTTTTATCATTCGTTGTCCATAATATCAGAAGTTCTCTGTACAATGATGCCTTGAGTCATACCCCTTCATCTTGGAGCTCCTGGTGGCATGGGAAGAGCCCCCATGTCCCTGAGGAGCAGTGCTGCAGGAGTAGCTGCTCCTCATGGGGTCTGTGGTGCCAAGCCCCTCACTTCTTGGCCTTGCTAGTGGGTGCCTGCGTCATGTAGTGCTGGCAATCAGAACATGCCTTTAACATGTTTATCTTGCATTTCTATCAACCAGCACGTATTTTGAGTGGCCTGTGGTTCCCCTTTTCAGTCAGATAGCTTGAGGATTACTGTAGCAAGAGCAGAAGCTTGTGGTATTGGAATGAATTCCTTTGTTTTTGAAGGAGCATATGCAGCTATCAGCCTGAGATGCAGTTTGGCAGAAAATGTTACGAAAAGTCTGACCTTGGGAAAGTATATTCTTACATGTGGTGTCTGAGATTGATATCACTTTGAGGTAATGAGCTGTGTGCTACATTTTCAAAGGAATAACTCTCATTTTAGACATTTATGTAAAAAATGTTGCATGTCATTTCTTTTCCAGCTCACAAGAAAGAGAGGGGAGATGTAAGGTTCAGAGAACTGTAATTTAATTGTGATTGTCACCTCTTCCCTTCTTGTTGGGAGGAACTCCGAGCCGTTAGCAACTGAAAATTAATTATTCTCTTGCCAACTGTCTATTGTATATAAAATAATTTAGCAATTGTGCTTCAGTTTTCAGTGCCAGGTTATCCTCATGACCCATAGAGTGATCCCAGTTGGTCTAAATTGTCAATTGTCCATATAGTTTGGATGTTTAGAGAGAAGAAAACAGAGGCAAAGAACTGACCTGGGCACAAAATGATGGGTTTGTCATCTCTCTTCATCACAGAAATTACAGGATGCTGTTGAGGAATACTAAGCCATTGTTCTCTTTTGATCCCTTTGAACTGACCAAAAGTAATGAGCTTCTTAGTTTTCATAATTTCATAATTTCTTAAGCAATTTTGATTATACTTCTTTAGTACTCCTATTTATTAAAAAAAATAGGTTTTTTGCTTGCAACAGTAAATGTTTGTGAAATGTCAGCACCCCAAAGATGTTAAGTTACTTTGCTGCTGGGCTAATTATTTAGTCATGTTGAAAATAAGGAATCTTGCTTATTAAAAATAAATGAGATTTTTCATTGACTTCAGTTTGCTGAGCAAAAGATCATATCATTGTATTTCTCACCAAAGAAAACACATGCTTTATTCAAATTTTACTTTTTTTAGCCTCTAGCGGCTTAGAAACATCAAAAGCTCTGTTCTTGAAACTGAGAAAGTTGTTTCTTTAAAAATAGTTTTATATGGTTTGAAAGAGTATTTAGAAGCAGAAAGAAGGCAAGAAAAAAAATTCAGACAATTATTTTTAGTCCTCCTCCTCAAAAACCCTTAGGCTCAAGGAATTTTAATGTATTTTACTTTTTCATTACCTGTACCTACAAAAACATTTTTATTTCATAGACTCAAAGGTGAGCTTCTACAGAGTAGCACTTAGTTTCTGATTTCAAGCCATGCTAAGAGTTATGAATTCTGTATTCTGGTACATAAAAGCAGATCTTTGAAGGGTCTTGATGAAGACAGTATTAGAAGCCTAGCACATAATCTGATCTATGCAAATCCATAGAGCAGTTTTTCTCTGCTGAAGGACAAGAGGCTCATTAGGGTACTTGAAGCTGGAATAACTTGATTAGTGTAAATACAAGCCATAAACTACGTCAGCTGAAAAAAGGTAAAAGCCTTGTTTTTCTAATACTGATTAGTTAGATATTTTTTCCTCAAGAATAGTTTTGCTTAAATTAATACAAGCTAAGGAACACTGGCAAAACACTTCCTTTATTACAGAGTCTTGTACTCACAGATGCAGACATAAATTCAGGATTCAAAAGTGGTTTTGGGAGGTTCTAAAATGTAGAAAAAGCAGCTTCATCCTGTCTTTCTAGTTGGGAATATGGGCAGGTGGTATGGAGAGTCAGGTGGGATTTGAGAATTACGAAGCCTGATTATGCACAGACATTTAAAAACTCAATTAATGTCATGAGTCATGGTTGGACATGCACAGTTACAGTCTGTGACCTCCTCCTTTTAGTTTCATCAGTTACTTCTGCCCATGTTAGCCTAGTCTACATCTTCAGTTATTAAAGAATAGTTATGTTTTCATTTCAAATAGAAAAAAATTCTGACAGACATCCTTTTTGGCACATTCCATAAGATGGTACATCTCTTTTTATAGAGCCAGCTTTATAAACATTAGAGATAACCTTATTGCTTTTAGAACCTTGATAGCAAGTGAATTTATACTTTGAGTGAAATTTCGGGGGCTTTTTGTAACAATTTATGTGTTTCATTATCCTTTCACAAATGTTACAAAATCCTGAAAATGAATATCAGGTTTTATAAAATCATTATATTATCAATTTTTCTTTTTTTTTTTAGATCCTGAGAAAGCACATTGTGAATTGTGCCTTGTACTGAAAACCATTGTGTTTTAAGAAAATAAAAGAAAAGAAATGGTTTCTATTGTTTGAAAGAGCTTTTAGGTTTGTGCTTCAGCTTTGCATGTTAATTACATTGAGATTCCTTCTTAGGTATGTTATATAATTAAGAATTATGTATGAGGACAGGTTAGCTTAACTATTATCAGTGTTTTTCAGAGGGCGTTTTTGCATTTCTGTAACTTCACTGTATTGCGTGTGGTATCTGCCACCTACTGGATATTGTCAGAATTGCCAGTTGTTTACAAACCCTTTAAAATAATCGCCAAGTGCCTTCATCCCCCACCTGCCTGTTACAGAAATGAGTGCAATGGGTATCCTTGCAAAGGTTAATGTATCAAAGGAAGGAGCCCACAATTCTCAGCCAGCCACTTTAGCTGTGTGTAGTGGTTTTAGATTGAAATCTGGGCAAGTATTAAGCAGTGTTTTATGCCCTGAATCATTCTAACAAATTGATTGTTGCTCTAAAAGAGTTATGCATTTTGACCAGGCAGTGAAAAGCAACATATGAAATAAAAGCAGTAAGCTATCAAAAAAATATGCAAACCAACCCAGGTGAGAAACATACACAAGTTGTTCTGGTGGGAGGACTGTGCTCATGTTACAGAAATAGTGGAGACATGGGGTGAAACCTTTTCAAAGTTAGGTATAACTGTTCTGAAAATAATTATCAGATTTTATGTGTAGCTGCTGATAAAAAGTGGGGTTTGATTTATTGAGTCTGAAAGTGAGTTAAAGTGCCTTGCCAAGTCCCTATAACTGCAGTGCCCTTTAGGCCCTGCCATAATTCATTCTTTCTTCTACATGCATTAATTTGCAATAACCTTTTCCCAAATAGAAATATGCTGAGTCTTGTGTGCTGCCCTTCACAGCCCTCTGTTGGTACTGGAAAAGTCTTTCTACCCTTGTTTTATGTCCCAGTCTCATGCATGCAAAATGACTACGTGCTGCCCTCTTGGCTCAAAATGACAAACAATTTCTTATGCGAAATAATAGTTGAATCTAGTTTTCAAATTAGGCTGCTACCTAATTAGAGCTTTCTTAGTGGAAAAATTCAAGTTCCAGCTTTCTCAGTCTCCTGGACTTCACCAGTATTTAATTCAATGTGGGCAAGATCTTTGTTTGCTTCTACTTAGTTTTTGCTTATTTTCATTTGTTGCTGTTAACAGGCTTAATTTTGTCTTTTGTCTAGTTTCCAGTATAAGCTGTTCTCTTTCATAAGATTTAAGCTCTAAATAAGATTTTAGATTTCATACATGAATTGCGTACAAGCTCAAAGATAATTGAAAGATGAGCTTTTTCAAGTCTGATGGGTAATGAAAAGGAAGCCTGGCCTTTATAGCAAAGCTTGTAGCTTGACATGATACAGCAGAAATTTCAAGCAGAAATGCATGAAAATTATGTCAGCTCTCAAGGCTGTCCCTTCAGATTTTCTTTCTCCAACTGCTGTTTCTCTTAAAGAGTTGCTCTGCGCAAGCTGTTGAAGTCCTCATGGCAGCCAGGAATTAATTCTTTTAAATCTTTCCAGAATATGTCTTCCTGGGGGAATTTCAGCTTCCAGTTCAGAAAGGCAAAATGCTGGGTTTTTCTCTGCAGTTTCCCGGTGTCAGTGTGCTGGCTGATGAGCTGAAGGAATTTTACACCCCACTAACTGCAAAAGATGGGGGGAAAAACTTCTGCCCTTGAGATTTGCCTGAGTGAACTCCGTTAATTTTTTTTAATGCAAAAAAGGAAGCTAATGTAAGACTAAGTGCCTTAAAGCCAAGCTATGTGTGTCTCTGTTAGTTTAAGCTTTTAAAGCTCTAGATATACATTCTGGATGAAGCATGGAAGGAGAATTAGGAAAAAATGTAATATAAAGAATAATAACTTTAAAGTGATTGGTATGTAATTGGAGCAGAACAAGTAAACTATGAAAAAGCTGCACTCAATACTCAGCAGTTCATTTCAGGCCACACAGTCAGAGTTACTGCTCTTGAAGAGATTCTAACCTGAGCCTACAAGAAAATTAAGCACTGTTCCATAAACATGGAATTGAAGTAAATATCATAAGGCAAAGCAATATTCAGGTCAGATTATAAAGTATATCCTAGACCAAATATTCCTTTAAGTTTCTGCAGTACAACTTCAAGCATTTTCTTCTTAGGGAAGATCTTACCTCTTGTTCATTGGGTAGAGTTCTAACACTTCAGGCTAAATAGAAGGCAAAAGTTCCTTAGAAAAGTGTGCAGCAGATCCCTGCTTTCTGACATGTGATTCATTTATGTGGCAGCTTCTAAAATGAGAGTTGGTTTGAATACACTTTTTCCAGAAGGTTTGGTTGCATTCTTCTTCACTTAAATGCAAAACAGAGTTCATCCCCAACCTTGTTAGCCAAGAGATGCACAACCATGAAATGTAAACAGTTTAAAATACAGAGGTTAGAGGGTGAAACCAGAAACATGTCAATTCCCAGCCCACATACTCTTCCTATCTCAGGGGGGTGAGACAGTCACTCAGAGTTGTATTTTGAAATCCTCTGGAATAGAAAAGCAGCTTCAGAAAAAAACCAAAACCACAGCTCAAAACCTGTTCTCAGAGGACTAGCCAATAAATATATATTTTATATACAGTCAACTCGCTCTCCATTAACACTTTTGATGTACCACATTAAAGCAAGTATATGGAATTAGGTTCACTTTCATGTTATATTTAACTGGTATTTCCTTTAAAAGGAATGTTTTCCCTCTTACCCTGTAAAAGTTAAGGGAGTCCATGCTTGTCTCCACTAACTCTTTTTCCATGTTGCAAACAACAAATACAATGATTAAAAGAGGTTTGAGTCACACCATCATATAATGAAGCATTTACAACTACCTTTTTAAAAAAAAAAATCCTACACTAAGGTTTATTTAATGACTTGATGCAAAGGACTGTTGTACTTTTGTTTGTGCCAATAGGCACTGGGAGATAAACTTGATAAAATATAAAACTGTACTCCTGGTAGAGCGTGAGCATCAGTTGCTAAAACTTGCTATTTTGTTTTCATCTGATTAAGGTGAAGTATCAGAGAAATAGATTTTATCTGATGTAGCTGAGATGAAAATGTCTAGGTAATGTCATCTGGGATTTGTTTATGTAATGAGTGTGGTACATTCAGAATAAACAATTATACAAGCCTAGACTGCATTCACAGAAATGGGTCCCTTCACCATGGATAGACAAGAGTTCTGACTTTGGCGTAAATAATTTTAATACAAAGCAAGGGAAAGAATCATGCAGTCCTGTAACCCATTTTTATGAAGTAGAAGGGTGGCAATTAGATGAAAAAGGGCTGTCATTTTGACAGTAGCAAAAAGTAGCAAATGTAAGGAAAGCAAATATTTATGTGACTTTTGAGGTAAACTGCATAGCTATTGAAAGGACCATTGTTAAAGTGGCCTGGAATTCACCGTGCTCCACCAATCACAGCTCAAGGGCTTATGCCTAAATGTGAAAAATTTGGAATTACTTTAGACTTTGAAACCAGGTATTATTTGTCTAATTAAAGTATGGTTGAGTAACTAGTACAACTGGCACAAAGACTGAAGGGTTTGGTATGTATTAGTATGGATGGCAAAGAGGATAGATAAAATCTACTTGGATCAACATAACTTACAAGAAAATGAGATAATGAAAACATACAGATTTTAATGTAGAATGTGGTATCTTTAGAGTTCTTAGAGAGAAAAGTACTTCTGAAATGGGGGTCAATATGGAAGATCAGTCCTTAGTTACAAATTTGAGAGTAAGTATTTCTAACAAAGGTGGATCCCAACGGTCTCAGAAATGAGAGCAGTGTTTCTCGCCACACTGCCAGTGAACCAGCAAAGAGAAACTTTTTACTTTTGATTCTGTTAAATTGTGAAGACATCGTAGAACTGTGAGCAGAAAAGATCCTCGGCTAATGTGGTCCCACATTGATACCATTTAAACGAAATGTAGACTTCTAACAGCTTTCATTTGTAACATAGCAAATTCTGGGGAATTAAGGAAGCTTCCCAACCAGATTGGTTAGGCTTGAGGGTTGGAGAACTTGGGTTTTTTTAGTCAAAACTGAAGGATTTAGAACTTTTATTCTCCCTCCCCTTTCTACCCCCCCCCCCACCCCCAAGAAAAAAAGAAGAAAAAGGTTTGTGTCTTAACAAAATAATATGAATATTTAAAAGAGATATCTAGATATGCAAAGAACTTGAGCAAGCAGTACTGAAATTCCATCTTAAAAGTCAGGAAGTACTGTAAATAAGTGAGATTCCTAAAGTGAAGCTGATTAAGAATTTTTCAGGAACTTATGAGAAATTGTGGTAAGTTCTTTAGTCACTTGAAAAGAGAGAGGAGAAAGATGGGAGATCATTACACTGTGACTGTGGCATCCTCATTAAAGGCAAAGTCAGTGTGATCTCACAACTCAGTGAATACTTTGAGTCACTCTTCAGTAAGGATATTGATGTTGAACAGGAGGCCAAAGGCCAAGTGACTAAATAGCTGGAATGAGTGTGTAAAATGGAAATTACCATACCCAAGAGGCACGAAGGACTGTATTCTCAGCAAATGGGCTGGAACCTTTTGTTCATAAGGTACAGAATGGGGTGAGGAGGAGGTGGGGGGCAAGTCTGGCGTATATGAAACTGCTTGCTTTGAGTTTTACTGACTATCAAGCCAAGGATGGCACTGGATGAACAAAAAGTGATGAGTGTTTCACAGATATTTTAAGAAAAAAATTAATTCAAGGAGCCATAAAACTTCATAAAATGCTCTATGAAATACTTCAGAAGAATGAATGTGGAGGTAAATGAATGATGAGCAAGAAAGTGACATGGATTTACCAAGGTAGGTTGTACCTTCTAGTCTTGACTAGATATTTGACCCTCTACTGAAGGATATGTAATAGACCACAAAATGT
Source organism: Camarhynchus parvulus (assembly GCF_901933205.1). Lineage (NCBI taxonomy): Eukaryota > Metazoa > Chordata > Aves > Passeriformes > Thraupidae > Camarhynchus > Camarhynchus parvulus. Next base: position 33,011,233 of record NC_044586.1, on the reverse strand, counting down.
GAATAGTCATCTGAGGAAGTATTTATTAAGACAGAGAAAGTTAAAATTAGTACATTATTAAAAAGATGTGTAAGGAACATTAATGAGGAAATCTCATACTAGGGTTTGAAGCAGATTGCTTGAAGGCTTGCTGTAGGATAGGTTTGAGGGTGGATCTTATTTAACATTCTCATTAATGACGGTGGCACAACAAGGTTTTTACCAGTGGCACTTGGAGATCAAAAAGTTGAGATGCGTCATCAAAGGAGGATCAAAACATCATGAAAGAGAGTCTCTAAGGTCCATGAAATAACATGAAATGGGGCAAACTGACTCTGCATTTATAATTTACGAGCTGCTTCATCAGGAAATAAAAGAAAAGAAAATTATACCTGTTGATCATAAGATGAATATAACCCCTAAGAGGGATGAAAAGCCTAATGTGATCCTCTGTCCAATGTTCAGTGAAAATAATGGCATAAAAACTTCCCGATCTGTGGTGTTGCTAGGTGTCATTTGGAATGCTGTTCTCATTTCTAGCCTTCATAGTGCACTTACTGGAATACAGCTAGAGGGCTGCTGGGATGGTCAGGAGAATGCTCAATTTATCTTGTCTATTTCACAACAGCTTGTCCAGCCAAGTGAATCAGAGGCTGAAAGGGGATATAATTTCTCTTTATGATAGGGAGGAATGAGCATTAGGGAAAAAGAAAAACTTAATGACTCTTCCAAGAAAGAAAATTCCACATAAAATGATCCTAAAAAAATCAGGGTTAGAAATTAGAACCATAAGAGAAATGAAGTTACGGAATAGTTTTCAAATTTATATACTTGGGGGAGGGTGGAATGATTTATTTCAAAATGGAGTAGGGTAGTAATCCATGAAAGGGATGTTGTGAAGTGCTTGATCTCCATCCTTTGAACAGAAAAACAAACAAAAAAGAGAAAATGTTGATTCACTTAAGTCACTGTTATATAATTTTTAAAAATGTGCATTTATTTCAGTAGGACTCTTATTTATACCTACACATGCAAGTCTTTTTCCCTGTTGCTTCTATAAATGAGTTTCTGCTTTAAATATTAAAATTTTGGCAGTTTTTACAAAGCACTCTAACTTTCTGTTTCTATAATCTTACGTTTATGTCCATATTCCTGTTTGTTTCTGGAAGTTCCATTTCTGTTATTTGAGTGCTTGTAAACTTAGTTGTTATGAATAAGGATGTAAACACCAAGAAGAGAGTGGAGTTATTTCATGTTGCCCTAGGAGAAAGCTGATAATAATAGGATAAAACTAAGCAAAGCAAGAGAGGTGAATACCAGAAAGCTGAGAAATCCCTATCATAGAAACATATAAAACTCCACTGGAAAAATCCCTAATATAAAATGTAGGGAAGAAAGATACAGTCCTGTGGAAATGAAAAATTGCACCACCTGATTTTTCGGTCCAATCTTGATTTTTTTTTTTCCCTTACTACTCTTCTCTTTTTTTACCAGTGCATTGCTATGTTATTACAGCGTACATTTCCATGTGGTGACCACTCATAACATTGTGAGCACTAAGATGACTAAACACAGCTTACTCATAACAAAATGTGACAGGAAGAGAGGAATTACACTGTAAGATCATCAGTTAAGCTACAACCAGCTTTACTGGTTCGACCACCCTGTTGCTCCTGATACATATTTTAATCATTAGTCGAGATACAAATGAAACAGCTATTTTCCCTTAAAATCTTAGAGTAAATCAGCCCTATAAGAAGTCATCAGTTTGTTGTCTTGCCCCTAAACCGTCAATACTTGTTTTTCTGAACCATTACTACTGCATGTCAGTGCTACTGTATGTCATTGTACTTTGTTCCTGTCTGCACACTGTCCTGTCCTTCCATTCTGCTTTATTTCCTTTCCTGGACTAATTCAGAATGAATGGATGAAACTAAGCTTAGTGGATTTTTGTTTTGTATTGATGTGGATTTTTCTGGCAGCTATTTTCATCTTATTTCAAATGTCTTGGCTTTGTTCTTATTTGGATTTTCTCTCTTGGCATGAATATTATACTATTATACTGGCTAGTTGATTTCCAAATCAAATAGTTTATGAAATAATTGAAGTAAAGTACTCTTATAATGCTGAAATACTTTGTACTGCACAATGACATTTGGAATGAGCATAATTGCCATTTCTGAATACTCCTTTGTTTTGGGAATAATTGTGGGTTTGAGATTTTTTCTCTATAATTTTTATAAAGCAAAGTAAAATCATATAAATGCTGGGAATTTTAAACTAAGTATTAGTTACCAAAAAGAAACTTGCATTGCAGCAATGTCAGCTTCCTGGTTTTATTCTGGTTTTGAGCATCGTGATTTCACCAATCTTCCCTTTAGCACTGTTTCTGAAGATCCTAGAAATAGTCAGGGGTCTTTCCACCAAAGCATGTTATTAATATCTGAGTGCTGCCTTTTCTTCTCAACGCTTTAAGCACGAAGCTGAGAACAGCCAGCACTAGCAGTTCACTTCCATCTTAGAACTCATCATAATCCCAGCAGGAGAAACTTCAGAGCAGACAAGAAAGAGCCTGAATGAAACCATGCAGATAGAGCACTTGGAGGAGAGACACAGGAAATGCTCAGAGCCCTGGCCTTTGCTCTCTGGGGTTTTTTTGTGTTATTATCTGATGGAAGTCTCATGTAAAATACATGCAGTTTTCAGGAAGCTGGGTCTGTCCTCTCACAGTTGAGTGTCCTGATCACAGGGTCAGGTTTTACTTGATCTGCACTTTAGCTGATCACGGTTTTTGCTTGCATGGTGGACTGGAGAAGAGAGTGCTGTGTACCTGCTGGTGGCCTGGAAGTGTAGGATAGTCCTGTGTGTTACAGGAGATCTAATTTTTGCTGTGCGAAATGAATACATCTGAGGCCTAGACCTCCCTTGCTCAGGAATCTGGTCTTCAGCCACAGTCTTGACCTTTGCTGTTTTGCAAGGATCTTTCTGAAGAATGGGAGTGCAACTCAAGCTTGTCTGGGTGAACCTTGGCAGGAAGAGAATTTTGTCCTTTCAGGACACACTCCCAGATGTCCTATTGAAAAAATTCAGAGACTTCTTGTTTAATTGAAATGTTCATAATGCATATATATTTATATTTTTTCTCTTCTTTCCACAATTTATTGACTAATGCAACACAGCATTTTTGGCCTCAAGCATACTCTGAAGATGGGGAAACTATTAGTCACTTTACACTAAGTAAAACCTGTGCAAAATGAATCCAGGCTGGCCAAGTTCTAACAAACTGAGGTCTGTATTCATAATGGTATATGTCTGGATTTGACACAAAATGAAATTGTCCTTAGAAAAAACGAAAAAGAAACCCAATGAAGTATTATACTATTGTGCATCTTTTTAAAAGCCATTTTTGTTAGAAATTGTGTACTTCGAAATGGAAAGCTATTTTATAGTATTATATAACTGTCTTAAAGAGCACTATGGAATTAGTGCCAGTAGAGGATAACAATAAAAGTTAAAACTGGGAAATTATGACACAATTATTTTATATGTTTGCATTTCACCTCTCTGTTTTTCTAAAAAAGTGCTGGTTTCATAAAAACATAGTTCTTTTTAATGCCTAGTGCTGCAGGTGGTTCTGAGTTCATTGACATTTATGCTTTTATCAGATATTCTTTTTCCTTCATGTTGCTTATTTTTTTCTGTGGGAATGGCAAAAAAAAAATCTGGCAGAAAATGAAAGGAAATGTGCCCTGAAAGCTTCACCAAGTGTGGTATTAGTTTAGATGCCTCAAATAACATAATCTTTTTACTGGAAATATGGCATAGAATCAGAGGTACTCTTCTGTCCTAGGGGAGAGCTCATGTGATTTTTCTGTAACCTGTTGACTGCTGCTTTGGTTGCTGTCCTGTGGGTTTGTGTGCTCTGGGACTGACACAGGGTGGCCACAAGTCTCATGACTTGTCACTTGCTTCTAGCTCTCAATATTTACTGTGTATGAGCAGAGCAGGAAAGGATGTAAAATTATGACAGTAGCTATCATTTTTGACAGTAGCTATCATTTTAGTAGTAAACAAAGGTAATATAAACAATTAGGCATCACAAAAGAGTAATTATCAACTTGATTTTTTACCATGATGCTTTACAATCAATCAATCAATCAATCAGGAAAAGAGCAAAGAGATATTAAAGCAGAAGTGCAGTCATTCCATGGCAATTCTCTTGATGTAAGCAATCACATATGACATAATGAATAAAGAAGTAAGGCAAAGATTAAGAAAACGAAGGTGTTCAATTTTTGTTAAAATTAGCATCAACAAGCATGAAGGTAAATGGCATAAACTAAAAAGCCCCAAACTTCCAACGTCCTGTCCCACAACCAACACATTTTATGTCAATGTGTGTATAAATGGGTGAACACATTATAGGTCTTGAATAAACCCCTTCTTCTCTGCTTAGCTTCATTAAAACACATGAGCACATTAACAAAGATGCCTGCTGTCATGGAAGCATCACAAACCTTGATCAAGAATTGAATAAGTAAGCATAATGAGCCATAAATCTTTTCCTTAATAAAAGTAAAAGAGAATTATTACAGTGTAGAAAAAATACGAATATTTTAATAAGTGAAATAAAACTTGCTATTGCCAGGAAAAGGTTTTTTTTTTTTTTAAGTAGAAATTATTTATGAGCTTTGAGATGGTATGCATTTTTTTCTATTAGTTTTTTGTTAATATACCTCAGGGTTTATCGTTAACTAACTAACTAGCTCAGAACATATGGTCTGAATATTTGCTGACATGGTTCTATTCATTTCAAGTATTTTTGTGAACAGCCATATGCCCATTCTGCTGAGAATGAAGAAGTGAATTATGATAAAGTTCTGTTATTTTTCCTGGAGGACTCAGCTTGTTTACAGCCTGATAATGTAGTTATGCCAAAAAACTTTTGTTTACAGGGCCTATTTCGGCTTCTATAAAGCAGAGCATCAGTAGGAGAATAGTGCAAAGTTTAGGACAGGAGAGTAAAGTTAATGTGTATTTACAAGACCTAAGTGCAGCAAGTATTTAGTCGTTCACAGTACAGCTTTGGGGTGCTGGTTTTAAAGTCTTGACATTTACATGCTTGTCAGAGGTGGTACGAGTCTCTGTGTAATATATTTATCTTGCATTTCTTTATTGCCCCTTCAAGACCCCTTAGAAATAATGTAGGGTTCCTTTGAGTTTCTTATACTTGCTGTTGAAAGCCACTGCTTAGAAAACTAAGACAAACACTTTAGAAAGAAAAAAGATGTCTAGCAAGAACTGAAGTAATTTTATATACTATAAACAATAGTAATATTAGTATTTATGTAATTTCAAGAGGAGGAGAAGGTTTTAGTCCCAAATTATAGGGTCACATCAAGATATTGAAGCTTATGAAAGTCACTTTAGAATGACCTGCACTACTGTAACTACATCAACTCTCAAATACAGAATAATTGGCAAAAGTGAAACAATGTTTAAAAAAAGGATCAGTCTCCTTCTACGCAGTACAGATGTGGCACAATGTGTATGCCTGTAGAGATTCCACACCCAAATTATGGGTTAACTACAGACAAGCAAACTAGCAAGTATGGGAAAACCTGGTTGAAAGCAAATAAATATCAATCAGAAAACATATTTTGTTCACGTTGTTTGAAAACTGTGACAAGTTGCTTGTTTAAGGAAGGATTTCAAAGCATGCTAGAGGACAACCTCCAGTCAGATGGAATGTAGCTTTTGTGGTGGGACTTCTGCATACAAGCCTGGTGCTCAGAAGTGGTTGACTCAGAAACACACACTGTGTAGCTCTTGAGAGTTTCAGTGTTGCCACTACAGTTTAGAAAAGAGTTGGAGGGGAAATTGCTCGGAAATAAGATATGTTTTCCTGCACATATAGTTTCCATTGCTCTTGGATAAAAAACAGATGGACTCTCAATAAGGAGATGATTTTACAACTAATTCTTGACCTCACCTATACAAATACTATTGTGTTTTAGTTAATTACCTTTGTTAGTAGTATATATGTGTGACTAGATGGTAAAGAATTAGAAACCTCAAGTTAATGAAATTTATGTGAGGAGATGCAGGAATCTGATATGAAAGTCTGTAGTCTGAAACTTTTTGCTGATTATACTAAATAAATAAATATCTTGTATATTCTTCATATTAATGGTGCATTACATTAGGTTTTGATTAGCTTTAATGAGATTTACTTCATGTCTGCAACAGTGTTCAAATTACATCAAAATTACAGAAATGGAATAAAATGAAAATACTCTCCTTCAATTTGGTTGAACTAGCCTTAATTTCTGTTATTATGCAGCCCATTGAGCTCTTTGAAGAACATCCAAGCTGTTTCCACACTTATTTTTATAGGGATATGGTTTAAATAAAAGAACTATCAGAACTGTTCTTGTATTCAGCCACATACATTGTCATTACTGGCAGAATATCATCCCATTCCCTTAAAATTGGAAATGTTTGTGAGATATCACAAGTTTCAGCCACTCTTCTCTGTGAATTTTAATTAACATGCCATGTTTAGTGGACTGCACTGAAGTATTTGCCTCGTTTTTATTATGAGTATTTCCAGGGCCTGCTTTAGGATTCAAAACCATGATACAAGGGTTTTCCTAGGAGCTTTATGAGTTTTCTGCATTCATCCTCACTTTTAACTGTTTTGATTATTTGTTATTACACTGTTACATGAAGTTTGAGCTGATCAGTGTCCATTTTGCAGGATATAGTCAAATGGGCAGAACAACATAGCCCAAATTGGTCTTTAGAATCAGAATGAAAAAGAAAGAAAAAGCTAAAAAAATCCCCCTCAAAACCCAGCAGACAAACAGTAGGCAAACATTAATGCTAGAGTCCCATGGCAGCCTAACCACAAAATCAGCAAGGGGCTCTACTCTCCTGACTTGCAGATTGGACCCAGCACACTGGCAAATATTTCAGAGAGGCCCCACAGGCACTGGCAGGGGTTGGTATCTGAATTAGCTGATCATGGTCCTGGTACCCCAGCTGCTTCTTCAGTCACCTTTTCTCTTCATTTCCCACAATTACATTCCCCCCAGCTCCTGACCAGGGTTAGCTGCACATGAAAGCAATCTCAGGTCCCTGGCTCTTCTGTCAGATGAGAGGGTTTGCTTTCTCTAGGTTGCCTGACAGGTGCACACCCAAATTTGATGGTGAAGGGAGTGGAAGAACTTAGAACTTGGTCCTGCAGACATCAGGTCTGATAGACATTGAGTTTGAGAAAGTCTGGTAGGACATGGTCTTAGAAACAGTTGTTTTGAACATACTTCCAGGCAGCAACTTTGGGATTGCTTTAGTAAATAGATAAGACTGGGAGGATCATTTAAATTCTCTTCTCACCTCACACGTTACACAGTGCTTTATAATGTGTGCACTCTTGATATTTTAATTGGGAGATAAGTTTCAAAACATAGCTACATTTCCAGTAAAAATAGTTCTTTTTATTATACCTTTTATGCAGTTATATTGGATTTTAACTGAAAAGCAGAACTAAAACTACATTTCACATAGTAAAATAAAATATTTTTAGCAACAATCACATTCTCCTTAGAATTCTGCCTTAAATTAAACCATATTTTTAGCCTTGAAAGCTTTTGTAGAGAAAGCATTTTCATCAGCTTTGCCTGCACACAGGAATTTTGGAAGAACAGGCTGTGGTTTCCGCTGAAAGGAACATCTGCACCCATATGGAGAGCGGCAACCTGCGCGTCCGTGCGAGCGCTAGTGTAGCCAGCACAGTGGGGAGGTGACAGATGTGCCAAGCTGTTAACAGGCATACATTGATCCAAATTGCCTGCTAAGGGGCAACAACTACTATTTCAGTCCACAGCCAGCAAGAGGCTGAACTGAGGCTGTGGCCTTTTAGTTAATTATAGACCAATTACTTTGTCTTCAGATACAGAAGGGTGGATTTCAGCCACAGTATATTCTTTGGATATTAACAAAACATCAGCCTCTTGCTGTATTTATATACAGCATTTAGTTAAGATTCACTTCTTTCACTAGAACTGCAATATGCTCTTTTCTTCAAATTCATTGTCTCATAGATTTTAATGCTGTTGTGAAGTGTCTTAACTTCATTGCTGGGAACTTGGGAAGTACACTGAGCTGTTACAGCAGATTTACTCATGGAAGATAGGGAACTATTACCCATGTGGAATTATTGGATATTGTTGCTAAAAGCAAATCCTAATCCTTTAAAGACCATTAAATTTAACCAGAAATTATTTATTCTCATGGATATTTTCCAAATAACAATGATAATTTACTCTATACCACTGTCTGTGTACACCTATCCTACCTTAAGATATGACTATTGCAGGTTTTTGTAAATGTGCAATAATTATCTGTAATTTTGTTGTCTAAAGAATCTTGTTTTATGGTAGATAGAATGAAGTACACATTACTCAAAATGTGATCAATAACTAAAGCAGGTTGCATTATTTAGACTTGCTTTAATTCCATTTAAATATAAAATAACATTAAATTGTAAGGTCAAGTATTTACACAGGTTGTCTGGAGAGATCATGGAGTCACCAACCTTGGAGATTAATATTAAAAACTTGACTCTTCATGGAACCTGAACAACCTCCTGTAGTTTGGCCCTGCTTTGGGCAAAGTGTTGGATAAAATGATCTCCAGATGTTCCTTCCATCTCAACAATTTGGTGATTGTGTGAAGTTTCAGAATTGTAGGCCACTTTCATTTAACTTCATTCACTGATAGAATTCTTCATTATAAAAGCTCTATAAAATTTGATAACCAGCAGAATAAAAGACAGGCATTTCTAAGCTCAGTAATTTCATGCACTGTCTTCTCCTCATGGCTGTCTCAGCATGTTTAGTCAGTTCAATTTAATTTTGAATACCTTGATTTATTGTCCTTTGCTAAAACATAGCATCTTTCTGTTCCCTTGCTCATACTTACCTGGCTGGATAGTCATCCCAAAGTGGTTCTTCACATAAAAGTCTGAGGAAAGGGATGTGTTTCTAAATACAGTTTGTAGATACTGTATTATTAACCTTTCAGTACACCACTATGGTCAATTGTGAAATCAAGAAATTTCAGGTTTGTTTGTGTTGTTGTTTTGGAGGTTGTGTTTATTTGTTTGTGGGGGTTTTGTGTGGTTTGGTTTTTGGGGTTTTTTTTGGTGTTTTTTTTTTTAATTTGTTTTGTTTTGTAAATAGAAAGATCTCTGTTTTCAAGCAGGTGATAATGCACCTACTGCTGCTAGGCAGAGGTCAGTAAATGAATGTGTGAAACTAGCATAACATAATATCTTTATGTTCCTATGTAGAACATTAGTAGCTGGGTCTACATGTTTTCTGCTGATGACAGCATATGTTCTCTTTTGAAATTTTAATAATTAGAAAAGGGAGCAAGTGGCAGATATCATAGGCAGAATACTGTTCATTAGAGGTTCATTAATTTGAGAAGCAGCAGTACATGTGTTCAAGTTACTTGACATCTGTGTACTTGGGACCACTAAAGCTTGGGGACACTGAGATAGAATTTAGCCAAATTGTACTTCATGTTAATTAAATTTTGCCTTTTCATCTTCTGTCAGAAGCTAGTTCTGAAAGTTTCAGTCAGCCACTCATGTTTAGAAAAAACTGGAAAAAAACTTTTTTTTTTTTAGAATTTAAATCATTCTGATATTTCAATTTAAGTAGTTTAAAATATGGTGGTCGTGTGACCTCTGTGTCAAACACAGGACTTTTTTGTAGTTGTGAAAACCTGTCCAGATCTGAGAGATTAATAAGTCTTTGAAGATTGTCATCGATCAGATGTGTTCAGCAAAGGCTTCTGTGGCCTGTTCTGTGCTGGCACAAGTTTTTGTCTGGAAGACTTTCATGTGTCCATGAACTGCTCAGGAACTGTTTGCCAGAGTGATTCTGTGGTTTTCAACCCAGGCAGGTAAAGCAGCATTTTCCTGAAATGTTAGTGTTTTGTGGAGGCAAACTCTGCAAGTTCAGGCAACCAATCATTCCTGAATTCTCAACAATTTTCCTGTTCCTCTCTCTGCTAAAGCAGCAGGTTGCTTTCGTTAGAAGGCTTGGATAGGGAATGAGAAGACTGGGCCCAGAAGATAAGACAATGAGAATTAAAAAAAACTGTGAGGGGCATTATAATGGAGAGGTTTGGAAATCAGCAGAAGAGATTAGTAGAATTTGGACTGGTTTTGAGTGGGAAGGAGAGACCTGTGAGCCAGCCACTGGTGAGGGCCATGGAGATCACACAAGCCTAGAGGAAGGGGAAGCAGAGTCTGGCTGGACAAACAGAATATTTCTTTACAGAATTCCTTATTCCCTAGTCCCCTATACATTGCTACATGCATGTCCCAAGTAAATTGTGCTTGCAGATGATGACATTTTCTTTCTTTGCATTGCACGTGTACATTATATTGTCTTCTTTTCAGATTTGCCGCACCCTTTTTTTCTCATGTCTGCTTAACAAATGGCAACTCTGGGTTCAAAATACATTCTTTTTGTTTACAGGGAGAAATCACTAAAAATGAAGCAAAAAAGAAAATAATACTAAGTCCCTTTTACCATTTAGAGCTTTCTCAGGTTTCCATATATTTTTGCCTTTTAGGAAAACTGGCAACATTTCTGCAAGATGAGATTTGCGTCTTTGCTGTGATTTTTATGGATACTTACTTTTCCAATGCATCTTTGAAATGTCATTACTTTGCAGAGGCAACCACTGCCCTTTTAAATGGTTCTATTAAAATGAATTTGAGGTGCCCTGAAGCATTCTCAGGCAAATCCCAGCAATAACAAATTGAGCTCCCTCAGTGAATGATTGATTTGGTAGACCTACCGTTCAAAATAACAGATTTTTTTTTGTTATTTTTCCTTCTGCTTTTAAGCAACACAAGTAAATACTTGTTTTTTTCTTTTTCTCATTTCTTTTCTTTATGTCAGAGGAGTAAATTTTAAGTAAAATCAATAATGACGTCAAAGAGATTGCCTTGGTATAACCTTTATGTAAAGCGCTCTTTTGGTTTCTAGTAAGTTGCAGTACTAGCAATGAGAGTCAGAGTATAATTTGATTGAAAAAGGGACCTCTAACCAGAGCTTTATTCATGGTTCTGCATTATTAATATGTAGGATTACTTGTAATTATTTGTATTATTTCTCTTTCTACTCCACAGACAATAGCTATTATAAAAAAATTTGTGGGGGAGCCATCCTTCACTAAAGTCAAGGAATTTTCAAAGCTGGCTTTTAAAAGGTCACTAAGACATTCTAGTGTCTCAGAGGATCTGTTATTCTTCCCCCTCCAGCCCCCCCTTTTTTTTGGATCCTGACAGAAATATGGAAGAAGAAAGGGAATTCATTTGGATTCCTACCATGCGAAATTCAATGTAATTGAAGACAAAACCAGTATTTTTATAACTGTTGACATTAATAGAAGCATAGAATGAATTTTTCCAGAAAAGCTGTATTCAATTTCCTTTTCCTTATTAAAAAAAACCCCACGGTTTTCAGATGGTTGATGATGCCCAGTTATGAACAGCATGTTTCAAAATATTATTCTTAAAACAAGACCAATAACCAGATTTATTCTGATAGTTTTCAGGTAAATTTCAGTTTAGTAAGATATTTAATTCTGTAGCTTTTAACAGATACATAATCTGATTTCACTGCTCGAGCATCTAACTAGCATCTTTACTGATAGGTAAAGGCATTAAGTATTATTACTGATAGGTTTTATGACAAAGTATGCCAGAAAAATGAGTAAGTAATATAAGCCTTCATATGTTCTCTTTTTTCCCTTTTGTATTTGTACTGAATTTAGATTCAAGGTTTAAGAAGAAGTAATGGCTAATTATGGTAATAGTTTGAAGATTATTACAAAGCTAGTCATTTAACTGCTAAAACCATCACCTCTCATCTCTGTTGCAACACATTTGATGTATATTACAGACTTTGAAATTATTTTTTTTTAATATTACAAATCACTTCATATATTACTCATAGAAAAGCTGTTGTGTGGCTGCAGAGACTTAAAATTCTCTTTTTAGTTCATGCTTATATTTACTTAAAAATAAGGTGTTAATGCCAGTATTTTGAAAGGAAAAATATTGGCTTAGCTGAAGACTGCCTCTTCTTGTGCATGAGACGAATCTGACTCCATCTGGTAAATGTCAAGGCTGTCATGGAGTAAAGACAATTCAAAGGAGAGTGAAAGATGCATCCGTGCTCCCTCTCCCTGCAATTCTAATTGCATGTCTGTGTGTCATTGTATTTTTTAAACATCTGCCTCAAGGCCGACATGGCAAGAATGTTGATTTCACCTTATCCACCAATATATCCAAACATATTGTTGACTTTTCTTTTTTTTTTTCAAAAAATAAACCCCTGACATTTGTGTCACTGGAAGGTTAGAAATGTTTTAAAATCAGCTGCATCTTTTAACTATTTGTGCACTGTGTGGATCCCAGTGGGAGGAGCTGATGAAAAACATAAAGAAAATGGGCAAGGAATTTACAAGCCTAATGTGATGAAGGATATATGTTCATGCCATATAACGTGAGATGACTTGGGCATGGCAGGCTGCCATTACACTGTTGTTCCTCTTCCCTTCTCCTACCTTTGTTTCAATGATCAAAGATTTGAGTGAACTATTGAATTGGTGAAACAGGCTCTCTGAAGACCAAAGTGCCTTCTCTTGCACAAAGTGCACATCTTGAAAGATGAGTATCTATGCAAAGATAGAAAAATATGGCTGCAGAGTGTCATTCCTTGGTTTGGTATTCTGCATAGGAGTAGTAAGAAAGAATGACTTCTTCCCCATGTAGTTTTAATTTAGACCTTTGTTCCTTTATTGAATATGTACCCAGATGTGTATTCCAAATGACCTTACTGGAAGAAGGTCCACAGGCATTTGAGACCTTAAATGGTAACAGGGATTTTGATGACAGCCCACTGCTGCAGTGCTGTGGAGCAGATGTATCTGTAGGCACCTTTTTCCACTCTGCATAGCAGCTCAGAATAATGTTTCAATACCCCATCTCATGGGGATTGAATATTGGATATTGATTGGCTTTTCTAATAACTCTCTTCATATCTATATTTTTGCAGAAATGTGTTGGAGATAAGGTAATTTTCTCTACATTTTCTTGGGTGAAATACCAAGTTAACTATCTCAGAAGGTACTGGACTTGGATGCTTCATTACCTTGTAAAACCTTGAGCCATTTTTATAAATAATAATAACTTTAGAGCTCTGACAGACAGTAACTGACTTGTCTCTGCTGTGTGCTACAGCTTTGGTCCAGGCCTGTGCTGTTATTTTGCTCAGCAGTAAATGGGTAACTTTGGGCAAAATTTACAAAATTAGTTACCATAACCTCAGCCATTTGGCAGGCAATTGGGACTTGAACACACTTCTGACTTCTGTTTTTCAAAGCTGATTATTTAAAGCCAAATTGTGCCACTGCACATGATCAGGTTGATATTTAGCTTGAAACTTAAGAGTGCAGTATGCTTGTGCTCTCAGTTCTGCATCTGTCCTACTTCAGGCTCTGCTCAAGAAACTTGCCTTTGGCTATTCTGACCCTTGAGGATGTGGTACTTCTTTCTTTGTATGTTTACTAAATTTTACAACATACTTTATATACTAATGGTTGTAAATATGATGCTGTCTGAATGCTTGATCTTATCCTTGAATATAACCTTAAAAAAACCAACCAAACACAACCCACCAAAACCTCTAAATAACATCAGTAAGGAGGAAGCCTTAAACTGCAAGCAAGTTAATACAAATGATTAGGGTAATTTTATGTCTCCAGAAATAATTTATGGCTTTTAATAAAAATGGACCTAATGAAGTATGACCTTCAAAATGTATTTATTAGTTTGTATTTTTCAGCTAATTTTATTTACCGACATCTTCTAATTGGGAAGATGCTCGTATGTTGATTTCATTGGGAGATATTTATACTTGTGTTTCTTCTTCTCCAATGTGTGGTGTCTCTGCAATCCAACTGTGAATGTTTCTGCTGCACCAAGGATATAAGAAGGGAGGTAACAAAGTAGAAGGATGCAGCAGAGTGGAGCTCTGGGGATCAGGACGCCAGTGGGTTTAGGGCATGTCTTTAGGGACCTTGCAGCACCCAGGCAGTTTCTCATGTGGCACATTTAGCAGCTCAGCACATCAAACGTGCCCCTGCCCAGCAGGGCAGCCACAACCCAGGCTGGGGCCAGACATCAACTTAACACTTTAATGTTAGATTTAGAAAAAGGAAATTAGGCATTTTGTTCTCTTTCTTCCCCCACTCCCCAGATACTGGAAGTACAAGATTCATGTCAATATTTCAGAAATATTTTGGCCCTATTTTTTTCTTAAGCTGCTCTTAACTATTTAGGAGTTGTTGCTTATTTTTTCTGTCATGCTTTGTTGCTACAGCAATGGGAGAAAACTTCAATATATGAACTTTTACTGCACTGTACAAAAAAAATTATGAATCATTGCATTTATTTCTGCTTCCTGAAGTACAAATACCTTACTCAGCATGTTTCATAACAAAATATATTATTACACTTGCCTGAAGCCTACAGTCCCACTAAGAGGAATCATAGATTCCATACTAAAAGTTGATGGAGTTTCTGTCGCAAGCAGGTTTTAAAGGGATTTATAAGGAGTCTCTATATTATTTTTGTATCTGTGAATGTTATTTAATTGTGCTTTGCTCAACAGTAAAGTACTGTTCGTAAATGTTCTGTCTGTGTGTGGTGGTGGATGGGAACATATCTCAAAAAAGATGGTGATGAACTGACTTTGGCAATATATATGTTATTTACAAATAAATCCTACTTCCTTTTCTTTATACTTTGGCAGAATCACCGTGGCTTCCTAGCATTTTGGTGAAACATAGCACTGGCATATCACTAGATGAGTAGGAGTTAATTGAAGAGAGTCTGAACATAGATACACAGGAATACATTTCACAGCAATTTGTACTTCATCTATATATTTATTCTACTGAGAAGAAGCTTCCAAATTAGTAGACTTTTACAGGTAGTCTTAAGTTTAGTGTGGTAGAAAAATGTAGGCATCCTAAATAAGGATCAGAGATCACCTAATTCTTGCATTCTTCAAAAAAGAAACATCAGCTAATTCTTCAACTGTTTATTCCTCCATCAGAATGATACATCCAGTGGGCACTTTAAAGTATTGTCCCACATTTTCCAATGACAAAATTTAAAAGTAACCTGTTTATGGTTTTTGTTTTATTTCTATGCAGAGAAGGAAGGATTTGTAGTTATTATTCGAAAGGAAAAGTGACAAGTAATTTATGAAAGGGACATACCTGGATTCAGGAGGAATCACTTGAAGACCTAATATTTCTTATCCTCTTGCAATTCAAATCAACATGGTATCCTTGTGTCCCTAAAGGCATTACTGTGCTCATATCAGAGCTGTGAAAAAACTGTTGTGTTTCTACCCACAAGGCATTACAAGTCACTGCCATCTTTTGCCTACGATTCAGTTTCACACCCACCTGTGAATTAGGGTAGCTGAGGTGTAGGTGCACATTTGCTTCTTAGAGGTGTGATAACCTCTAGCAAAGGAATGAGTAAGACAACAGTGAGATAACAGCAGTTGTGTATTCAAGAATTTGTAAAAATAAATGACTAGAAGACCTGCTGGGAGTTCCAGAACTGTAGAAACTGTCAGAGACATGAGGCAGAATGTGTTGGTGCTTGACTCTCTCACTTCTCCTGACCAAGGTTGTGGTACCAACTTTTTTCTTACTATTGAATTTGGTGTGAATATATTCCTGCCAGACAAATGAGTAAATGTGTTTATAAATGAAACCTTATATGCAGAATAAATCAGGATGAAAATCTTCAAGGAGAAGAAGTAAGAAAATTAAACCACACTCAAAATTTTTAAATTCTATGAAAAAGAAAGTAATTTCCTTTAGACTTGCTCTTACCTTCCTTAGAAGAAACTTAGTATCTAACATACCTAAAGCATATTAGGAGTTTTCCCTATTTCTTTCTTTATCTCACTCTTCCTCTCTTCCTCCATTCCTCCCTCCCTTGCTCACTCTTTATATCTATGCTCTAATAATTTGATCTAAAATGCATATTGCAGTTTAAGGCTGGTTATTTTCCTACTACTCACAAAGTAGTAAGCTATTCCATGACATCAACTATTTTAAATGATCCTTCTGCTTGATTATTTGGTTGGTTATTTAGGAGTAATATTGGAAATATTAGACTACTTTGAGAATATAAATCATATACTGCCAGACAGGCGGGAGTTTGCCTTGTCCAAAAATATAAGATATATGACTCATTTTTATCTTTGGTTTTCCACTGTAAAGAATGGGTGTCAGCTTCCTGTGTAATTTTGATTTGTTTATCCAGCAGTTTTGTTTGTCCATGCAGTTTTCTCTTTGCTGGTTGTGGTCTATATTTGGTTTCCATAAAAGGTACGTTTTCTTTGAGGCTATCTTTGTTTTTTTTTTTACTATTGCCAAAACCACAAGTGATGCACCATTACTTGGACTTTTGTTCTCAATTTAAACTTGGCGTAGTGTCTTCCTCTGGTGTAAAACATGAAATAAAATCCTTTCTGACATAGAATCTAGGAGGTAACTCCTCCATTTAAGATTGAGTGTGGGTTCTGTTGTATCCAGTGAGTTTTCTACTTTCCTTGCACTGGGGAGTGGGATATAAGGGATGAGGCAATAATATTTACCTGATGGTTGAGTATTTTCTGGGGTTAATTTGTCTTATGGAGTATAGGGGAAAGGCTGTAATAAGACATATAGAAGTTAAAAGTTGGGGAGGGGTGGTTTATTTTGATGAGGGCGTTCCATCAAAAAGCTGTATCAACCCTTTCTTACTCTTTTCCCTAGTCTGAATGGCTTCGGTGTCTTTGAGCAAACTGGAAATATGTGAAAGTGGAAAAAATTGGTTCCAGTTGCTAAAACATAAACACATGTGGGTTTGTCCAGTAGCAATGGTAATAAGAAGTTCTGATGAAAAATACTTGTTCGACTAAGATGACAGCAGCTGAGAAAGTTCCTTTTCCTTTCCCTGCTTTTTTATACTCCTCTTCCACCCCTCTTCTCCTTCCCTCTCCCCTTCATCCCCTTCCTCCATTTCCTTTTCTTTCTTCTTTACTTACTCTCTTTACTTCTGTTCTTTATTTCCTTCCTTATAAGACCATACTTGAAATGCCAAATTTGTGTGAAGCATGACAAATATGGAAGAGTGGACCACAGGGAAGTAATAGATATGAAAGCACAAAAGTTTCCTGTATTTCACCTTGTATTATAAATGCAATTTAATTATTCATCCTGGAAAGAAAGGAAATTGCAATATAATATTTTATGTTATGCAGTGTTACCCAAGGATACCCAAAACAATCTAAGAAGAGCATATACAAAATTTCTGTGGATAAGATGGTGAGCTTGCTTACCTCCTGCAGGCTATGGCGACCTCTTATCTTGTCATGGCTGTCCCATCTATTTGCCCACTCCAAAGATCCAAAGATGTGTCACTGCAATCTCAGACACCACCTGCTAAAGTTTTTCTGAGAGCGGGCTGTGCAAGTACAGCCTTTGGCTTTCCTCAGCCCTTCACCTCTACTGAAATTGGTATGAGTTCAGTCTATGTTTGTTGCAGTATAGAATATCACAAGCTAGTTTTTAATTATTTACCTTTCTCTTTCTGCCCTTTATTTAATAATTTTTGTTCTGGGGAAAATAGCATCAAGTTAGAGGCCCACACAAGGCTGTTGATTTACCTTGTCTTAGCCACACAGAAGTAAGTTGCTGTGTTTGAGCTCTTTTAGTGCCGTCTGTATCTCAGCAGGGATAAGAGAATTAGTATGTGGAGAAGGGAGAAGACTTGAATTGTACAAGCTATGCTGCTTTGTCAGAGTCTCTTTTCTTCCCTGGTTCTAAAGTGAAAAATGTTGCTATTTATGGCTTCAAACAGTGGGGAAAAAAAAACCTTTCTATTTGTTAGAGCATCTCAGTTCAGATAGTTATATAAATAGTGTCAGCTTGGAACTTAAAAAGGATGGTTCACCTATATTTTATAAATAAAGGTGAAAAATGAAACAAATTGAACAACTGACCTAACTCCTCCTTAGAAGCACATCAAGTACTCTGCTATTTGGCCTAGACATGTAAACATGAATCTCCAGGTGTCTGTATCCTTGCTGTTGTGATGTTTGATGGTGCGAGTCATTCCAACTTCATTCCTACTGACTCTTTTAACTAATGCTTTCCTGGAATTTCCAAAGCAAAACCCACAAGTGATCCTAGCTAGTACCTAAATCTGGTACTAGCTGTACCAGATTTAATATTGTCACATGAATATAACAGTAGGATGGGATCTGTTGGAAAAGCAAAACTTCATTTTGTAATATACTAATTTCTTCATATCTTTATCAAAATTTTCAGTCAGCTCTAGTCTGCATTGAAAATAAAGGAAAGAAGTCTCCCATTTATGTAAGAGCACAGCTAAATAGTGCTTTTGTCTGCAGGGTGTGACTTGTTAGCGTTTGAATCTGAGTGATGAAGAATACAGGTATGCAGTTCAAAATCCCCATTTCTGTGCTCTGCAAGTGAGAGGAGCATGCCTGAAAAGCCTGAGGAAGGCTGCACTCTGTTAGCTATAATTCTGGCCAAAATCTCATAATTGGTATAAGAAATTTCTCTTGCTTTAGAGTTCTCAATTGTAAAAGTGGTAGTTTATTGCCTTCAGTACAAAATATTGAAATGGCTAATTTTTGTAATGATATCTAGTAGTATGTAATGTAATTTTTGTAATGATATCTAGTAGTAAAAGAGAACTAATACATTTGATTACTTTGATTTCTTCAGGATCTCCATGTACAGTTCATTGGAAAAATCACATGCAAACCACAGTTATGTAGCATAGCTTATTAGATCATTTCTTTTTTGATAGGTTTCGATATATAATCTAGTAGAGAATCTGTGAGAGCTGCATTATATCATTAGGCATTTCTATCACCACTTACAAGAATAAGAAAATTGAATTTTGTTTAGCAAGGATCAATTAGAAAAATGAAGAGATAAGATTTTAAGCACAAGTCAGAGAATGCTGAAGTCAAGTGAACTCCCCAAAGTATTAGAAGTCTGCTTTGTTGCTCTTAAGTTCCTTGACTTTTTTTTCCCTCTTAATCCCATCCAAGATATTCTCCAGCCATATAAAATGAACTTTTGTTTTTATGCTGTTCTCAGGGCTTAGTTGAGAAAGAGGAGTGCAGCTGTGATGGCCTTGGCCATAGACTCCTGTTCACTGACACACATTCCTTTCTCCTTACCTGCATCACTGGGCTCTTGTCCAAAACCAACGACATCGTGTTTATATTGTGTCCTCCTATGCTTTAGCCTTCCTTAGGATCCTGTCCTGCTCAGCCCTCACACTATGTCACATTCATTACGGCAACTTCTCTATTCCCTTTTCCTCAGATTAAGTTGTGAGAACTGTGTCACATCGCTTTGTGCTGAGCACATTTAAGATTTTTTTGGTTAGAAAAGATATGGGCAAACTGGTATAGGGATACCACAAGAAAAAAAGAGTCTTCATCAGCAAAAATTATTAATACTCTTCATAATTTCAGCTTCAGCTTGATTTTCTAAGGATGTTCAAGTTCTGTCAGTCAGAATTTCTAAAAGATCTAAAGCTTCAAGTGCCAGACTTGTCTTGAGTTGCTTTGTGCCTTTCTCCACTCTTGTGTTCTTAAGACTGAACCATTTGCTTCTTACTCTCAGCAGAAGTATATGGCTGATAATGCAAAGGCTTTTTGCTGGCTGAACAAAGTAGTGAATACAAATTGACAGGTAATTCCATTTTCATGTGCCTTTGGAAAAATTCTTAGCCACTTTACCCTTACAATGAAAGAATTATGTAAAACATTCTAATAAATTTGTGTTGATGTGTCTTGCTGCAGAAAATGAGGTTAGTCTCATTTTCATTTAAAAAAATTACTCTTTCTTGTGTGGTTCACTTTTGGATGATTATTGCAGTTCAGTTTTTCAGTACTGTGACAACTGCATGTTTTCTTTATGCAAAACTGGAGAAAACAAAACTGCCAAAGGTTATTGAGAGAAGTGCATATAATTTGCACATCCCTGCAATTTAATGTACAAGTGATTGAATTAAGAGTTTGGTCCTTTCCTTCCCTTTCTGATCCCCTCCCTTCTTTTCCATTCCCTTTCCTTTTGATCAAATAAAAATAACATTAAAAATCTAAGTCTCCCTAGAGTACTAGGTCACATTTTACCACAAAAGCCAATGATATTATGAAAATATATGATGATCTCCCTGAGGCCCTATGTTACAGTTTTGTCTAGTGTTTATCAGTGATTTATTTGTCTGTTATGCACTGCTCCATCTCTAGATATTGCAAATATCTTTTCCACAGCTGACATGTCTCTTGGCTCATAAAATTTTCTCTAAATGAAAAATATTGCAGATCTGGCCACAATAAATAGCAGGGAAACAATTTTATGGTGGAGGTTATCCATAAACAAGTTATCCACCACATCTTCCATCAAGTATCACAAACATAGCAGTTCATTGTCCTGTCTACATATGCTGTGTGTTCTGTCAGAAGCATATATGCCAAACGCAACTTACTGAACTATCTATTTTTTTATTTTTTCTTAGGAAAGAAAAATATTCCTTCCAGTCCCTTTTTAATGATAAATGACAGAACAAATGAGATTTCTTAATATTTTTAAATTTTTTTTTGGATTTAAGGCAGAAAGAGCATCTAATGTTGAAATTCCTGTGACACATTTTGGCAAGTGTATTTACTAGAAGTTTTTATAAAACCTGTTTCTCTACACAAATATCTCCTTTTGGCATCTTTAAAGAAAATTTTGAGGTACTTTTTAAATCCAGAAACATGTATCAGGCTATAATCTTTAAAGCAAACTGTGTACACTTGGAGTTTTTTGAGACTGAGGGGAAGATTTTTTAAAGTGCAATTTGCATGTAGCTACATATAATTGTGTAAAAACCCCTTCTGGAAATTGCCTAGAGTGTACTCTTCCTAGATGATCCTCTCACTTTGAGTGCTGGTGTGTCTCTGCAAACCCAGCTGCATAGCTGAGATAATGTGATTAGTCCAAACCCAATCTCTGTATCATCACCCAGGAAATTTGAATGGAGGGCTCACAAGAATTTTTAGAATGAGAATTAGACAAAGCAGTAATTCATTTAGTGAAAAGCCTGATCTGGTAGACATCAACGTTCCTGATGCTTTACTATGTCCTTTACTGTGACTCCTGTGTCACTGTATTAGTATCACTAACAAACTAGATGGAGTTTATGTTCTTCTGGCAGCAGTTTTGCTTCTCCTGCAGAAACTGACTCCTGCTTCCCATTCCAGCTAGTTAAGGTGACTTTTAGCACTTGAAAATTGACAACTTTTGGGAATTTGCAAGATGGAAAGTAAAGAGAAAGAAAATGAAGAGTATAAAGTTTGCATTTAGATTTTTGAAAACAGATTTTTGAGTTCCTGAAAATTTATCCTGGCCACCAACTGACACAAACAGGCATAGAATACCTGTTGGGGAGCACCTGGCCATAAGGACCTTACCTTATTAAATATAAATTTCTTTTAAATATTGCACTTAGATATTTTCTTGATAATTGCATGGAAGACACAAAGCTGGGCCATCCTGTTGGACTAAAACTGCTGGACCTCCTGAGAACCATAGCATGTGTTCACAAGGTGAAACCTCAGTTGAAGAGTCAGGAAGGTTCAGACTCTGGGTAGGAAAGAGTAGGAATTCCCTGTATTCTATACTTAAACTTCAGCCATGGGATTGTAGCTTACCTGTAGAGGTCAGTGTGTAATAGATGTTATTTGATTTTAACTTAGTAATATTCATGAGTTTACCTAATTTCTTTGTATACATAAACAGTGCTCAGTGCCCTCTGCATCCATATATACCCAAATACACACATTTTTATTATTTTTATGTGCATGGAGTAGCACAATTTTCCAGGAAATTCCCAGCTGAGAAATTACTTCAGACTGCAGATCATTCTTCTGATCATTCTGCTTCTCATGAATTTTAAACCTGCAGGAAATGCATTCTCACACAGCTGAAGGGTGAAGTAATTATAGGTTTTCTTTGCTTTGGACACTCTCATTTCTCTGGAGGTTCCTTTCCTAAATGTGGAGCATAAAAACCGGCTAAATAAACCAGGTGTCAGAAATTGATTCACACAATTGTTTTCATAGTAGACTGAGTAGCTGAGCTTTCTAGACTCCTGAACTCTGCTAAAACTATAAGGATTCTCCTGTGTACAATTAGGATATGAGGCATTTAACATTTCAAAACCTGTTCTTCATGTTAGGCCCAAGCATTGCAGGGTAAATTCATGTGTGTTAGGAAAATTGTTGTTGGAATTTGATGTGCTTATGTAGATGAAGAAAACATTTCTTTTTCATTTTGCTTAGTCTCTTTTGTTGTCAATCATTATTAGACTTTAAGCTGGGAACTTTTCTTTAATAGGGAGTTGCTGAAGTTCTATCCTAATTTGTATCGGTTTTTAGTTTAATAATTATAAAGAAAAAAAAGATTTGAAAATTTCTGGCCCATGCTAGAAAATGCTCCATTATTCTTATCTCATGATTAGAGTTCAAGAGACACTGAAATGGCTGCAATTTATTAGATAAGGAATAAGATGACCCTCATCTGCATTTTGGACTATGCTGTATTTACCTGCATACAGAGGATTATCCTGCTGCTTTTGAGAATGGTGGGACCATCACCTGGTCTTGAAAAAGTAATTTAGGTCCTTTTGACTCTGTCATGGATGTTATTTCCATGGTTACCTGTAAAAGTAAGAACTTTGATATAAAATACTTCTTCACTGAGGTGTTGTCTGAGGTTGAAATAAATAGTTAGAAAATACTAAAAAACAGACAAAACAATTTTCACTTGTTTTACAGTTTGAATGTGAGTTTTAGAGGAGAGAACTTCCTTGCCAAAAGCAGAACTGCTGGGAGCAGAAGAACAGAGCTAAGAGTGAGTGGGTGTGCAGGACAGGAACTGGGTTTTGGGATACATTTCTTAATTTCCAGTCTGTTCCTCTGAAATAAGGCTCTGATCCTTCAATTCTATGATGGTTTTCCCACTACAGGATTGCAGTATTCATCCTGAAACATTTTGCATGAAACTGATGGGTGCTGCTGCTTTTCAGGAGGATTGATGTAGTACCACCAGCTACAGCACACTTAGAAGTATTTCCTTTTCTTGGTTATTAAAATCTATGTAGGAATTCTAAACTTGCTAGCCAGAATTGGCAAAATGTCCTAGAGTTGTGTCCATTGGTTCAGTTTCTTTAGTAGGAACAGCACTGAACCCCAGTGTAGAGCTGGGGTGGCCCAATGCTGATGCAGCCAGTGCTGACTGCATGCTTATAACGTCTGTTGATAAAAATATTTCAGAACTCTAAGAAGTAGAAAAGTGTGTGTGTATATAAAAGCAGGTCAAAACATTACACTGCTGCTCCAAGACTAGTGGCGCTATTGGCCATTTTGTTTTTCTGAAGTGTTTTGCTTCTTAGGCAGGACATACTAAGTCAGCATATATTAAGGCAGTGTTATATTAAGTAGTACAGTCTTTAAAACTGGCTCTTAAAATAGTTTAATGTAAATATAGTTACAGGTAATAGATTCTTCTCTCCCTTTTGAGCAGTGCTGGTCTTAAGCTCTTTATAGAGGAACTGTAAGAACTATAAAGGGATGCTTCTTTTCTGAACTCTAACTTTCTACTTAAAGCTCCAATGAGTTCACAGTGCTTCTCCTTATTAAAAAAGTCATTGTATAGTGCGTTCAGCAAAATTTAGTCCTAGAAGTAGGACATCAAATATTATTCTATTATTAGAAACTTCTTTATTATTTAAGAAGCAGGAGTAGCACATTCTTAATGTAAATTATGCATGGAAATTGAAAAATTCCTGGGTGACTGGAGGTACAAAGCCAATTAAAACCCCGAATTGTTGAGGTAGTTTGAATATCTTGTCTTAAATGAAGTACAGAAAATAATTATGATCTTGTGGTAAAGTTCATGAAATAAGCTGCAGGGCATTATCATTTGTGGTTCTGCTGTAAGGTGACGTGTTTGATTTTGGAGAAGCAGATTTCTCTGTGCCCAACTTCCATATCATTAAAGGAGGAATAGCACTGCAGAGACAGGCAATGATGATAAATCTGTTGGATTTTAAAAACCGTTCCTGTGCTGATTGCAATTAAAAAAATATTTAGAAGCCCTATCAAAAATACAGTTCAATGATATCTCATTATCTCTCTTTTTAAAATCAGTCTTGACATAAGGCTGCTGGATGCTGGCTTCAATTTCTTGTTGTTTTTTTTTTAATCTCCTTGGCACACACAAGAATGCTTGATTGCCAAGAACAATCAATTTATAGAGATGAGAATGGCTTCCAGAACGGTGAATATTAAATGATGTCTTAAACATTTTCTGTAAAAACATATTGGTGGTTATGTTTGAATGGGTGAATTCTGACTGCTTCAATCGCTCCTTCAAATAGTTATGTAGTAATGTAAAGCTCCTCTTCCTTAGTTCTTTTCACTCTCTGAAGACCAAATCCAATTCTCATTAGTGGGAGTGTTAAGTGCAACTGTTTTCAACAACTGCATATGAGGTCAGTGAGGGTACGAAGTTAAAAAAAAAAAAGTTAAATTGCAAATATGAAATCACAGATTGTACTTAACTGTTTGGTAAAGATTGATAAAATGTGGGGAACATTCAGCATTCCCTAGTGGCAAAATCCTCAAAATTGTCAGGGCCTTCTGTTTCCCTCTTTCTGTGGCAGTGAGACATCTTAATGATGCTGAGAATTTTGATTTAATTTATATATCTTTAGCCCCAGCTTACAAATAAAGGCTAGATTATTAAGATGTATTATCATGCAAATAGGTATTTATGGAGTTTTGGAAATGCCCTTAAGAATTTACCAGCATGTTAGGCAAGAAATGCCTTTAACAGACCAGACTTATGCCTTAACACCAGACAGAAGTGACTTCAAGACTAGAGTTAAACACAGATGTTTAAGATTACTGACTTCTGTTTATGTCAGTGGGAGTTACATGCTTAAGCACCTTTGCAGATTTGGTCATTGGGATGTGAGTGCATTACATTTCTGAATCCATGTCTCTGCATGCAGTCATCTAAATCTCTGTCCCTGAGGATGAATACGTGCTTCATCCCATGTGTATTCACTGGCTTCCTGTGGGTTCAATTTTAAACTGCAATAAATTGCAAGCTTCCAGTACTTTTTATGGGAATTAGATTATAAAATACATTTGAAACCTTTATCAAATAGTTTTTCAGTTTCAAGATGGATTGCAGCATGTTCCAGATGTAAATGAGCTCTGCAGGTTTCTGAGCCATGTAGTTAAAGTATCAGGAGTGGACAAACTGTAACTTGGTGTAAACCCATAGAAAGAGCCATACTGCCCTGGATCACTTAAAGCAGCTGCAGTCTCTTTTAAATTAAATATTTCAGTGCTTTCAAATGCTTTCTTTGTTTCTTGTATTTACTTAAGCACCACTGTTAAGAGTGCAATGTAAATCTGGAAGTATTAGACATGTAATAGAATGACTCTGTCATGGCACCATTGTAAATGCAAATATAGTCATTTGTCACCTCTGCAGTAGCTAAAGAATAGGCTGGGTCAATATTCTGGGTAAAAGGAAAAGAGGTGGGCATAGAGCATCTGTAACTGCATTACTGAGGGTATATCAACAAGGTAAAATGGTCAAGATTCCTCCTGAAAAATTAGAAATGTGAAGAGGAAATTATTATTATGCCATTAGAGGAGAAATATTAGATGTTCTGAAAAAAGATTTCAGGAATCAGAAGGGTTCATAACACCACAAGAAGGACCTAAAATCAGAATTAATACTAAAAAACTGAGGAATTGATCTTGATCCAGAACTTCTACTAAGGAAAAAATTACATAAAAACAATTGAGCTAAAACCTAAAATCTTGCCTTGCTGAAGACAATATAAATCTTTTAGAAGGTCCTGATTCTGCAAATATTGGATGCAAGTGAAGATTCCTTTTGCGTTTAATGGATTTGCAAATGGTTTTTAGGCTGCTAGCTTATACTTGCTGGCACTATGGGATAGAAAAAATTTCTGTTCTTGGAAAAAAGCTAATGAAAGCAATATCAAGAATACTCTTGAGAGTCACTGGGACAATGCATGTGAGTGAGTGTACAAAGACTTGTAGGATAAGGACATGGAAAAGTAAATTATGTGGCTCTCCAGTATCTCTGTGTAAACTCAGTTTTAATATGAAGATTTTTGTTTTTCTTGGCCGTTCACAAATTATTGCTTTGTTTTTGATAGGTTTTTGAGTGTATTTATTTTGGTTTTAGGGGCAGTAGTTAAAGTAGGGAAATATGTAATTGCCTTTTCTTTTTGCTTAATATTTTAAGTATACAAAATAAAACCCATAATTATTCAGTTGGCTAATTGCATATTTTTTCTGGCTCATTGTTATCAGTGGACAGTAATTTGTTGTCATAGATGGTCTGTTGGGAAAGAGAGTTAGTCTAGTCCAGTGGTGATAGAACAGACAGGAAAATGAATTACTGAATTACTTTAGCACATATTTCTTGACTGCTTTGAAGCTTCCATGCTTGTTTCTCCATTCTGTGGAATGGCACATAATATTCTGTGGGTAAAATCAGTGAGAAGCAGTCCTTCAGCAGGGCCAGGTTTTACACCTGAGGTTTATCTCGCAGATAAACCTCAGGAGACTTGTGACAACAAACTTAATATGCTTAAAAAGCCTTCTTTTTAAATAGAGTGATACAGGTTTTGTGTACTAATTAGAATATATGTTGTTCAGAGAACTTTGTATTTTGAACATTCCATGTGCCCGTGTTTAATTGTCGCAGATGAGGATTTTCACTCTGTGGTCTGTGGTTTCTTGAGGTGGCTTCCAATATACTACACAGTGGTTGAAGTACTTCCAGGAGGTCCACACAGAGGCCTTCATTGCTAGCAAAGTATCAATTCTTAAGTCTTTTGTGGCTCCATTTATAATGCTTTAAGTTCCAAAATAATTTTGGGACCCTGCATTTAAAAATATTAATATTTCTTAGCCTTCAGTTCAAATTCTCCAATATTAGGGCTATTGCCATTGAGATAACCGTAGTCATGCTTTTTCTGAAAAGTCAGGAGATGACAACCATAGAAATAGCGGGTCTGTAAATCTTGATGTGAGTGCTAAAGTAGAATGCCATAACCAGGGAATGAAAAGTTAACATTAGGAGTACGAGGAAAAAAGATGAGTCATAGCACGTCATAAGAGTTGCCCTCACTGATAAAAGCCTATTGCATCTAGCTCCCTTCACACCTTTCTAATGGTAATTGTGATGCAATCAAGCATGCCCATATCCAAAGAAAAAGTGCATTGGAATCGGGTGGCTCTGGGATAGGCAACCTTAGGATATTTCCTTCTTAAAAAATGGTCTTCAGTGTAACCACAATTGAAAACCAGTATTCCAGGTTATATTTGGCCAGACACTGAGTACTATTGAAAGAAGA
Organism: Camarhynchus parvulus; assembly: GCF_901933205.1. Lineage (NCBI taxonomy): Eukaryota > Metazoa > Chordata > Aves > Passeriformes > Thraupidae > Camarhynchus > Camarhynchus parvulus. The sequence goes on along the minus strand of NC_044586.1, from coordinate 32,983,584 downwards.
AAAAAATTGTATGTTCAAATATATAAAATACAGGGAAATAAGCAGTCTTGGCTAGGTCCCAGGCAGTTAGTGGTCACAGGTGATCCTACTATCTAAGAGCATGAGAACTATGAGTTTGCTCCATCCCTTGAAAACCAACAAGGGATTCTCCATCTTGCTTCATGAGGCTTTTTTGTGTCTCAGCACAGGACAGCTAACCCAAGGGTTTCTGTGCCTTTTATTTCATGTTTTTAGGGTTGGAACCAAGTAGAGACTACATCTTCACTGACCTCCTGTGTTAAAGTGAATTTCACCCAAAAGGCCTCTTTTGGAATAAACAGCTTTTATTTCCTTAAGTAAAAACAGAGTTTCTTCTGATTTGCTGAAACCAGATAAAAGAATCCAAATCCATTCAGTTCTGTTTGGTTTGGGTTCTGAAGAAAGGCTTCATCTCAGTTGGGTTCATACTGCAATTTATTTTTTTGAGGTTTTTTACATTAGGGAGAAGAAAGGGGATGTGGAAGGGAGAGATAACTGTGTTAAATCAGAAGCAGCTCTTTTCTAAAAAGAGTTGAGTTCCTTTTTCCATAATTAGCACGGGTTTTAAACTGCTGACAGGGCTGTGTTGCTGCTTATTATGAATAAAAGCTGGACATGGATAAAGTTGGGTTGAAATCTTGCCCGGAAGGTTTTGAACACAACTATATTTTATGTTCAAATGTTATATTTTTATCTTAATTTTATGTCCCTTTTGACTACTATTATGAGATTAAAGTTAGATGGATAAAGTCATTTGAGAAGCTGGATAAAAATTAAATTGGCTGAGTCAGTTCAAACAACCAGAAACAAAGATGTATTCTTCCTGGGTTGAAAGGATTACTTCTGATCACTAAAATGGTCTTTTGTGACACTGACATTAAGCAACGTTATATGATAGTGCTCAGACTCAATTCTCCTCATTCCACTGGAGTACTCTTTCCTACCAGCTGTTACTATCATCAATTCGTTGTTTTCAGGTTGGCTCTGAGGATCTCCTCTCATTAAAGAAACATCAAAATGATCCTTCTGGGCATTTTTGGGGTATCAAGACATGCAATAATTTAATTAGTGTCATAATAGAGAATGTTTTTCTGTAGTCTGGCTAAACATGATAATAAGCAGAAAGGCTGCAAATATATGGTGCTGCTGTCAGTCAGGCTTGACATACAGTGGTGTGGGGATGGTGTGTGCATGATCTTTATCTGAATGCTAGAAGTATCAGTAGCAAAAAAGCCTCCATATGGCTGTATTTAAAGCTTGGGTTTGATTTTTGCTCTGCATCTTTCCGTCACTTGCCTGCAATTTGGGGCCTGAGAAAATTTGGGGTTTGTTCTGTAAAGACATGTTTCTATTTAATAAAGAATTGTTGCTATGAGTGTTCAGGTGTTTGGTCAATATAATGTAATTTTTGTTCCTATTTAACTCATAAAGGGAGAATGTTTAATTGCTGTGTCATGTGCAAAATGCATGGGAGATGTGGAAGACTTAACTGAATACCTGAGGAAAAATGGAATCCTTCCCTGCAGAAATGTCCTCTTGCCTTCCCATGAGTTCAGCAGAAGTGTATCTAGTAGGTGAAGGTGTAATAAAAAGTTCACTTGCGGATGGAAGTACAAGAGACACTTCGTCATCCCAGTGAGTCTTTGTGTGTTGTCTCTGTAGAATACTCTTAGGAATGGAAAACCTGGGAGTTGCAAGCTGGAGGTGTCACCAATTCAGGGATTTCTGTCCAAAAGGTGTAATGATGGCTCATAGGGAGATAGCATAGAATGAAAACACTGTAGCAGAGAAAAAAAAAAGCACAGAATACTAAGTGGTTCAAGTGTGTGTGTATGGAGATTTATATATACGTAATTTTTTTTTCTAAGCGTGTTTTTTCACTCTGCCTGTATTTTCATTTTTCACCCTTTTGTTGCTCTTGATAACCTCTTTTCTAGCACCTTCACTTTGTGTGTATGGGAGCAATAATATTTCATTGCAAATTGTACATTTTAGTCCAGATGAGAGTAATTTTCTTCCTGCACGTTTTTTGAGATGCTGAGGACAGATGTCACAAACAGTTCTTTGCAGTGCTTAGCTTAGGCAGATCCTTAGAGCTGTGTCCCCTATGTGCTATGCACAGCAGTGCCTCAGTACACACTCTTAATTGTCCTTTAGTAGGTCATCTGTCTAAAACCTGGGAGAACTGTGTTCTTGTTATGAAATTTATTTCATCTGTGTAATGAAGAGACAATTTAAAGAGAATGCTTTTTGAAATGCTTTTATTTCACTGTAGATCTTGTCATATGAATTACTGTTTTTTACACTTGGGCAATGCATCAATAGAAACATAGTTCAAAGAATGAAGATAATTTCTTCAGTGTTTTGAGGCTGCCTGTACTGAGCAGCATTCTGGGTGAAGGGTAGGCATTTTAATGGAAACTATTTATTCACATAAATCCAAAATCTTTGCTGCAACTATTGCTAAGCATTCCATAGAGCCATCTTTTATCTTCTCCCAGATCATAAGACAGATACGTTTTTCTGTATTAGTTGTTCAGTATTTCAGATATTTGAACAAGGATATCGTGAAATGGAAAACTCTCAGTATGACTTGTACTCCTTATGTGTAGCAGCTGTCAGTCTAAGGAAAACCCCAAATATAGAATCTTCTCAACTCTTTGATGGGAATGCTTTTCTCAGTGACCTTATGCTTCTAATCAGGAAAATTGAAAATTTATGCTTCTAATCAGGAAAATTTAGCTAAAATATTCCTTTCTTTTTTTTTTTTTTTGGTTGGTTTGTGTTGAATTGGGGATTTTTTTTTGGTTTGTCTGTATGGTTTGGGGTTTTTAAAATTGGTTTTCCAGATGCAATTGCCAGTGCCTAGGAATCTGCTTCTCTGTTTCAAAAAAACTGCTCATATGACATTCATTATGGAAAAAATCATGTTGCAGGTGCCTGCAGATTAGCCTGTGCATTTTTGAGTAAAGTATCTTCTCCTATAGGTACCGAGAAGTCCGTAACAACCATCAGTGGGAGCAGGCTAAAAAAATGGCATTAGAGGAAGTCATGCATCATGGCAGGCTATCAAGTGTTGTTATGTCTGCTTCTAGCACTGCATGACATGTCAGGTCTAAATGCAGGTGTTGTGGGAGGTTGTTTTTGTCCCTTAAAATAGCTAACATTACAGTCTTATGGGTAAGTTTTAGCTTTTCTTGCTATTCTTACACATAATCTATGATGCTTTGCTCAGTGTTGGTCTTTTAATAGTGAAAGTTACTTGATTAGAGCTAATGACTTAGGAATAGGTGGCTTATAAACATTTAGAAGGAAATTTTAATGCTATTGTGAGATAAAAAGTTGGATTTTTGGGCTTGTCTGTTATATGTAGGTGTGAGGACTGAAATTTTTTGGGTTGGAAATGTCAAAATACATTCTGATTTTTCTCATGGAAACATCTTATTATATTAAAGATGGCAAAATGTTCTCTGTAATGCTCTCAGTAGTAATAGAGCTTGTCAGAGAGCAAAACACTCATCTTCAAGACTCCCATCAGGAAAACAGTTTCTGCAGTGTGATCTGATATGGAGGCAAAACTTAACCTTCTGCACCTAGGATATGACACCTTTTTCTTGCTAGGGATCACTGAATTACAGAATAGTCAGGGTTGGAAGGGACCTCTTGAGATCATCCAGTCCAACCCCTCTGCCAAGGCAGGGTCAGCTAGAGCAGGTTACGCAGGAAAGTATCCAGGTGGGTTTTGACAAGGAATATACAATGGGCAGCATTGCAGTTGTTGTGCTGCTTCCCTGCAGGTCCCAAATCACTAAATCTCAGCAGATGCCTCTTCTGCCCATGCCTGAATGTGCCGCTGGTGCTCGTGGCTCTGCGTGCCATGGGGCAGGATATGCCCCATGAGATTTGCCTTGTCCAGAAGCAGCAGCTCCAACTAATTCCCTCCCTGCATAACAACCTTGGGAAGTGCATCTTAATGGGATTTTAAAGGGATTTGAAGCAAGATGTTGAGTGCTCTAGCTCAACAGGAGAAAACCAGCAATATTTTCTTTTCATTTCATTGTGGCATAGTTCTCTAAATTATCAAAGCTGCACCCTTCCAAGTTGAAATTTTGGGGAACATACCTTCTGGAAGGCGTTTGGATAGAGTGTTTCCAACTGGAAAAAATTTTTGGCATGTCTCTAAATTCTGGGTCTTGATAGAAAAATAGTGGAAAAACAAGTATTTTTTTAATGTGGGTAAATTCCTGCATGAATTCTAAAATAGAACCTTTCATTTTATTTGAATTTCATCATGTTATAATTTGTTGTCCTAGAGGAATAGAAGGCTAAAGTGAGGAAAAAATAAAATATTGGAAGTTGTTCAGTGTTCCATTAATAGTCCGTGATTTGGAGAAAATTAAAGAACAATACAGTAATGATAAATTATTCCAAGAGTGGCTGAAAAGTGTGCATATGTTCATGGAAAATCAGGGACATAAACTATGATACTTCAGATTGAAGACAATTCATTATTTACTGTTTTTTAATTGGGATTGCAATACTGCGGGAAAGGCAGAAATTCACATGCATGGAGAGAGGAAAGACATCATTTATAGAGTCTAAGAAATATTTGTGACAGCATGAATTTATGCACTCATTCCTAAAATGGGACTTAAGTAAGATGTAAGAAGTACACAAGTCTTGTGCCAGCTCTCTGCACAGGGGTGAATTTAATCTAGAATGAATAAGGGTCTTTTACTTATTTTGTTTATTTTTCACAGTCTCTCTTGCCCACTTCCTAACCCTGTGCTTTTTAGACAGTATTTTGGACAGCAATGCACCACCTGTAAGTCAAATACCAAGGGCAGTGTTTGTAGGAAAGTTAATATATTGCTTTAATCTAAATCAACATGTTGCCTTTATGGCTTACTCAAATGTTAATAAATACACCAGTAATTTCTAAATGTTATAGTTTAGAGCAAGTGCTTAACATTTACAAACTAAGCCAAAAGACAAAAACAAATATTTACTAATAATTGCAACAGAACTGGACTTTTTTCCCCATCAGGTGTATCGTTTTTGATGCAGCACCTGATAATTACTGGCATTATTTGTTCTATTTGTTCTATTTTGCGTGCTATCCTGTTTAGGGCAACATGTGGCTGCAGATTTTGCCCCTGTTTCACCATTAACCTTTGTTGTGAACTGTGATTTCAGCTTGCCGAGATGTAAATTCAGCCATTTAAAGATTTTAAATATTATATTTCTGAATGTTCATGGGAGTAATCTGGTTTCTTCTTAATACAACTGTTGCAAATGGTACTAACACAGCTAAATTTTCTTTTAATATTGATTTTTTAAATGTATCCTTAAAATTCAGAGCCTGTGAGAAACGTATGGGTGGTTTGAAGGTAATTTGCCTTTCATCAACAAATATTTTATGACTGATGTTAAAACAGTTTGCACTAAGCACCTAGGAGGTAAGTTTGGACTTTTTTGTTTGGAATAAGCTATTAATTTTTATTATGAAGAGAAATATAAAGACCTTCAGTAATGGAGCTGAATCACAATATATTTCATATATTATTCCATTTGGATGTTTTGTGTGTTCAGCTGAACAATTGCTCTTTTTAATTACTTATCTTTGTGTGCATTTTGATATATGTGCATGAATGCATGCATTTTTAATTTCTATTTCTTTTAAAATAAAGTTTTTTGGTAGATGCCCTTTTGTAAAGATAGTTGTTACATACAACTTTGTTTTGTCCAAAGTTGCCCAGGGTTGGAACTACCTTCAATACACCAGTAGGCACAAACTTAGAAAGCTTTGTAATGTAGGTCATGCTTTCCTTTTGTGTCAGACATGTTTTCATATTAATTCATATTAATTCTTTGGCAGATTTTTAAAACCAAAATCAGTCTTTTTTTTTCAATGCATGTAGTTCATACAGATTGCAAGGGGAAAAAGTTTTGGCTATTTTGAAACATCTTAATCTGTACATATGCAAGCAATCTTCCTGCTGAACTCTGAAAATAAGGTCTGATTTTTCAAGGGAACACGAGGTGGATGTATGCCTCTGCTTTTTTTTTTTTTTCAAATATCAAAAAGCATCTTGACTTTAAGGACGTTAGAAATTTTATTGTAAACATTTATCTTAGCAATAGTAAACTTTGCCTCAAGCGTTTTTTCAAAGAAAATTATTTTCATCCTACAAGGATACCATACATTAAAGGAAAAGTGCATTCAGCTGCTTGTGGGGGGGACTGTATTCAGGAAGACCTTTTGTGGCAGTAAAAAACTTAGCTTTGGGGCTACTTTCAACTTACCTCCGTGCAAGAAGTAGTGTAAATATTTTGCTTTCCAACTGTGCTTTACAAATAATTCATAAAATGTTATGTGAGGATGAAATACACTTGTCCTCAGGCTTCTTCATGGAGATCAAAGTGGCCATGAAAAAGGCATGAACTTTGAGCTTTAGGTTATCATCTCTAGGTTATAAATAAGAAGGTACAGCTATAATCTTGTAGTGGATGCTTTCTGCAATTCTTTTTGAGGAAAGTGTGCAATACCTCGTGGTAACTTTTGCAGCTAAGACAATGTCTTTGATGGATGTGAAGCATCCCTTTACACTTTAGGGGGTCAATTCTTAAATAATGTTACTTGAAAGCTCTTTCTGTTTAGGCTTATGTAATAGCTACTTTAATGACACAGCCAGATCAATATTTAAGAAGGTGCTCAACCATAGTGAATAGGGTTGCTGAAGTTTATGGACAAGTTACAAAGCTCTGGATGTAGGAATTTAAAACAAAAGGACTGGAAAATCCTTAACTGTAATGTCCTCCATGTCATCAGGCAGCTGTGTCATGGTTAAAGACATGTTTTACAAACTGAGGTCATTACATATTGGTGGCCCTTTCATATTCTCTTCTTCCTTGTGCTCATACATCACATTATTTTCCTTTAGTGATCTTACATCCAAGTTAGTATTGGAAATAAACCTCTCAGATAAGTACCAGTTGAAGTAAAGGGAAGTAGTATATGTGCTACCCCTAGAGTAGAGTACTACTTTATTTTTGAAATTCTAGGTTTTATACTAGGTCATGGTTGGACTTGGAGTCTTTTCCTATCTACCTCCAATTGTATAATGACACAAACTCATGAACATTCACAGAATGGAATTCTCTCTCCTTCCTCCCACCACTCCCATCTCCTGTCACTTGAAAAACCTGTAAATTTCCTCTCATCAGTCTACAAATGCATGGCTGTTTCCTCCTCTCAGGAAACATACAGTCAAACCTGCCAGATTTGATGGGATTAGCAAGAGACAGGAGTAATCACAGAGGACATTTATTCAGGTAGTTACCTGCTCAGTGCCATAAATATAATGCTTCTGAGCCTCAGTATTTCACTGGAATCCCCAAGAAGTCTGCCAGTAGCCTTAAGTAGTATTTCTAGTAAGCTTCATAGGGTGAAAAGGATATGTTTTCTTCTCCCACTTTAAGGAAAACCCACGATGATAGCTCTGAAGCCATAAGGGTGCTCTTGGTGTGTGTCTCCTGTTCCTCAGATTGCACGGGGTAACCTGCTGTGACCCAGACTTCTATGGAGGTAGTGGGGTGGTGCTCCACTGCTGGGTATCAACCTCATACCATTGTAAAGGGGGGAGCAAGGCACACTCATTATGGGGTGTGAACCCTGCCCCTTCTTGTACTGCCACAGTAATCAGATGACACTGATTACACATCATATTTTTCACACTTTTTAATAGGTGTGTGGCTTAGGTCTGAGCAAGGCATTTGGAGCAGTGTTGTTAATACACAGTATTTCCAGCTGCTGCTGCATTAAAAGGCCTTTGTGGCCTGGTGTCTCCATCTGCAATAAGAGTACTTAGTTCTTCAAATGCTGTTGCATTTGGTGGTAGAGAAGATACTGTTGGGAAGCCTTGATTCCTCCAGCAATATGCACCTACCCTTGACTCACCTGAGGCCAGATTGATACTAGCTCAGATCACACAGAAACTGGGACCAGACAATCAGAAAACCAAAGCAGTCAAGTATCTGGCTAGGTTCTTTTTTAACACTTTTTAATTTGTTACAGCTTTCATTTTTTCTTTGGCTTCCACTATAACTGACATCTGCCTTTTAGGTTTTTTTTCTACAAGATCTCATCAAGTTGTTTAATGCTCAACAGTTGCTTCTTTTCAGTCTTCTGAATTCAACATTTTCTTTTGTCAGAGGGAAAATGGTGCTTTCAGCTACAGATATTTCAGCTTTCATTGATGAAAGGGCAGCTTATGGTGTATAGGGAGATGTGCTATCTATTATTATAACAGCTGATACAGCTGAAGGAAAAGACAAGCTTTTGAGCTCACAGCCCTGCTGAAGGACAAGTTTGTGAGAAAAAATTTTACTCCCTGCTTGATCCACATTAAATAGAATGTGGATAAATACAAGCTAGGAAAATCTCTGAGCAACAACAGCTGCTCAGTGTTTTGCAGTAGTTCAACACAGAAATGTTATTTCAGCCCCAACTCCCCCCTTTTTTAGCAAGTAGTCTTGCTGTGTTCACAAAAGGAAAGAAAGCAAATTCCCTTCCACCTTCTTCGGCAAGTGTCCAGTAAATGTCTAGGTAAAGACATGAAAATGTTTTATTAATGTACATTGTGGTTTAGATTATTGGAGAGATGGTATGTATATAGAGATATGTAAATTCCATGTTTACTTTGGTCATTTTTGACATTTAGATAAACCAAGCAATATCTGCTTAGTTTGATTGCTTGATAAATCAAGCAATTGGTCCCACTATCAGTAAATAAAATTAGAGCTGGGTCCTGGGATGGAGGTAAGCCTTGTGGCGGCTCTAGCCATGCTAGAAACACCACGAAATCTCTTTAAAGTAGAAGTGACCCTTCCCTGAATCAATCTCTTTTTCTGTGTTCAAAGCTGGAGTGGACCCCAGCTCTTTTCGTATCTACCTCCAAACATTCAGGATGAGGAGTAACTAACTCAAGGAATTTCCCACCCTATTCAAAGCACAGAGAACAAAAAACACAAAGGGGAGAAACTCCCATCTTTCTTTTCATTCTTGGTACTTGGGCTACCCATGTTATATCAGTTGCCTTTTTCTCTTACTCTTAGAAAACAGAGGCTGAATTTGAAGTTTGCACTGCCAGGACTGTTTCTGCCTGAGAAATACACTGCATGCACATCTAGCTCTCAGTCTCTCTCCTTCACGTTTATAGTTGCTGATTGACTTTATGAGTTTCTTCTTAAAACTTAAAAGCTGATTGGCTTTTAGTTTCCTCTTAAAACTGAGGTTTCCTGATACAATAGATGATGGGATACTGCGTGGTAACTGGTCTGGATTTCTGAGTCTCCAGTAATTGTTGTTGAACGATGGTCTGTCTTTTCATCAAAAATTTAGTATTACCTAAAAAAATTGCTGGTAGGGAAGAGATCGTCACAACCATTGAATGTTACATGTTTATTGGTTAATTATTCTGACAGTTAAGAAATGTATATGTATTTTCTGATTTTAAGCTGGGGGCTTGAGCTTTCAGCCCTCCTACACCTTCTTTCTATTTTGCAGTTGACTGTCTACAGATGAGCTTGTGTGGCATTTGCAGCAGCCCACGTATCTCAGTTGTGTTAAGTCTGGCCTTAGGAAGAGGATTTTTCTCCTCTATGCCTATTTATCTGATCACAGCATTCATTAAATAGGTTGAGACTGCCTCTTCTTTTTTATGTCTAAAAAACCAAGAAAATCTATCAATCTGCTAAAAGTATTTATTACTTTAGGAGTGATAAAAATCATGACATTAGGAAAAATATACTTTTATTAAGTTCTTTATATGTTGGAAATCACACTTATGGTGATCTAGAGTTTAATGTTGGGAAAAACTGGCCTATTTTTGAGATCTGGTTTGCTTTGATCTCTTATTTCCTGGGGATTTTCCACAGCTTCTGTGTCATGAAAGCTGCTTTGCCTCTTTGACCTTAGTAGAAGTCATATGGCAGGCTGTTTCCTTGTGCTTGTATAGCCTGAAGTTTCTCTTTTTCCCCCCTACACTTTGTTATGTAATCCTTGACTACTCTTTTTCCTTACATAAATTTTTTTCCAAGTATCCACTCTAAATATCTTCTTCAAACCAATAAGATCTGTCTTGTCCTCATTCTTCACTAAAATGGCACTCAGATCTATACACTGTTAGACTAAGTCTTTTGCCAGAAGACAGAAGACACTGAGTGGAATTTGGCAAAATTGGGCCTTTTTAAAGCTAGCTGGAACATATGTAAGAACCAAATCCATGGCATTTGTTTTGGGCTAATTCCTCAAATTTTAAACCATACATTTCAGACAGTTCATTGCTCTGCTTCTCTGCATCTTGCGAAGGATAATGTACTTCCCCTTTTTATCTTTAATCATGGCATATAATAATTCTGTTGTTTTGACAAGAATTTCCTGTTATTTCTTCCTCTGCATATTTTAGAGCAGCAACTTCTAGTGAGAGAGAGAGAGATTTGAACATGCATATGCTTTTGCAAAAATACAAATATCCTGGATGAAATAGCCAAGAAGGTAATTTTGTATTCTGTTAGAAACTCTTGAAATGAAATACAGTTTTGACTCTGATGCTGCCATGTTTACAGAGACAAGACATTCCTCTGGAAAAAGTGCTAGTGTAGTCAAAAGTTTGTCGCCTGCCAGTGGCTTCTGTGCACACACTTTATCAGAGCTTTAAGGAACCAAGTTATTCTTTTGTTCAGTTAGCATTTCAAGAGTTTTATGTGATACAATGGCTATGTAGGAATGTACGGTTTAAGGAAGGGGTGAATTTTTTTTTCCCCTCCTTTTTCATGCCTTAATTTTTGCTCTCCTGAGACAGAGTTTTTTCTTTTGCTTGTGAAATAAAATAGATCCAAATCAAACACAGTTTCTTTGTACTAAATCCTTTCATTTTTTTTCTTTTCTTTTTCTCTTTTTTTCCTTTCTCTTTGCACTCTGTCACCAAAATTGGGTTGAGATGTTCAGTCCTACTTTTTAACAAACCCACAGTTTTGTAGCTTTTTCCATGGTGAATTACAGATCACTTTTTCTTTCAGGGATGATAGACATGGACTTGGTTAGACTATTGTATCCGTCTTAACTTGGGTTCATTATATTCCACTCTAGAAAAAAAATAAAGACTTGCCAAATATTTTTATTGGCTTGTCACCTTTACTGCTATAAAAACATTAAATTGAGAACCTATTAAAACCAGATTTTAAAATGCTTGAAAATCATAAGTATGTCTTTCAGTAATATGTATGGAGTAATTTTAGTGAATGTCTGATTTTTCATTAAGTTTTTGTAATTTTCAAAATCAGCCTCCCTAATTTAAGAGCTCCTTAGGCACCACAAATGCTGTCTTTTACTGTTTCATGAGGGAATGGATAATTAGTCTGAAAACTGTGAAAGGTTTCAGCTAAATTTTCTCTCTGAAATATCAGGGGAGGACATGGTAGGAAGAACTGCCCTTTGAGCAAGATGATCAGCAATGTCACATGGAAGGTAATGCCATATGTCTGGCAGAAAGGCTCCAGGAGACAGACACTACGGCAGATTTTCAGAAGGGGAAAAAAGATTGTAGGGGGCAGGAGTATCTCAGCCATTTGAACTGAAATAAAAGGAGAATGAACTGGAGAATTACAAGGCATCTTTGTATTTTGGGTGGCATACGGGCCTGGATACCTCCTAAAGTTTTGGTGGACTTGGCCCCATTTATAATAATTTGCCAAAGCATTAGAGACATACACAGTTTAGTAAAATTGAGTCTTTGTATAATATATGTGAATTTTGATTTGCAATACACTCCGGAAATGCACTTTGTGATGAGGGTTATGATTAAATGGAATATCCTTATATAATAGCAGAGGTATTAGCAGTATTTTTTTCTTCCTTCCTGCCACCGAGCTGTCTCTAGGCCACCAGTGACTTTTCTTCTTTTCTTCATTTTTCACCCTTTTGCATTGGTGAAATCAAGATTAAATTACCCAAGAATTAAATAATAGGGAAGCCAAAACTGAGTGCGTTTGAGAACCTTTTACAAAGTTAAAAATAAAACCAATTTGCACACATGCATATGTTTACAATCTCTTGCTAATATATAAATTAAAGAAATACAACCTGATTCTTGCCTGTAAGCCAAATCCACTTAATTCGACATTGATGGGAGCCCAGGCACAACAAAAAGACCAGTAGACCTAACAGTTCCATAAACTAACAGTTCCACTTGTGCTCAGGTCTGCCAGGAACTGCAGAGTACAACCAAAAGACCAGCCTTTATTGAAGATACTGTACATCGCTGAATAAAATTGTTGCAATCGAATCTTAACATAGCGGTCTTATAAAATGTTTTCTTTTTGCTCCTTAACATGACATGGTAGGAGAAATTCAAAAGGATTTTTAAGTTCCCTCAAGAAGATTTAGTTGCACAGCTCCCACTAATTAATTTATTTTGCTAAAATTGTCACTTAAATTGTAAAAGAGTTAAATATATAAATAATTTTTTACAGAATCAAGGACCTTTTTATTAATGTATGCATTTTAAAAGTGTTTGTCTTTTATTTGGACAATCTTTTGCTTTATTTTGTTAAAAACTATTTTTGTTTGCTTTCTTTGTATATTGGCAAATTTTCTGTTGAAGGACAGGCTATAGTAACATTATATGAAAAGAAAAGTAGTTGATGGGGTTTTTTCCCCCACTCTGGTCTGAAATACAGTGGAAAAGTTGCAGTGTGAGGTGTGATAAAATCAATACCCAAGGATTTAGGGTACAAAACAATGTAAATATGTATTTAAAAACAGAATCAGTGACAGAAAAAAAAATTGACTAAACTTACTGAGGTGTTGCCCACAAGATTTTAGGGCAACTTCCCAAGTTACAAAAGCAACAACCCTAATACTTCCTGCTGCTAAAGGCCACTCCCATACACATGCTCCCTTGTCATCCAAACCTTTCCCGAGCCAGACCTCATGCTGTTACCAAAACACCATGTGCCAGCAAAAGCTTTCTAATTGCTTTGAAGATCAAGTACTGGAACAGGTTGCTTAACAAAACTGCATTATCCCCTTCATGGGAGATGGTGAAGAAATGCTCAGGCAGTGAGCTGATGTGTGGGGGCCCTATATTTAATCTGCCTCTGTGCTTGGTGGTTGACTGGGTACCCTCTGGAGAGCTCTTCTTAGGCAAATTTCTAGGATTTTTGTGATGGCAAACAGATGTGATGTGATGTGATGTGGCAACAATTAGTAGATAATTGGCATTGATATTCCTCGTATCATTAATGTTAGAAGGACTGAACAAGTACTTGGATAGAGTGGAAAATTTCCCCAAAGCCCTCAGCACAGACCCAGTTCAACTTGTAAATCAGTAAACATTTCAGTTAAGGCTACACACAGCTCTGTGATCTTTATGTGCAGGGAGTGACTGGAAGTGGAACTAGTTAAAGTAATTTCAGTCCTTTTTTTTTTTGTCTAGATAAAAATGCAGATAACCCAGGTTTTGCTACCTGTCATATCAAGCCAGATGAGGTCATAAGATCTGCAGTCATAGCATAACAAATATTCCATACATCTGTGCTACTTCTGAGCTGATATCCTTGGAGATCTTTCACCCTGAGGGCAGAAAACTTATCAAAGAGAGGAAATTAAGAGTGAGTTGTGCCTTTGAGCCAAAATATACTGTAAGGACCATCCATAAGCAATAACACTGAAGGCTAAATTTGTGATAAGATACTTCATAATTTCAACTCCATGTACCTACATAAGAAACTGTTTTAAATATTGGGATGTTAACAGAAAGAATTAAATGTATAAAGCACAACCATAAGTGGAAAGCCACTTACTTGATTGACTTTTTAAATTGCTTTTTTCCTGCTAAACACATAAAAGCTGTTCCCAAAAAGGTTTCTGGTTTTTATATATGAATACTTTTTGATGTGTTTTAATGAAGTTTTCCTATAACCTGATGTTCTTCAGACAGGTAAATTATAAAATAAATGTATGCCATTCTGCTGTAATATTCTGGAGCTGAAGTCCCCTAAGGAAGCCTTAAAGGTTTGACAGATCGTTTAAATGCGGAGTTCATGTTGTTAAGTTTGCCCAGGTACAGACATTCTATTCGCTACATTATTACTTGTTGAAATTCTGAGAAAGAAACTTGTATTTTCATATATTGTTACTATGTGGCTAGCAGGAGATGGTCAAAGACGTTCAGTACTGGATGGGAAGCACTTTGGAAACAATTTTCCTTATGAATTAAGAGAGGAACCGGAGATGATTCAATTAATGTATGAATTTCTTGTGTTTCACATAAAATTGTTAATCATCAGTGAAAAAATAAGAGGTTGTTGCAAGACTATGAGTTTGAGCTCATAGTTTGAGCATCAGAACCAATTATTTACTTGCCAAAAACTCTATTTAAATTTGTGGATATGTACAAAAATTGCTGAGACTTGAGATTGATTTTATGCTGAGACTAATTTTTCCTACACAGGAAATTTGCAATGGTGCAATTCTCTTAACCCACTACAGTTTTATCTAACAGTATTCACCACTTGAATAATCCCATATGTAGGGTGAAGAATAAAATAACGCTGTGGGTTTGTTGCTGTTTGGGGTTAGGTTTGGGCTTAACCAGTCTTGTTGTGCTACCTGATTTAGAACTCTAGTTCCTAGATAATCACAGGGGTTGCAGCAAAACCGTGGTTGTGTTCAGTGCTGGTCTTCAATATGAGTTTTGTGTACTGATCTTTGTTTTCATAACTAGGATACATGGAACTCTGCAGAAGCACTGTAGACTAAGAATTATCCAGAAATCTTGGGGACCATCAGTTTACAGATGTGAAATATCAGCTATTGTCCTAGGGAACTTGCAGTCTAAGTGGATGCAAGGGATCTCCTGTATGTGGCAAGTGGGACCATTTAGTCCCATCTCAGCTTCGGATGGAACACTGTCACTGTCCTTATATATAGAACCAGTGCACAGTCCCAGCCTCAGAACATATCTTTGATGACTGGTGGTACAGGATACTTCTGTCCTTAGCACCAAAATTTGGGTTGTCTTGGATGATTGGATTGTAACCTGAAGCTCATGTTACTGAGTTTGATATGGACTTGGGACTGACTCAAAATGCACTTTGTTTTGTTTTGTTTTGCCAATGCAAGCGAATGCAAAAGATGGAGGAAAGCCCAAAAAGAAAAAAAAAAAAAAAAACCAGGAAAATCAGTGTCATTGGGACTTTTTTCAGAGTCAACTCAGGAGAAAAAAATTGTTGGTTATTCTGGAGTTACATTAGGTAAATTATCCTACCCTTAGGAAATACTAAAAAAAATAAATTGGAAATTGATAAATGTTTAGAAATGGATAAATTCAATTGATAGTCACAATTGGCACTGCCAAGGAGAAGAGGCCTGTGCCACGCAATTGGAAGTAATGTTGGGGTCAGGAGGACAAAGGTGTGAATAGTCTAATTGAGTAATTCTGTGGTTTTGCCTCATTTTTTGTAACTTGAAACTGTAGCCTTGTCATACCAATCCAGTTATACCTACAAGAGACTCACAGTGTTTGGTGGAAACAGGCATCTCAGGAGGTTGGTTAGTGTTATACTCAAAGCAGCCTCTTGTTTCTCTCTGTTGAACATAATTACAGCTGGGGCTGGCTTGTTTGCACATAGATCTATGAAGATGCATGAGATGAATTCCTGCTTCCATATGTCCTAGAACAGGCAAAGCCCTTTCTGCCTCTTTAATCCTCTTACTCTCTTGTGTGACTCCTTTCTTTTAGTACAGACTAGGTCTTAACTATGACTTCTACTGGTCTTCTCAAAGGCTCCCTTTCCATATTAAGTCCTCAATTCTAGTGACTCCCTGCCTAGCACTAAATAGCTATTACATGGGATACATTTAGTCATCTGTTAGTCAAACAGATGAAGTAGACTTAAGAGTTGAAGAAGTAGGTTTCAAATTGCAGTTTCAATGGTTTTTTCAGTGTTATTCTCCTACTAAGATGTCAACCATCTTTTGCAGGAAGGGCAGCTGTCTGGCAAGGAATTTGATAGGTTTGCTTTGGGCAAGATTAGACATATGTTCTAACATAATACAAAATGTAGTTCATAATTTCATAGAGACATGTTCCTCTCTGTAACGGATACAACAGACAGATGGGGGAGCACAAGTTTCAAGAGACACAATTATGATTCATTTGCGAAACAGGCGTGTTGCACAACAGCTGCTTGCCAACATCAGCTATTCTTCTTTTGCCTTACAGCTGTGCAACTCTATTTTAAAAAATTTTAATTGTTTCAGAGAGAGAAAAGGATTTTGTTTGATCTAGTATGTTTTAAATGCTTTTTATAAAGAAACAATCTAGAATGTTTTGAAATGAAATACTTTCAAAATTAAGAGTAAAATATCTGGAAGAAATATGGCAAAGATATGCTTTTCAGTGCTTTTTAAAAATGTAATTAGTCACTCACTGAAATTTATCAGTACCTGACTTAAAATGTAACTTAAACAGGTCACTTTGAAAGAAGAACAAAGTAGTTTTCAGACAAGAAGCAGGGCTAGTTTTAAAAGAAAAGAAGGAATAATTTACTGCTAGTAATTTTCAGTATGGAATTTAGATTTTTTTAATATATTTTACCTGTTTTCTGTTGAAACATTTCTTTTGTTGCCATCTGTCTCCTCATGCTTTTATAAACTCTCTTTGTCAAGTCCCAGTCCAGATCTGAATCTGTGATGGTCGTATGTCTTTAAAGTTGGAGGAATATCTAAATAATTTTCCCAATAAAACCACTATTGCCTGAAATATAACAGCCTGTGTTTTTACAATTATTTATTAAGTGCTCAATAGATATTTTATTGCTCAGTGGATAGCAACCAAACATAAACTCTGCTGTTGTACTTGTAAGTATAAAGTTTATTACTCCTATTACAATTTTTCTGGCTTTCTTAGAGGACTGACTAACATCTATACATTAGGGTAGTAGCTTTTAATTGTTTCAGAACTTTCCTGGAAATGTGGGATGATTTAATATTTCATGTGGTTTTCTTTCCTGCTTTTGTGCTTCAAAGGATGGTGAACAAATTAGCAAAAACCTCAGAGCCAGCTACTGTCCTATATCTGCACAACTCCCACCAGCTTCAACTTGCAAGTTCTGCTTAGTGACTTGAAATGGATATGGCTTTATAGTCTGCATGTGATGATTGAACTCATGATGTGATGAGAAATGAGTATGTGCTAGAGCTGCAGGATCAAACCTTTAGGAAGTACATTACCCTTGTGTACAGCTGAAAGCTTCTCGTATGCCTTAGCTTTTTTCACTACAATTGAGCTCATGTATTTTAATCTACACCTCATCATATTTGACTTAATGTGAGACAGAAAATTTTAAAATTGCTCATTAACTACACCTATTTATGCATACATCTAACAAACTCTATAGACACAGATTGTTTCAAAACAGGTTCAGCTGCAAGCAGAAAAAAATGTCTGGTGACTCTCAGTTCTCCTCTTCAAGAGCTTATAAAACTTGGATTTAGTATGGAATCTTTAAAGTAAAAAAATTATGGTGAGTTAGGAATTTTGTAAAAGTGGAAAAAACCCCAAGTATTAATTTCAAGCTGGACCCATAATAGTTATAGGGTACATTTTCGAATCTATGTAATTAAGGGCTCTAGAAGGATTAGAAGGAAGCTTAAATCATAGGATTTTTTTTAACTGAAATGCTGTCATAGGCTATGCATAATAATGTGGATTTTTTCCTACATTGATCAGCTGAGGAACAGTAGAATGGGTAATGATGAAATTACTGCAGAATCCAGGTCATGACTCAAAAACACCCATTACTGTGAGCATTAGAATAGAGCAGTACTGTTTTCTTTTTCAATAGATAGGTATAGGAATAAAATGAGCATGAGAATACTGAGTGGCCAGGCTCCCATAATATTTTTAACATAGATAGATGCATGAATAGATGAATGGATGATGGATGGTGATAGGCTCTCATCTTGCTATTCCTGCAAGTAGGTGATACTTTTTCTGAGTATCTACTCTGTTCTGTCTGAATTCTACTGACTATAAGATCATAATCTCTCACAATATTTTTCTTAGCATCATAGTTATGACGGTTTCCTGATTTGCAGTTCAGATCTCTTCAAACAGACTGGCATATGTTGAGGTATTACCAGCAAAATCTGGATGATTCCCAGTCTCTCACCCACTATATTCCCTAAGGGTGGACAGATGTTTTTGTGCTCTGTACAGATCTTGGGGTCCTGTGGTTATGATTCTTATCTTGAAACAAATAGAAAAAGACTACTGAGGTTTGATACTGCTTTCCATTGCTATACAGTCTCATCTGTATAATATTAATAGCTATAGGAAGGTTTCTATCAGACTTCAAAAAAACTCTGGGTGCCCTGCCATTAGGATCAAAACTCCAGGGCATGAGACTTAGAATTTGGAAGGCATTTGGGAATAGACATTTTACTCATATCATGGCAAAAAAAAGCAATGGCTTCTCTCTGTGACCCCTCTCCAGAAGGGAGAAACCAACATATTTATGTGGATTCAAAATAATTTCAAAAGCATCTGAGGCTTCCAGATTCTAAATCCTTTTCTGACTTCTCGGACTAGCGCTATCAATATAACATTCACAGATTTACTTCTGGGCAAAAAGTCTCAGCTTTTACATAACCCTCTGACATTCAAATGACTTTTTCCAATCAGAGTTGAGTTTTGACTTCAACTTGGCTGCCAGTAGCATAAGAGAATTTGAATAAATAAATCTTTTAAACCAGCCTTGATAAGTTTTTTAATCAGTTCATAAGAACTTCTGCTTAAGCCAAATTTGTTTCAAAGAGTTTATAGAAGTGATGCCGAATAGTTTAGCCTGCCAATTTAAGCAAATCTCATAGTGGTCCTAAAGTTTATACCATTCCCACTAATTTCTATATTTTCTTTGAACTCATTTACATAAGTGAATAATATAATCCCAGCCTCAGAGTCCTTGAGTGAGAACTATTTAGCACATGTGGCCACCAAAGTCTATGGAAAGATTTCTGTCTGTGGAAAGATTTTTGTGGAAATTGGGCTTGGTTCTTGGGCTCCCTGAGACCACTGTAATTAGGAATAGATTTTTCCTCTCCCTTTCATTGAAATCAGTGAGAATTGCTTACTCAGAGGCCTTTAAAGTAGAGACCTTTAAAATTCTAGCCTTTCAACAGCCTAGCTTGAAGCCATGTTTGAGAACTAGCTGTTCTGTAAGATTTTGATTTCATTTGTACACTGTAAATCCAGATAGTAGTGAGAACTTAAGGCGGCCTAAGCTGAAGTTTCAAAGGACTGGATATTTACACCCTACTTGAGGGCATGATCCAAAAGGTATGGCACTAAGGTTTGGCTCACTTTAACTCTGTTTCCCGTTGGGAAATTCTCCAGTTTAATGGTTTTATTTTTTTTTAATTAAAACCAACTGTCTTTCCTCAAAGAGGGGGAAAGTGTAGGATTCTTGAAATCAAAGATCAAAGAAAAGCAATTCTCTAGTCACAGTAGGACAATGTCAGAATTTCTGAGCTCCAGGTACTTTGGTGTTATGTGAACAAACAGGGTGGGTTAAAGCCACTAGCACACACAAGAATATCTCTGAGACCCTGCTGGCTTCTGTGAAGAGCAAACAAAGGGTGACATTATCAGCAAAATTGTTTAAAAAAAAACCCTACTCGGATAAATTTTTAAACAGAAGTTATAACATAAGAAGGATTCATATTTTGTTAAATCTAGCGAATTGTTGGCATGTAATATAAACAATAAAATCTTTCCTGCTGGAGGAAAACTCACTGGAATTAATTAAACTTATACCAGGGATAAAGTTTATGCAGCACTTAGAAAGTACACTTCATTGAAATAATTTTTATTTTTAATGAGTTCAGTGGTTACAAAATAGTTGTGTAATGGTTTAAAGATATAGATTTAGTGAACTTTTTGAGCTGCTTGCTATTTGAATAATATTAGCACTCTAGAGATTAATAAATAATAACAGTTCTGCAGACTTGAAAAAGAGCTGGATAGTCATGCATGAAGCCTGTGTCAGCACAGAAGAATGCTTCTGTATCATTCTTAAAGATTTTCTCTGAGGAAAAAAAAGGCTCCTCTTGATACATACATTCTCAGTAGTTACATTTTCCCTTGATTTGGAAGTAAAATATTTCCAAATATGATTTGTATTAAAAATTCCAAATATTGTGTCAACTTGTAGAATAGCTTAAAGGAAAGAAGAGGGAGCTAGGGTGAAGTTGAATAGTCACAAGTGTGTTGGAGGATAGAAATCCTAAATAGTGTAATATCTGTGAGCAACCAAGAGGCTACATTCTGCTCTCAATTACTCTGGCATAAATCTAGAATTACTCATTGGAAGTTCAAAGTTTTTGCTGCAGATTTACACCCATATAATGAAGAACAGAGTTCAGTTATGTAAGGGTGAGAAAATCAATTTGGCCGGAATGTAACTAGCCTGGAACGCGAACTCTAATCACAAAAGGAAACCTTTTCCAGGTCAGAAAGCAAACTGCACATTGTGAATCCCTCTTTCATTCTTCCCCTCCTCCTCCACCATCTTTAGCTAATATATTCAAGCAAGTATAGACTCCTGCTCCTTGCATTAACATCCCATGGCATTAGGCATTGGACTGCTTCACCTTTATTATGTAAGAGAGAATAAAAGTGCTCAGGTATATTAGAGTCAAGAAATTCCATAGAAAGCTAAAAAAGAAGTAGTACAATATAAGCAGAAGTGGCTGGATTATACTTTAGGTGAGTAAAATATAAAGCTAAAATCAAAATAATGGGATATTGGGAAGTTTCCTAAATTGAAGTAGGTTTCTGAGAAGACCAGAATCTTTTGACAGGTTATTGGAGGAGATTTTTGAATAGTCTGCTAGTTACAGACCCCAGTGTTGCTCAGGTGGTTTGTACTGCAGAAATTTTCATGCTGTGCTGCAATGGTTTCTGAAAAGAAAATAAAAATACTGCCTGCACATCTTGTTCTTATTCTGGAGAATATTCCCTCACTGGGTGCAGAGAAGGGAATGGAATGAAAAATAAAAATTTCAAAGAGAATATAAGAAAAAAATAAAGGAATAGAAAGGAATAATGTATGGAATCTAATTATATATTTTCTAAACAGAGAGAGAGACTGTACTGTATGTCCTGTACTTGGCCTAGAGAAGTGGTGGGAATCACAGTTTTGTACCAATAGAAAATCTTCCTGGATCAGGAAAGTTGCTGTATTGTTAGCTGTGGTGCTGCATGAACATGTAATGAAGATCTTTTCTTTCTAAAGACATATCTATCTGAAGCAAATAGCTTCTGCCTTTGTCACCATTGAAGGTGCACATGCCACCAGCGACGTTTTCACTAGTGGCTGTTAACTTCTTGCTGATTTATACCTAACTTCTTGCTGATTTATACCTGAATGCTGCAGCTAAATAGCCAGTTTAGTCTCCCTTCTGGTTTTGATAAAACTGTGCTTTCTTTGTAGCTTATCCTAGGGTTATTGTAGGTGGGAAAAAATATTTTGGCTTTCTGTTTTATTTTTTAATTTGTGAATGCTGATGTTGCTTTTATGGCTGCCAAATGCTTGTTACATATGTCAGTTCTAAAAGCCCAAGTGATGGATGAAAGCTGGGAGAGGAGTTGTATTATTTGTCTCCCATCTAGCTCTTTTCTTGCACTGAAAGGTAAGACCAATATATAAACATAGCTTCCTTTTTTTTTAATAACATGCCACATCTGTAAGGTCATATTTCTCCCCAGTATGCAGAAAAGCAGGAAGGAAGCATCTAACATCTGCAGGATTTGAAGTTATTTTTGACAGCTGTGTGCTATTGAGAGTTTGATGGTTTCTGTTTTCTTTTTTTTTTTTGTGAAAGATAAAGCAACCCAGGTGAATTGCTCAAAGGACATTAATGTCTGTCTGACATGTTAAACATGTGTACTCACGTGTACATAAAGATACACACAAAAGATAAAATCATGCATCTATAGACAGAGTAGTTGTGAGGAAATACAATTTGCTGACTGGAAAAGCTGCTGTTGTAATTTACTCTTAGATTTTTGTTGGGCTGACACAAGGTGTATGGTTTAGCATAGATGGGAGATGTTTGGTAATGAAAAACATCAGTTCCTTAACACTTATTGATCAAAAAAGGGGAAGGTTTAGTCTAGTGACATACAGAACACATTTCAGAAGTTGGTCTGGAGCACGCTCTGATCATAGCAGACTGGAGAAAGGCACAAGCTTTCAAGGCTCACTGTAGGAAATGTTCACATATGGCCAACAGGAGACAGAGGCAGACGGTTGAGATTTTTAGTATGTGCATTAGGCCGATTTTTATTTGAAAGAAGAGAGCACCCACTTACAGCTCAACTATACGTGGTCAAGGTTTTTCATTCATTGACACACAAGGCCTGTCTGCTTAATATTTTCCAGGTAGAGGTGAGTGACCATCTCTGCCAGAGTTCCAAGCTGGCCAAGCACAAGACAAGAGCAGGAAAACCACAGTGTGTGTAGTGATATGCCCTGGTGAAGAAACACTGTTGAAAAATGTGGATTCTGTATGGTATTATCATAATTCAATAAGAGCAGGCAAGCAGCACAAAACACATGGTTAAAAGAGCATATCTGTGTATCAAAACAAACAAAAAACCTTAGAGTGACTTCAAGGTACAATATCTGTTCTTCATGTAGCAACTTGAGATCCAAAATGAAAAACTGGTCACAGAAAAGATACAACACTCAGGATGGAGCCTCTGACCATCAGGAAGAGATGATGTGCAAGGGAAGTGTGCAGCAGTGGGGCCTACAGAATCATACAATTATTTAGGTTAGAAAAGACCCTTAAGATAATGAAGTGAAGCTGCAAACCTAGCACTGCCATGGGGCATAATGCCTCACCAGTACATCCACCCAGCATGACAGCACTGTAAATGCCAGATTTTCTGATGGCAGTTGTGTCAGGGAAGGTGATATAATGGTACTTGTAAAGCTTCACCAAAACCTATAATGTCTTTTACATTCTTTATATTGAGATGTTATGTTTGCCAAAGGAAATCTTGCCTTTAAAATGCATATCAGTGTCCCCTGAATTACTGCAAATCACAGGAAATGTCGGATAAATATCAAATATTTATATGGTTAAAGAAGATGAAAATAATATGGGCATTGTAGGAAGGGTTACTTGATAACAAAATTAGTTATGATGACTATCTGCAGAGGCCAACAGGAAACCAAAAACATTTCTGGGATCATTCCGCTATACTGATAAGCAGTGAGGAATAACAGGAAGTAATATGCAATAATTGCTACTTAGATCAAGGTCTGGGGTAGCAGATGGGTAGAGGTGGTATAGCTATAGTAGGTATGAACTGTGGGGGATGCAAGTTGGCATTGAATGATTACAGTCTCAAAGCAAGAAAGAAGCAGACAGTAGATCATGAGTCAGAAGTGCTTCTCCAGCTGCAGTGCAGCTTGCACTTGTTTAAGGTCAATTATCAAAGCTAATCCTTTAAAATATATCCATCTTCATTTTCATGAAGTATTCTCTAAGTATTAATGTAGTCTTTTTCTTTTTTTAACACCTATTGCTAACCTTTCACTCCTAACAGTTTTCCTGATTGTTAAAAAAATTGTTTTTTTCTTCATTGCTGTCTAGATACATTTTTGGCAGAGCAGGTTTTCTTCATATCTCCTAAACTCTCTGTGCAGTAATTTCCACTGACTGCAGGACTATCTGCTGGTGATAGCAAAGCTGATTGACTTCAAAGTCTCTTACTGTTGTTTCTGCACTTGGCCAAGAGTCTGATCATGACTGTACCAGATGTTTCTAAGCTATTTTTCTACAGTAACTTTTTTTTTTTTAATAGACCAGTGGGAACCTTATGTAGAAGTTTTTCACTGCAATGCTAAAGTGAATGCCAGTATAACTGTGATTTTGAAACCCTCTATCAGATCCACAGTGCTCATAAGAGGAAAGTTTCCTGCAGATGAAAGCATAGGTTTGCCACTCTGCCAGCCACCTGATGGCAGATAATCAGCAGATTCCTTCCTGCTTAGTCGCAGTTTCTTTTTACGAGTTATTTTTTACAGTTTGCTAGGAAATTTCATAGTAAGGAAAGCAAGTCAATTTCTCTGAAGAAATTTCGGATGAAAGTTCTGGACAGTTCACAGTTAGTATCAAGAGTCAGAACAGCTCTGATTAACCACAAATAACAACAATTTCCTTCTCATCTAATTAGGACTTAAAAATGTCTCTATAGCATCAAGTGAAATATTCCATCAAAATTTTGGGGTGTATGTACATTGGGAAATTTGTTTTTTCCAGGGGAATTTGTATTGAAAGCAGTAGTGATTACAGAGAATTCATGAGGATCATATTTCAATGGGAACACCTGATAATTTAAACTTTGATCAAAATTTCAAATGGAACAAAACTTCTTCCATCAATACTATTATTAAAAACAGGCTAGGAATTCTGTTCCTCACCACTTCCACCAAAAGTAATGTTATCACTTAAGAGCTTAATCATGCATTCTATAAATGTCTGGTTTTGTTGTGTCTACCTTAGACATTTCTCCAGCAGTTCTACAAAGAGCTGAAGCTCTTAATTACCCTGATAAGTGGGAGAAATGCTCTTTGACAATGCAGCCCTGAAGTCACGTATTCTAAGGCAGAAAGTGTAGGGCAAGCAGTAGAAATCATAATTTGCCAGGCCCCATCAAAAGTGATACAAAGCCGGAAATCCTTTCAGAGGAAAAAAGACGAAATGGGAGGAGAGCAGAAATGGAAAAAGGCAAAGATACCTGTCAGTGTCCAGGAGGCTACTGGAGAAGCCAGTGTGCCTGCTATGACTGTGTCTGGGAGAGGCTTTGTAAGTGAGAAACCAAGGAGACAAGGACAAAAAGATAGAAAAGCTGTCACTTCAATCCTTAGGATGACTGTTAGATTTCTGACCAGTTTATGCTGATTGTGGGTATATTTCCCTGTTAGTTGCAGTTAACATCAACTTGAGAGTCTTCAGCGGTTGTTGTTTGGGTCATTTGCTTAGAAATGAACAAAGAGAATATCCTTTTCTTTCCGTTTTCCTCTTCCACCTCCCAAAGAGAAAAGCTGATCCTTTCATTAAGCTTTACCAGCTGGCTGTGTGGTCTAGCCAGTAGATCAGTATGTAAATACTTACATAGTGTGTTCAGTTGCCATCAGTTCTTTCTTATCCTCATAAAATTTTAGTTTATATTTTCCAATCCTATAGTATTTAAGCTCAATTCCTTTAAGCCAAATACTTCATAATTAAATAGAGTGGACAACAAAGGGAAAAAACTGTAATTTTTAACCTGCACAGATTTAGAATTAAAAAAAAAAAAAAAAAACCACCCACTACATAAGAAAGAATGTACTGAAGCCCCATATGAACCTGGGATTGGCATTTAACCTCATGGTTCCACTTGACAATATTTTAGTATACCTTACATGCTTCACAGGGTGGTATGGTACTAAATTACACATAAAGGTCTGAAACTATCTGATGGAAGATGCTGCAAAGGTACAGCATGAATGAACTATAGAAAAACCGGTCACTTTATCAGTTAATACTTTCAAGCCCTTAAACTCCTCTCTGAGTTTTGAAAGGCCAAATTGTTCAGATGATAAAACTGTATCCTTATTTAAAAGTTGTCCTCTTTGAAAAGCTTCCCCAAACATTCAGCTGAAGCAGAAGGATTTCCTTTAGGAAGCCGGATGCACCTTTTTCTGTGACTGTAACTGGGCTTTGGAGTATATATCTTTTGAAATACAAAACTGTTAAGAAAAACAACGGCAGCTTACTCAGTAGCATTACATACTTGCAGACAGGGTTAAATACTTGTTAAATATCTTGCCTTGAGACTAATGGTTTCACCTGATTTTTATAATAACAAAATATTTTCCATAGAATTATGCTGTGAACATGAGTTGGAGCTGAAGGATTTGTCTCATCAGTATCTGACAGGTTGAACATATTTTGTTATGCCAAACAGCGTTTTATTTGCATTTTTAAAGCTCAAAACCATCTTATCTGGAGTAAATAAATAAATCATCTTGCTTCAGGTACCTGCAGTAATTTAGAACCATTGGTTGCTTTTTCAAGAATTGTCCATCCCCAGCTGGGAAAACTTTCTGCTCAACCTGAAATCATTGAGCACAATGATTTCAAGATTGTATCAGCTCATTCTGAAGTTGGCCTGGCTCATGTAAACTCTATACACAGCTGCTACACCAGTGGGATGAAGTGGGGAAACAGCTCAGAACAGAGCTCTGCAGTGTCTGGACCCCTGACATTTCCTGTTTGACCCTCTATGCATGCAACAGCTTCCTTGTTGAAGATCATAGAGCAGAAGGAGCAAACAAATATCTTGGCTCCACTTTTGAGGCAGGTGTCCCCTCTCTTGATATTTCCTGTGCTCTGGGACACACTGACAGCTGTCTGTTCAGTTCATGCAAAGAGTTTGTCTGAGGGCTGGGGGTGCAGAAGGGGAGCAACCTTCATGGGATTCGTACTGGTATCAGGCTCAATGAAGGAAATGAAATATATGCTGGGGTGTTGCGCAGTTATTTCTTGAGAACAAAAACTCACCATAACATTACAAGTGACTGATATCTTCTTTTATGAAGTGTTTTAGACTTCAGATGTGTTATCTCCTGCTATTTGAAATAAATATTACTTTTTTTTTGATGTGGGGACTATTATACTGAATGTATACATACTGTGTTACTTGAGGTACAGATCATTAATATAATTATAATTTCTGTAAAAATGTGTGACACTTTCACAGTCATGCTTTACAGCCAGGTTGTAACTATTTTATCAGCTAAAACAATGGCCCTACCTTCAAAATATCACTGGAACTGCCACTACAAAACTACTAAAGATTGTGTTTTGACCTTTGCTGTGTTTTTCTATTTTTTGGTTCCTCTTTACATTTTTGTCTTCTTACCTAGCATCTCAATTGAAATGTTGACCTCTATTTTTTCTTCGTAACTCTTCAACCTTTTCTGCACATCAAGTCCCTTTTGTCAGGACTTCAGTCATGATCTGTGTTTATCCTCCTGAATCCAGATGATGTCCCCTACATGTCTGGCTGGAGGATGTCTACTCTAAAGTCTAAGAGGATAAATTACAAACCTACAGTTCCTCTCTGAGCATTGCTTAGCCTGACCTGTTTCTCTGCAGTCCCTTTCTAGATATATCTGTTTAATGTAACCAAGTGAATATGTCTGTCCCTTATGTATGTCAGTCATATCTTTTTACTCACTGCTTTCTCTATCCTGACTAATATACTTTCGTCCCTCATGCCAGTGTTGTGTTTGATTTCATGTAACTCCAGGTTATAGCCTTCTCCACCCCTATTTCTCACAGATATGCCTTTTTTTCTGTTTGGACATTATTCACACATATCTAAATCATCCTCATTTTTACTGTAGCTTCTCCCTGTCTGCCTTGCTTGACAGTCACTTAACTTTCCACTACAGAGATAACTGAGGAAAATACAAACTCACATGGTCAGCTTGATGCCTGACACTGTGCCCCTCTTCGCAGCTTCCAACTTTGCCCTTTCCCCACAATTCCTTCCCTTACAGAATCTTTGGACACCTTCTGCCTGCAGGGTCATCCCACCAGCACCTGCATCTGGTGGTGACAGTTTGTGTATGTTGTCCGCAGATGCTTTATCCCGTACTTTCCTGTTTGTGTAGAAAACGCTATTGAAGCTTAGTTGTTAAATATTCTTTCCCCCAAGACAGCCTTCAAAATACCTACATTCACCATAAGGTACACAAGGGCTTTCAAGCAAAAATTGTAGTTGATTTCAAAGAGTAGCAGATGTTTGTTTATTAATCTTTCGCTTAGAATTAGAGAAAACAAGAAAAGGAAGACTAGGCTTGTAGCTGCATTCTTACTTACAGAGTAAAATTGTTTTTCTCAATTATTTTTCATGATTCCTGCAAAGAATCTTACATACTCTTCTTTGCATCTTTAGTAGATCAGAAGCACTTCTGTGATTTATCATTGTACAAACTCTAGGTAAGTGGGGTTCTGAAGCTGATGGTCCTGACCTGGTACTAGCTTTAAAGTCAACATATAATGAAAAATTATTTTGAAAGAGTAGCAGTAACACCAGCCTCACATCATTGTTTCCAAATCCTGTTGGTTATGCATTACAGATGACTCCTAGTAAGTTTGCTTACTTATTACTTTCAGGGTTTCTGTACTGGGAAAATGGGTTGCAAAAGAGACTGTGGGTATCATGACCTCATCACTCATATTCAAAAGAAGATCAGCAAGATTACCAAAGTGCATTACTTTGTAAAATTATAACCCCGGGAAGTAATAAGATTCAATTACATTTTTTTGGCAAAGTTCTTTTTAAAAAGTATCTGTCTCATGGCTGTAGTTTATTCTTTTTCTTGATCATTGGGTAACAGTTCTCATGAGGATTTTTCACCTTCTCAAACCTTGCAAGAGATAAATCCCTCTTTTCCTGCAATCCACTTCAGTCTTTGCATATGTGCATTTTCTGAAGTGTTAACTGTTAACAGTCGGGCCTAAGAAATCTAAATTCCTTACACAGCCTCAGTGCTTTATAATGCTGGAAAACAAATGCAGACTGTGCAAGGAGCTTTCTTCCCCTTTGCTCTGCAGAAGATCTGAAGTATCACCCTGAACAAGAATATTCCAATCATTGGAGCAAATTCATGTATCCTGTGGGCTGAAGTTGTCTAAAATTCAGAGCAGCTACCTCTGTGCATTCTTGCACAAAACCCATTGCATCTGTTGTTAATGATGGCAAAACCAAATGGCAGATAAACAGAGGATGCTGAAATGTGTTTGCTGATTCTCTGTATTCTCACTTCAAAACTCAGGAGATTACTGCAACAGGTTAAATTCACTCCTACAAACCACAAGCAAGGATGGAGTAATTTGTAAGTCAGTACAGAGAGCTGAATTTATTTACTGTGTCAGTGTGATCTTTGTAAATGAATGATAGAGGACAATACTGCAGGCATCACACATTTATTCTGCAAAATAATTTTAAAGCATGATTTAAGATCTTTTTAGTCTGCTTCTCATTTACTTTCTTTTCAATGCTTTTAAAAACTTTTGCCATCCTTGTTTTGAGAACATAAAAGTCCAGAGGGCTCTCATTTTCTCTTGTGCTTTTATCTGTGGTGGTAATAGCACATACTGTTCAAGAAAGGTGTAGTTAATACCATGTAGTATATTGGGGCAGAATAAGTGAAGTCATCTTATGTTTTATTTTGGAAGACATAACAAAAAACCCTATGTCTATAATGCTGGGTGATACAATCCCATAGGAGTTGAATGGTGTGATGTTTCTGCACAGGTTTTTTTCCTCATGTCAGATTAAAAGGGTTTCCCCTGCTACAGACTCTCAAAGGAATTTACAGTTGTTCTTTTAAGTGAGTGTTTATGCTGCTCAACAATTTGGACTGTCCATCATGACTCATTTGGAGCCTGCTCTGCCTGCCTGACTTGTATTTCTATGTGCAAGGATTTGAGGTTGCCAGAAAGAATATTTCTGTGAGCAGAAATGATGTGTTGGACATGGACTTCATGGGGCTTTCACTGTTTTTAGAAAGGGAAGTGTTAACACTGAATAGATGACGTTAACACCACCACCAAGAAAGAAAAAAAAAAAAAAAGAGCTCTGAAAGCTGTATTGACTAAATCTTCTAACAATGCTTGCAATTCTCCTATATCCTGCTCTGTTTTTGTATGGATTTTTCATAGCACAGACAGACGTTACCCACAGTGTGATTCAGTGTCTGTTTCTAGCCACGCTCTTGCACGATTTTAACCTGATTTCACGGGAGGAACAGAGAATGAAACACCGTAGCTCATGGTTGTCAGCAGTGAAAAATAGCCAGGAATCAGACAAACAGCTTCATTGCTGAGATTATTTCCGGGATGAAAACTCGTCCAACAGCTGTTTGCTTTGGCCACTACTCAGGTCCTTTTTTTTCCCTTAAACAGAAAAAAAAAAAAAAAAGGTTTGGTTTTTTTTGAGATGTGGGCTGGTTATTTATGTAGTCAGGAAGAGGTCTCTGCTTCCACTGTTGTGGTCTCTGAGCTGTTTTGACAGTTGGAGTACGGGGACGTTTCCCTCTTCTCTCTCTCCTTTTCTCCCATCCTTCATTCACTTAATGCACAGACCTGGAATGCTTTAGGAAGAAGAGAAAGCGAATTTATGAGTCCTTTAATCCCAGACAGGCAGCTCTGTGGCAGTTACCTTCAAGAAAAGTTCACGCCCCAGAGGAGCGTTTAGTCTTACAGAGCCACTGACTCACTGAGCAGTGCGTGTGAGTGGCTGCGAGGGAGAGGGGAGAGATGAAGGAAAGATTTTGCTTCCTTGTGAAACTCGCAATATTATTGTTTTAAGACTTTTCGAAAAGATGACTGCTACTTTTGTTTAAAGCATTTGCTCTGAAATTGCTGAAGCTGGAGCCTACCAGACTGAGGTCAGGAGCATTTTCTTTGGCAGAAAGAAGATACTTTTATAGAAGCCATGCCTGTGCTTGGGGTTGCCTCCAAGCTGAGGCAGCCAGCCGTAGGGTCAAAGCCTGTCCACACTGCCCTCCCGATACCCAACCTTGGCCCCGCCGGCTCACAGAAGTACTCACCAAAGTCCTTGGAGCTTACTGGGGCAGAGAGCTCGATGCTTGCTTGTCAGCTTACGTTAAAGTCAACCTGTGATTTTGGAGAGAGGAAAACGCTTCAAGGAAAAACCCAGGAGATCGAAGATAGCAAGGTTAGTTGTAAACTTTACCTGTGGAACTCAATTATAAAGAAAAAAATTATTTGCTTTAAAAAAGAAAAACAACTTTGATACAAACTTTCTGCATGCAGAACTTGGGGGTAAATGAGTAAATAGATTTTTGCTGTCATCACTGAACTCCCATAGCAGCCTTGAAAATTTGTTTTGCTCAGTGCTGCTGTCTGAATAAATATTCTGTTTTTAAATGTTAGTGTTACTCACTTCACAGATTAATTTTGATAAAGATCAGTAGAATCATCAGGAGAAAAAAATCATTCTGGCACCCAGTAAACAGAGTATTTAAAAAAAATCTTGGCAGCTTTATGTTATATTATGAAATTTAAAAAGAGATCTCACGCCCACACCTATTCCCACAGGGAGGCTCTTTTAAAATAAAAACATGCAATTGATTTTCTTTTCAATTTTCAAATGATCTGGCTATTCTTGCTGCAGAACTGCTGAACCA
The DNA here is from genome assembly GCF_901933205.1 of Camarhynchus parvulus. Lineage (NCBI taxonomy): Eukaryota > Metazoa > Chordata > Aves > Passeriformes > Thraupidae > Camarhynchus > Camarhynchus parvulus. The sequence continues at coordinate 32,952,213 of NC_044586.1, read as the reverse complement.
GAAAAACAGCTTCTCAGTGAACAGTACTTGTGCTTTTCCCTTCTGCAAAATAGCTTCTTCCTAGCCCTATCTAGCCCCAATTCATTGTGATTTAAAAAAAAAATTGATTATCTGAAGCAGCATGCCACAATATTTTTTAGACTGCTTAAGGTTTTTTTCTTTTGTAAGGGGACTATTTTTGAGTCCTAATTAACTTCTAGAAACACTTCTGCTTGGTTTTCAACTAGGCTTTCTGTTGTAGTTGAAAACATTTTTCATGTTTTGTACATGAGTCCCTTCTTGTCAGCAGCATATATTTCTGTAGATCTTTCAGTCAGTACATTATGCCTGCATGTGTGGTTTACACAGCTTCAGCAAGCTGTGAGGCTACTTCCTCTTGCTTTTCTAGTACTCTTGGTTTGTGGAACTGATTACCACCCTGGAATTAAATATATATTTTTAATCGTATCTTAGTTTGAGAACACTTAAATGTCCTTAGAGTTGTTACAGTGGCAAGATGCACATATATGTACTTGTTTTTTCTTTGTTTTTAGTTACTGAGTTAATTCTATTTTAGTGAAGAAAGTTAGTTTTATGGTTAAAGCATGGGGTTGGGATTCTGAACATTTGGTTTCCTTTTTAAACCTTGCCACATATTTACACATGAGATTTTGGTCATGCCACTTAACTTTTCCCTTGGAGTTTTCTGTGTCACATCTCCCTGTCTCCCAAAGATGATGCATTGGTGGTATCAGACATCCTATACAGAAATGTCAATAAAGGAGCAAACTGTTCATCTCTTGATAACCTCAAGTGATGAACAGCCTGTTTCTAGAATGTGAGTATGAAGATAATATAAGTTTGAAGATAATTTTTCAACACAATGCAATTCCTGCTTGTTTCCTTTTTTTCAGTAGAAAATATTCTTTGCTTGTTTATTAACGCTGTTCCTTAATGAATAGTCCATGGAAAGTGAATTAGATTAGCAAATACTGGTTTCGATGAAAAAAGCGAAAGGTTATGTTGGCTGCTGAGAATTGTTTCTTGTTTACTTATAAAAGTGTGGAGAAAGATATAAAGCATCTTGCCTTCAGTATTTAAACCACTTGGGAGCTATTAGTGATTAGTGTGAGACCAACTGGGAGTGATAGCCTTCCAAGGTATCTGGTCCTGAACTCTGCTGAACTTCTAGTGAGTAAAATAACAGCCTGGATGGACACAAACTGTGACACCAATTTGCCATTTCATTGGTTTCATAATACCTGTCATCTCAGAGACTGTTTTTCTAAAGAGCAAAAAGCAAACCAACTTCCCAAAATCAACCTACAGCCATGACATCCTTCTCTATCTATGTTCTCCGTGGAGGCTGCTGAGCAGTTTTAGAAGATGATCCATAAAGAGTAAGAGCAGGCTGTGTACATGATGGTATTAAAACCTCCCCCAGCCACCGGGATTTAGAGAAGTGCTGAACATTCAAAAAGTTACTAATTTCTGAAGCCTTCCTTTGTTACCCCCTTATAAGTCTGACATTCCCAGTAAAGCTTAGTGGCAGCCCTTTACTCAGTTTTCTTCCTGGCCCATTTTTTGAAAGATGCCCTTTTATTCACCTTCTAAGCAAGTGTCATGAAATCTTTCTGCCAAAGGGGTTTGGACTGTAAGGTGGATGGTATTTATGAATATGACATTATTTTAATGCTTTTCTTACTAGTAAGCTTCAAAGCATCAGCCTAAAAGTATTAATGCTGTTTTCTTCATCAGTGGTGGAGATCCATGCCACCTGGGTAGCCTCAGAAGTGTGTGGAGGTTATTTAAACAGTAGTTCTAAGCAGAGATCTGATGGAGCTGTTAATGTCCCTTCAGGTTTGCTGAGCAGATAGAGTTCTGCACTACAGGTTGTGTTGTCCCAAAGCTTGACCATTTGTAAGTGCTGATTTCAATCGACCTTTTGTTAGTAAACACATTAATCCATGTGATATCTCTATGTGACTGTTGTATGCAATGCTGTACATTGGGACTGTGTATCTATAAAAATGGTCAGATAAAAGATTTTTCAATCAAAATGTAGTGAATACCTAGTCTGAGTTTTCAACTGAGAGTAAAATCTGACTAACATATTTCTTGTATGCTTATGTTATATATATCATTACATATAAGGCAGCACTGATTTTTGAGGGAAAAAAATGGGTCTCTATCTGCAAAAGACAATGGAACATGTGAATTAATCATCTGGTTAACTTTGGCTCTTGTCTGATGAAAGCAGTGCCTTTTGCACTGCTTGCTTTGGTGTTTTACATTTGCTGCACTGCATCACAAGTTTTCTTGTGATGAGTTTTCTCATCCTGCCTGCAAGGCACTTAGATTGACACGTGTGGTCACTGTGATGTATCCTGTTGCTATCTATTAAGGGCTAAGAACTCTAAAATAAATTTGGGTTATACATGTCAATACAGTAGGTCATTTCCACACAGCTGTTTCCTCTATGAACTTCACTCTTACTAAACCTGATTGTTTGAGAATTTTGTCACTTGTGTTGGCATTCTCACAAGGCCAAGGCTGGTTGGGAATACAGCAGCAAACATCAGTTCTCTTTTCCCTTGCTGTTTCTCTCATCTCACATGGTTTTGTTGCACTTGCACATGTAGTCTTAATTGTTTTCTTTGTGGACATGATGAAGTTTGAGATTTAATAAAAGTGATATTGCCATGAAAACTGTGGTAGAAATAGTTTGAGGTGATCATGTTTACTTTTTCTCTTAATTGTAATGAACTTAGTTTAGCTTACGAAAGCAAATAATAAGTTGCTAATGATTTAAATTATTCTGCGTGTAGTTTATTCAAATGCACTTTTGTTCAAGATTTTCATAATTTGTGCTTTGGTACCTAAGTCTCATACAGCAGGTCCATCTGCTTTCTTGCTAAACCCACTAATGTTTAGGCTGACTGCACGAACACTTTATGCTGCGAATAGTCATGCAAAATATTTGAACACAAGTATTCAGAGCACATTCTTTTTCCCTGAGTATCATATAGACAAAAGTTTATTCCTATATATGTACACAGGAACAGAATCCAGCTGCTGGATTCATGAGGTGAAATGCTGGCTGTCTTTGAAGCAGATGGAGTTTTGCTGCTCAGCTGGACCATAGAGTGTTTTTATGCAAAACCATGTCTGAAAACACCACTGTATTTTCAAATATTTTTCTAACTGTAGGTATAGTATTATTTGCATTTCTTTACCACCACTTTTATACTGCTTGCAAAATTATTCATCAGGTCATGGTAAGTTGCTTTTTTGCTTTTGAGCCACTAAACAGCAACAAAGTGAAAAAATATCCATTGATGCTGTAGAAAGGTAAATTAAGCAATGACTTAAAACTATAGGAATGAAGAAGAATTTATTTGCAAAACCAGCTTATTTGGTCACTGAATCCTATCTCTGCACTATATTATTTTAAGGGTGGGTGTTGAGAGGCTGGGGCCAGACTGTTCAGTTGTGCCTAGGAACAGGGCAAGGATCAAAGGCCACAAACTGAAGCACAGGAATTTCCATTGAATTTCAAATAAAAAATTCTTTACTTTGAGGATGACAGGATGACAGCACTGGAACAGGCTATCCAGAGAAGTTGTGAAGTCTTCTCCTCCGGAGACATTCAAAACCTGTATAGGTACAATCCTGCGCAACCTGTTCTAGGTGAACCTGCTTTAGGAGGGAGGTGGGACTATAGAGTCTCCCTTCAGTGAGTCCATAATATTGACCTGTAGCAAAATGCAAGAGTGTTTTACTCCAGGTCCCCTGAAAGCGTGATTGATTTCAGCTACTCACACACATTTGGTGGTGTAGTCACAAGTGTCTTGCCAGGAGTCCTCTCCAACACGCAGCTGTGCAGCTGCTGGGAGTCAACAACCCCTGCTGGGCACACTGGTCTTCTGGGCTGGCTTCCTTGGGCTGATCCTTGCACTGCTCTGCTTTATGTTCCCAAAGTTTTCCTCCCATCATTAGACTTCCTTCTTTCAAGAGCCCTGCACCATCATTTATGCTTCTAAAATGTATTTTCTCTGAGATTAATCTGATATATTAATTGTAGTGTTTTGGTTGTATGACTTGGATGATAAGATTTTAGCCTTCTTTCTGAGTTAATTAATTCCTTTACTGTTGTGTTATCTTTTTTCTTTTGGGGTTTTCTGTTTTCAGTTTCTCTTTGTTCATGCTATCTGTCTGCTGCTGTCTGCTTTATCTGCTTCTTCCTTCCTGTTGGCAGACATCTTTTTCTCTGTATCCCCTAATCAAGTCTTCCTGTCTTGCCTGCAGCATTTTTCATATCACTGTTCATTATCAGAAAGTACTAGTCAGCCTCCCCAGCTGATCCAGTACATATATGTAAACCTAAAACTTTGCTGGATGCCTCAGTTGTGGGGGCTTGTAGTAAGGTCCTAGTAGTATGGAGATACTGGCATCCAGGGGATGAATAGACAGTTGTTTGTGACCTCTCTCACAGGGGTCCAGCCCCACTAAGTTCATGAAACAATTCAATTTTTGTACAGGAAGATCTTAGGGGAGCTCTGGAAATTGATCTTTTGCAAGGCCTTCTGGAAGAAATGACAAAGAATACTATGTGTCCACCTGAGTAAAGAGACACAACTTCTCTAGAGCACAGAAAGATGAACAATTAAGCTGGGGAAGTAGTCCCCATTAAATCAGGAGGACAGAGCAGTGCTACCTGGGGAGCACGTCCAACAGAGAATGGGGTCTAAAACACTTAGTTGTAGCAAGTGAATGTTGTTAAAGTAATCCAAAATGAATGTCAGCGTGACAAAACCAAGCTAAATACTTTGATCTGATTAGGCAAAAGCATGTGCTGGAGCTGTTGAAGTGGCTCTTAAGGTCCATTTAATGTGGCATCTTACCATTGCATCTCAGTTTTACTCTGGGGCCTTCTAGTGTCATTCAGCCAGCCCTTTTGCACTAGGTCATTACAATGCACATGGAAACCTCTCATTTTTCCCTCATCAGTTTTAAGTAGTTTGTCTGTGATGTGGTAAATCCTGCCTGTCACAAGACACCAAACTTACTTGGAGAACTTTTTATAAAGACAGATCTCAAGACAAACATTTTTGTTTTCCATACATGGGTGGGGCTCCTGTTCACGTCAAGGGAGTGCTGTGCACATTGGAATACCAGATGTGTGCCATAAATGACTTCCATATCTCTGTCTTTCCTCAGCTAACCCTTCCACACCACTTACTTAGGTTTCATGTGACCCTTTCCCACCATTCCCCAAACTCTCCAAAGCAAGGCATCTGTTGCAATCACACGTCTCTTCGACTTTTCAATTTCTTGGATGCATTTTTGTCTGGTCTCTGAGGGCCAAGCTCCACAGAGTTTCTTGACACACTGAATCTAGGGAACATAAAAAAATGAGTTTCTTTCCCCATTTTGTCATACCCTTCCTTTTCTCAGCACTAGTGCCCTGGAGGTATCTGCCTTGTGGGTTGGCAAGGAAAGAGGCTGCTCATTGTGCCTAGTATTTCATTTACAGCACTACAGCTACAGCCAAGGCAACAGAAAGAGAGCAGAAGCAGCCAAAAACCGCCTATCTTCTCCCCATAGTGACCACTAGTGATGGGAAGCCAGCAGTGTTACAAAAGCACTGAACTAGCTGCCAGAAATTTCAGTCAGCACTGTGGACACCTGGGACTATGTGTGTTTAAAATTCACACAGCCCCAGTGAAGCCAGGACAGTTGGAAGGAGTTCAGATTGTCAGCAATTTCTTGTCTAGTGCTCTGAATTATTTCTTTATCAAACAGATAACAGTGTCTTTAATGTGCTTTATGTATCCAGTACCATCTGTCTTCGCTATATTATAATTGATTTAAGAGCTTCATTCTGTATGAGCTTGGACTAAATTTCACTGTTACTTGTTTATTGTCTAATCATCTGTATCAAGCACATTTTCATAGAGTTGAGATAAATGTAAAGTAACACAATATCAACTCTTAAATCTTTTGCATTTGTGGACAAATTGTATGTAGGTTGAATGATGTTTCTCATCGTTAATTTTTAATTGGGATCATGGACAGGAGGGTATTCATCAACCTGAGCTTAAGAACTCTGCCTGAATTTCTACTGCTTTCACGTTTTTTCTCTTACAAAATAAGATCATAGAACACAACTTACTTGATATCAGTTGGTGCTTTGTGAGCTGGTATTACACATCATCAGAAAACAATTGCACTTACACTTTTGTATTGCATTTGTGCCTGGGGAAGCTGCTTGGGGATTTTCTGACCAAACAACTATTCAATAAAAAAATCCTTTCCTCAAAAATGGGAGTGTGTCTGCAGGACGATGCACTGTGAATGAACCAGCAGAAGCAACCCAGTAACATTTGCTTGGTGCAGCACTCTTGTAGTCCCCTGGGATAAGCTGTTCTTCATAACCACAAATGGAGCTAAGTGGTCTCCACCTTCAGATAAAAATTATGGGCTTCTGTTGTACCCCAGGAGGTTCTAGTTAGGCTTTAGTAAAATTTCCCAGCCGTAATAGTAGTTAAACAGAGGAACTTTGCCTGTGGAAAATACAGTATCCATCACTGGAAACCCAATGTGTACCCTTGCCAGTCATAGTATTATTAGCAGTGGTTCTTCATGTGCAAAGGAATTGGTGACAACCTTGATGGTCTTCTCATTCTCTTCTGTCATTCCTTGGTTCAGCTTATTTCAGGTGCATGGTAATGAAACCATTCTTCCCTGGGAACCCGAGCTGACTGCACCGTGGCCCAGGGTGGTACAGATATGTAATGACTCTCTTTAGAGACAGATTTACTTCCTCAGAAAAAGTGCCATTGTACAGTGTGGGTGTTTGTGTTTCCAGGGGCCTTGCACTGAAATATTGCTGTTCCTGTTAAGTTTCCCAAAAGCACTGGTAGGGTGTTCTTGGAGCCCAGAAAGCTGGTGGCTTACCTGGAAACACTCATTTCCCTGGCATATCAGTATTGGAGTGTTCTCATGCCTCAAGAGCCTGTGAGACAGTGGAATGACTCTTGGGGACTCATTCTTTACAGCAAAGGAACATAGAGGCCCTATGAACCTAAAAATCCTTGATTTAAAATCCTTTCAGGAGCACTGTAGTGAATACTTCTTCTAGCTGAATTTATAGCGGGTTTCTAGAAGATGGGAGCATCCCAAAGTACCCATCAGAGTGAAGGGTGCCACTAAGATTAGGGAGTTTGGTTGCATTGAAAAGCATTTCTTCTCTCAAATAAAAATAATGTTCTTTCTGTGGATTTTTCTGTTTATTTCAACCATACCTTGATCCTAGAAGTTTCTTACGAGATTGATGCCCTATTATGACAGGTAGTGTGCATGTGTGCAAAAGTCAGTCCAGCCCTGTAGAACATATGCCTCTATTACATGGACTGTGGGAGAAAGGGAAAAACATAATCCCCACAGTGCAGAGGGAAGGGAGAGATTAAAGGGAAAATGGATGATTTTCTCACACTCAGGCTGGGACTTTCTGGCAGGACTAAGAATTTCAAGTCATATATATCTCAAGTCCCAATCTCCACATCATAACCACAAGCCTATCCTTTGTCTTTTCTAAGGGATCAGTTAAGAATGAAACATCCAAATAATGAGTTATTTTTCCTGCTTGCCTCATAAGGACAGTTTTGGCTTTGTCATCATTTTAATGTCAATAGCTGGCATAAGTGTGGGCCCAGCTCTGAGCTGGAGGTGGAATTTTACTTCAGTAGACATATTCTCTTGATTTTGATGTATCCAACCAGCACAGAGTAGCACAATTTGTTAAAGATGCAGAATATTTTGTGTCCTTTGTGAAGCAGTATACCATTCATCAATGGTCCTGTGTGTAATGATGTTGATAGGCTGCTGATTTTTTAAAGATGATGTGGAAAATCTAAGTATTTGTGAAGCGGGCCTGTTTTGAAGAAAAATGGCATTTTTGGGTCCTAATCTCTGCCTTTGAGTGCACTGCCTAGATTCTTTTTAGCAGAAGCTTGTATTTAGTAAATACTAACGGCATGAATTACAAATGAGAACTGCTAATTTTTTTGACTGAGTATTCATTCGAGTTGTCTAGGTCCACTGTCCCTTTTTGTCCAGTATACTGGGCTATTATTTGAGTCACACAGTTTTTCTTGCACTTACTTCCAGGGCACGCAAAGAGCAGTTCATTTAAATCAGCTCTGTGTTTCACTCTGACCTGATTCACAGGATGTGGTCTTGGAGGAAGCCCATGCCTTAACAATAGCCTTTTGACAAGTGAGGGTGTTTGGGGATTAAGCTGGAAGAGGAGGAAGCATATATCTATTCTCAAACCTAGCAGTGGACTATTTTGTGTGAATCTTCATTTGCCCATGATGTTTTTAAGGTCACAAACCTTTCTTTTTGTTTTTACTGGCAAGAGGATGTTGGCTGAAAGACAGCATAACTTCTTTAAAATTCAGAAAAAGAATGTAGAGTGTTTTGTCTGGTAAATGTGAAGGGATAATTCCTCCATGTAAGATGTGCAGATTTCTGATGGCTCTTGTGTATATTCTGTGTAAACCAAGCTGAAAGAACTTGGAAAATAAGCAAATCAAAGGGAAGCATAATTTTGAAGTGGTTAGAGCTGGATCATAATATTTCTGGATATATAAACTGAGAAGGTGCCAGCCACTAAATGTACTAACTCTGCATAAAACATGAGAGAATTTGACCAAGTATAATATTAGTATTGTCCTAACCTACTTTCAGCATGACATTTGGTCTGACTTATCTTTTTAGTTATATTTTTTCCTTGTAAACCCTCCTTTCCTGCTCTGCCCGTCTGATCTTAATTCAGCAGAAAGCATTTCATCCTTCAATATATCTCTCAACAGTTGATCACAATATTTTGTTCAGGTGAAACTCTCCAATTGCAGCAAATTTGAAAACAAATTGGAACAAAAATAGTTGTTGAGCTCTCTCTTGTGTTTTCTATTTCAAATTATCTCTCTATTACAGTTTTAACACCTGGCTTTGTATCTTGTTGATGTTGTGTTAAGCTCCAAAAGATTTGGCAGTGAAAACTTCCTGTTGTGCATCAGGATTTGAATTACAGGGCATGAGTAAAACCATCACAGCTTAGTAATGAGCATGGCCATGCACAGAAAGATGACTTCCTAGCAAGTGTTCTAAAGCATTTGACCACTTTCATTAATCAGGAAAGGCTGCATGGCTCATACGTGATTTAGGGGTGAGTAAGACATAAGTCAGGGTGCAGGATTTTTACTCACCGCTACAACAATGAGATTTCCTGGCAGCACATCTATGCAGTAAACAAGTTGGTTTCTTTTTTTTGGGGGAGTATTTTTGTTTTGGTTTGGGTTTTGTTTTTCAAGCTCTTTTTTTGTAAGCTGTCTCTGTAGTGGAAATAAATAGGCATTAAATAAGAATGTGAAATAACAAATAAAAGTTCAAAAGGAGTTTAGAAATTTCCTCAGCTGAGCAGTCTGCCTGCTTTCGTCATTGCTGGCAGCTCATTGGCCATAGACAGAGTGCTGGAAGGAAGAACTGAAGGAATCTGTTTCTCATGAAGGAACAGCACAAATCTGAAAGCTTGAGAGCTACAGGTTCAGATTTTCTTTTGAAATGCTTCTGAGAGGGAGTAAGGCTGAGCAGCTCACATGGGAATTCACAATGTATTTTCATTTCTGGTTACTATCAAGTACCTCCTTGAAATCAACTCATATGTGAAATGGTAATAATGAATGGGTTTTTTAGAGTGAAGTTGTTCCTTGGCTAACTATTAATTGATTATTATTTTTTAAATACTGAAGAAATGATCTGATTAGCTACTTTTCAAAGTGTTGTTTAAGTTACTTTTAATTATCATAGAAAAAAGATTTTTTTTAACCTAATCTGCTACTGATGTTTTCAGCTTCCTGTCTGTCAGGCTAATATGCATCCATTTTTTCCTGCTTGTAATAAGAAGACAGAAGTAGAAGGTATTTTATATAAAAAATGCATTTTTTCCTGTGTTTGTGATCCTGACAAAAATAAGGTGAGAATAGCAGCATCTTTGCTGTTTCATTTACCTTGCTGCAGTATCACTCTGAAAACTGGTACGGTTCTATATTATTAGCTGAAACCTAAGAAATAGGTTGCTCCACAAAGAAACTATTGTAGTGATTGACAGTCAAGTAGTCTGTTCATAGGTGATGCCATCTCCAGATGTGTGGGGGAGGTTAATTTGCAGGACTTTCACATCCAGACTTCTCTTATGCAAGAACAAGTTTTCTCCAACTGGGTGTTGGGAATGGGTTGGTGTTTGTGTTACCCATGAACAAGAGCAAAGCAACCCTCCCCATCTGTGGCAGCTATGTCAGTCACAGCCTGAAGAGTTTTGGTTTTTAAGATAAGCTATTAGCACAAGGGAGTGGGGAATAAAAAAAAAAGTGTGGAAATGAAAACAAGGCTTTTTCCCAGGGCCCCACCAAGTCAGTGCAGGATTTTTTCTGAGTTATTCAGCCTTATTTGTGGATGTGATACAGAGATGTAGAGTACTGAGAGGATCTGATTAAGCAAAGTTTCAGAAAAGGGAGCATGCAAATCTCAACACACTGAGTACCGGCGTGTTGAATTGAATAATGTCATTCAAAAAAATTATTTAAAGATGATTTGGCAAAAGAAAAATAATATTATACAGGAGATTCAGATCAGCAAGATAAGTGATAACCTGATAACTCAGACCTCCTAAAAGCAAGGGGATTATGGACATATTTCCATCTATGGAAAATATTTTCCCTTTTCACTGGACAATTAATAGTCTAATTTATTTGAGTAAAGTTGCAAGATTTTATTTTAACCTTCTTATATAAATACCAGCAAAGACAGAGTGATAATAGTCTCATTTCAGTCTAAGGGACAAAACTTCACTTCCCATTAAAAATTTTATTTTGTATGACAATAAAGTATTTTCAAAAATAATTTTCACTCAGATGTATATTTCTCTTTAAAGGTCTCAGCAGCCTTTGCAAAGAGTAACACAAGATTCACAACACCATTTCAATATAAAAAAGTTATTTTGTCCTAATTAATTTGAGAGAAATATTACATATATTCATCAAGCCATAAATCATTGTCATATCCTAATATTGGTCTTTTGGAAGGTATAGATGAATTTTGGTTCCTGCCATATTGGAAGTCTGTATTTGTAATTTAGTCCATTTCTCATAAAATTTTGCATGGATGCAGTAGTTAACCTGAGCTGAAGGTTGAGTAGAGGCTTTTTACAATGTATGAATAATGCCGCCATTTCAAATCAACAAAACACTTTGGATCATTTTGGAAAAGGCTGGAGTATTACTTCACATAGATCCATTATGAGGCAAAGTGTAATTTATTGATAGTTCCTCAGCTGCTTGGTAAGATTAATGTGGATTTATCACTAGCTGTGTGATTATATATTTTTTTTCTTTTTAATGCTGAAACATTTTAACAGAAATATTCAAGTAGAGCCTTAGATACAAAAAAAAGAAAATTCCAAGTGCAACAGCACTCTTCTACAACTACCTTTGGTTTTCTTATTTAGACTTTAGGAATGATGATATTTCAACTAATATTTGATACCATTCCAATTGGATACTTAAGGACTATGTAAGGCAACATTACTATAAAGTGCTTTTTCTTTGAGATCAACACAGTGTCTTCCTTTGAGTGCAGCTTGGGTGTTTTGCCCTTAGCAGTTAAGCTCTATAAAACAGCTATTTAACTAATAATTTTTGTGCTCATATGATTAATTTTGTTCTGCAGCTGCTTTTAGGATACTTTCAAATGTGTTTCAGTGTGGCAAGCATCGGTTTGCCCCAGCATTTTTGGAGTAGCAGGATACAGCTTGGATATGACTCAAACTGTTAAACCAGCAATTCATGGAATAGATTAGTACAGCTCCTCTAAAGCCACCATGAGATTTGATTTTTTAGCACATAGATAATCATCATAGCCTTAGCATTTTGGCACCAGCAGTGAATCCTACATAGAGTGAAACCACTATACATATTCAGTCTATGGTTCATATTAAATACAGACATGGGTGTTTGTGCTCATATACAGATACCTGTTAACATTTATTTATGTATTTGCAAAAGTGCAGTGTATACATTTAGAAGGTGGTTTAGAGATGCATATGTGGATGTTACACATGTGCACATATATCTACATGTACATCACATGTCATATATGTTCTCTTTTTGGTAAAGAAAGGCTAGAATTTTGAAAGAAAGGATAGAATTACTGCTTATAGTAAAAAGTGAGGTGTAGAACATACCTTTTTGCTTGTCATTGATTGTAGCATTAACTGACACGTTCAATACTGAAACAGGCAAACCCAGCAGAAGCACTGATTCCCTGTGCTGCTCAGACCATGTGTGTCAGTCAGTGCACCCTGAGCACTCAGCAGCAGCTCAGCAGCCCACACTCCCAGTGATGGGCCAGGGTCTGGCAGGTGCTGCTCCACTCTGTCCCTCCACTAGTCCTCTCTCAAGCTGCATTACCCCCTTCAGTTCCTCTGGGGTGTGAATCTGCCTCTGCAATGCTGAGGAGACTGATGGAGAAATGGTAAATAAATTCTTTAACTTACTGAGTGTCAGTTTCCAAACAGGCTAGATTCTCTTACCCTATATTTGAATGCTTCTGCAGCTCTTTGACCATCTTTGTGATGTCTTCTAGGAAGATGTCCATTGTTTGCTCCATCAATTTGAGCTCTTCATTCTAGACACATGACAAAATAATCCTTCTGAAATTACAACTTGCTGTATTCTTTAAATCAGTGGGACTTTTTCTGTTTGCTCACTGGAGTAAGAACATCATACCATTTTGTTGTGGTTAAACAATTTACAACCTCTTACATTTTCACAAAGTGAGATTCTCAAGCCATGCTTTTGTGTCTCATTTTTGGGAGTGCTGGGCTGTGTTTGTATCCTGTGATGTTTTATGTCAACTGACTGGTATTTTCTGATAATCATTTAATATGAGATTTTAATTCAGGGAATCGTGCACTAAAAAGAGAAAAAAAGAAAGAACTTCTTTTTACACTGAAAACATTCAGAATGAATTGTTTTATGAAAGCTGGGCTTCTTACAGAATAAAATAAAACTCTATTCTTTTAGTATTTTTAAAAATTCTATCTGTTTAGATGACATATGGAATTTGGTTAATTAAAAATTCCGAAATATTTAGGTTATCCTTGTTCCTGAAGTATTCGGACATTAAGATACTTCTTATAAGTGATACACTGTTATGTTTTTGAACAAAAATTTAGGAACTATGATTGGCATGTCACTGCCTTTAATTTCCTTGTATGGTACAGTATGCAGTTCATGTCCATTTTATGCACTGTATGGCCAACTGGAGTATGCAGAAACAGTATAAGGAAAGGGTAATCAATCTGACTGCGTGAAAACTCTGAGGAAATACTGATAAGTAAAACAGCTCATAAATTCTGCAGAGAAAATTGTTCACATTCATGGCTCTAAAGATTAAAATTGAGGCTCCTTCTGCCCCACCCATAAATGACTGCTGGCAGTAGAAATGTGGTCAGCAAAAATGCACTCACAGTCTTTACTGCCAATCCATGTCAGCTTTCTCTGTCCTATTCTGTGTACCAAAAGAGTCAAGTCTATGTAGGACCATTGTCCTAAAATACTGTATTTGTTTAAGGAAATCTTTCTTCCTGAGTTCAGTAATATTAGGTCCTGATAGCTGAATGTTGCTGTTAAGTCAGGACTAAGTGTGTGTGATTAATGGTCAGTATGAATAGAATATGTGGAGCACAGGCAAGAGACACTTTAGGACTGCTTTTTCCTGTCTGCAAATAGCTTGGGACTAATGGAAAACATGAGGAAACTTCAAGAGAGTCCTAGCAGTTTTTTACTGCATCGTAGGTCATTGAAGTCCAGAATCAAGAGAGTAGGGAGCACAGAACAAAAATTGTTTGAAGAAAATTGTTAATTCTGTCTTGTAATTTTTGTATTTATTGAGAATTGAGACCCTATTAATTATATTTGTCAGTTTAGGAATGGATGAAGGTCCTGCTGAAAACTGAGAACTCTCTACAACTACCTGAAAAGAGGCTGTAGCCAGGTGGGAGTCAGCATCTTCTCCCAGGCAACCAGCAACAGGTCAAAATGACAGTCTCAAACTACACCAGGGAAAGTTCAGGACAGCCATCGGGACGTATTTCTTCACTGAAAGGATGGTTAAACAGGGTAGATGGTAAACAGGCTAAACTGTCTCTGGAAGTTTTCAAGAAACAGCTCAGTGTGGCACTTGGTGCTGTGGTTTAGTTGGTATGGTGGTGTTTGGTCAAAAGTTGGACTCAATAATCATGGAGGTCTTTTCCAACCTGAATGATCCTGTGATTCTATGAGGCTCCAGTCAGAGTGGAATTCATCTTACCTCATTAAAGCCAGTTAAAAGGTTGGCATCTAGTCTGAGCTCCTACTCTATCCAGATACAAATACTTCTTGAGGGCAATTCTTTCATTTTTTCTGAGTTGTTTATGTAAATGTAGAATGACTCACCCTCTGGCAGTTCGTGCATCTATTGCTTAATTAAGGAGAGATGAACCATCTAATTTAAGTTAAACTCTTGATTTTCCATGTCTGAAATTAGCTGAGATAAATCTTACCTGTAGTACAGAACTTCTATCTGTGAAGTTCTTTTCAGACACTTACTAAAATGTTACCATTCTTTTGACAGATAGTACAATTGTGTTTCAAAGTACATTATTTAAATCTTTTGAGGCTACTTTGCAAGCTAGTGGAGACATAGCCCTCATAAGGGTGATGGATCTGGGTATGCTTTTATCAGAGGGACATCCTCTTTTTGATTCTTAAAGCAGATTAGGAATATGAAGGTATGGAAAGTCCCTGAGAAGAGGTGATGAGAAGAAATAGGCAAGCAAAAATAATATTCAAAATGAGCCATTGCATGGGAGATGGAGACATCTTTGTGAAGAAGACAGGTTTCATTTTGATATGTTCTCACAGCTTTCTGCTTGATGCTGCAGAGATTGTAGAGATAATGAAATGGATCATTAACCAGAAATACTGTAATGAATCAGTTTACTGAATGTATGGCAACCCAACTTTGTGTATAAACACATGAGTCTGATGTGTGCACACACAAGGAGAAATATTTAATGAGTTGGTGGGCAATCAACTTGCACATGTGAATGTACACATGGGTATACTTGCACAAATGTTGAAAGTTCTCTACTATCTCTGCAGAATCTCATACAGATGTACACAGCACCTGCATTCATCTGCCAGCATTAGAAGCCCTCCTTTTCCACTTGTTGTCACAGTCTTTCTGAGGAGAAGGGTGGCATTAATCTAGAAGCTACTCATATACTTAAAGAGACAGAATCTGAAGACAAGTAATTCAGCCAGAATAAAAATGGGATACTCATGAATGTGTTCTCAGGCTTACAGAGAATTGCATACATCATTTTAGGAAAGTTTTTCTTGAGAATTACCACCTCCCTTGTGAATTATTTTTCTTCTTGTTAGGAGCTGAATGACATTGCTGTAACTGCTTCAGCCATTGCTTATGGGAAAGAATATCATTAAGGAATTGTGGTTTCTGCTTAACAACTTGAAATAACCAGGAAGGCTTATAGCAAGTGACAGGGTGACATGCAGGCTTAATCAGGGTGGATGTGTGCTCTGCAAAGGGTGCTGCTCGTTGGCTGTAGTTGCTGTAATCTCTCTGGTAAATCCCTCATGAGCTGTAAGCTACTTTGCTTGGCAAACTGTCATGAAGTAGAAATGTTTGGAAAGCATTGGAACTGTCACCTGTCTAACCAGTCTGGTTATTTTCATTTTGGATATCGTGCTTACTGTCTTCGCTAGAGGGAATATGTGGATTGGTCTGAGTGTGCCCTGCAGGTGTGTGTTGGTCCTGACAATTTGGTTGCTGCCATTTGTATTTCAAACCAGGCAGTCCCAGGAACACAGATGGAGAGCCTTATACCAGTGTAAGGAAGAGAAGGCATCAGTCAAATTATGATGATATCTTGAAAAATAGATATCAAAAGGTAGCTAAATGCCTGCCATTTCAATAGTACAAACATTTTGATGTGTAAGTCTTAAAGGTGTATGGGAAATCGTTATATTAAAGGGGTGACTGGCTTTTGCATCTGAGGGCTTAAGGTCTTTACAAAGCACAGAAACTAATTTCCTTTCAAAATTTTTAAGTTAGACAATCTAATATTTGAGGCTATACAATTCACTATATACATCTAAAAATTGTTCCTCCTCATCTGAAGCACTGCTGATCATGCTAAAGTGCCTAATACTGTGTTAGTTTTCTCATCTCTTCCATTAAGTTAGAAGTGAAAATAAAACATTAACTCAGAGAAAAGTAATTCATCAAGTTGTTAATATTTTTATGTCCTTTGGAATCAGTTTTAAAAAACAAACTTATTTTAAATTGTAGCAGGCTGAATTTCATCCTTTTTACAATTTCTCTGAAAATGTTTGATTACTTGCAGGAAACTGGTGATGTTTTTCAGTTTTGTCCACTGTGACAGCTGTGGTAAAACTGCTGTACAGCACAGCTTATTCTTATATGACTACAGTGCTTATTGTTAAAGGGCTCCAGTTCCTGCTTTGTGTTCTTGTATCGTACCTGCTTCCAGGGTACTCCTTAATAGATCTTCCAAGCTATCTTTTTAAGGCTGAGGAATCTATATTATTTAGCTTCATGAAAATAAATTTGAGAGTGTATCAGAAAATAAATATGGCATACTGTAGACAAAAGTTCAATTTTAAAAAAACTGAGCCCTTTTATCTTCTACCCTCTTATGACTTAAAAACTATTGAATCTAAGCACTTAAATGACAGGATCAGTGATACTAGATGCTATACAAGTGGAATCGTGATCTAAATTCCATTTGAATCATTTGTGATGTACAAAATGTCTCAAATAAGTGAGGAGAGAAGGAAGCAACTCACAGATACATAAAAATTTTTATCTATGTTTATGTTAGAACATAAATGTTTAAATGTTGAACTTCTTTTGGCCCTGCTGTAGTATGCTAACTTATTTCTTGTCAAATACCTCAGCAGAAATTTCTCTTTAGAAGAGGCAGTCAGAGTCCTAGAGACTTTCAGTGCCCTGGGGATGGGGTGAAAACAGCATCTATGTTTGGTTGAAAACTGGATAAGTGAGGAGCAAGACTCTGCTATTGCTCTGAAGACAGTGGAGCAGTGTTAGCAGTTGGATAGCTATGTAAGGGCTGTGTCTGTTTGAAAGAGCCTGAAGTTAAAGACTAGAAAATTGAGCTCAATTCAAGTGAATCGAAGGAAGGATATTCAGAGAAATGGACAAAAAAATCTTCACAGCTGTCTCTTCTGTTTGGCATGTCCTAATTGCTGTGATTGTTTTTTATGCAGTGCTTTGATGATTAGGGGAATCTTTTCTAAACAAAGTACACATTGAGGCTGATACTGCAAAGTTATTTGAAACTGTTTGTATGAAAATGGCTGCAACACAAATGCCACAGTCATTGCACTCACTTGATTGTTCAGGCAGCCTTTACTTTCTCATTGAAAGAGAGCTTTTTTCCTAACTCCACAGGAGGGTAGAAGCAAAGAAAGCAGAAAACTAATAGTAGATTCTTCTATCTTATCTGTCCTGTGTCTGGGTGTCACTGTGCTTAGAACTAACATGTCGTTCCCAAATTTTGCTTGCAAGGCTCAAACTCATCCCTCAAAAAGGATTTTAAGGAGGGGTGAGCAGAGAGGGAGATGGGGACCCTGAGGAGACAGGATTACTAGCTACAGAGGGTTGTACACCTCAGTGCTCAACACAAAAGGCTGGCTCAGCCTCTGCCATGACAAGGTTCATAGACACGGTCCAGCAAGTTTTCTATGTGCACTGACTCCACGTGCATTTAGGTTCCCTCACTTTCTACATTACTACTCAGAGACCTTATGACCTTAATCCTGGAAAATGCAGGATATTTGAAATGTAGATATTTGAAAAGGAAATTACAACTTGACTCTTATCTGATTGTTTACAAGAACTGAAATTCAACAAAGGCAAATGCAGCGTCCTGCACCTGGGGAAGAATAACCCCAGGGACCAGCACAGATTGAGGGCTGACCTGCTGGAAAGCTGCTCTGCAGGGAAGGACCTGGGGCTCCTGGTGCACAACAAGCTCTCCATGAGCCAGCAGTGCCCTTGTGGACAAGAAGGCCAATGGTGTCCTGGGATGCATTAGGAAGAGCAGATCCCTGCAGATCGAGGGCGTTGATCCTGCTCCTCTACTCAGTCCTAGTGAGGTGAGTCTGGAGTGCTGTGTCCAGTTCTGGGCTTCTCAGTGCAGGAGAGTCATGGACCTCCTGGAGCAGGTCCAGTGAAAAGCCCCAAAAGATGATGAAGGGACTGGAGTATCTCTCTTTTTAAGAAAGGCTGGGAGAGCTGAGCCTGTTCAGCCTCCAGAAGAGATGGCTGAGAGGAGACCTCATCAATGTATACAAGTAACTGAAGGCAGGGTGTCAAGAGGAGGTTTCCAGGCTCTTCTCAGTGGTGCCCAGCAATAGGGCAAGAGACAATGGGCAGAAACTGAAGCACAGGAAGTTCCACCTGAATATGGGGAAGAACTTCTTTACTGTGTGAGTGACTGAGCACTGGAAAAGGTTGCCTAGAGAGGCTGTGGAGTCTCTCTCCCTCACCTGTGTGGATGCAATCCTGCACCATGTGCTCTAAGGATGACCCTGATTGAGCAGGGGGGTTGGACTGGATAACCCACTGTGGTCCCTTCCAACCTGACCCATTCTGTGTTGAGTAAATCTACCCATTTATTGGAGTGTTTTACTCTTCTGTAGCTGACCTAATTAGAGTCCCAATTTAACTGAACAGCAAGGTAAATACCTTTTGTTAATTCTGCTCCTCTTCTGCTTCTTAAAACCCTCTTATCCAAGGTTGTCTCAGAAATATATTATGAATTATCTTTCAAAATTTACCACTAAAAGAAACAAAGAACAGCTTTTTCCTTTGACTTTACATTGGATGTTGTTTATATGAAATGGAGAAAACGAAATGGAGAAAACTTGGTAATGTTGCCAAGTTAAGGATGGGTGCTATAAAATGCAGAGTAGTGAAAATTTTCTATCAAGAGTACTGGACTCAGCTGCTCTAGTCTTTGTAGGTGGATGTCCTTTCTGATTCCTCATTTGCCCATGCACAAAGGAACCGGATTGTGGTGCCATCTTTACTGCTCTGGAAAAAAAAAATAGATGGGGTGGTTGCTGAAGCACCTCAGTGAGCTCTTGGTTTGATTGCAGAGGATAACTTGGGAACAGCACCAGATGAGTCATCCTGCACCCCTGCCTTCATGGACTGAATATTCCCTTACCCAATCCTCTCAGTTCTTGTTAGGCTATTCCTGTTGAGTAGAGCTGTAGGAAGTGTTGTCAGCATGGGCTTCTCTCTAGGAAGCTCAGATTCTGGAGGACTGTGAATGCTGTCAGTTATAGCAGATTTCCCTTCCTGAAGCTAGTGAAAATTTCACCAGAAGTGTAGTTTGTATCTGTGGGGTCCTTAACATACAGGAAAGTGGCTGACTGCAGTGTTTGAAGCCTGTGTCATACCTGACTGGTATGTTAGCAATCATTGGTGCTCTGCTGGATACTGCTGTAGCAGCATCATACTGCTTCCAAAACTTGATGTAGTTTCATGGTTTTTGGGGTTTTTTTTTGGCTTTTCAAACCCAGAGATATGTTTTAGAGTATTCATTTTTCTGCCTATACATGGCAAAATCAACATGAACAATGTTGAGCTAAATAGGCAAAGTCCAGCTTCTAGGGGCAACTATTCAATTTTGAACATAGAAATACAAGCTTCAGTTGTTCAGTTCTACAGTTCCTGCATTTGAATATAGCAGCATTATGCAAGAAGACAAAAAAACAAAACAACATTAACTGTTTGGCATACTTTATAACAATTCAGTTGAAGAGAAAAAATTTATGGTCAAAATATTAGAAGCAGCTGTGGATACCTTAAGCAGGTCTAAAATTTTAAGAGAAGTGCATATGGCTTTAAAAGGGAGCAGGGTGTAGCATTGGCATTGGCTCGTACAATTTTTGAATGGCAGGGAACATAATATTTCAGTAAGTCTTAGTCAAACTGTTCTAATTAGCCTACAAAAGAAAAAAGACCTTATGAAATGAAAACATCTTGCACTGAATGGGTAAACTTGATCAGTTTAGTCTGAATTATTTGGCTTCAGTCTACATGTCTCATTTGATGTTTGTTGGCCTTTGTACAGCTGCAGAAGAGTCATGTAGGAGAGAGGCGCTGGAAGCACTGTAGACTGTTCTTTTCAGAGACATTTGTCCCTCAAATTTGTGTGCTTGAGCCAGAAAGTTCAGGGTAATGCTATGAAAAATAGTGCTTCTTGAAGCATAGCCATATTTATCTGGCATTAATTCATATACAGTGGATACAACACTGGCACAATTACAAAAAAGGAACTGATTACAAAAGTGTATGGAGTGGTGATTTTAATAGGGTCACAGTTTATTAAAATCACAGCAAACAGAAAAGGAAAACTCTTTAGAAATATTTTCTTATTTCTCCTTCTTCCAACCTCTCTTTAATATGTATTAATCTATTACTATCTACTGTTTTTTAATTTTAAATCTAAAGATAATAAAATACAGTATCCTTAAATGTTTCATCTTTTTAAGACTCTTCAGGCCATCAAAAAAAATCAAAAGTTCACTCTAGCACACACTGTTTTCATTTGTGTCACATTGATTAAGCCAAGTTCTGGAAGATTAAAACTAATAATATGTAAAATGCTATCAGTTGTCTTTCCTCAGAATCCATACCTCAGAAAGCATTTGCTGCATGTGTAAAATCTGGAGATACTCTGAATATTACCTAGTTGATCCAGCTCTTCTAGCTTTTTAGGGCCTAATTCAAATTACTGGTGAACAGAGGCCAAAAGTCAAATATATATATATACATACATAAATGCATTTTCAATTTAGAAAGGACTTTGGATGTCTGCAAGTGCACAGACACTGTTTGACCTGAACTCTTCTGACATTAGCCACCTGTTGCATAAGCTATAGGACTAATAAAATAGAGTTGCAGAAGTATTCAGTTCTTTTTACTTTCAAGACAGCAAAGCATTGCAGCCAATTTTTGAAAACTGAGCGGGAACCAGAAAGGAGGCAATAAAAAAACCCCTCTAGAGATATGGAGTGTTTTTCCTCATGGCTGTTTATGGTACTGTCAAAGGTATAGTTGTGCTCTACAGAAAGGAGTAAAACTGCATTACTCCTAAGCCATTCAAAAAAATTGCTGTTGGACTCCATCCAAAAATCTTCTGCTAATTACAGGTAGATCAGTTTTTATCAAGTACTCAGAGGAGAAACTGTGTCTGAAAGGATTTTAAAGTAAATCTCCAAATCATAATATAATTAACTTTTAATTCCAAAGTGTATTTATATTTACTGAATTTTTATTTTATTTTTTTTTCCAGTCTTTCTGGTGTTTTCTCAGTAGACATTTGGTATTCTTGCAACGTTTTTTAAACTTGGCTTTCTGTAACTCAGCTTTCTGTAACTCTTAAGGGGCTATTCCAGATGTTGGATGCTCATTAAAATGAATTCTGTTCTAGTTCAAAAGTCTTTGGAGAAGCACTGAGTAAGGCAACAGTCCATTGATTCTCTCATATTAGACTCAGTGTTGGGTTCATTTCACGGACTTAAGTTCAGCAAGTAAAAATGTGCAGCTGTTAGCTCATTTCTCAACAGTGATTTTGGCCAAAGAAGACTTTTATGTACTACTGCAGTGACTTATAGGTTTGGGGTTTTTTTTGTGGTAAAGGATGCTCCTTGCTTCCTTTGATCATTGTTGTGTGAATCTGATGCACCAATGATGAATTGCTTTTAAATACACACTGACAAAATTGAGGTTTCTGCCATTGGTTAAAGAAGCTAGAAACAACAGCATGACCAGACTTTGCTGAGTCTTCTGAGTAATTTCAGCATGTTTAGATTGGCTTATTTTATGATTGGGAGAAGAAAAAAGAGAACAAGAGTCAACTTGAAAATTCGTTTTAAGACCAGGGTAATCCCACATAAAGTCAGAACACATTACAATGGAAGGAAGTAAATTCAAGAACACAGAGGCTATATCCTACTTCCTTTGCTTTTTACGCTGGCACATAGTAACTTAATAGACTGTACTAGAGAAGTTGATAGGGGAAATATCTTTTTTATTTTCCTAGGGAAGACAATTTTTTTCCAGATTTGACTGCTAAATGCAGCCTTATTTTTTACCTAACACACATGAGTTGCTCGGGTGTGTTATTTATGGGATAGTAAATTCTTATCTCAATAAACTTCTTTATTTTTAACTTAAACACTTTTTTCCATCTTTTGAAACAAATTGATTCTTGCTATCTTGGTGAGATTATGTTAATGCCAAAGGAGTTGTCCCTTTGAAAACATTTCATTTCAAAAAAATTTCTAGAGTGTAGGGAATAACATGAGTTATTTATAATTAATACTCAGGTAGTTTTAATGCCAGTTTTAAGTATTCCCCCTGCAAAAATTACAGATTGTTGATTTGCTTGTTTTAATCTCACTGTTCCAATGCCATCAAAAGAAAAATCCAGTTCATGTTAGAGCTGTTGCCATCAAATGGTAATTAAAGATTTCCTTTTTGCCTGGAAACTGAATTTAAGTATGACTGCTCACATGACTTTACAGACTCTATTAACACATCCATTATTGTAACCATTGAAAACTGGATAGTGTAATATTCAGCCTATCTGATACATTAATTCTTTTACTATGCTAAATCTTACTGCATTAGATATTCTTTACTTTTGGCCTGCTTTTAGTGAATTGAAAAGCTTTGGGTTTTCTTATAGGGAAAAAATACAAATTAACTTGATGCAAAATATATAATATGCTTCTGGCTGGCTGAGTGCAGGCAGCATTTGAGGACACTTTTAAAGGCCTATATAGCAGAAAGATAGTTGGAATATGTACAGAAGGAAAAGAAATTATTGAGCTGAAAACATTTACACTTAAAATAATATACAAAGAAAGTATGGGAAAGACACCTAAAATTAAGAAATTTAGCTTTCAGATTAAAAATGTGATTTGAAAATAGCTTTCCTATAGCTTGCCCCATTTTCATGGTTTACTGGAAAATTTTGTCATTACTCTGTGAAATCTATGGCAGATTCTTAAGGCATCCCTGCAATTAAGGCCAGTATTCATTAGCCCTGAAAGCTTCTAAACATTTATCTACATGAGTAATGACCACAATACTAATTACCACTAATCCAAGGATTGGGATTTCTATTTCATTGCTATCATGTGATAACATCATGTGCAGGTTTTTCACTGTAACCTAAATAAAAACCACCAACTTACTTCACAGTAACTGGTTCTTGTTCCCAACCTTAATTACAAATATTACTTTGGTTTTACCAGGGCACACGGGAGGACAGGAAACACTGTTACTGTGTGTAACTGTCACCAATATCAAAGGCATCTTTGCAGCAACTTCAGGGGGGCCCAGATTAAAGCAGATGTGAGATGAGACAAAATTCACACCAAACCTGACATCACTTTGGGATGAGCATTTTATCTGTGAGTACATCTGGGATCCATGCGTATATGAGGACAGAATACAGTCCTTTATCTCTCTGCCAGAAGTTAAGGGTTTGAAAGTCTCATTGGCCTCATGGTTGTTATTTATTCTAATGAAACTATCCTAGCACTTAAAGAATTTATTTATAACATACATTAGGAGTTGTCTTTCTTCTTCAGAAGACTTCACATGTGCACAACAGCAGTCTTATGGTGGTTGGCAGGTATCCTTGCCTCACTCAAGCAACAAATTGCTGAGTTTTTTTCCTGAAATTCCTGCACAGGAGAAGATTATACTCATGGTCACCATCTGGTTGGCCACGTTCTTTTATTTTCAAATGGCAGGGAAATCTGTATCAACTGCACAAGGTAAGTTTTTGAGACCTGATTTGACTGTACTGATTTGTTGTGTGTAGGTCTGTTTCTAGTCATCATATCTTTTAAGAAAAGTTTACTGTTTGTATTTGAAAACCTGTAACATCTTAGTATGATAGACTTGAGCATGAGAATACATATTATAGATCTACTCATAAGATGTAATTTCTTTGCAGCCTAATTTTCTTGGAAAGCTTTCTTCTCTTCTTTGGGCAAAGAATTATTTTCTGATAAATATTAGGGTAAAATCTTCATATTGTTCCTCTCTGCTTCCTTCACTGGGTCTTTTGGTGAAACCTGTGTTCTTCTGCACTTCAGCAGGGTCTAATACTGGAATTCTTGCTCCTAAGGAATTTCTTGTCAACAAAACGGGCAGGATCCTTTAATCAGCACACAACTTTCATCAGCCACATGTATTCTTTACAGCATCTATTACTCTTCAGTAAACACTGTTGAATTATACCATTTCTTCCTAAAAGATTCCTTCTGTGATTTTACCTCTCAGATTGACTTCAACTGATCAAAAAAACATATTTTCCCCACCTTTGCTGTCAGTGTATGGCATCCACATTGAGGATAGGATATGATTCAGCTTACTGCTGAGCCACAGATATCTGTACCTTCCCATGATTCTCTACTTTCAATCTTATGGAGAGAGAGAGGGAACATATCTCTGCATGCATGACCTCTGTGTGTGCATCAGGATGCCAGGAAATGCAGGTCTTTGTAAAAACTGAGCAGTTCTATAAGGTCTTGGTGCACATGATCAAAGTACTGCAAATCCTGTAAGCGTAATAACTCATAATTCTGCCTAAAAGACTTTAGAGCTAAGTCTTTTCCCATTCCTCAGCCAAAGAATAAAACTTTATTCCTAACAATTTCTGCATGCCTTCCTCTTGAACAGAAGGAAAACTGCAGATTTTACAGAGATTGCCATTGCAGAAAATTAGAAGGGCTGATGGTCTTTGATGCCCATGGCAGCCTTGGGATGGAGCAGTAATTCAGATTCTCATTACTTCATGCTAAGTTAAAAGATGGTGCACCTCACCTCCCCTCACTGCAGATGGGAAGATGGATGATCTTAGCAGACATCAGTTCTTCCAGAGTTCCTGTGTGCTTATGACATGATTCCCTCCTCTCTACCACCCACTCACATCTGTTTAAAAATTTGGTATGATTTCATATATCACCACAACTCCAGAGACAACTCAGAGCTTCCCGTCATGATGTCCTGTGAGCTAGAAGGAGTTGCTTTGGCATCTCTTATACTTGGTCCCTATTCAACAGCAAATTAAAGAAGCCTCAGCAAAGGTGTTGTCTGTTTGTCTGTTTTTGTCTGTCCCCTACTGAAGCCCTCTGAGGAAGCTGACATTGATCTTGGAGTTGAAGCTAGTTTCTGGGTCACTAATCCTAATTTAGACTTTGTAAAGCAGACTTTCTGAAAAGCAGCATGAGGCACCATTGTGAATTGTAAATAGCATGGTGATGAGGTCTAAAACAAGAGAGATGGTGTGCTTTGGATTCAATCTAGGTGTCTCTCTTGATGTTAAGTGTTTCCTCCTAGATAAATAGTGTTTCATTTTCATCCAGTTTTATTTCAATTTCTTTTCCTTTACATGGGAAAGGATATTACCCTGACAGTTGCAAAAACCCACTGAAAACCTTCAGTGTTGTCATTCAGCCAAATTTTAATCCATTAAAAGTGTGGCAGAAATGAAACACAGATTAGATATTAAATGCAAAAAACATGATTATTGATCCTTAGATTTGAGTTCCTGTATTTCTGTTTTCTTTTTTTACCACAAATGATATTGAATTATGGACAGTCCTACTCTTGAATGGTCTTCATTCTCCTCATAAGTGGGCAGGTGAAAAAGACAGTGTAATAGGCACCACCTGGTTCTGTTAAATCTTCCATTAATGTCTATCATTACAGAATTTGTTCAAATATAACATCTGAGGAATGTATGGTTTTAACCACTATGATCAATTGGAATTTTCTGGGTAATATGGACCACTTCTGTCATGCTGCTGCAGATACAGAAAGAGGATGCTTATAAATGGCCTCATCTGTTTATTTGAGGACATTTCTTCTAGTTATAGGGGATTATGTAGAAACCACTGATGTATGATATTATTTTTAAAACTGAGAGATCTGTTTGATTTTAACAGGACTCTGCTGATACCCAAGAAATTTTATTAAACAATTTACCAAACCCTTTTTAATCTTCTCATTAGTTTTATACCTTTCAAGTCTAAATGAATTTAATGTCAGGCTCTTGTCAGCACATATACAAATCAGAAAACCAAGTACTGAAGGTTAAAAGATTTTCTGAAGAGCTACCCTTGAAAACACGTTCATATTTTTGTAGATTGGTCAGTGCCTCTTTGAGAAAGTTACCTAATATTAGGCAAAATGGTTTTGTAAATGTGAGCTTCAGAAAGTCCCAGGAAATTACTGAAAAAGTATTGCTAATTATGCTTTTAACTACAAGATCCTACTGGATGTCTAGTGTGCAGTCAAAGTTATGAAGAAAGAGCAAAATGGTTTCATTCCTAAAATTTAAGTGGTGCTGTTTTCAGTAACATTTATTTCAAATGTACATGTTGGCCCAATAGTTTCATAATCAGCCTATGAACTACACATCTCCCGAAGGCTACCTCTCATCCACACATTACTTTGAATATTTCCTGAAGTCATGTGCAATGCATAAGGCTTTTCCACCTGCATTTTCTGGATAATGATTAGAATATCTCCAGTGCTGCTTTTGTAAACACTCAAGTATGGCTGTTATTCTCCTTTTGATTCCTCTTACACTCAGTCTTGAGCTAGCACGAGTATCTGAGTAGTCATGTAGACAAATAGATCAGAATTCATAGACTTTTACAAGAAGTTAAATAAAAAGCATGACTTAATCTGGACTTGTTTTCTAGTACAGTTCACAGACTCTTGTAACAGGAGATGAAGGGAGGAGTAAGCAGTGGGTGTAGGAAGCGGATAGGACTTTTGAACCAGTTGTCAGTTTATATCAATTGTAAAACATACCTTAGAATAAGACTCAATACCCTCAGATTAAAAATAAAAGCACCTGAGATAAATACGGAAGGCTTTTTAAAGTTTGTATTTATGTCTTGGATGGATAGGAAACTCTTATTTGAAAGTACTGTGAGTAGACTTAAAATCATTCTAGTGTTATTTCCTAAATTTATCTAGAATCACTGGAAGATCATCTGCTGATCAGAAAATCTTTACTTGATTATTCTTGGCTTGAAAATTAAGCATGTGATTTATACAAAATAAAGCCATGGAACTGGGAAGTTTTATGTAAGAAATAAAAAAGAAAGGAATTCTATAGATGATGCAGGATACTGAGTATTGCAAGCTTTTTATAAAATGACTGCCAGATGAAATACAGCTCTAAAATGTCTGGAGTTAATTTTATCTGTGTTAATTTACATATCAACAGAACTACATGACCAAAATCACCTTTTTTTTTTCCTCCCCCTATTATAACAACCTGTAGTTGAACCCGTGCTAGGTGTTAGGAATTAAGAATAAATTTTCCTGTGGACCTGATATATTTAAATTAGCGTTCATAAAGTCATGTGAGCAGTCATACTTAAATTTATATAGTTTTGTAGGAAGATCTGTAAAAAAAGAAGGAATGATAAAGTCTGCTTTAAATAAGAAACATAATGATGCTACAAAGGAAAAGCACACATAATTAGAAGGAAGGAAACAGTTGACTGAAAATTTCTTTTAAATTAGTGCCTAACAATGAAAAACAGGTATATATGTATATATGTTTGGGAAACATGAAGGGAGTTATTTCTGATCATTAAGAACAAGTCAGCTATTTCCTTAGCTAATCAAATTTATCTCTCTTTTTTATTATTCTTTTTATGGGAGCTACTAAGAAGATATGTGAAACAAGTAATCCTTTTGAAATTTTATTGCTAAATCAAGATGAGTTATTTCCAAAGACAATATAATCATTATTATTATTGTTAAATTATATTTTAGCATTGTCTGACCAGAGGTCAGCTTGTTTTCTTCTGCTCTGCCTCAGGTTTCTCTTTTTATTGTCCCTATGATGAATTGCTCAAGAAACTCACTTCCTTCAGTTTGTCTTTCACTCCATACCTCTTTTCCGCCTTAAGATCCTCTGTTGCTTCTGAAATATTCTCTGGCTGCATCCTTTATCGCATCTCCTCCATTGTTTACATTTGTTTTGTCTTGTCACAACTTTCTCCTTCACCTTCATGGTGTGCCTGAGTGTGGAAGAAAAACAGGGGGGTGTTGATGGGGTGTTTGAGGAGATAAGGGTATTTCTGATTCTGTAAGAGCTTTTTTATTTCCCTAGCATGTCAGTCATAGGAGGAGAATTATACCATCTTGGAAGAAATTTTAGACATACAAGAGAGACAGAGAGAGTACTGTGAACTTTGGCTTGTTCAGATTTTTCCTCTTTGAGTTAATTTGGAAGGTGGACTAGTCAGTTGGCACATACTATCTTTTTGTCCAAATAATTGAAACATTCTATTCACCTCTTCATCACAGACAGTAACATGCATGATAAATACCTTATGCAACAAAACATTTTTCACTTAAGCATGTAACTCTTATGAGCATAAAAGAGTTTTGAACCACAAAATAATAATTATGGTCTGTAATCTTCATAAAAATATAAAGAATATGCACTCTGAAGAGGAAATGTCATTAAATTATGTATCAACATAATTTTTGAATTCATGTGTTTTTACACTTGGTAAAAATAATGCAAAAGACGTATGCGGGGTTTGGCATAGAATGTAGTTACTTTTTTTTGTTACAACTGTGATTAGAAGTTATGGAAGGAGAGAAGAAAAGCCTTGAAAAGGAGCAGAATAAATTAGAGAGTCTGTCAAATGCAGAACTCTTTTCCAGGAGGTGAAAGATACACTGTGGAAGGGGAATTAATCCCATTCAGTGGCCAGACAAAGAGAGGCATTGGAAAAAGAAGACATCTGTTGATGAAGTAGAACATAGATTGGCAAGAGATGAAGTGAGATGACTGAAGGAAAACTTTTTAAACATCTCAGAGGAACATATTTTAAATGATATTTTGGAATGGAACAGACTGAAGATTGTAATGCATTTTGATCTGAATATAGAAAGACGATGCCAAATTAGGAAAAAAAATAACATTCTGTGGTGGAATTGAATATTAAGGAATGAATTTATTCTAGATGAACAGTGGAAAAGAGTATATAGTTTTTTTCAAAAGTAGGCATGTGATTGTGAAAGTGAAAAGTGAACAAGATTCTGGTTGTAAGACAAAGATCCATGCTCTGAGCCCCAGGTAGAAGGCATTTGAAGAATGTCCCTGATTAGCAATGCTGACTAACAGTGGCAAAATTTCTAGCTGCTGGGACAATGATTCTTGATACATTAAGTCAATATGAGCTGATCCATCTTGACATGAGGGAGGTGGAAACAAGAAATGTGTTTACAACCTCTTTGAGATTATAATCATGTAAATAAAGGACTTGATCTTAAGAGCAGTCTTGAAAACAGTTTAGAGGTAGAAACAAAAAACACAGTAGTTAAAGATAAAAGATATTAACTATATTAACAGTGAGATCACAAATTCACAAGTTGGATCAACCCCCAAGGATTTAGGAAAACGCGCCAAACAATTTTGCCTCGCTTTCTAGCCAGTGGCAGGCACACTTTAGTTTTTCCTCAAAGAACTTAAGTGCCTAAGTGAAAAATTCTGTTAGTCTGGGTGCCTCAGAGAGGCTCCCTGTGGTCAAACTGAAAACCTATGTCCCTGTTTTATTCATGGGGCTTTCAGGGATTTGCTAGTCCCCAGAAGGTTTTAGTTCTTTGACTAAACTCCAATCACGTCTCTTATTTTTCTTTCAAGCTATTGTAGAAGGAGGATATGTTTATTTTATGCTTAACAGTTGAATATTGTACCTAAATTTTGTACCCACAGCAAGAAACAGAAGACATGAATTTTAGGCTTTTCTGAAATGAATTCACAGGCCCCCCATTTCCTTTAAGTGCCCTATTCACTTCCTTCTGAGAGCATTCAGAAAAAAATATTGTTTCTATTCTCTAAGTGAATAAGAATAAATCTTTTCAGAATAATTCTTTCAGCCTGTAGGATCAAGTTTGAGGTAAATTGAATGTTATTAGATTACTTGATGAGAAGGTTAACAAAGGGAAGAGACAAATTCCCCACCAGGCTGCATCTGTGGCCTGAGTAATGAGAGTGAGATGGCTGCTGCAACTTGCAGAACACAGACCTGAGAAGGAGCTGTAATTAACCACTGGGAACTATTCAAAGTATAGCTGGTGATTAATTAAAAGGTAAAGAAAACCCATTGCCTTTATATATGCTCCCTACAGAAGGGAAGAAGTATGCAGAAGGGAAATCAGTTTATTTGAATTTCAGTGTGACATGCTCCTCAGGTTCCTATTACTTTACTGTGCAGAGGATGAAACATGTTCCTATGGACTGAATATATTAAATAGGTCCCCAGTATAATGTGTCTGTGGAGAAATGGAGAAATAGGTGTCTGAAAGCCAGATGCATGAAATAACAGGATAAGGGCCCTTAAATACTGCTCCTTGTGAAAGCTGGCTTTGCACAGTAAAAGTGAAGAGGCAGACCACCAATGAACAACTTGATTTATAGATTTATAGCAAACATTACTTTTGCGGGATTAGATGACGTGACAATTTTTATAATACTCTAAACTTTTTAAGAAAATATAGAAAAGAACCACTTTTTCTGTGAGAACAGGAATTTCCACAACCAAACCCTTAGTTTTCTGTTTTATTTTCCAAAAGAGCAAAATGGATTTAATATTAGAAATATGTTCTCTCTGGATCCAATTTCAGTCTCGGCCACACTCTCTAAATAAGAATCTGTAATCCAACTGACCGCTCTCACAAAGTTCCCTCTAATGTATCTGTAAATGAAAATATGTGTGCTAGAACAGACTGCATAAGTTTAACTAAATTGGCTTGAAACACACATATTTTAGCTAAGTGAGTGCAGGATTTTGTGCAGACAATGTCTATATCACCTGCCTGTGTGCTCTGTTTTAGTTAGGAAATATAAGAATGGAATGTCTGTGGGGGGAGAATAAAATTCAGTTATAATCAGTTATTAAAGGGTTTTTAATGCAAGCCACATTATGGAGGGAATAACTACCAGTATCCAATTGGTTAGTATGAAGGTTACTGTAAATCTGTAAATTTTGTTACTGATTTTTGAAAAAACAAAACAAATACCTTTCTTGCTGGGAAATATTTTTCCACATTAATAGGAGGAATAAAAAGAAATATCCATTGAGATAAACAGAAAATACTCTTTTAATGTTTAACACCATAATTTAGATCCTTTCAAGAAGAAGAAAAATAACCAAAATCTGCTCTTGATTATACATGATTTTCAATGTGTCAGAAAGGGGTAGCACAAGCACATCCAAAGAACAGAATTTGGCTCATGGGATGTAAGACAAAGAAGTGACTCGAGAAGTAAAAACTCTACATAAGCATCATCATCATTATTATACTAAGACACATTTGAATTTTAGAAATTAATTGAAACTACTAAAAACAAAACAGCAGCTAAAAACTATTGCTGTTCAATAACAGGCACATTAAAGGGTTATCTGCAAATTTACATGAGACATATATTTTGAATTTAATTCTTCCAAGTTGTGTGTCATTTGTCTTTGAGGTATTTGGTTTTTTAATATAAATTATGCATTATAATTATATTTAACTTATAAGTTTTACAATAAATTCTTATTTAAATGTTCAAAATTTAGAATTGCTTGAAAGGGTGGATTTTTCCATTAAGAACTGTTATGGTAGAATCAAAAGAATGGTGAAAGCCTTTGAGTGCCATATCTTTGTAACTCTTCACAATTTCATACAAAGAAGGAGTTGCTGTGTGTCTGGTTGTGCTGTACAACACCATAAATAACCTAGTGTCCATAGTATTGATAATTACCAAGCTCTAGGGAGCTGGTGTAAGAGCTGTTGGCAGAACTGTACTTCCTTCCACCACTTGCAAATGAAGAACATAAGAGAGCTGAAACTAAATAAATAGCTGGTATTTTCCCTGCTTGATAAGTTGATCCTATACCAGAAATCTCCATGACAGTGCAAAGCATTGGAGACAGGAGGAGAGGAGGGTGTCATGAGCTCTGCTAATGGAGAAAAGCGTCATGTTAGCAGGAGGACTCTTGATGAATAAAATTTTGCAATATGTTTTTGTGGTCCTAAGGGGAAATTATCATAGTTGGTCTTCCTAGAAAAAGGCTGGGTACTTCAGTGAAATGTTTGGTAACTAAGTACACTGTTACTTTTAGGTAACAAAAAATATCAGATTATAGAGAGTGAGCTTCTCCAGAGGTTGATTTTCTGTCCATTTCAATGCCCAGCAGATCTCAACATCAGTCCTCATCTTGGTTGCATTCACTGAAATCCTGAATATTTTTATTTTAGAAGTCAGGCATGCAGAGTTGGCAAAGCCTAACATTTCTTTCTTTTATTTCCTCTCACAGGTTATAGTGCTATAGTCCCATTCATCAGGCTAAACTTCATTTATTTTCTGAGACTTGAGTCAATGCATCTCACTCCACATTCTAAGTCATAGTTGATAGTGACTTGTGGAAGGGAGTAGGTTTCTGCTGATGATTCAGAATTTAAAAAAATGGATAGGTCAGTGAATACTCCTACATGATTCATACTGTTCTTTCAGGATTGCAAGAGTGCTTGCCACACTTGAAAGGAAGATCAGAGGCTTGGAATGGAAAAGGCTTTGAATATTTATTTCAAAGATACTGAAA
The DNA here is from genome assembly GCF_901933205.1 of Camarhynchus parvulus. Taxonomy (NCBI): domain Eukaryota; kingdom Metazoa; phylum Chordata; class Aves; order Passeriformes; family Thraupidae; genus Camarhynchus; species Camarhynchus parvulus. Next base: position 32,919,334 of record NC_044586.1, on the reverse strand, counting down.
CAGAGATAGCAAATAATAACCACAAGTCTCTAACTGCAGTCTTACTTTCACAGAGCTCTCTCATTGCTAATAACACCCTGGTTTTAAAAAGTGTTTGAACTTTGGATGCCTAATGGAATGTCCCTACTTGGACCACACCTGTTAATATTTTGCTTGAAATAGACAACACTGAGGTGAATAAAAAAAAATATTTTTCAAGAATATTTGTTATTGTTTTTTCAAAGAATGTTTTTTCTTCTCTTCATGCCTACTCTCTTTATCAGTGCCAGGCATAAATGCTGTCCAACTCTGCTGGCATGACTGCAGGAAACAGACCCCCAACAGAGACACCAATGTAGATCACTGCTCTTTCTCCCTGTTTTGAGTCTGAGCTACATGTGTTATTTCACATACTATTCACCAAAGCCAAGGCTTGCAGGAATGCACCATGGCTGTTTGAAATGTCAATTATGGCTGGGGACAATTTTACTTCTTAGCTGCTTTGTAGAGCAAAAATGCATTGGTTTGGCCTTGCCTCAGATCAAGCATACTTTATTTTTTTGTCATTCATTACAACAGCACATTGTTGCAAATAAGATAGGTAAAAATAATTTTTCCAATAAACTACACACAAAAATGCTGAAGAATGCTTGTACTATTAAAAAACATTGCAAAACCTCTTTCTTTGAGGGAATAAAAAGGCTGGGCCAAAGCCAAAATATCTGGTGTTATCCTGATGTGTATTGTACCACTGTATTATTTTCTTCAAATAATAATTGAATTTATTGTGGTAATTTAAAGTATTGACATGCAAGGAAGCTTGAAACCTATTCAAAATTTGCTGGCTTTTTGCAGTTAGAGCTGTACTTCATCCTCATGCAGAGGAAATGCATGAAAATAGAGGTAGCCCCTAGCAATGCATTGGAAAGACAGCTCATAAAACTTTGGCTGGGCCCTTGCACAGTGGGGAAGTTGATCCTAGGCAAAAGCTATAGATTTTATTCACACTGAAAATAGTTTGATTATTTGTAGAATCCTGCTAGATTATTATTTAAATGAGACAACATTTGTAAGTGCTAACAGCTGCCAAAAATATTTGCAGTTCAAATTGCAGTTATGAGTGTGCAGCCAAAATTGGGAAGTAATGCTTTAGTTCATCTCTGTAAGGGATGAGAAAAGTTCACAGCATTTTACAAAAGACATTAGAAAGACTAATAGGACAAGATTTGGGGTCTTAAATTTTTTATTCCATTTGAGTAAAAGTTTTGCTTTAATTAAAAGGGTTAGGTGAATTGAAGCAAATAAATTCTGTTCATTAATTCTATGCCATTCTTAGTGCACTGTGGATTACCGATGAGTTCTGCTCTGAACTGGATGAAAAAGTTCCCAGGAATTTTTTTATACATTGTACATGAAAAAGTGGCTTATCCAAGTTCATTATTTCATTGAAATTTTATCTTAATCTCTCCTTTAATTAAGACATTAATTCATTTCTGAAACTGAACACATAATCAAGACTCATAAGTACATCCACAGGCTGATTTGTCTTGAAAAATCAACTAAGAGGGAAAATTGAAAGTGTGCACAAAAAAGAGCAGTAAAGTCAGATTCTTAGTGAACATGGAGAAAGACCCTTCAGTTTGCTCTTAGTACAACATCTTGATGAGTAGATTTTGTCAGGCAAGGAATTTTTTCCACAGAAGATGGAAAGGATTGTCAGGCTAGAAAAAATAAAATATGTGTCTTCAGCAGGGTGATTGAAAATTTTCAGCCTAACATCTCTTGATATCTCAGCCTTCAGTATCTTAAATTTACCAGATGTCTCTCAGTGTAACATTAGAGCCCACTATGAACATGACTTCTGGCTCTGGAGCAAGGCCAGGCTGCCCAACTCTTCTGCCTGCCATGAGTTAAAGATTAAAAGCTGAGCAGAAGAGCCTGTGTCCTGCCCCAAGAAGGTATTCCCACCAAAAGCTCTGAAACATGCATTTTGCATTTTTAATGTGAGTGGATTGACCACTTTTGGTGAGGCATCATTTTAAATAAAAAGGTGTGAAATCTGGCATTCATCCTCTTGTAAGAGTCTGATGATTACAGAGACCTGAGAGCGAGAGTCTGAAGTTCCAAGCTGAAATCACTAGACTATGGGCAAATGTAGCGTGACTCATCTATTGTTTTTTAATTACTTTGCTGCCAATAATGGAAGACTTGGGAAGAATATCTCACTGAGTTTGGGATTTTTTTTTTGAAAAGGTGGGCCCTGAATTCCAGTTCTGCTTTAAGGCCAGTTTACCTAGTGTTGCTTTGATGTACAAGTTAAAGAAATACTGGGAAAATGAACATATAAATGATTTCAACATACCAACTACAGAAGTAAACACCATCTCTGCCACCTCACATGTGACACAGAAATGTAAGCCTTACTTATTTCACAAATCCTGTGAGAAAAATCCTCAAGAAAATGGAGCCTTCTCTGAGCCTTTTACCTGAGTCTCAGTCTTTGAACATGCTATGCACTGAAGTATTTCTTTAGGCATTTGTAATTCCAGTATGTGGACTACTTAGACTGTTTTTTGTTGATGCCTGTTTTTTCTGAGGTGACTCAGAAGGATTTATGGATTCTTCTTCATAGCAAAATGTTTAAAGTTAGGCAATTAAATATCTGATTTCTTCTACTTTTTTCATTTAACAGAACTGATCTGCTTTGTTAGGGTGCTCTATATCTCAGCTTGATCATTTCAAATATGCTCTTTATGAGATGGAAAATAATGAAACTTCCTTGTATGAATCAGTACATATTGCTGACTCTATGTGAACTGCTTAGGACACCAGGAGACACGACATTCCTGCTTAATCCAGAAAACTAGGTCATTGAGAAACATAAAATATTTATGGTTCTATATGGTGTGGAAAGAGAGGTACAGCAGATGCCTCTAGTGGGATATGATGTGGAAAAATAGGTGCAGCAGATTTTCCCTTTGTAACTGTTGAGGTGATTCCTGGAAAGTCTGCATCAGTTTCAGCTAGAGGCCACCCAGCTTCCCTAATGAGTCAAAAATCTTGTGAGCAAAACAGCCTAGGCTGTTCTAATAGAGCATTTTATTTGCTAACGAGTCTTTACTATCATGTTCTCTTTTCTCCTCACTCCAATTTATCAGGGTTGAATTTAGTTGCTGTGATCACTGAAGGGAAAAATGGATAATTTGATGCCTGGTGTTCTAGGTTAAATCAACTAATGCATATTAATGACTTCATGCTTCTGTAATCAAGCTAATAGTGACCTCAGACCCTTCTAGGTATAGCAAAAGCCAATGAAAACAGAGCTCTAATAATTTTGTAGACAAAGTGGAGTTTTCACATAATGTAGGAATTCCATTTGGAGCCTATCCATTTTGATGAATTTTGCTGAAGAATGAGGAAGAACACAGTATTTCTGATAAGAATGTTTAGTTGATGAGTTTGTTCGCAATCTCATTAAAAAAAACAACATTAAGGATTCTTATATGCTTTAAATTATCTTCCTGTGTTTGAAGAGATTCTCAGAGAATTTTTTAAGAATAATCTCTCCAAAACATGTCTGAAATAGGAAAAAAAGCTTAAAATGGAAAATCAGACACTAAAATTAGGAATTTAAATGGATTTGATGGGAAATAGTAACTAATGAAAAGTCAAACTAATGTGAACATCGTAGAGACTTTTATTTCTAGGAGGCTGTGATTCAGTTTAAGTCCAGATCAGTCATAACTGGCTGTGTTAGGCCTGTGTAGGATAAGTGTGTGGTCTTGCATGTGAACAGATGTTGATATTCCAGAAGTCTACACCACAACTGCAACTAATTAATACCATGCTGGAGAGCACAGCAAGGAGGCAGTGACTGAGATAACTTAGAGACTAAACTGTCCTCTGACCCAAGAGATGGCTTTGCCTGTGGCAGCTGACATAGTCATCATTAAGGAACTTGCTCTCCTCTGTATCATATGCATGCTTTGGATAAACAGAGAAATTACACATTTTTAGGTTCCAGAGGCCTTGAATGGTTGTTAAACTTGTATAAAATAGGATATGTAAAAATGTTAAACCCCAGTGTCCTTGTCTTGTTTTCATGCAACAGTGTTGATGGTAATGATTTGCATAGTTAAAGTAGTGTTGGCAGATCTTGTAAAGCCAATTAATTATACATCCTTATTTGTAATGATGGTAATGAGAGTCCCATGGATACTTTACTGAATTAAATTTATGTTACTTTTTCAAACCACATATGTTACAGAGAGGTGGAAACTGCAGCACCTTAATAGAGATCCCTTTGTATCCAGAGACATTAAATGCTGAAATTATATGGCTGGAATACCTGCTCTTTTAGGGAATAGCTTACAGTCTTGTGGAAGATTTCAATGTGGAGAAATTAAGGTGCTTGACTAAATCATTTGTGTACAGTTCCATACAGTTACTTCCAAATTTTGGACCCATTTCAAAAAGCAATAGATGTGTAGGGTACCACACAGATAGAAGTTCATTGTCCTGCCAGTGTATTAAATTTCAGCTTGCTCATTGGAATCTGAGGTAATTTGTGACATTTTCAAGATGGTGAAGAGGTCTGCATCAATTTTGTGTTTGTGCAGTGAGATGCTTTCTGCCAGTGGAAAGCAGATGCGTGATAGAAGAGGAGCCGAGTTTCTGTGTTAGATTAGAAGTTACAGGCTTCTCCCCACTTGGGCCATTGATTGTCTTAAGCAAAGGTGATTAATAATTGCCTGTCTCAGAGCTGTCAGAATAAGGTATGTAATTATAACTCTGTAAGACAGCAAATGTATGCAGGCATAAAGAAACTGTGGAAGATTTTAAAAAATAGTTAGGACTATAAAGTGACTTTCTGAAATCTTCTTGAAAACCTTAGTTTTGTGGACAGGATTTTCATACCAATTTGGAAAATTTTGGTCATTGCATGTAAATGATACTAAAAACTATAAAGTTACTATCTCTAGCATTATTTGATTTGATCTATAAACATGCAAACATTTATTTCCTTCTACTTTGAAATAGGTCCTCAAGTCCCTCCTTTTGCTTGTTGGAAGTGTGTTTCTTAGCTTTTTTTTTTTTTTTTTTTTTGACTGTTTGGGGAAAATTTGCTTACTTCTGTGTGAACATGCTTTGCTCTTTCACATAGATAGTGACTAAAGATACATGTAAACACTGAAATGAAATAGATTTAAAGTGTGGTCTGAGTCCAGCACTTCCATTGGTGACCCACCCCAAGGTCCTTGTGTGAAGCCCTAACAATTTGTGCAGCGCTGGCTGATCATCAGCAGTGGCTTTTGGGTTCTGTGGCAAAGTACTTCAGAAAATAGCAAAACAATGTAACCTTTTTAATGATCTGAAAGTGGGAAAGGAGAAAGTTCTCAAGTGGTGAATTTCTTAAGACCTGAACCACATTTGCTGTGCAGGACCATTTAAAATACTGCTGGAAATACTTCATTGCCAAACAGGAGGAACTGGGACAGCCATGAATGGATAATCTAATCTTTGAACATTGCTTTCCTAATACTGTTTCCTTTACCCATCTAAGTTCTCAGAAAGAGCAGGGAACCATAACCACAGGAATCCTCATGCAATTCTTTGATGTAAATCATGACAGTAAAAGCATTTTAAGATTTAATATGCACAAAAGCATTACCTTTTCTGTGTGTTTAAAGGTTCAACCAAATTATAAAATGGATTAGCTATCCAGTGCAGGTGGGTGCTTACAGTTGTTATTTCTATTGTAAGCTATCAGGAAGTCAGAAGCCTAATGCTTTCACAGATGCCTAAAGCTCCTTTTTAAAGTGTGTGTATAAAGATGAATTCAATTTTAGTAGATCTGTGACCCTGGAGGCTTGTTAAATTATAAACCTTGGGTGAAATCAGTGCTATAATAAATATATAGTCAGAATATTGTATCATATTTAACAGTGCAAAAATAGCTCATTTCAAATGGCAATGGTATGCTTTACCAAAAACTGATAATAATGGACATAAGGATTCAAGAATGCTGGTTTTATGGTAGGTCCATCTGTAAAGCCATCTAATAGAAAAAATTATTTTCAAAACCCTGCAAAATACATTTTGGGTTTTCAGATTGCCATTACTACTTCTCATATCAGATTTTATAACTTTGTTATAAAATACGTGCTAAGCTGTTTTACTGAAGTTAGATCTGAAACTGTAAGTCTGGGTCAGTGCCATACACCTGGCTTCTGTGTTATTATAATCTGAGCTTTGAGACAGAAACCAGTTGAGTTTTAGGGTACATCACTGTTTACATGGCATATGTTTTTTAACTAACTTTTGGTATTTCTTTCAGAATATCAAATCAAGCCCACAGATCAACAGAAGTCAGTGACTTAAACCACTTGTGTCTTACCCAAAACTCACTAAAATCCTTGAAAAAATTCTCATTGACTTCAGCATGCTTGGAAATAGTGATGTTTAACTAAACATTGAGCAAAACTCTACTGTCGTGTTTTTGAGACATCTAGATTGTTGCAAGCAGTTATACATGGGAAGTGGTTATGACTTTCAGTGCAAATTGTTTTTTGGCTTTAAAAAAGAGAGGAGTTTGTTTGTTTTTTTGCGTTTTTTTAAATGCTTTGGGTCACCACAGCACGATAGCTGAAGGGTCCTTAAGATTCAGAAATAACATATGGCATTTACTGGAGTTAAGCAACAAAATGGGTTTGATTGTACATAGTTAGTCATCTGTTGGGTTACATCCCATCCTTTCCATCAGAGGAGCCAGACAGAGAACAATTGGGTGGAAAAGATATAAACAAAAGAGTTAGAGATGGCCCTGAGGCATCCCCATTTAATTGGTGTGTGCATTTTGGATACACATAGATGCTGTTCCCTCTTGCTCATGTGCATTCATTATGCTGCACTTCACAACGTTTACTCAAGTGTGTTGACTACATGTCGCCGTGCAAGGATCAGGACAGGAAAGGTAAAATTTTTGTCATTTCCAGTTGCTAATCTGTCTACAGAAGTTTCATTAACTACTTCTGTTAGCTGGTTTTGATTGGATTTTTCTCTCTTTAAAAAATAATAATAACAACATGAGAGCAAAGCAGACGTATATCTTCACCCATTTTAACTGGAAAGAAGATGTGGCTTAAAACTTACACACAAGTAATAGTAACTGTACAGTGAAAGCCTGTATTTAAATATGTGCCAATGAAGATTGAGCATAGGTAGAAGACTAACTATTTAAATGTTATTCACAGAATTTTTTGCTACTTACAATGTTGTATGCTGTTTACTGTGTTCTTTTCTTACTAATACATGCTTTGCTGGTGTTTTTCTGAAAATTCTTTGAAGACATAAGCTTTTATTCACCAGCAATTTATACTCTGTTGTTGTGACCCTTGACCTTGCTTCAGAGTTAAGTCTGAAGCTAGGAAGACCAACAGTAAATAAATAACATTGTCCCAAAATAGTGTTTAATGATAAAGCTAAGCAGAAACAATGTTTGTTAATGAAGAGGACATTTTCCTCAAGACCCTATTTTCTCTTCTTCTGCCTATGGCCAGCACTGATGCTTGCTAGACAGCTGGATTGATTCAGCTTGCCCACCTTTTCAGTAATCATTTCTCTCTTGTCAAGCTGGTTTCTGCTGTATTAAATTTCATTCGTTCAGCAAGGTGGGTGATGGCTATCCAGTTTTGGAGAAGACACATGGTGCAATAGGGTTACAGGAGCAGGTGACAGATGAATAGAGCAAGACATAATTCTGCACCATATCATGCAACGTAAGCTTTGATGTTTCCTCATGCATCTTCATGGCTTAATAGGCACAGTTTCATTTCCGACATGTAATGTTCTTTATTTGTTATATAAGCTAAAGGAACAGGAGGAATTCCATCGCATATCCATTTTTGATGTTAGCCGTCTACCCATCTCTTTAGTAATTCTTACTTTCATTTTCTGTTTTTATCTGCATCAATATAGGTATTTATTATTAATTTATTGTAGCAGTATTGAGTCTAATTATCTTTCTAAGAGAAGACAAAGAGAATTTGAAAAAGTATCAGTATTTTAGTAACGTAAATTAGGCTTTCAGCTTGATTGTAAAAGGGAAAAGATTAGTGGGCTGTGAGTATAAGGGTTACCCTGCATAAGCTTATATAGGCAGCTTGGAGTACCAAGTGTGCTGCAGTATTTTTTCCCAGGTAGAGTTTGATGATGGTTGAAAAATTCATGCATAGTAAAATGGTGTTTCTAGGACCCAGCTGAGAAACAAAAAAGGGAAGAACACTTGTGAGTAAGCCATTTTCTGCTGGTGTAGGTTTGCTGGCCACTTGGAGGTGATACAAAGGGAATTGTATCTGAAGCTACAGATACTGCTGGAAGCTTAACATCAGCAATGAGCCCAGAAGTGCTCCTAAATCAGGTCTGAATTGACAAGTTTCACTGTGACCATAAATAATTTTGAATGTGCTTCCTTTTCCTTTTCCTCCTCCTTGCTCAGCTGATCTTCCCATGCAATGGAGAATTCTTCAAACAAGTGTGTGACTCACAGAATAAGTGTCCTTTTGCTGATACTTGAGCTCATGTTATGTGATTAGTGAACCCAGATATTGCAAATGTATGGCAGCTGTTAGAATTAATCTCCTTGTGATCACTTAACCTAAGCCCTTTAAGTTGGCAAATAGTTCAGTTTGGATTTTTACTTATGTTAAAACTCCCCCCTTGCCCCAGGTTTCAGAAGAGTTTAAAATATTTCAATTATCAAATTATTCCATTTTATGAAGTAAATTATGTTCCTTGTCTAAAGGTCCCAGCTTTGTACTCTACTTTTGTAACTTTTCCTTAGGAGTCTATAGTAGGTTTTTACATGATTGTAACCAAAGATAGATAGTGTGTGGGAAGAGATTATCAGTTGAGATATTTGTATTTGTATATCTGTAAAGTGAATTCAATGTCTCTAGATTAATTTTTTCTTATCATTTGCTTTCAGTTTTTTAATCTGCCTTTAATGTTTTTATTTAATTTGTTTGGCTTGGGATGTTCTTGAAATATCAACAGAACATGGTGATTCTGTACCTTCACATTTCTTTCTGCATTGTATATGAAAACTAGAGCAATGCACAAGTCATCTCTCTGAGCTCACTTGGATGTACTGATAATTTAATGACTAAGTAATCCAACTTTGGAAGTTACTAATAAGCAGTTATTTCTGTATTTCAAGACCATGCCAGAGTATTGTTCAGAGAGAATAATCAAGCACAGATTTCTTTTACTTTTTTGTGCAGAATGAAAAGCCATGTCCTTTTGCTCTTCAGATGCTGTATAAAATGCTGACTATGAGTCTTTCTATTCCAAAACAGCATTTTTTATCACTTCCTTGTACTTTCCATCAATTATAGTCTTTTATGTTCCTCTCTTCCTTTTACACAGTATCTACAGATGCTGTCATCAAAATACCCATATAATGCCATACAGGCAAATTAAAACTGCATGTCAAAACTTCCTTGCCAGCTCTTCTTCTTCCCCTTTTGTGTTTTCCTTGGGAAAAAAATTTGTCATTCTTTTTTCTCCCAGGTACTTTTTATAGCATATGGCATAGGTACAGTATATTGCACTTTCTAAGGTAGATATATTCATTTGTGAGAGAACTTTCTAACGAATATCTAAATATCAGTAGGTATTGGTTGATGTTCAAATTATTCTTATAATAATTAACAATGTACTTGGTGACTGCATGTGAAATTTTGTAGTTTGAGCCCCAAAGGACTAAGAGCTTAACTGCAGTTTTAAAAATCTTAATGAGCAGCAGAAAGTGTAATGGTTTAGAAAGGAGGATGCTAAAACAGTAAGCACAAGCACTCATTGCTCTTAAATCACCTTAAAATTAAAAATGGTGAATACTGGAACAGTGGATGTCAAGTATTGAGGGAATAATAATTAAAGGACAGAACATAGGGCATTGAGGTTTTTTTCAATTTTCATCACCTGCAATATGCAATAATGGATAAGTCTGTACATAATATTTTCTTGATAGATTCTTTTCAACAGAGCCCTATATCTAACGCTGCCCAAAATTATCCCCTTACACATATTGTATTTGTGGATATTAAAAAAATGTGTGTGAAGACTGGTTTTACCCTTTCCCTTAAGAATTACTTTTTAATTACTAACAGAAATTATACAGCTGTTAGTATTTTTATAATACAACTGTGAAGAATTACATGGGAGCTGCATTGCTAAAATTGCAACAGCACGCAGTCTTCTTCCGGTTACATCATTGTAAACATGAAGCACAGATTTTAAGAAGTTAGCTTCAGCTACGAAACCATGTACCTGCAGAATACAGGTACTCTTATTTTAAAAAATCACAAATGAAGAGTGACATTGTATATGATCTCCCTAAACCAGCTGGCCACAAAAGGACAATGAAAACAAATTTAATTCAGGAAATACACAGTCCCCTTTCTCTGCTGAACAAATAAAGCATTTCATTGACTTCCATATGGTTTTGTGGTTCCCCTTCCCCCTTACTTTCATATAAAAGAAGACAGTTTTTATGGAATTTCCGGGTTTATTGCTGTATTTTTAAAAACTGAAAAGCAATTATTACGAAGGAAAAGCATAACAGGAAAGCAGATCCAAATACTCTGAGCCTGACTGTTGGTGGCTCTATTTGAATAAAAACAAACCCCAAACCTTCCTGTGACCACAGTCTCATGCCTGCTTTTACTTGAGCATTGTTTAAACTCTGAGGTTACTGTGAGTATTGTAAAACAAATGATGCCAAAAATGAAATAACAGCATGTTTTTCTTTGAAAAAAATTGCTCCCCACGGTTAGAATCTCCCCATCCCTTGTCAGTCAGTTAATGGCACAGAGTAGCTGACAGTACATTAAGATCCTAGCAGGCTTCACATCAAATAACAAATGGCTTTAGTGACTTCTCCAGTAATGACCAAATTCCTCTAACACATTTATTGGGCTTTTGCAAACTGTTATTTCTGCCCTCTTGTGCTTTCAAGAGTTTAAAGTGTATGCTTGCCCACTTCTGCTTCCTTTTCCAGTCTTCATTCCTTCTCCTTAAGTGTGACTTTTACCCCCTTGGTCCAATACGTTCATCTGAAGTTCCAACATAACCTTTTAGTTGCCTATAATATGTTTTTTCACTTCAGGTAGTGTTTGATGCTGCAGGAAATCTACATTCGGAGAAAAAATCAGAAATTGTGATGTCTTTCATATAACTGGGGAACACCTTTTATTGTGGGTGTTTTCTTTATGAAAACAGTATTTTGAGAAAGGAGCCTTTCTGAGAAGGCTACTTCACTTAGGCAATTGTTTCATTTATAGGCCTATTTTATAGTTGATTGAGAAACTTGAAGAAATGCTATTTTTAGAATATGGGTTGTGTTCTGCTGAGAATGACAGAAAATTATAACTCGTATTTTGGATGGGAAAAAACCAGCACACCCTGCATGTTAAATGCTTCAAACAATTAATAAAATAATCTTGCTGAACTATGGATTATACTTTGGGACTGTGTTACTCCATTTATGAGTGCCATAATGTCCATGCCAGAGACCCCATAGCAAAGGGAAGTGTTGTTACCTCCAGCTCAGAGAGCTGGGCTGGGGCCTCTGCTGAGCCTGCCCAGCAGCTGCAGGGTGCTTCTGCCACATCTGGCTTCTGACTCAAGGGCTTATTTATTATTGTTCTTCCTTCCAGCCAGCTAATTAGCACAGTGGACCGTTCCTATGCTGTGGATTTTAATTCTGACTCCATGGCTTTTTCCAGCAGAGGATTTGTAACTGCAAACAGATGATGCACATGCTGCAGTAAACTAGTCAGGTCCTGGAGGGGAGACATCTGATCATGCAGGCTCACTGAGGTTCTGCACACAACTGTCCTAGGGTGGGATGAGGGGTTTCTGAGAGACTTTCTGAAAGACTGGAGTCTCTCACTGACTTTACAGTTTAGTGATACCCACCCTTTGAAGTAGACTGCAGAAAGGAGACAAGAACCCTGTAATCTGTCTCTTTATTTCCAGAGAGGAGATAGTCGACCTTCCCCATACATGCCATAAAACCTCCCAAGAGAAATAAAGCTGAAGTAATGCTTCTGAGAATTTTTCAGTGTGATTTAGGGACCTAGCATTTAGGGATTAATGAAATTCAGTGCCATTCTACCAGATATATTAAAATATGTAAGGATGATGGGTATCTCTGTTCATCACAAGGCCCTGTTTTTAGCTGTTTATAGCTTTGACAAGTTTGAATACATGGGCTAATACTTTTAAGGCAAATATTTACTTTAAGCAGAAGTTTTAGAAGAATAGTAATCAAATTATATTTTACTTATTTAAAAGAATGAAGATGGAGATAACCACTATGGTGCTGGATACAATGAGGACAGTCTTATGACTGTTTCACTATGAAGCTATGACAACTCTCTTTTGGAGCAGTCTTCAGATTTGGCAAGGGAATGCTGGAGGGTCAGCAAAATGCTTTTCACTCCTTCCCTGTGAAAAATCCTCTGCTATTTGAGCAGGATGTGAGCGTTGGAAAGCCTCAGTTCACACAAGCTTTCTAAACTTGGAGATTAGAAATAAACTACCCATAATTATCCTTGTACCGAACGCACTGCAGTGCTTGGGCTTGCTTTTCCCAGAAACCAGAGGTCACTGTAACATGGGACATGGGCACTGAGAAAATTAAGGTTCTGCCCTGAGCAACAGGATTTATGTTCCTCAAGCCTGGTTGGCATTTGGGGGAAACAGCATCAATGAAAAATAAAGAGGTTGTGGTTTAGAGCACAAACCTGTTGAGAAGACAAACCAATTTCTTTAGCTGGGGCTAAAGAAATGGGTAGGTGAGGAAAAAAAAAAAAGGGGGTCTTGAAACTTGGATGAGAAGTCAGAAGGAGTGGCACCAGTGAGAATTAAGTTAAAATGTTGATCTTAGCCATTTATGGTAGGGTCATACCAGGAGTGGAAAAGGAAGCAGTCAAAACTAAGTTTTGGGAACACTAACTTGGCAGAATAAATGTCCTCAGAGCCCATGATATTTGGGTAAATTAAGAAATTGCTAAGAATCCTTATTGCTGAACTAGAGAATGAACTGTTAAAAACAAGAAGGCTGTCTGAGGCATGAAATACTGGGAATGCATTAACTGTGGCTCCCCATGGTGCCTGGCCATGTCACCTGGGCAGCACAGGACTTAGAAGTCTTCCAGTTTGCTTTCCAGAGCACTGCTGCTCTGGAAAGTGCCTCTGTCCCTGCTCCTGGGGCTTGCCCCTCCTCATCTGTCAAGCACAGGGCCTTTCTTTATACCATCAGTGGAGTTTCTCTGCTAAGGTGATAAGAATATTCTGAAATTGAACAAGAAGGACAAGCAGATTTTTCTGAAAATCAGATTGAAGCCCTAGGTAGGCTTTGTAGGATTCTTCTTAGTCATGTTACTTTTAAAACTTTTGAGGGTAAACAGTGCAATTAAAAAAAAATCATTGTACAGATATTTTTTCAGTGGCTTCAGGCATAGTCTTGACACTATTTCCTAATTGAATATTGTTCTGGTTCACCCAGCTATTTCTCTACTAACATACTAAATAATCCAATGCTTCACAGTTTGGCCACACATCCACAGAGGTAAAAACATCATAAAACTTCTCCCCTTTGCATAGTAACTTCTAAATGGTCAGTACCTCCAGCTGTAGAGACTGACCTCTAATGCCACATATTGAGAGCAGAACATGTGCACACTTTCTTTACTACCTTGCTGTACCGCAGAACCTGTTTATTTTTCCCTCAGAAAAGGTAGATGTTGATGTTGAACAGCAGAGTGTTTTGACTACTACATTTATGTTTGTGCATAAGTCATGGATAATTTGCCTTTCAGTTAACCTCATTCACTGTGTGAATATTGCAAACATTTTCTTTTGTAAACTGTGCATTTGCAAGAGGATCTTGAGGCCCCTGTTGGGATTCATTTGGATCTGCATGTAGATAGTAATGATTCAGAAGAGTGTAAAAATAGGGTAGCTCACAGAGCTGTCTCTGCATGAAACACCACTGGGATTATGTCTTGTAAGGAAAGGGGTGGAGTTGCAGAGAAATAAAAGCTCCCTTATGGCTATTTAAATCACAGTTCTTGCCCTATTCTTACTTTATTTTCTAAATGCCCTTTTCTATTGTCTGGTGTCTAACACTTGCTGAAGAGTGAGTGTGATTCATTTTTCTTCTTGCTTTGCATTTTTCTTGCTCCTCTGCTCATAAGACACATTTCTCTCACTTCATTGCCCAGGGTCCCAACTCCACTTCCCACCTCCTACCTGCTGGAGGAAAAGAGGATCCAGTTTTCAGAGTTTTCTGTCTATTGGCAGAGAGTCAGAAGTACCAGTCATAGCATGTCTCTTAATTCAGAACTATGGAAGAGCTACAAGGATGAACAGCTGCTTTGGAGGGAAGGGAGGTGCTTAAAAGGACAAATTTGTGAAAGAATTTAGGTCTTTCTGAAGCAGTTACTTTCAGACAGCCATTCTCCAGGCAATTTGAGCTCTCACATTCACAAAATAATTCATCCTAATAATTTAAGAAAGAAAGAGTTGATGGGGCTTGTTGTTGTTGTTGATAAACAGCTTCAGTGGGAGTGATTTCTTGGATGGTGTATCAGCTGGTCATTTAGATCTGAGACAGGCACCACTGCTATGGAAGAGGATTTTTCTCAGAATGCAACAGCTTCACATATTTCTTTTTCAGGAAGCTTACTGTTTAAGAAGGAGTGCAATTGTTCTTTTGCCTTTTCTTCCTTGCCTTTGTGGCACTGGATCAATAGAGTGTTCAGCAGAATTCCAGTATGTTGCTTTTTGGTGACAGACATATTTTTAATTAGGTGACATCCTGATGTGAATAAAATCCTGTTCTAGCTTCAACTATCAGTATTTTCAAATAATAAGTAAACTACTTTCAGTGCCAAGCCATATTTGATATGAGAATTTTTAGAGTGAAATTTCAGAAGATGAGTAGCATGGTTGTAAAAAATCTGGGCAGTCTTTCTCAAAAGGGCAAAATATAATTTAAATAGTGTTGAAAATTAATCCAAAAGAAGTGAGGATAAACATGAATTAGATTGGGTAGATCATTTGAGAATATTAATGTGTTAAAGAATACATGGTGATTATTCTAGTGAGAAATAGAAAAAAAAATGTAAGTAGAAGCCTCTTAGCTAGAAATATGTTCTACACTTAAGTTCCAACAAAATAGGTATGAAGTAGCCTCCTTCCAGTATCAACACAGACCAAAAGGAGAACTTTTTGGACTGTGCAGAAAAGAAGATATAAACCATTTGGCGTTTTCTTATATTTATCATATTAACATTGAAAACTCCCTCCTTAGCAGGCCAAGTAAGCCATAGAGTCTTGTCTGAGCCTGTATGACCTGAGTCTTAAAACACATGGAGTGTCATGGCTAAAGTGAACCTGATGTTCAGTGTGCTGGTGATATGCAGTGAATGCTGTCTGCTCTAGTCACCCATGTTAGTGTCCCACGCGTGCCCAAAGGCTCCTGTCCCTGGCAAGGCAGACACCCCATCCCAGTGAACTGACTCAGTATTTCCACATCTTGTTGCACTTTGACCTGTGCATTAGTACTTGTGCACCAGCAGAGCATGAAGATATCACAGCTGAAGGCTAGGATTCACTCCCCGAGGGACAGGACATTTACCCTTCAAGAGTATTTCCTGGGTGATAGAGTTTATTAGAGTGTACTAGCACTTACAGAGTGGGCATGTCTGGTGTTCTCCTAAAGATGTCTTTTTCTGTCAATCTGCAATGTCCTCTCTTGTAGATAGATCTTACACTATCTAAAGTAAGAAATACTTTTTTATTCCTTATTTATGTAGTTGCATTGAAAATCCTGGAGTGTAGGAGGACTTCTTGATGCTGTAGTACTTTAATTAGTAACATACATAGGACTGTGTTCAGCTGCTCTAGAATATTTTTGAATCTCTGCAATGGGGGAGTGTTATAGTTTAAATCATTACAGCTGGTGCTGTTTCTGAAATGCATTTCGGGAGCAGTGCAGTAGTTGAAACTCTCTAGATGTTTCTCTTCATTAATGGTGCTGCACTGGCTCTAAGAGCCATTTGGGGAGTGTAACAGGTGCCAAAAAGAAAGGACTTGCTAGTGGAATTGCAGGCTCCAGGGAGAGAGAGGTAATATTTTTTGTTGTGTAAATTTCACGTATTAGAAATGGTCTTAGTTTCATTAACAACTTTCCTTCTCCTTACTAAGCTGAGATACTTTGGGCTGTCACTTGTTCTTCTTTGGGAGACAAAATACCAAATTTTTCTTTTTGTCAGTGTTTTGAAAATCTTGATTTGCACTACAATATACTGAGGAAAGAATTTGAAGCTCATGTAAGACTGTATAAGCTGTCAGAAAAGAAATAATGTAATCAGCACCAAATGTGTTTTCTCCAATGTTAGTTATTTTTCCAGTGATTCTAGCATATGTTCCTGAAGTTTTACTTTGAAAATAGGATGCAACTACATCCCAAATGCTGTGAGCTTCCCTCAGGCTCTGTTTGCTGCTGTGCTCCCTCCCCAGCACCTCTCCTTATTCTGTCAGCTCAGTGCATCTGAAGGGCTGTCTAAGTAGAGCTGGCAGGCTTTCCTTTGCCTTCAGCTTCCACACAACTAAAATGAATGATTCACCTCGATGCTGAAAAGGTGCAGGCTGTTCCTGGGAAAGCATGGACAAGCTGAGTACATTCAGATGGTTCCACAGGTTTCCAAGCTGAGGATATGGGTCCTGCCCTTAAATTAAAGATGTTTTGCTGCCAGTCTAAGTGCTGTTAGTGATGAGAAGGGCTCAGGAGTTCTGTAGCAGCAGCATCTGCTTAAGGAGATGTGTCTTTTCAGCTGTCTGAGGAATCTCCAACAGTCAGGAGCTGATTGATGCAGTGTGGAGGCTTTGGTACAAATGGCTGATACGATGAGGGTCAGAGTGGACTAAAAGCACATACAGAATATTATTAGTTTGCTCCAACCAACATCTGGCCTGCTTCAGAAGGTGTTTGAATGCAGCTATTGTGAAAAACAGGCTAATTTTTTTCATCAAAAACACATTCCTGACATAGTGGCCTAGTTTCCCCCCCCTCCCATTCTGATTTGTTTTCCTACTGAACTGTGAAGTTGCTGGTGTGGGTGGGACAAGATGTTGCTTTTCTTACCCGTGTACACATGCTAATTAACAATTAATTTTTTTTTTCAATTCCAGTTAATGCATTTTGGTTTTCTCTCCTTAGTTGACAGGCGTTCTGATGATATTACAGTTCCATGAGTCCAAGTTAAGTGAAGGTCAAAAAGTATTTCTAGAGGGTCTAGTATTTCTAGAGCAGGATTTTCAGCTCAGTCTTTGCTGCAGTTCTTTGGATTTCCATCATATTTTGAGAGAATAGAAATAACAAATTTACCTGTTATTACCTGTACAACACGTATTTCCTCATAACCAATTAATTTTTTTTTTCTGTATTTGAATATGCCATGGTATTTGAGACTATCAAGGATTGTACACTGTATACTTTGGTAGTAAGATAAACATGCAGACCTGTGAACAAGTTCAAAGGCTGAGGTAGGATTTTTAGTTGGTACACCAGCCAGCCAGTTTGTAGTTTTTCTCACTATTTTTTCCAGAATTTTTCCCTGGAAAATGTTAATGATCCCACATGAAATAGCATCCTATGGAATAGTAATAAGGAATACAGAAAAGGTAAAGCAGACTGGGGTCTGCTCTACCTAATGGCAAAACATTCTTCCCAGTCAGTTGATAGCAACTACACATGTAAGCCAGGAAAGATTTTTGAAACAGAAAACTTTAAATAGCTTATACTGATTATCAGAGTGTTTTTACTTGCTTGCAAGGCTGTTGAATTCCTATCACCAATATGCAAATATGAAATATGTTTCCTGTTGCAAACACTCTTATGTGATACTTCAGAATAAAAGATCAGGTGATTTTATAGTGATCCTTTCATGATGTGAGTCTGATTGCTTGCTTCACATTCTGATCTGGTTTGGGACATTTTTTTCTTTCTCTGGCTGCTCTATATTCTTATTGACTTTTTTCAAGCAGAGAATCAGGTGCTCTTCTAAATTTTAACATCATCTTAAAGATTCTGGCTTGCAGTATGTCCTGGGAGGTTTGTAATAGATTTCTTCATGTGCTATTTATGTTCTTTTATTATTTCATTTAGTCTTGTGCAAAAAAGTTGATGACCTCATTTTATACTTGTTTTGATGTGATGGGAAAAGAAATGTTTCACATTGAAAATAAAATAGATTTTTTTAAGAGGATGTCATGAATTATATCTGGATTGATTAAGTTACAAGAGCAAACAGATGCTGTTTAGAATACACTGTGGCTCTGGCCTGCTTATGGATGCCATATATTTTGTTTACATAAAGCTTCTCTTGAAAGAGTTCCTTTAGAGTTAATAAACATTTGTAACCACCTGAGACTTTGAAGTGCAAATGATCTGACCAAAAGTGCCTTTGAAGCAATAGTGAATGAGAAGGTAGAGACAGTCAGGAGAATGAGAGTTTGGCAACAAGTTGAGAGTCTGGAATTGCTGCTGTAGAGGGCATGCCAATGATTTAAAAAGAAAATTGAGGCTAGGAAAAGGGTTACAGATGCACATCAACAAAAGTCAGGAGGAAGTTACCTGTTGATTTGTCTTGGGATAGCAGTGCCATTCTTTCCTGCAGTCTGAAATGCTTTAGTGGTCAGTGTAAGTGTACATCAACACAGCCTATGTCTCCTTGGCTGTAAGCAATCCTATATAGTTCTTACTCCATGTGAAACACCCTGCAATTGAAATTACGTAGAGTCCAGTTTTTGCCAAAAAACCTTTCCAAATTATTTTTGCCAAAATTCAAGTCAAGAAAACACACCACTCCCATAACACTCAAGGCTGCTGCTTTACAGTGGCTTTTATCATACTCCTTCCCATTTTCACTTTAGACATTTGAGTGACTCTTCCAAGAAACAACCACAAATTGTATGTAGTTTTCTTTTACACAATGTAACAAACAAACTGTGAGAATCCTACAATTTCTGTTTGTCTCCAAAGGTAGTAATTTTTAAATGTTCTTTGCAGATTTTCCTTTTGTAAATAAAATATGTGCCTAGAAACAAATGGTCTATGAAACCAGGCTGAGAACAATTCTCTCACTAGATTATTGATTTCTTCAAAAAGTTGACGTGGATGTTAGAATTGATGGCAGCTTATCACACTGATAATTTCCTTCCCTTTCTCTCACCAAGGATTTACATTAAAATAAAGCTTACCAGCAGCTTTAGTTCTGTGGACTGTTTAATTGGAACTCAAAACACCACGTCAAAGTATAACCCTTTCCCTCAGTATTTTCCCTCAGTGCCAGACTCTTAATATTGCCCTGTTCTATAGCCAGGTAAGCAATGATAGTTTAGGTCAGTTTAGGTCAGACTTGGGAGGATTCAGAGCAGCACTTTCAGCAGGTAGGCTGGTTGTCATTCAGTGAGGGTCCTGGTGGGGGACGCTCAGTCTGGCAGGCCAGGGAGAGCCATGACTGCTGGTAGGTCTGGTAGAGCAGCTGTAGCTTGGGACAGCTTCAGCCCCTTAATTCATGAAAACTGTAGGACAATTTAGTTCACTGGAATAAAGTGAAACATTTTTAAGGCTACTTTAATTAGTGCCAAAATATTAGCCTGATACAGAGCTGGGCTCAGGATCAGAGGAGAATGAAAGCAATTTATTGTGTTCATCTGTATGTGCTCTGTATATGTCATATAAATGTATTAATAGTGCCTGACATATTTATATTTTTACATTGAGAGGATGGATAGTTCTACAGTAAATTACTGCTGTTCCTTTATTTCTCATATGCAGGGGTTTTTTATTTCCATAGATGGAATAAACTGAATTTGCTAGAAGCAGTTGACTGCATTTCTATGCTCTATCAAGTTATTAGGCAGCTGCTTAGATATGCATTCTCACTTCTCTCCCCCTATCACCTCCTTCAGTGAGATAAACCCCCAAACAGAGGTTTTGCCATATTATGAAATCCTGTTCTCAACATATTTTTTGTGTTTTTATTTCTGGCCTTCAGTTCCTATTCAATACATGATCACTTATTCGAATGTGTGATCAGCTTGTTCGTAGCACTATATGTGCCAGGCCTGGGATACTTTCTGATTCTGCAGGTAGAAAAACAAAAAGGGAGCAGTGAGACAGTGAGATACAGGTGTTTATCCATATACATATTCCAGGAGTGTGCCCCTCCTGGAATACTTGCATCTCCATAACCTCCTGCTTTGCAAATTCCTGCTGTCTCTTTGCAAGAACAAGTCAGTATAGAACAGATGTACTCCATTCAGTCTTGTTCTGGTAGAAATCACCAGATAATTTAGCAAAGATTTCACTAAAACTGTGAGGAAGAGTGTCTGCTGTGCACTTTTTCTACATACCCTTCTATTCCACTTTCTCAACTAGACGCTCCAGAGTCAACCACAAAATTAGAGTTTAAAGATAGTCATGCACTACATGTGGGATTAGTCTTACTAGTTTTTGTCCTCTAAAAAATAGGAATTTTACTCCAGTGAGGAATTAGTTCTTATTGTATTAGGCTCCCATCCCGCTTGGGTTTCACAGCTTCTGTTTCTCTCAGTACTGACTGTCGATGGAGCCTAAATGCCTACCTCAGGCTAGATGCCTGCGTTTTGGAGGAAAATATCTGTTTCTTAAATACCATCAACTTTAAGTGATCGTCCATATTTATTTCCATATCAGACATACTGGTATGGAATATGCATATAAGTATTAATGAGTTAAATGTGCAGATGTAATCAAATATGCAAAAATGAGAGGTATCACAGCATAGTTATACAAGGTTATTATATTCTATATTATTTGATATATCCTGTTGCAATTAGTTGGTGCATTTATTGCTGTGAGCAGCAGAGGTCACAGATCTGAGCTGGGAGTGTGTGCCACTGTTGGATGCAGCCCTGCTTTTCCGTAGGTCTCTTCCTGTGTAAATTCTGGCTGTTGGTGCTCTCCTGCACCCTGTGTGTCACTGGGCTGTGGGATGAGTGACTGCCATGGCGTGGGGGTGGGAGGTGACACTCCTTCTCCACCAGGCTTAGTCACAGCACATCCTGCTTTCCCTGATCCACCCGGTGGCCTCATGCCACTCCCTGTCCCGAGAGCTCCCTTCTCAGGCTTTGCTCTTCTCACAGTGCTGGGCTTCTCCTGCCTGCCTTGAACTGATTTTTGATGCCTGGCAAAGAACACAGTGTTAGAGAAAGCAGTTCATTCCACCTAATTCCACATGAAAAGAGATTATGGCAGAACAAAGTTTTGAATGGCATTAGTGAAGCAACTGATCCAGCATAGAAACCAGGCAGCTTTCTAAGTATCTGCAAACAAGACAGAGCATCAGATACTCATTAGTACCATAAGCTTACAATAAGCTGTGATGAACACTTCAATTTGCTCAGCAGTGCCAAGGGGGGATGAGGTTGATTTGTTTGTTTGTTTAGCTCCAGGCCCTACTTCTTACCCTAAATGTAACAATTCTTCTGTTTATATATTGTGTTTAGTGGAGATATTTCTTTCTTATGGTACAGGTAGGGGGAGGCCAAACCCCAGAAACTGTAATGAAAGATTCAGCTGAAAACAGATGAATGTGTTTTAATTCCTTTGTGAGGAGAGGAATGTTATTTATTTTTTGCATCAGTATATGTTGCAGTTGGATATTCTTGAGGGAAGTGAAGATCTTGCCTGTACCTGATGTCATGACATTGGGTGTCCCGCTAGTAAACAGATTTACTGAAGCACATTCCTAACTCTTTGTCTGGAATAGCTAGTAAAAAAATTCAGATTTTAGTAGGTTTCTTCCTGACTGCAGGAAGAAAAGAGAAAATTTTAAATCCTGTTTTCTACCTTACATGAACTTGGGACAACTATCTATTTTAAGAGGTAAAATACCTCAATAATCCAGGCCAATCTCCTTGTCTACATCCCAAGATTATTTTAGCCACAATCTTAACATGAAATGTTTACTTATTCTGCACATTGATACTATACAGGTGATTCTGTGATTTGGGGTTTTTTTCCTGCAGTGATTTTTCTGACCCTGGGTTTTGTCTCTGCTTCTTCTAGTCAGCTCATTTTTCTTTGTTCATCATCTCAACAAAAACAATTTTCACAAAGTCATTCTGACAAATTTATCTGAATCCCTGAAAACCTTACAATTGCCTTTGCTCCTAGCAAAGCTCCATGCCTAGCTGTCTCTTACAGATATACCTTATCTCTTAATTTAGATATAACTTCACAGAGACATATCAACCTGCTCTCTTAAGGGAAAAAGCAGTAATGAAAAATATGATATAAGAATATTTTATGAAAGGATATCTTCTTTCCTAATTGTTTCCTTCCTTAGTTCTCAATATTTGATGTTGTATGAAATATTCCCTCCTTATTTCAAGATTTACAACACAACATACAGCAGATCTCCATGAATCAGTGGACTGTTTTTAAGGCATCTGTGAAAAGCAGTTGAAAAAAGACTTACTGTAAGTCAGTTTATATTGCTTTACAGGAGATAAAATGGTGCTGCAGGAAAATATTTTGAGGCCATCAAAAATTTTGACAGCCACTCAGGTTCTGGATTCAAGGTAGAACCATATACAAGGTCTGTCAAGAATATAACAAGAAGTGCTGGCAGAAAGGATCTTTCATGCAAAAACTGGAGGAGTAATTATATGGAAATATTTTCTGTCTTTGCCCTCTTCAAGCTGAGAGCAATTTATTCTTCCCAAAGATGAGTGTAGAGAGTAAGATTAAAGGGCATTTTAAAGCTTAAAAATTATGGTGCTAGAAATCAGAAGCATCAGTTGGAGCCTGTAGGTAAAGAAAGACAAGAATAGGATAAACACTACTTTTGAAAGGTTGCTGTTTGAAAGGGACAAAGCACTTTCAATCAGCTTACACAGGAGAGGTGGATACAGATGTATCCTGCATCCTGCGTCCACATGACCTGCTTTGGGGTTTAAGAGAGCATTTCTACTTCAAGGGGCCCAATTGCAGGTTGGAATGAACTAGGCCATGTTGTGTCTGTCATGGCTCTCTAAAAACTCCACAGCCACAGTGGCAGGAGAAAAGATACCAGTTCCTTCCAGCCAGGAACAGAGAACAGACTCAAGTGACTTTATAAATGCTTTCAAGGAATATTGAAAACAGGCAATGGGGAAAAAAAAGCCCCTTTTTGTTACTTTAAGCCTTTTCTCTGCCTCCTGACTTCAAGTGAATAAATACATGAAGTTTGTTTAGAAGAGTTTGGGTTTCCCTGCAAATTCTGATTCTGACAGCTTTCCACAAAAAAGGTTCACTTGTGCCTAAGTCAGATGGTCTGGTCAGATGAAAAAGCAACATAAGAAACTGGGCAGGCCACAGCTACTTTTAGCTGTTTGCACTGCCTGTTCCCATGAAGGCCACCAAGAGGGGTTTGTACATAGCTGAGGATTTGCACAATTCTACCAGTTGTGCTTCAACATCATGCCTTCCCTAATTTTTGTTGCCTCTCTTCACATGGTTTTGCTGTTCATTTAGTTGTTAGATCCTCCATGAACTCTGCTTACATAGTGTTTATTCAGTGACTGAAATGTATATGGCTAAAACAATTAGATAATAACCATACTAGCTACCTGTTGAGACATTTTCATTCTCTCAATTCTTGGTTTTCTTCCTGTCTCTTTGGGGTAAATCCATCCAAATGCACACTGTAGGTTTTAAGGTTTTGTGCTTTAAAAAAAAAAAATTACCTAGTTACTGCTCAAGGACATGGGTGAGCCTCTCATGTAAACTAGAATGCCCAATAAACTCGTAAATTTTGTTTTGCAAAGAATGGACAATATGCAAATACATGTGCCTGCTGTTGTTTTTAAATAACCTTTTCTTCCCATCAGGTACATTCAGATGGGTTGCCCACTCTATGGGCAGTTTGTTGGTTGAGCATCATTTCAAAGCTGATTATGCAGAATTGTCCTGTGCCCTCTGTATCACTGTGGCTGTTGTGTGATTGGAATTTGGAGTGTGCTGACACAGTTAATGGAAATATATTGTTCTTAAGATAATTATTTACAGAAATGTGTTGTACCACTGAATATCACTGTGAGCATTTTAAATACCATTTTTAGGGTATAATATTTTTAATGGCTTACAATACAAGACGGTTTATCATTTTTATGCTAAAATACATCTTTTACTGCAGTATTTTCATTTTAGAGTGTTCCTTGGGGATTCAAATCCCGCAAGCTGGTTTGACAAAGTCACCTATTTTGCACATTGCTTAGAAGAGAATGCTTCTGTGGACTAGAAGTTGAAGGAATATAATTAATCCACACAATACATTATGTTGAGGTACATTTAATCTATTTCGCCGAGATGGGATTTTTTTTTTTTGCTTTAAAACCACAGACTAGAGAGTCCATTTGCCCACTTTCATTCTTCTTTAATGTATGGAACATCTTTTTTTGGTCAAAGGGACACAGATGAACCTTAAATAGTTCAGCAGACTCCAGATCAGAGCTTGAGACTTAAAAGAGTTTTACTGCTGTTACTCAAGAATAATTATTAGGCAGATAATGCCAATACCATTATAACCTGTAACAAGATGATGACAGTAACATAAAATGAAGCATTGGTGTAACTATGGGATTTTATTCCTGATAGTGAAGTAAATTAAACTGTCCAGGGAAGGTGACAACAAAGCCATCTGGTGCAATGTTTGAGAAGCCTCTCTGTGGGACTGAACAACTTGAGAGATATACCAGTTTCATAAAATTTCAAACTTCACTTTCCACTCCAAGTACCCAAATGTAAAAAAAATGCATTAGGGTTATTTTGTTTTCAGTAAGTTCCTCCAAAGCATTTGTCCATACATTTACATCAAAATGAGAGATATTCAGCAAGTGCTAATAAAAATCTGCAATCCTCTGTTATCAGGGACCTTCAAAAGCAAGTATAAGAATTTAAGGAAAAACTTGTTTTAAGGACTATTCTATTACATATTTATGCACTAAATAATGTAGGAAATGGTTGGACTCTTAACAAAGGATATCCTTTGTACAGTAATTCCTGAAATATGATCTTCCCTCCTCCCCCAAAGAATTTATGTTCCTATGACCTATCTCTCTTGCATTTTAGGTGTCTATATCCATCACTCTTATCCTCAGAACTCCCACTCAGCAGCTGTCAATTTTGGCAGTGCTCATGTTCCGTCCTTAGCCATTGCAGGTTTTTACATTAAGGATCTGTACAGACATGAAATTGTACCTCTGAGAATGCTCAGAAGCTGCGCTGGCTGCACAAAGTCAAGCACCTTGCCAGCAAGGTTTACTTAAAGGGCAGGTGAAATAAGCACCTGCCTACTTGAACAAAATTTAGAGCTGGGGAAAAAATAACCTTGCCAGCATTTCAGAATGAAATATTTATTATTCATCAGCAATAAGTATTTCCTTTAAAAAAACAAAACAAAACAAAAAACAAACTAGTACATGTAATTTATCTTTTTTTTTACATTATCAGGGAGTTAGGAGGTTTATGGGAAAAGGTCCAAAAAACCCAATTTTTCTTGCTGAAAAAGTAGACCAAATGGAGGGATGTCAACAGAAGTCCCCAGAGTTAATACTCCATATCCCCATGAATGATTGAACAGCTGTATGGGCTATCCTGGAGTGCCAGCCTTCTCAGAGCTACCTGAGGAGCGAGTTACTGGTGCCATTAGTGCTGTGCAGCACCACAGTCCAAGAAAATAACTGAGCCTGAAGTGAGATGGGACACAGGGTGGTAGGCAGCTGCGTTAGGGACTCATTTGAAAGGAGACATGATGCTTCTTCTACTGGATCATTTCCGTTTCTTACTTACATTAGTAGGACAAAATACAAAAAGGCTCTTGGAAGGCATGGCTGGAGCACAATTGCCTCTGTAAAAAATAAATGCTATAATCTCTAGCCAGCAGCGTTATTTGTTTGTGTTTTCAGTGAGTCCCTTTCTTCCTCATCTGCTTCCTGCTCACGACTTCCCAAATCTTGAATTATTTTCTCTTTAGTGGTGTGGCTGCAGTGAGAGTATCCCCTTCCTAATCCTTTACAGAAGCCTTTAGTCCCAAGGGGAGAATGTGTGGGAGGTGGAAGATATGGATTTAATTAAATTTACAGGCAGTGGCCCTTTAAAGTGAGTTAGTCAGTCCTTATCCTTCATTTCTAGTCTGTCATCCAAGAGACATGGTATCACCAGAATGTGTATTTTAAAAGAAAATATAGGACAGTGAATGAAGAGCTGCAGATGTGGAAAGCAGTCCCCTGAGGAAGAGGGCCCTGTGTATGGACAGTCATGAGGGCCCAGAGAACAAGCCTCAAACACTAAAGCATCCTTTTGTCTTCAGAGGTGCATTGTGGGTGAAAAAAATTTGAGTCATGGATCATATATGTTTGGGGCTATTTTGGATGGTGCTGTGGTCCTATAGAAGGGTGTAGGAGAATCAAAATCTAGTAGAATGTATGCATGGGAGACTGCAGATTGAACAGTGAACAAAAAAGCCCATGCCTGGCCTAAGGTCCTCCCTCTGTGTGACTCTGCCTCTTCTCATGCAGTGTGTAGCCAAACCATTCGCTAGACGCATTTAGGCACCTTTTACGATAGAAAGGAAGGGTGTTATGGGCATTTTTATTAGGAATCTAGAACCTTTTTATTTCCGTTGGAGGATCCTTCCAAATCTGGTTGTGTTACAGAAGGTGTACATGAGACACATTTTCCATTAAGAAATGAGAAAGATTAGAACAGTGATTCCCATTTGAGATGAAAAATCTTCTATTGTTGTAACTATAAGATTATTTTCTCCTCTTCATTGTTTAAGAATATTGAGTGACAGAATTTACTTCATACATAAAATTAATTGCCCTGAATGATTGCAAATTTAAGTGTTATTATAATCAGAATGGGTAGGTATTTGTTACGGGCAGTGCTTTCAGTGTTGATTGAGGGAAAAAAAGGAAGCGTCCTGAAGTGGTATCCCTATTGTACCAAGCTGCATTTTCAGTCTTTCAGTCTTTGAAACACTGCATTTCTTGAGCTGAAGAGATGTAAGTATAGGCTGTCATCTGTGTAAGCATAATTTCATTTTCCTAAGGTAAATAGGTAGCAAAAGGCAAAGCAGTTGCACACACAAGCATTACAACTCTCACCACCAAGGCCTGTTTTAACAAAGACTCATGACAGTAAGAGTCTCAGATCCCAACACTTCAAATCATTAGCTTACTCAACATTATTGTGTTACCTGTAGCACCTCAGTGGTGTTCTGAATATGTACAAGACCATAATTGATATTAAAATCATAGAGTTGGTGAAAAACAAGTTTTAAACATCAAGGCACAGAGAAATATTACCCAGGAGTTAAAATATCTTGTTATAAAATATGTATCTCATAAAGCAGTGTATTTTGTTTAGTTTGATTTGTAAAACTGTTCTTCCACATGAGGGGAAACTAGACAATTTAAATTAGTTATCTAAGCCTCAAAAAAGTGCTGAAGACTCTATTTTTAAGTTGTTTATGGCCTTACTTGCTACTGTTTTCTCACAAGAAGAGAACAAATGTATGTCTTGATATTTTTGTAATTTTATATATCAGAAATTTGCCTTTCCACACTTAAAAAGAAGTGCTGGCAAAGAGGGTTATTTTGATCCCTGGGCCAAGTTCTTTAATGACAAATTGCAGTGTGGAAAGAATCTCTCTGTCCAAGTTATAAATCCTTAAAATGAGCTTTGATGGAAAATCTGGAGTAGTTTCACAGTGGAATCTTCTCAGCTCCATGTGAGAAGCCCCATTGCTGATTTGGAAAGGCAGGTGTTCACCTAGAAATGGTCTGTTTTATAGCAAGAGTGGCTTTTTGCTTGTGATCAGAAAAAGAACCAACAAAGCAATAATGTTTTTGTTCTCAAAATTATTTCATGCTTTCTACTAAGATTGTAGAAGTCTTGTCCATTCAGCTGTGTGTTATACTGGTGAGCCATAAAGGAAACCTGTTCAAATTCAGTTAAATTT
Source organism: Camarhynchus parvulus (assembly GCF_901933205.1). Classification (NCBI taxonomy): domain Eukaryota; kingdom Metazoa; phylum Chordata; class Aves; order Passeriformes; family Thraupidae; genus Camarhynchus; species Camarhynchus parvulus. The sequence continues at coordinate 32,891,225 of NC_044586.1, read as the reverse complement.
TCCCTTTACAGGAAACTTTACTCTGTCTACTGTGCCTTTCTTTAATATAGTGAATGCAGGACTGGTCATGAAACTTATCTGGGTAGTGACAAGACATATATGAGACTGGAGAGTCACACAAATGGGGTTTCTGTTATCCTGGATACCAAGAAAATTAAAGCATGGCTTTCTTGAATCATCTTTTCCTTTTTTTTTTTTTTTTGAAGGGGATTTTTGAGAGTGCCCAAGTGATATGAGACTGCCTTTAGAATCACTCTGCCTATCTGAACTAAAATGTTGATGCCTTATTAGTGGTGTCTCTAAGTGCAACACTTATGCTCACTGGGTAATCCTGGTCTTCCTCACTGTAATAAAACCATCCCACTATATTAGTTTAAATCAATGTTTTATGTAAAAGCTGCATTGAATAATAGACCTAGTATTTTATTTTACTTTCACTACATGAATGCTGAAATGCACTTCAAATACTATATATATATATATATGTGTGTGTGTGTGTGTATCTATCCATATCTATATCTAAGAAATAGTTCCAAAGTTGTATGAACAAATATATGGCATATTTATAACAGAAAGTCTCAAGGTCGACTGCTTTGGAGGATTGCTTTGTATAGGTGGCACTTAATATTGTCTCCTGATAATTCAGGAAGCTGGAGGCCAGCGTTAATAACTGTGGTGCTGTTGCTCCCTTGACAAATACCGCTTCCCAACAGCACGAGCCTGTAGAGAAGCAGCTGTCTGTTCAGGATCCCTGCAGCTTCAGGACGAAGATCTGGCTCCTTCCAGTGGCATTTTATTGCTATTGCACAAGACTGAAGCCAGTAAATAAAACGATATGATTAAACTGTAAACCAAATCAGTAGGATTCTTTTCAAAGTATGAACAAGTTAATTTATTCCATAAAGTGTTGAATTTTTATCTGAGTCAATATACAAATTACTCAGTGAACCTTACACATGCACAAGTAAACACACATTCTAAGAAGCTTATACTGTTACCTTCCATCTGGCACAGAAGCATCAAAAGTATTGCTCCTGTACCATTGGTGAGTATTGGCCTCAAACATACGTGTTAAATAAATTCCGAGTTGGGGTTTGGGAAGAAATGAGTAGAAAGGGAGCACAGTAAGCCAGTACTAATGTTACTTCAGTGACTCAATCACAAACTGCAAGTGGAACTTGGAAGTATAAAACAGCCCCCTTAAAAGTTGGGTAAGTCATCTAAAGCTTGCCAGTGATTGTTGAAGAGCATTGTTTCTACTAATTTTCTTAGCTGGGATTAGTGGAGTTTTGTTTAATTGTGTTTTTATCTGTAAACTGCTGAGTAGTGTTGATGGATACATGCTGCTATTTACAAAATAGAATTGTACTACAGGGATTCTGACATTTTGGTTAATTGGCATGTATCCCTCTAAGTGGTTTCTATTCCTTAACTCATAATTGTTCTCATTTGCTCAGAAACAGGGTTGGTGGAATGTCATTTAATACTTCTTTCATTTTGTTAAATAAAGTGCATTGGCTTCCATCTTGCCTATAAATTAAGTCATTCTAGTTTCATTTTCTGGCTATATATTTTTAATTGTGTAAATATTTTTCTTTCTCATGTAATTTGCTTAATGTTACAAAAAGTGCCACCCCCAGACCCTAGATTTACTTCATAGCAAATGAATTGCAGAGTATTTTCTATAGCCAATTAAATCAAGACATAAATCGAATGGTTGATCTGTCTCTTATGGCAGTCTAAATGTGAACCATTGTTTTCAAAGTAAGTCTTTTTACTTGCTAAGTGGAGGACTGAAACTAATAAATTATTCTTCTGCATCCCGGAGGCATAACCTTCAATAAGAAAATATTTAAAAGGTCAGATCCTGCCTTCCAGTTGAGATTTCCTTAATGTATAGGGAGTGGGAAGGAGAAAGGCATCTCTCTGCAATCTGATTTCCTCATCCTAATCTAACACTAAACAATGTGTTGCCCAGCTTCTCTTTATAAATACAAACTGCTTCAGGGACACTCTAACACATGCTTTGCTACCCACAATTTATTAGCCCAGAATAGCTAAGTTGAAATAAAGTTGTGGTCATGCCCTCTCCTCTGGCAAATCTTTTTCACAGGGACTCTGGGACTGTTACTCAGGCTCTGCTGGCTATTCAGCATCCAGGGTAGGCCACACACTGGACAACCTCCCAGGAAATAGATATACAGCATTTACAGCCCATTTTGTAACGTACGGGCCAACAACAGAAACAACTCATCAATCTCTTCTTTTGCAAGGGCAATTTGAAAAAGTGTTCATGGGTGAAAAGTTCTAAGTGCTATCAACTATCAGTTGTTTCCAATGGCAACATTTTAGGTTGAGTGAAAACATTACACTAGAAGTCACATAACCCTTTTATAAAGTTAACAGTGCCATATTTCCATTTTGGCTGACCGTTAATACTCTAGTCTTGGGGCTATTTAATAGTTTCATTTTCCTTTACTCTGTTTTTCATAAAGAAAAAGAATTATGAAATGTACTGTTATAATCCAAACATAGAATAAAGGACAGACTCTCTCTGCTCTGCTGAGAAGTAGCATTGTGCATTGCTGTGAATTATTGCAACCCAGGTATACTGCTAGCAACTTTTTTTTTTTAAATAGATAAATTTTCCTTCCATTTGTCCAACTGTTATTTGCCACAAAATAAATACTAAAGAAAAATTGATGAGAAGCTTGCTCTTGACTATAGATTCCTTTTGGGAAATGAAGTTGTTAAAAAGCCTCCCCACCCCCAAAGGTGCTTATGCTAGTGAGCATTGGAGGACAGCATTTCAAGAGTGCCGTGCACAGGGATAAAATTGTCTCCTGCAGAATATTTAAAGGACAAGTGATGAGAGCTGGATTCTGTCTGTTCATTCCACATATCTTTTTCATTTAGTGGAAAAATATTTAAATATTTTTGAAAATTAACCTATGCTCCTAAATGGCATGGAAGTCTGTCAGGGTCTTATTGTACCTCAACTGGCAGCAAGTGCTGTTCTCCCTGAGCAGCAGCTCTGGCACATAAGGGAGTGACAGAGGCACAGGGAAAGGCATCTTCTTGATAGCAACAGGGACCATTTCAAGAGCTGAGATTCTATATTCTGTAGCAAACAAACAAAAAAATTTAGGAAGTATCCAAATTCTTGGAATATGTATTTTCCCAGCAAGCATTTTCCTAAAGGTACCTGATATAAAAGCTCACGGAAAAAATTATTTTCAACTCAGAATATCTGGGATGTAGTCCCAGCTGTTTGCCCTTGAGTGAGCCACATCAAAAAGCAGTCTCTATGCCTCAGTTTCCTCACATCTACAGAAATAATAAATAGAAGGAGTGATCTCATTTATGCCTGGAAAGCATGCTGAGCTGATCTAGTGAGACACTGACAAAGTGTCATGCACTATTATTGCATTAGGCTGACTGCACTTCTGAAACCTCTCTGACATTTCCCACTTGGCCTCGATTGTGGGTGGTAACATTTCTCTATTAAAGAGGATGCTTTATATCACTGCCTGATGTAAATGACATGGTTCATGATTAAACATTTTCTAAAAAGGCAGTAACCTGTGAGATCCTCTCCCTCTCTCACTTCATTAAGCTACCACATTACAAAGTGTTCTGCTTCATTACCGATCCTGCCAAGCAGCTATACTGTGCTCCTCGTCCCTGCATGTGAAGTATCGAGGTGAAGTTCATAACTATATTTGGGTATCAGGGTTTATTTCCTCTACTCTTATGAAGGGGAGGAATGCTAGGGGAAACTGTCATTAGCATCAGCAGCCTGTGCCAGGGCTCGGGCTGCCCGCTGAATCCCGTTTGTGGTGTGAGCGCTTAAATCACCGGGCTTTGGCATGGGGCTGGGACCACACAAACACAGGAGGATCGGGTCTGCTCCGCTAGCGTGCTCCTGAGAGCGGTGCGGAGCACGGCAGAGAACAGCCACTGTCCCTGCACTGCCGGCTGTCACAGGTAACAGTGGCTGTCCCCTATGCTGTCACAGGTAACAGCGGCTGTCCCCCATGCTGTCACAGGGGACAGTGGCTGTCACAGGTGACAGCGGCTGTCCCCTGCGCTGCCGGCTGTCACAGCTATCAGTGGCTGTCCCCTGCGCTGCCGGCTGTCACAGGTATCCGTGGCTGTCCCCTGCGCTGCCGGCTGCCGCTGGAGTGAGCCGTCCCGGTCGCTCGGCCGCGCGGGCCCAGCGGGGCGGCCGCAGAGGAAGGCGGGCAGGAAGTGAGTCAGGCCGCAGCCCGGCCCAGTGTGTGGCTGTAGCGCCGGGTTACTGGAGCAGCGGAGTAGGGAGGAAGTGTTGCAACAACTTACACTCATGACTGTGTTTCTCTCTGAAACAGCCTCGTTATAGAAAAATCTAAGATAAGAGGATTTTGGGGAAGCGTTGCTGCACAATTAGTGCAAGATGTCGTGACCTATTGCTGGTTCTGAGAGGAGGGACGGCATGCACGGCTACTCCTTAGAGCTGCTCTGCACCCAGTGGAAGGGGAGCACTCATAAAAAGGAGACTTTCATGAAGTTACTGATTTTTGATCTTCTGTTCTGAGTTTTCTCCCATGATAACTGAGTATTGTGAATGATGAAGCACACTGGAGTTTAGATTTTCCCAAGGATTTAAACATAAAACTTAGGAGGTGCATTGATACTTGAAAACTGTGAAGGACAGAGTCTCTATTTCTCATTACGTTTACATGAGAGAATTTAGTGTAAAAAGGTTATAGTGGCATGTGTACGTTCTTATAATTTCACGTGTCTCTCTTCATGCTTTTCATTTTTTACAAGACTCCTGACCAGTTGGGTTCCCAGAAGAATGAGATGAATGAGAAAGGCATCCTATGGGGAAGGGGGTGGAAACAGAAGCAAGTGGTATTTCCTACAGAAAGAAAGGAAATAAAGTGTGACATTCCACTGCCAACTGGGTGTTGGTTTGCTCTATTGTCTCCATCCATAACTCTCTGCCTTCTTGATTTTTTATAATACATCTGAAGTGAAAAATCTCCTCTTTTAACACAGCCTCCTCCCAGTACTGTTTTTGTACCATTGCATGACTATTAAATGCTGACCATCAGAAAAAATTTGGTATGATGTGGATAATCAGCCTTTGCTTACAAAATGCTGATTGCATTCTTTATGCATATCACTTTTAAATTCATGAAAAAAGAAAATTATTAAGGGGGTGGATGGATCAGTGAAGTCCATTCTTTGAATACTAGACACTTGCAAAGCAGCTGCTATGTTGAAATGTCCTTGTCTGCTTAGGGGGAGGATAGTTCAAATTGTAGTCAGAATTAGGACTGATACACCCAATTATGTGAGGGTGTGACAAATGAAAAAGGAAATGCCTGGTATTTTTATTTGTAATATGAAACTAACCTATAATAATACTAGTGGTATTAAATTTTGTATGTTCCAGTGGATCAGTTTCATTGGAATACAGAAAATAGTTCTGTTTATATTAATAGAGAGTATTTTTGAAACATTACTTTAAAAGTATGACTGAAGTTGAAATACTAGTAGTAGGGAATATATGATGCTATGGGTGTGGTATGTGTCTTTTATCATCATGGTTTCATATTATTTTTAATATGTGTCATACAATCTTTGTAGAGACCCCACATTCACTCCATATGATTATATGGCTGAAGAAACACTTCCTTAGCTACAGTTTGCTTTAAAAAAAAACTCAACATTTTAATGGAGTCTTTTATGTTACTCAGCTGTAATAGAGAAAAAAAGAATATCAATCAGAGAAAACACTGATTTCAGCCAGTGAAAGCACAGGAGATTCAAGTGGACTTCTGGGTGTAACATGGAGATTAAGGGTCCCATTCAACAGCAACATCCTTTGACTATAGGAGAGCTGAATGCACTTCCACAGTTTAATTCTGTGGAGTTATTAAAAATTCTAAAGCTGTCAAGAAAGCTATGACAAATCACTGGTGGTCCACCTGCAAGAATATGGGAAGAAATAGAGTAGACCAAACAAGTTCTGATTTTCTCTCTTTTAATAAAGAGGGAGAAAATCTGTGGCAAAGGTACTCAGGTAGCAAACAAGTCCTTAGCAGGTGAGCATGGACAAAGTGGTGATACTTTTGTGGGGTGGAAAGCAGATAATGGTTCTCTGAGTTAGGCTCTGGACTGGGAATTGCATCTGTTTTCCCACCCTGGCTCTGCCACAGATTTCCTCGATGAAATAAGCAAGTTGTTAATGGCTTTGGCCTCTGTTTTCCTCTTCACAAAATGGGATTCTTACCCCTTCCTCTCCCAAGGGTCTATGAGGTTAAATAAAAAGATGTTTATACAGTAAGCTTATATTTTATTTTTTTTAGGAAAAAGATGCAATTTCAACATTTTCAAACAATATTCTCAGCAGAGGAAGAGTCTTGGTTATTACATTTACTCACACGGTGGTGCTATTATACATATGTGCTTTCTCTTAGTGTTATCATCCCACAGCAGTGGGAGGCTTGGGAGGTTCTGTACAAGTCCTGTTTTCTGGAGTGAGGAAAGAGGTCACAGACACCCTGCAAAAGGGAGCCACGGCTGGCTGCCCCAGATACCCTCCTGTTGTGTGACACCCCCTGCCAACCTCCAATTCTATGAGCTCCTTCTGTATGCTGGGACACCCCAGTAAGGTGTGAGAAGCTCTTGGGGTGCACTCCTCCTTCAGTGTAGAGGGGAAGGTGTCCCTCTTTTCCCACCCTAAGTAAGCCTGGTTCTGCTTGTGTGTGTGCTGTAGGGGTTACCAAATCCTCTGTGTACTTACACACCTTATGAAATGCCTCCAATCTCTCTCTTCATGCCCCTCTCCTCCCTTATTTTGCAGGATGTAATTCACCTGGTTCTTTTCAACCTTTTGTTTACAACTGCCATTTTTGTGCTGCCAGTTGCTAAGTATTTAGTGCTGCTCAGTCTCACTGTTCCTCCCTCCTCTTTAGGGAAAGGAAGGGCACAGCATATCTACAGAATATATGTGCTCTAATTCCAGTGATATGACTACTGTTCATCTGGTGCTCCCAGTCTTCTCTGTGCACATTAGAGCACTTTGAACTGTAGGCAAGGGGTAAATGAAGTGTCCCTGGGCAGTGAGCTGGACACAGTGATTACTGCATAAAGTGTTACAGAGGCATCGCCAGGTGCAGGAACACCCAATTAATCCTTACTCAAACACAGGCACATGTCTCTTCTATCACTTTCTCTTAGGCAGCCCCAGAGTATGAGTGCTGTTGGCAGGGCATGTGTGGAGGTAAGAAATGTGGTGGGAGGTGGAATTTTGGTAGATGTGATTGATTTATGACAGGAGTTTCCTTTACAGTCATAAGGGGAATTTTGCTTGGTCACAGCAAGTTTGAACCCTCATGAAACAGCCTGAATCATTTGAAGCTAAAATAAAACAGAGAATGGCAGGGGGAGGGGCATGACCGTTAGGGAGGAAAAAAAAAGTCAAAAAACACATTAAAATTGTTTCCCTTAGTGCTGACTTCTTAAATGGGAATGTGTTCCAGAATAGTTCTGCTATGTAAGCCAACATTTGTTTTAAGACTTTTTATTGTCTTTTTCCCTCTCTTCCCCTTGCCCTCCCTCTCTGCTCTGCAGATTTACACTGACTGGGCTAACCACTACCTAGCAAAATCTGGCCACAAGCGGTTGATCAAGGATTTGCAACAGGACATTGCAGATGGAGTTCTGCTAGCAGAAATCATCCAGATCATCGGTAAGACCAGGGCTGAGGGAAGCACTGCAAGCTGACTCCTTGCGTGGGGGAATATATAATTCAAGTTGAATGTATTTAACAATAAGATGAACCCTGAATAATACAATTTGACTGGGTCCATATGTCTCTGATATTTGTGCAGTTCATCCTTGTCTTAATTAAAAAATATGTTTATGTGAGCATGTTTGGAAGTTGCTGTTTAACCATACTTTAAATGGCCAGAACTGTATCTTACACACTTTGAATTGTCAGAAATGAATGCTCCATTAAACCATATGTCTCCCATGTGTGCATTTTGTTAGTTGGAGTGGCTCATACTTTCTGGGATGCCTTGAAACTGTATCCTGACCCTGCAAAGACAATTGTGGAAGATTTCATGTCAGCAGTTATTTTGCAGGGGCTGAAGAATTAGCAGCGACCTCCTTCGCACTTCCCCCTTTGCATGATTTGGCATATGGAAGCAACTGCTGCTAACAAGAGTGTTGTTACTGTACAACTGAGCTTTACTTAGAAAAGAGCTCTCTGTCAACAAAACCCTCTGCATTTTATTGCTGTGCCTTTTCTGCTTTTCTTCAGATTTTTTTTCTGTTTTGATTTTTAGGTTTTTGGGTTTGAGTTTTATTCTTTTCTTTTTTGTATTTTTTTGACCAGGGGTTGGAAAGGAAACTTTTATCTCATTGTTTACTTTTGCTTTTTCCCTCACTGTTTTTGTTTAGCAAATGAAAAGGTTGAAGATATCAATGGCTGTCCACGGAGCCAGTCTCAAATGGTAAGAATAAAATATATTTTTAGTTTGTGTTGGCACCACCCCACTTTCCTAAAATGCTTTTTAATAAGGATTTATATAAAATATGAGTATTCTGTCCCATTTTTACCATAAAGTCCTAATTCTCATGCAGGTTCCCGATACTTATTTTCCACACGTGCTTAAAGTTTTTAACTTTGTTTCTGTGCTAACTTTGGAACTTGAGATAACCTGGCAGCAAAACTTCATCACTTCTAATTAATCCAGAATTGCCTTATCAGACCTGTTCTTGTGTGGATCCAAATAATTTCGTTTAGCTTCATTTTAAGGACAGTGAATCCAAGAGTAAATTATTAAGTGGAGTCTTTGTGTCTGGAAAACTGGTTTGATAAACAACACTTGCCAAATTATTTTTAAAATATAAATAGCCTTTTGGATTGTCCACTGTGAAGTCCAGTTTGATGACTCCAAGACTTTCAGAAATAGCACTTTAGTCATATAGCTCTCTGAGCTATAGCTGGCAGCTGTCTAAAGACTTTTTAATCGTCTCAGACAAGAAGCATTTAGTGACTGTGATTCATATGGAATCCTATTAATCTTTTACTGTGTTTATGGCTAGTCAACTACATTTAATAAGATGAAACCTCCTTACAATACTGTGGAAGTGACAGACACAAAATCTGAGCCTCAGTAAAATCACCATTCATTTATTGAATCATTTGCAATCCAAGTCATGTTCTCCCATGCTGAGGTCTTTGCCTTTCTGTTCACATTCAAATAATATATAAATAAAGTGCATAATTGTGTAGCTGGCAAGGATTTTGGAGTATAGTGATTTGGTCAAACTTGCATAATGCTAAACTGCTGAAACTGGGTTTAAAAATGGAAATGAAACAGAAAAAAAAGTGCATTTTTTCAGTGCATTTATAAAGGTGGAAGGTATTTGCAGCTTTTTTCTGCAAAGTGTCGAAAGGGAAGGAAAAATTTTTGAGTACTAGTGGAGTGAATAAAGGGGTCTTTTGGTTCTTATTGTTCAAAAAATGTGCAGGTTTAGAATAAGTTTTTTCTCTGTCTTTCAGACTTTTTGAAACAGTCCATAGAAAGAACACACACAATTTCCTTAATAATAGTTATTATTTTAATTACTCATATTACAGCAGCACCTAGTGGCTGTGTGTGAGAACTTTGCGAACTCCTGCATGGAGCTCTAATATTACACACACAGATCAAGAGATAATTGCTCTCTACTTCAATCATGTTAAAACTTGCCATTCCAGACAGGCAAGACAAACAAGGAGACACAAAAGCACAGGGAAGGGGTGTGATTTTCCAAGATTATGTAAGTGGTTGGTGGCCATCTAGGACTGCTTACGGACCCACCACTGTTCTCTGTCGAGCTTCATTTCCATGACAGAAAGATAAGCTGCAGAGAGAACTATCCACTCTAGCAGTGCTTTATCTCCAAAACAACATTGGTGTATGTTCCCTGTTGCATTTTTATGTGGAAAAGGGATTCTTGATTTGATCTCTAGCTCCATGCAGCTATGGAGGACATGTGGTCAGTGCATGCCCATGCTGCAGTGGTACTTGTGGCTCTCCTCATGTCCATCTTTCTCCTCCCATAAGCCCATGCCGCAGCTCAGCCAGGCCAAAGAATATGTCCCAGGTGCTCTGGGTGTCAAACCAGGTGCTTTGAAAGCTGCTGTGCATAGTCATGCCTCAGTGTTTGCACAGTGACTAAAGTGTCACATTTAGCCACTTTAACTTCATAGTAATATATTTATTTATCCGTCCTTTGGCACAATCTCTTTACTGAATTGTTTTATCTCTACAAACTGATCAGATTATTCTCCTGACTTTTCACATACCAGTTCTATACTGCTGATTTCTTAACTAAGTTAGGAAATTTAAAATGTACTGAAGTTAAAGTCATTTAAACTTGTCAGTTTTTCTCTCAGAGACCCCAGGTTTTGAGCCTGCTCTCTATTTGTTTCCTTCAGGCTCTGTTTAACCTAGCCAAAGGCACAATTTTACCATATTTTCATGTAATTTTCCTTGGCAGCGCTCAGTTTTGCTAGCCTGCTCAGTTAATTTGAGGGCAATTCTCTTCTCCTCATAGCAATGGACTCTTGGGGTGTTTGTGATATGCAGGGGGAAAAAACCAAACAGCAGTCAAAGCTAGTTTGCATGTTGTATGTTTGTCATACACCAGTATATAGCAATATGTCCTGTCAGTACATGCTAGAACATCAGCCATCAAACCAGCAACAATCAAAATACTCCAATAACATTTGTTAGCCATTCATTCACTGCTTTAATTTAAAAGTTTTTAGTTAATAAACCTCAAGAATCCCACTACCCTCTTCTTGAACATATGTTTTCATAATCCTTGCTCTCGTAACTTGCAATTAAGGGGAAATGTTTTCTCTATTCATCTGCCATTTGATACCCCTTCCAGGAGGCCTTTGATACCCATTTTCAGGAGGTCTAAGATATTTTATTATTAGCTTTAAAAAAGCTAGGGAGCAGTGACATGGATTGTCTGCTGTTGGAAATTCTTGCTACTCTCTGTGGATAATATTGATACCAGTTCATAATTAATCACTACCAATATTCCCGAAGTCTGTTCCACTCGTAATTTGGTTTTCCTCTTGCCAATGGCATCATCTTTCAAGTGAATGATGCCAATGGCATAATCTTTCAATTGAGGCCTCTCAATTCAGCTGTTACTGAATTTAAATTGTAAACATATTTTAATGTTTATTGTAAATGTATATAAAATACTTAGTTTTTCTTTAGTTAGTTCTATTGCAATGTCTTGTGTGCTGCGCTCATTTTGGCATTGATGTATAAATACTTGCAGACAAGTTGAATTGGCTACATAGATCCAAGTTCATAACAACTAAAAACCTGTGAAGCCCAGCAGCACCCAGCTTCTGCATAGTTAACTTTACCAAGATTCATTATGTTCACCCATTTGATGTTGCACACAGAACCTGAGTATCTGAGATGTACTGGGGGATAAATTATTTCATATTCAAATCTCAGAAACTTTAAACAAATTAAATTAGTAAGAAAATCGGGGAGGTTTGCTTGTTTGCTGGGTCAGTCTGCTGTGGTGATTTTAGTATTTCTTATGAATTATTTTTGTAAATATAATAAGGCTTTAAGCCTCTGTGTATTACAGCATATATCAGTCTGGAGTGTCACATAGAGTCTTGCCTATTTTTTCCTTACAGCTATGCTTCCAAGGAGCAATACAGAACTTCTATTTTTTCATCATCTTTTTGAATCCCTTCAATGCAAAATAATGCCACATGAATTTTTATCTTTTCCTTGTATGGATTATTCCATAAGTCTGTCAATTAAGGACATTTCATATCATCTTTATTTAGAAAATAATAGGTTTATCTTTTGATAAAATCCAAAGCTAATTCCTTTTTGCTTCTTTATAACCCATTTTTTTCTTTAATTTCTGTTTTACATTCTCCCATCATTAAAAAAGCGAGATAGCCTTTTTGGTAGAAAATAAGTTATAAAGCTTTTATCTAATTGTTCAGAGAGAAAGCATTCAGCGTTTGGGGGTTTTTTCCTCCTGAACAAATGATAAACATAATGGAAAATCTCCAGTGTTTCAGCTTTTAACACATCACATCAAACATACAGTAATCACACAAAACATACCAATTCAATCCGTGCTGGGGTAGTTGGAGAAAATGCAAGAGAATGAAAAGGTCCTGGACTGAAAATCCTTTAATGGTGAGATTTTCAGTTTTGTCCCTAGTGACTTTTGAAAAACTCATGTTTCTGTTCTTTCCTCATGTAGTTTACAGTGCTGTCAGCAGCATAAATAGTAAAATAAATTCAAAGTTGACAAAAATTTTTAGTTTATTGCACTTCAAGTTCATTTTTCCTTCAGAGATCACTGCTGCCTTAATAGGTGTTTTTTAGAATTAGCTCTTGCTACTTCCCACAAGAACTGTCTCTGCTGATATCCATCTCGGTACAAAAGCATCCTTAATTTTTGTTGGTAGCAGGGGTTTTCTCATAGTTATGATAGTGCTGGAGAGACCTTTCTTATTAAAGAGTTTCCTAGTGTTGTTGTATACACTTCATGAAGACTCTCTTTTATTTTGTCAGTCTGATCTTTGGCACACTTTTCTACCAGTTTTTACAACCCAAGGTATGCATCAAAGGTAATTTTATGATTTAGAATATAGATATGCTGCAGTCCCACAGAGAAAATTGAGTTCACTAATAATACAGGTCTTGTTCCTCCTGGAAAACAGGGAGGAGAGAAGAGGTCTTGGAGCTGTAGAACATTGCCATATTGATAAGAATCTTTACTAAAAAGCTTTAGTTATCAGAGCTAGCAACAATTTTGGGTGAACAGCAGTGTATCTGATAAAAGTGGGAATTGGTGTGACTATGTTTAGAACTAATAAGATAATTTCTACAACATAGTTCCTGATATCATTAATAATGCCTTTAAAAAGATGCTAATAAGTTTAAAATGTTTTGTAAATAGACAGAAGAATACCAAAAATGTTGCTTTATTGTATGAGACTGAAGAAAAGTTGTGTACATTAACAAGAGGAAGGTAACAAGAGTAGGTGAATCAGTCGTTGCTTAACCAGGGAGCTTTTTCTGTGACAGAGAAAGTTAAAGAAGTGTGTGAAGCCTAAAGAGAGATACAGAATACTGTGTATATACTGGTAGACATTGCTTTGTAATTTATTGTGCGAGATGAGCTCTGTAGTGTTCCTGTAGTCCCACAGAAGCCCATGGTGGCTTCATCTCAGAATCAGCCTATAGACAGGATAAATGGGTGGAAACTAAAACTGCTAAATGTGCCATGTGTCCTTCAGATTTCCTCTGACATGGATGTGCTGGGCAGACACTGTGGAGTAGCACCCGTCCGTGGCCAGCAATGTTGATATCTGGGCATGAGAACATCAGCACGATACTCTGTGTCTAACAGTTGTTTGTGAAAAACAGGATAATTGTGTATAAAGTAAGAATTGAGGGTTCTACTAAGGTTCAGGAATTCCATGTGAAAATGTGTGTGGTATGATTGTGTGTAGCTCTTTGAGGAACAGGAAGCCTGAAAATGTCATCCCTGTGTTCACTGGCAAGTGGGCCAACATGTGAGCTCTTCCTGCCTACACAGTTTTAAACTGTATTAAGAATTTCCTGGCTTTGCTGGTGCAGTTGGTGAGACTGGCTGTATGGGTTCAAGATATGCTTTCTGTGCTTTGGAGCAGCTTCAGGCAAGCCTTCCACACAAGGGTAACAGATTGAAATATATACAGAAATTTGTCTGGGTGAAGAAATATGGTCCCTTGGGAAACTCGGAATTCAATCTGCGTTCTGAAAACTAACCCCAGCTCCCTTAATGTGTGGGCCCGTCTCTTCCTGCAGTGACACCTATATGACCCCATTTGACATCTGTATGACCCCCTTTTTTTTAAATTCAGACAATATTGTCTACACTTTTTGTGCAGCCTCAAGCCAGATTGTTGTCCAGCTGGGAATTTCATGAGGACACTTTGCCCTCGGTGTAGATGAGCCTGTCCCCAAAAGTTAGCAAGCTCCCATCAATTGCATTTCTTCCTTGGACTTTTTAAGTGGTGGCAGAAGCATCATGATCCCCATTCCCTGGGAAAATTAGGTCATGGTAGTGCACAGCTTGTATGTTCTTTGGTGTCCTGCCTCACAAGGATTTACTTACCTATTAATTACACGTTTCTGAATCCAGCTCTTGTGGTTTGGCAGAGTTAAGTCTCATGCAGTAAAAATTTTATGGGGGCAACTGTGCGTTAAATACATGTTAGAACCACGCTGGTGACAAACACTTCTTTTCACAATCCATTCTCTCCTGACTTGCAACACTGCAGCTTTGTGTGGAAGAGCAGACAAGGCTGATACAGCTCCATTATGAAAGGATATAAGCAGATGTTTTTCTGTGAGGGAGATGACACTCCTCAACCTGATGCATATTCGAATTTCCCATTTTCAAATATATATTTTTGCTTTGTGAGTTTCTTCACTAGGTAGGTGATTTCCATTAAACTTTTAACCTTTCTGGGATTCCCAGAACGCAAAGGCCCAATACTGTGATTGCCAGGAGCATGTCCTAGCTAGCCTTCTGCAGATGCTTTCTTAGAGAAGCCCTCTCATTTCCTAGGTAGGTTCAGGGTGTGATCTTCTTTTTAGGAACTAATCCCATTCCCACATCCTTCCCCAGTGATTGTTCTCAGCTGTTTGAGGGAGGACTTCCTTGAGCATGTTTGACACATCAGACCCTTGCACGGCACTGCTCAGTCTATAATGTACAAGATGTCTTCAGAGCATTTGTAACTTGTTTGGTGTTCAGTGAAAGCTGAAGCCAACTCTTGCTGGAGTCTCCCATATTCCAAGCTCTTGAATCATGAATGATGAGTGCAGGACAAAATTTTAGATGCTGAGCTTCAGGATTGGAGTTTCCTTCTTTCTTTAAGACATCAACAAAGCCATTTTATAAACTTGTGTATGCCTTGCAGGGGGCTCATGCCTTTTTTATGTAATCCTCTATGCCAGAGAAATTTAAAAATTCTTTGGCAAAAAGCAATGCATGTAGATACAAGTACAGTGAAAATATGCAAATAGATAATGCAAACTGAAGGATAGTTAAGGGAAGTAACTTCTTTACTAATCTTCATTAGCGTAGACCTTGATTTTTTTTTTTTGTTTGCAGATGAAATTAACTTGACATAATGGCTAGAGTAAAAATGAAAATTAGTGTATCAAGACTAGAGATATATAAAACCTCAAAAGAAAAAAGATAAAGAGAATAATGAGGATCTATACAAGAATACATTTTGGGAATAATTGTGACTGTATGAATGGAGAGATTAAAGAAAAGAAAGAGAATAATTTCACTAAGGGCAAGGTTAAAGGTGTTAATGATGGTTGAATCTCAAGGGTGTAGATGTTTGAATTCTTGGTTCAAGTTTTGTTGATAAGAGATTATTAATGTTATTAACACAGCCAGTTTGAGTAAGATGAGAGGCAAACTGGTTTAGCATAGAACTGGAAGAGGAGTAATTCCAAGTGCTTTTGTAAACAAACGCTAAAATTTCCAGGAACTGAAGAAATTTAAGAGAAAATATAGATGGGATGACAGCTGGACAGACAGAGTAACAGATGCCTTTTTGTGGTAGACCAAGCATATTTTTTACTCTGAGAGAACAAGGAAGCTGAAGAAAGGATGGAAGAACTGATGGAAGTGTGAGATTAGTAGAGCATAAAGAATGGAACCCTTCATTCATCTTGCCTAAAGAATGTTACTGTTTTAGGCAGGGGAGGAAAAGGCAACAAAATAGTCTCTTTTTTTTTGAAATTGTTTGATTCTAGTTTGACTTCTTGTGAGTCCTCTTTATTTTACACTGAAACAAGCAGTTCTCTTTACATTTAGAACATTACATTTGAGAACATTAAAAGGACGACAATATTTATAACACTCCCTCTTCACAGAATAGCTCCGAGTTACTCACTGGTATCAGGCACTGTGGCTCAAATTCCCCTGAGTCACTCCCATTTGATTGTCTGAAGCCATAAAAGAAAATGCTGCAGGAACACATCCCAAGTGTTATTTTACTAGGCTAGAAGTACATTATTCATGAAGGATAAATCATGTGCTGTTATTAGCCTTTTGTTTATACTTACAAATCCCTTGTCTTATTACTGTGTAGAATCATAAGAGAACAACTCATCTAGATGTTAATGAAATAATCATGTGATGAAAAGTACATATATTGTGATGAATACTCATACAGTCTCCAGGAAATGACTACTGAGTCATTAGGTTATAGTTGAGTTTGCTTGGTTAGGACTGGAATTAGGGTTTTGCACACTTTGCTTCTGTAGACCAAGGCTACAGAAACACTAAAAGATCTTTTTGTTCCTTAAAGTCACCTGTTTTCCCTCAAACACTGCCTTCCACTCCCCTCTCCCTCTGCAGTTCCTTGAAACCCACCTCCCCTCAATCTCGATTTGGAACATGCCACTTGAGCCCCTGAGATATGACCACCTCACCCATCTATCTCTTCTCCCCATCCCTCAGCTGTGTTTGTCAGGAATGTAAATCAATCAGAAACTTGACTTAAACTGTATTGGGAGGACATGCAGAGATTAAATGCCGCAGTATGTTTGAAAACTAATGAGTGATGTACACTTTGAAGTATTCATTGTTTGAAGAGATGCAGTTTACAGTCTCCATTTCACCCATCTTTAATTAGCTTTCCATGCTCTTCAATTTTTAGTTCTTTTTTTGGTGGTTCTTCTTTTTTCTTTTTTTTTTTTTGCCCCTCAAAAATGTCATGTGAACATTCCCTGGAGTTTTGGAATAGAAGAAATATATATTAGCAATGCATATGCTTAGACAAAGAGGTGATGAATAAATGGCCTTGAAACCTGCATTAGTAGCAATACACTGAAAAGTCTAGACATAAGCATGCAGTTAAATACATCCACACAAATTGACTATGACACACATTCTAGAAAGCACCTGTGGTTATAAGATATTAACAGATATTTCCCAGATAGCAGCAACAGATTACAGTAAATATGTCTGCTTCATGATGGTGTATTTTTATCGTCCTCTATAGGGAGAGTATGTTATAAATACCAGGAATGTCTAGAATGTTTACTGGATTTAAAAATAGAGAAGAAAGTGTGTTATATTTAGCTGAACAGCAAAAATGCATATTTAAGCTGAACAAGAAAATAAACAATGTATCTGAAGTGGTTTTATTTTACAGTATAACCAAACAAGGCTTTCTCATAATGTTGAGATTTTGTCAGCTATCTAGATTTTTTCAAATGTCTGATTATTTTTGAACTGTGGCAAGATGCAAGTTCTCTTATAGTTATAGTTAAGGACTTCTATTTAAATATTTTCTAACCACTCCCACTTCTACTTAGACTTCCGTAGTTTTGAGTGCTGTACGTTATTTAGAGAAGGTTATTGTTCTGTGTCTGTGGAGCTTTGAGTTTCCGCAGAGAGGTAGATTTTTCACAAAAGAACATTTCTTAACATTGTGGGGAAGTACCTGGGCCTTTCACACATCCTTCTTCCTAGAATAATCTGCCACTGACTCTCCTGACAGTGGAGAATTCTGAAGCTTCAGTAACATGCAAGTCTCTTGAGAAACAATGTGACCGTGTGTTTTAGTGTGTGGCTAACACACATGGCTGTGCATCTCTGTAAAGTACCTTCTGCAGTTCTGATTGAACTCTCAATGATTTTATTCACTTTCAAAGGTATTTAAGCCCCTCTACCTCTCATTTGTGAATCAACATTTGTTGGAGCTTTTAAATTCTTGGAATTTCTGTATTATCTGGACATCTGTGAGAGCATGAGATGGCCACTCTTCTACAGATATGCCAGAACTAACATCTCTGTTCCTTAGGATGAGTCCAGATTAAGTTTAGATTAGAACTACAAGACAGATTTTGAAAATTAAGCATTAATGTCTGCAAACAGTAAGTGAAGGCACATTTGCTCCTACTTGGTCCTACAGCAAGTAGAAGCATCATCAGCCTGTACTTGGTTGGGAAATACAACTACTGGGAAGATGTTTTAATGGAGACACAGGAACTTTGCAACTGTCCATAAAATGCTGACTGTGGTGTAATGTGTAAAGCAGCAGAGGGTGCCAGAAAGCAGCACGTTGTGGCTTCCATAATAATTAAAGGAATTAGCAATGTTAGGGTGGAACAGGGTTTGTATTGTGAGTTTAGCTGCAGAAGGGAAGAAAGACACTCTTCTTGTAATTTACACTACTTATATATGTTTTAAATTAAAATAAATAGTATCCAACAAATGATCAAGCTTTTGGAAGTATTGTGTGGTTGATTATGCCAAGGTGACAGTACTGGTCACTCTGTCATCTTTTAGCCACTCTACAAATGTGGTATTTAAAACTTTGGTTTTACAACAAAGAGACTGCAAGACATGAGGCTAATAAAGTAACACAGAATGTCCTAGCAATATAGTTGTTAATTACAGACTAATGTGGCAACAAAACTTATCCTGTCTTTCTACATTTAAAATTACGACGTGCATTAGAAAGTCTTGACGCCCTCTCCCTGCTCTCCTGTTAGAAAGTAAAATATCAAAAATTTGCTGCCTTAAAAAGTTTGAGTTTTTTCAGCAGTGTTGCATTACTTCCAGAACATAATGCAATGACAGTGTTAGAAAAGGAAGAGAAAGAATGAAAGTAGGTGTCTATTGAAACTGCTGTGGTCTGTCCAGATGTATTTTCTCACTCTGCCCTTGATCTTTGCTGGAACAGAAGCTGCCTGCATCTGCTGCAGCTTAGCGTGAGCTGGTTTCATGGAAAGAATGCCAAATCTGCTTGATCTTAGTGTCTTTTACATACTCACCATTTTGGAGTTCCTTGACTTCTACGCACACTAACCCACCTAACCTTGTGCTTTTATTTGCCCTTAATTTTATTCCACGGACAAACTCCTCTTTGAACCCTGCTGTAAATCCCTTCCACTTACAGCCTCTCCCCAACGTGCTATTGCTGGCACATGTGACTAGCACACAGCAGTGGTCTGTCAGGTCACTATTTCCTCTCTGAGAATGACAATGTGAGGGGTGACTTAAAAAGAACAATTGACCCTGGCATTTTTTTTTCCTTCATTCTCCTCCTCTTATCCCAATGTCTAAAATTACAGTGTTAGGGAGTTAGAATGTACTTCCTTGCCTCCTCTTTCAGTATATATTTATGCACTACTGTTGTAATCACCATATTTTCCGTGAAATGTCAAAATGAAACATCCTGTATTTGTCAAAAAATGTCTCATGTCCTTCACAATCATGTTCACAGCCATGGGACCAGATGGAGAGTAGTCATGGATTTTTCACCATTGAAATAACTGCTCTGGCAGCCTTCTCCTGCTGTCAAGAGCCCATGGGTCTGACCACTCTGAAGTGGCACCAGATAGCATGAGGCACATGAAATTCGGAATTAGTAAAAATTTAGACAATCTTTGAACTGGACTTAAATACTGATGTTAATTCAAAATATAAACTTTATTACAGCTGGTGACCCTATTATATGCAATGCTATTAAGGTACAGGTGGGTAAATTGGCTTAAATTAAGTGTAGAACAAGCAAGTTATCAGAAAGACTGCTTATTTCAACAGCATTAACTAATCCTTTTTCATGTAAAGGCTTTTGATAAAGTGAATTAAAATATTAAGACAATCTCCTTATTTTTTTAATGTAACCTGTCTGTTTAAATCCACTATGACCTGAAACTTGATACATAAATAGTTAGAATACAGTACAACCATTTTTATTTCTGCAGAAATAAATAGTATAAATATAAATATAGTAATCTATTTTGCAGCTAGCTGATGTGCAGGAATTATTTAAAACACTCCTAGTCTGAGGAGTCTGCTGACCATATGATCAACAGATGACATAAATCAGAGGTATACTTATTTAGAGTTGAACTTATTTTAAATTGGCCCAGTGTCTGGATATGTATTAGTCTGGGCAGGGTTCATTTTCAGTGTCTGTCCAAGGTTTTTTTTTTTTTGTTTTTTATTGGGACAAGGTTATAGTCACTCTCACAAACTGATCACAAATATTTTTTGCCTTTTTGGTTGTTTATATCAACTTAAAGCATTTGTTTACCTATGCAGTTCCAAGCAACTCTTTCAGTTGGCATCCCAGACCTACACCAAACCTGCAAAGTTCTGAAAGGTGAATCTGAAAGTCTTCCTGAAAGTGAAATATATTTTGTATTTTAGCTTTTAGCTTTTGGCAGTCTTTAATTCTACAACAATTAGATTATATTTTGTTTAGACTTGTATTGTCAGCTAATTAGAAGGTTGTTTGGATAATTCATACCTCTTGATTCTTCAGTATTTCTTTGGAAGTACAATGGGACTGTACAAATGGCTTTTTCCTCTAGGGGAAAAAAGCACCACAAGAATTTTCTTTGTCCCTTAGTTTCCATGCTTAAGAACTGAGACCTATTTGCATGTAATAGTTCATGTTAATTTTTTTCATAATTACTGGTTCATAGAGTTAGATATAGTCTTTTTTATTCTAACTGTACACATAACTAACTAACCAGCATCCCAGCCCTGTGAGCTGTTTTGCCTGTCACACAGATTTTCTCAGTAATTCTGCCCAATAATAACTTTAAATTCGGTGTTTGTTGTTTTTCTTTTGGTAAGAGCTCTTACTTAGTTCATGGACAGATCAGCAGTAACACTCCAGGGTAAACACATGTGCAAGGGTGTTTTCACAGTTCTTGTATATATAAAGCTTCTATTTAGATTTCTTGGCATAAACAGTTTTGAAATATTTAGATTGTTGCATCGTATGAATTAATGTATTTCAAGATATGTGCCCCCTCTAAAGCCCCTCTAAAATGCTTTTTTTTTCTTTTTTTCAAGTAATACTGGCAATATTTTGGAACTTTAAAACACTTGGATGACTATTTAAAAAGTTGTTTCCTCCCACACTTTACACTTCATTGACTACAGTTCTACAGTTGGAAGTGATGTGACAACAAGCCCTAAGTGTTTGTTAAGGCTTCATTTTATAGGCTTGAGCACTTCTGATATTTCTCTTATAGCATTTGGCTGAGAAGTCAAGAAAAAAAATCTGACCCTGTTGAGCTTACAAGCAGATACCCCACTGCCTTCTCTGGTTCCAGGTGCTTTTATTGTCCCTGACCAAGAATCTAGACTCAAGATCTTGTGAAAATGTGGAAAATTCTTACCATGTTTATGAGAAAAGGGCAGAGATTAAGCAAGCATGAAAGCTATTTAGAAGCATGGCATGAAAACATATACAGCAGGGCCTCATATTCCCATGTATGCTAAACATGGTTTGAAATGCAATGCTCAGGTACACTAGCAAAAGTGAAAGCCTGAATGTGAGTCTCTTGTATTAACCTTGTGGGTTTTAAAGGCATCTAGTTTAATCTAAATGGTTTTAATAACCTGTGATGTTGATTCACCATCAGGTTTTCTTGTCTTTTTCTTTAGGGCTTAGATCAATTTGAGTAAGTAATATAAAAATTAAACATAGAGGAAAACTAGTAACTTATGTTCTCTAATTCATATCTTCCCAAGGAATTTAATTTCCAGCCAGAGGACCAGCCACATAACCTTAGTCCTACAGAAAACTCTAGGCTGTACTTTTAGAGGGTGCTTAAAACAAGTATTTTTTATCCCTTTTCATTTGATGAGCTCAATGTTCTACGAATACTGTATGTTCTATAAATTCCATAACTATTCCCAGGGTAATATGAAAAATATATCTAATTAAAAGAAAACTTTGAATGTTTATAAAATCAGAAGGCCAGATGGATAGGAGCAAACTGTTAGTGTCTCTCCTGCACAAGCTGCAGCATTATGACTTCTGGTGCAGTCAAGAGGGAGCGTTCAGAAAGCACGCAGTGCATCTGGATGGATTCCAGTTGCAAAGTTCAAGAGATGAAGTGAAATGCCTCATAGTTTACTTGTTTACTCATTTTGACAGGATTAATTCCGTCACTGCTTGTACTGCCCTTATTTCTAAAAGCTGTTTTTTTGAGTGAGCTGAATGAAGTTGCTATGCATTAAGTAGTGGTGAAGGAGAGAACTGGAATTCTTTCAAAGGTTTAATTAAATCTAATAAATGAAGACTCTGTTGTAGACTCTCTTTTGACCTAATGGAGAGAAGCTCCTCTGTTTCAAAGAAGCGTGCTTTTTCACACTGCACTCGTTTTCAGAAGTTACCAAGTTCCATAAATATTTAGACACTGGTACCTTGCTGACTCAGAAGTGTTGCATAATTTAAAAAGAATGGTAAAAAGGCTCACTGGAGTAGAGCATTGCTTTAAGAAATACTGTGTTTAAACACACAGTTCTTTTTATCATTTCCTTAAAAAAAGATCCTCCCTAAAGGGTGCTCGCTAAAGGGTAGTATTTATCTTGAATTTTGTGTTCTTAGTGCATGTATAAGGCTCTTTCATGGTGGTGGTGGCCTCAGGCCTATAGAGATGAGTCCTGAAGTAGCAAGTTATTTGCAGACACTCGCAGAGAATTTTGCCCTGTCTTTTCTTTTGATCCATTCTGCTGTACAGCCATAACCTTTCTAAGAAATTTGTGCAATGTATTGAGATACATCCATGGTTTTCTGAGTTCGAACCCAGCACTATATTCCAATCAAAAATCCAATTTTCTTCTCACAATTTCTATTATAGTAGTGCAAAAGCATTTCAGAAATTACCATTACTGGATTTTGTGCCTTACAATGTTTGCTGCAGAGACTGCTGTATAAATAGGGGAGAGCAGATGGGGAGAGACTACTGTATATGGGGAGAGCAAATGCAGACAAGACAAGAAACAGAAAGAAGAGTGAGTAAAAAAGTGGAGAAGCAAGCTCACACCATTATCACACCATTCTCTTATGTGGTGCAGGGTTTTTGGTGTTTGTGGATAAAGCATTTTTTTGTTTTACATGAAAATGACAGGCAGATACTTATAATGATCTGTTTGGCCATCTAAAAATTATGATTAGGGTTGTTTTTTATTTAGAATAAATTATTCATTAACTTGCTGATGTGTACAGACAGAAACAAACAAACTGTATACTGTATTTGCCATTACAGAAATTAACTCACATTCACTCTAAGGTTTCCAAGCACCAAGTGAGGAGCTAGGTGAAAAATTTGCAGCACTTATTATCGCTTTGGTGTTCCTGACAGGGCTGACAGTAATTTATGCCAGAAGGGATCCAATTCCCACTGTACCATTTTCTTAAAAACAATACACACCCCAGCTTATGCTTTGACCTCAGTAGTGACCTCATACATTCTTTTATCAGCAGGTCAGTACATATGTCTGTTGAATTCTCCAAGTACTTGAGAAGTTAATTTGTTTTCACGTTTCTGGTTTTACTGGTCATATTTCATGTTTGGACTGCATGTTGGAGGAATTTGATGTGCGTGTTTTTTAACATCTCTTGGAAAAGGAAGTGGAAGCCATTTCAGTTTTAAATAAGATTGTCATTTTTTCCTCAAAAAATAACTAATAATTAAATAACTCCTGTATCATTTCCTAAAAATTTTTGCCTGGGAGGCCTTCTACATACCAGTAGTTATTATTCTCTAAGGTAAAATTCTCCCCAGATGCCTCCAGTAAATCAGTTTTTAATTTGCATGTATGGTCTCTTATTGTAAAGTCAATGCTTAGTTTGGAACAGTTTTTTGGAATGAAGCTATATGGTTCACTGATAGATATTTTATTAAGTGCTCCTTAAATTATTCTATTGCAAATAATGAGGAGTTTGCTACAAAAGAGTTAAGCCGAGTGTGTCTGTGTGTCAGTGTATTCTGCTTAACCCCTTAAAATGTGTCATGATTTTGATAGAAATATGGAATGTGCCTTAATCTAGGCCACGTGCAACAGCAATTCGGCAGAATGCACAAAACATCTCCTAGCAGGACTCTTAACACCTGTTTTGTCTGGGTGGGTTTTCTAATTTACACCACCCATGGAAACTTGACATTACCTTGCAGTGTAGTCACAAGAAGTTATTCCAGTCAGCTGCTATGGTATGAGCTTATAGGAAATAAATTACCAGAAAATAAATAACATGATTTTTGAGAGCTTGTTTATCTCCCAATTTTCCCTTTCTTCAAATTTCCCCATTTCTGCAAGGGAAACTGAGAATTCATGGCAAATTTCACCCAGTCTCAGCAGTCTGTGGCCAAGGGAACTGTGTGACATGCAGCCTGCCATATAAGCACCTTCCACAGAAACTGCGAATTTAAAACTAAGCAGTTTCCTCAGAAGAGTCATTATAAGTTTTGCATTACTCTAGGCCACATTTCTTCCCATTGCATTTACTTTCAGATTTGGAAGAATTTGTGTCTATTCTCTGCTTTTTAAAGTGTCCTTGTTATGCAGTATTAGTAAAAAAAGAAAATTATTACATAGTAATACTTTGTACGCTTTCTTCACAAGGAATCTTGGTGGAAATATACAACTTTTAGACAGTCTTGCTTAAAATTATGAATCTGTAATTAATTTAGTATGAACACATTTATATGTTAATAAGGACATACACCTATGAACATGCAAGAGACAAGAAAGCAGATCTCTTTCTGTCACTTGTGTTTAAACTAATTTAAACTGCAGCATATATATATATATATATATAAATAATCAGCTTGCTTGTGATAGTTCAATTATAATACTTGCAAAATGAGCCCATATGAGTCTACTTCACATTGCTCCCTTTGAAACCCTACTCTTAAATTTGAAAAAGATTCTTCCCTTTTTGGATACCTATGAATCAGCTATTGGGGATAACATACAACATTACAGTGTAGTGAAAATGGTATAACAGTTTTGCAAGTAAAATTTCTTGATAGCTTTTCACAGAAAGCAGGTAAATCAACAACAGTGTCAAATGGAATGGAGTATGTGGCATTGAAGGTGTTTCTTATAATGATTGAGATTACTGATTGGTACTTTTACAAATAATTGAAATAAATCTTACCACGTGTTATAACAAATAAACCATAATTGCATAGTTTTTATGGATTAGATACATTTTATCCCACAGGACATGTACCATTAAAAAGGCATTAGGCAAATTTAATTATATTACCAGTTGCATTTTTCTAAAGATATGAGCAGAATTTCAGACATGCTGAACATCTGTCTTACAGTGAAAAATAGGGAACTCTCACTATTGAATATTGTTTAAGCAATCATTTAAGAATCACCTTGACTCCCAAACAGTGTTAAATGTGCACCATTTGAAGATGGATAGGCAGGTGGATAAGGACATTGGACTGCATAATCCATTTTTGTATACCAGTTTTAATCTGGATGGTGCTTTTGACCTCTTCAGTTGGACCTCTTCAGAATAAGTCAGCTATCAAAAATGTATTTCTGCACCCAATACTCAGCCTTAAAAAATCATAGTGCATGCAGATATATATAAAGCAAGCATGCTCATAAGTAGTGAGCAATGTATTCCCTTATCACTGAAATGGAGCAAGTTTTTGACTTGCTTGGTGTTTATTTTTTGGTGAAGGAAGTATTCGACATATGTCCATTTGTACATAGTTCAAAAAAGCTAAATGTCCACTGGCCTAGTTTATGAAGCCTGGTTTATTAAACCTGGTTTTGTTAAATAATCTGAATGATAAAACTGAGGTTTAAACCATGGCACTATAGAACAGCAAACATTTTCTATTTTTATTTCTATTTCTCTGTCTCGTAACTTTTTAGGTCTTTGTTTTAAAGACTGGCAGAACATAAGTACAAACTAGTGAAACCAGCTGGGAAGAAAGCCCATAAGGAACAAAATTACAAAGCAAACCGAAAATCTGGGTTTTTCCCACACAAGTGACTTGTCAACAGGTCACAATATGTGCAATGGATGAGTCATTTAAGAACAGAAAGTGAAATAAACTTGTCCTTTTAAATCTCTGAGAATACCTATGGGCATAATAGGTTGTGCAAGTTTATACATTTGGCCAAAGAATAGTTTTAGGTAGTGTGTGTATGAGGATTAACCATATATTGGTGAGAGTGTACATGACCAATTCTCTTACTGCTATTAGACATAGGAAAATTAGAGTTTAGGCCATTTCCTAATTGACATTGAAATTCTTTTCAGTGTCTCCCAGAACATTCTGTATAGCTAAATCTATATGGAAAGTTTAGTTCTCTTACCAACTCCAACGTGTGCATCAAAAGTGATTTTATTTACTCATGAAGATGTCTTGGTTGCTTGCCTGAATCTCTGTTTAATCTAGAACCTGCAATTGAGACCAGATCACTGGCACTTTACCTACTGAGTAAGCAAGCAGATCTCAAAAGCTTGTGCATCTCCTTACATGACTGATTCCTAGTATCTGCTTTTACATTCTTTAAATGTTAATAATTTTATGCAACATGTTAGTTGTAAATATTTAGAGTCCAGGGTCCTAGCTGTGAGGCCTGAATTTTATTGGATTTTGATGCTACTAGTGCTCCAGAACTTGAAAGAGAAGGAGATGTGTAACAACAATAACATATTTTCTAATTCTGCATTCATTTAAATCCTCCACAAATTGTATTAGTGATGAATATCCATGCAAGAGGAAGATTCAAATGTATGACTCTCAACTCAGGTAAATACTCTGGGGACGTTTAGGAAGAAACATGCTGGTAAAGTGTGTTTGAAATACAGTTGTTGTGACACATACTATCTTGTACCATAATATCAATATCAAAGGAGTACTATTTATTATTTGCAATTAAAAAGAAAAAAAAAAGCATAAAATACTGAAGAATTGTATGGAGTTTCTGTTTTCTTGAAAGTGAGTATGTATGTGATTCTCTGGATTTCTGTGGAATATTATTTCCATGGATGTCCTTAATCAACCATCAGCAACATTACGAAACTCCTACAGGGAAAATCCTTTGCCAAATTTTATCTGGGAACTGGGTCACAAATCAGAATGTCAAAACACACACACAGAACTGTGGAAGATAGCGCTGAATGAAGTGCTAACAGAAATGATTGTTTTACTTTTGCTGCCAAAATAATCAAGAGTATTTAAGAGCGCGTATGTATAGAAACTCTATGTGGTTATAATAATTTGTTGTTTTTATAAAGGTGTCCCATTCTTCAGGAAGAATCTAGCTCAAAGTAGGCGAACAGTAACTAACTTGTGTGTCTATGTGTTCTTGTAAACTATAGTGTCATAAACTTAAAGAGAGAGTTAGTCAAGATATTTTTTGAGCTTCTTATACACAGAGAGAAACTCAATGCTGTGTTCTTCATAATTACATGTCTTATGAGCATCCCACAATTAAATTTATTTTTGCATGTGAAGAATGTGTCTTTCAGACAAAGGAGATGAAAACTACTCTTGGCAACAGCAAAAATAATAGGAATAAATAGACATATTCTATGTGTTGAGTCACTGGTGAGTGCATCCCACAAATTAGCTCTTCCTGTAAGTCAGCTGGGTATTAAGTACTACTACCATGCAAGTCCATCAGTCTGATTTAGTGATTTATTTCTGACAATAAATTTCAAATAGCTTTCACTCAAAAGCAGGTCACCCACAATATCATATGTGTCAACATATTTCCAATGTATCTTCTTTGCATGATACCTAATGTATTAATATTATAAGAGCTATGACATTTCTATTTATTTCTACATCATCATATAAACTGTATCCCCTTATATATCAGTGTAAAAATATATTGAATATCACTAATATTTATGGTGTTAGGTGTCCCAGGTGCTTTTTTTCATGATACTATGTGTATGAATACTATCAAAAGGATCAGATTTATGAAGAAAGCTTAATATATTGTAAGCATAACCTATTAGGCTTAAATGAAAAAGTATCAAATTATTATCTACCTGATGATGCCCACAAATTAATTCCTAAATTATCATCATCTTCGCCAAGTGTATCTTTACCCACAATGCTGGAGATACATTTCAGAATTTGACATAATATCCTTGAGTTTTGATAAGAAGGTGATTAGGTTTCCAAATTAGGGTTTTGTTACCTCTGGAAAGCAATTTCATGTAGTGTTGATTGAATAGCTAAGTGGCAAATCTCTATATGGCAATGAAGGTTTATTATATTGTTAATTATTTAAGCTATTTATAGTTGTTAAAGTTTTTAGTATTTAAGTTCTGCTATTCAGTGTGCTGCACTTATTCCACTCTTTTGAATCTTTAATATAAAATAAGAGCCTTGGAAAAAAATAAAAATCAGGGATTGACAGCGGTGGAGAACTTTATCATCAGCCAACAGTCTGATCTTGGCAACATGTACCTGTACAAACAAATTTGCAAATTTGAGACTCTTCTCTGTCGTGATTTGTAAGATTTGGAGTCAATCTGTATATCCTGAATTCTGTACTGTAATGAGCAATATTGTCTGCTACAGTACCTTGTAGTTCTCATGATACAGCTCACTGTAATGGTAAACATAATCTCTGCTATAAACTAGTTCTTTCTGCAAGCAAAATTCACTACAGAATTGTGGTCATATGTAAGGTACGAAATCTGTCTGGTGTCTGTGTTGTGTTACACCACAAAATCTTCAGCCACTGATACATGAGCAGCACAATTCTGCACACACAGTGTCAGCTCTAGGAGGAGTTTACCCCGGTGAATAACTACTTATATAAACACGGATTTCAGGAATTCATACCACTCTTGATTGAAACAGTACTGAGGAATGGAAGCTGCTTGAAATCTCTTGGAGCTTTTGTAATTGCAAAATTACTCTCATCTGTGAGTGAGTTTGAAGAAAAAGTGTTTGGGGCTGCTTGGGTTTGAGTTCAAAGAATAACTGTGGTTTGCCGGGGCAAGAAGTAGGTAATCAAAGCAATATTTAGAGACACACTGAGGGCTTCAAAATGGGACAGTTTTAAGGCTAACATTTTCTAGACTGGAGTGGAAAGAAAGTGAACATAACCTAAAAATGTATTAATGCATGTCTCATTGAATCCCCTAAGAGTTTCTGAGAGTTGTACAGTAACTGCAGTTATTATCAGAGAACTGACTGCAAGAGTTGTTTTCTGACATTTTCAGGGTATTATGGGCCTGTGAGTTGCCACACCAAACTTGCTCAATTCACAAGTCAAAACAAGACTTTATTATAAAGCTAACAGTGCAACCCCAGTCTATTGTCTGAAATTTGGCCACTGCTATTGCTTCATACACCCCTACCAAAGGGGTGACTTTGGACTCAGGGCTTCTGTTACACTTCTCTTGGTGAACTCTGAAGCCAAACAGAATTTGCTTTGTAGTTCTGCAGCATACTGAGTCATTGGTGTTAGTGGTAATGATTCGTTTTTTCTGAGAGTTTAAGAGACATGACTTCAAAGACACATGCTGTAAAAGCAAACCTGTAAATTAACCAGGTGCTCTTTCTATAGGATATGATTCACTAAATGTATGTGAAGGTTTAGGTAGTAGGCTTATTATTTACTTTTATTCGGTATTGCACATAGATATTGAGATGTTTCCACATTAGGGCTTAAAATATTCTCCTGTGAACTGCGATTTTCTTATATCTGTGGTCTCCTGAACTGCTGCAGAGGGACATGCCCGTTATCAAAAATTACTTGATTAAACTAGAATATGTGTTAGGAAATATTGTTTCAGTTATTTGAAGATGGATGCTACTGGTGTACTGTACTGATTTTTCCTTAATTTTCTTTTTTTCCCCCTACCTTTGACTTCTAGTGCTTATAGAGCTGAATCTCCCATCTTTGAAGTAATTGATACTGCATTATGGTTGATTGAAAGTCCAAAGACACAATGAGTTATGCAGCTAATAGCCCACCAAATCTTTGTTTCTTTTCAATTTTGCAGAGCACAGAAATTTCCATTCAAAGTTTTTTCTTACGTAGTTGACATTGCTTAAAGGTTAAGTAGAAATATTCTCTTAATGTGCACAATTTTCTCAACGGATTCAGGGGTTTGGTTGAATGTCAGGGCTGAGCCAGCCCGGTGCCTTGCCACTGCTGCCAGGAGTGGCATCATCCACCTTGACCCTCCTTCCCACCTCCCCTTTCCTCTCCCAAGCCACGCTTTACTCAGGCTGGGACACGCCCTCCCCTCTGCTGGCTCCTGCGCTTATCTGGCTGCACGGGAAGCTGGAATGACTGAAATCCCTTTGCCTTTTTGCTGGGTGAGTTCTCTGCACGGAGCCAGCTCCTGGCGCACTCCGAGAAGTGCTGAAGCCCAGCAGCAGCAGGGCCCTCACACCTGGGAGGAAGAGGAGGTGAGGAAGAACCAGGTCTTCCTATTTTAGCTGCCGCCAGCTTGCAACTGATTTAGTTGTGTCATGTCTCTATGTATTAACAAAATTACCTAGGTAATTTGGGGTTTTTTCGTAGTGTAAAACTACATAAACATTTAATAAAATGACAGTTAATGCCTGGATTGCTGCCGTGACTGTGCTGGGCCAGAGCTGGAGTAATCCCATTGATTTTAGGATGATTATTCCACATTCTAAGCTGTGAAAATTGGTGACACCCACCAAACTGGTTTATGAAAGCTTTATGGTAGACCCCATTTTTTTAGTAAATTTCATCAGTTTAATTGCAGACTTTGAGTTTTGGTTTTCCTCTATAATCGACTCAGTAAAAAAAATTGTTTATCATTCACTGTAAATGTTAATATGTCCTTGAAATCAAGGTTTGAAAAGTCTTCTAAAAATGTGTTTAGTAGTGTATTGACCTTTATTGTACTTGAAGAGCAGATATGAATATTTTTCAGGTATTTATAAATTTATACATTTATACCCATGGATCAAGACAGTCTGTAGACTCATAATACATATTGCTAGGGTCAGTAGTAAAAATATATATAAATCCTTTTAGCTACTACCATTTCCAGAGAATAATGGCAGAACTCCAATACAGAAAGATGACAGTAGTCAAAGACTTTCCTAGGTGAGAAAAGATACTGCCAAGGATCAAGTAGCTTTCTTTCAAGGAGTGAATTTACCCCTTATGTTTTGATGGTTGAAAACAATTGACATGAGACTTTGTAAAATGTGTAAACATTCAAATAAAATAACTGCATGGACTTGAGCTACTGCAGTTTTATGTTTTTAGTGCTGAATATTCTTTGCTTTATTTTTAATGTTCTCCAATGATAATAGTCATTTAAAATATATTGTTGAAATTTTGTTTTATCTTTGTGGTCCTAATTGCCTTGGAAGAAATACATCAACCTAAAATAGTATTTTAAAATCAAACTTGTTAAAGCCCCTTGAAACATAACACCTCTCTATACATATTGTTTCTGTTTTCATAGCAGTATATTTATAGACAAAGATAGTAATTTTTATGTTTATAGCTGATTATTCCTTCAGAGGTCCTGGAAGGACTGGAGTAATCAGCTGACGATGGTGACTTGAGAACATTTTGGAACACCCCATCTCCATCATCTATTAGAAATAGATGCATGAAAGCAGTCTAATTCTGTTATTATTCATTTTAGAGGCAGAAGTTTTATCCTTTTATTAATCTACATTTAGGCTACATTTTTGTACCTAAAGCTCTATGTGATAGCTGTAGATTTCTTCTAAATCACCAAGAGAAGTCAGCACCATGTTCTTTACTAAGCAAAAACTCTTCTGAGGAGCATAAACAATAAATAAATTAAATTGATTTATTGTATTATTTGAAGGAAAGAAGTTAGAGGAACAACCACTAAAGAGAGTGATATCATTTCCTCAGAATCCCACATCATCCCAAACAAGTACCTTTGCTTACACTGTTTTTGTTTACATTTCTTAGTAAACTCAGCTGCTCACATCTCCAGACATATATTCAGTGACCAATTCTCTATGAGTGCTTTCACTGCTATTTGTTTGTAGCATACAAAATCCATTTTTATGTTAACTAGATGGGTTGCTGAGTTGCCAGCATGCCATTCTGGATTGGGCATTTGTGAATTGTTTTAAGCACCAAAGCGGACAATGAAAGCTTTATCTCGATTCCCCAATTAGCAGTAATCATTCTTGCTAAACTTTGATAAAGAGCTGTAGTATGCAATGAATGTAAAATATTCATTCCTTAACAGTTTTTTTGGGGTTTTTTTTTTCCTCTCTCCCAACATTTCAGTGTTTTGTAAAATACTCTTATCCTGCTTGTTATTTCTATTCATGTTGCAGATTGAAAATGTTGATGTCTGCCTTAGCTTTCTGGCAGCCAGAGGCGTAAATGTCCAAGGTCTTTCTGCGGAAGGTAAGAGAAACAAATCATCAGAACAAATAACAAGATTTTCTTCTGAAAGCTGAATTTCTTAACTCAAATCACTTGCACCTAAATACCAAGCTCCAGCTGTCTTGAACAGCATGCAAGTATAGATTAATGATAACAAGTGAGAGAGTTTCCTTTTAATTTTCCCTTGAAATTGAGCCAAGATATGCAATGTTTATGAATCTTGAGACAATGTTTTAAAGCAATATTTTTTCAATGGTATTAATCTTTTAATGTTACCTCCACAATATTAGATAGGCACAGAACTTCCCAAGCATACTTTTAAAAAAAAATTGTTCATATATTTGATTCAAAACAGCAAACAAGAACATAAGAATCCTGCTGAGTTAAATAAACTCAGGGAAGATTATTTGTTTCAGCAAATTTATTATTAGTAATAATGCTGTCCAGATGAGTCTGAGAATTATAGTATTCCTTTGATGTCTCCTATTAAGTCAAAGAGTGAGTGGTTTTACTGCTTCAGTTATTCTGCTGTATTAGTCACCTTAAATGATTGCCTAATGTGGTTGCAACTAAATTAATAAATATAATAAATAAAAACCATTAAAATTACCAGTTGTCTTAATTATTACATAATATTGCCTTGTTCATGTAAGAGGCAAGTGAATTAATAAAATGTGTATGTCTTTGTCCTGTAGCAAATTAAGCAGTTCTGCAAGGTGTTGCACACCTTCAAAATCCCTTTGAGCTTTATGGCACCTGAAGATAATAGGTCCAGAGATGCACCCCTGTATTTTTATTTTGCTTGTAGCATAACTAAAAGCTGAAAGGATTTTTTTTCCAGAGATGGTAATTTCAGTTGAATTCTAGAAGATTCATTGAGAAAAAATTGGAAATGCTAACCACTATTTGATTTTTAAATTAACTCAGAATTACTCTTTCACCATCTGAACCTATCTAGGATTTTAAACATGCAACACAGACATGATGTGTACTGTCTATTCACCTTGATTGTTAAATTGTGAAAAGCTCCCTAAGTGATTTAGGAGAACCTTTGTGTCCACTTGTAGATATCTGGTTGCAAGAGAATACTGAAAGTTTGCATGCTCTCATTCACCTTAAAGCTATTTAGAATCAGAATTTCTAGAGCAGCCTATTTTTAGTTTGATATGAAGTGTGAATTTAATGTGTGAATAGCATGGATTTATTTTATGAGGATACTCATCATTCTTTAGTACCTTGACATGGTACACAACACATTTTCTGTACTTTTTAAAATCAGAATCTGGCTGCTTTCTGCAATGCCTTTATTCCTACCTTTGTTTTACTTTGGAAAATAATTTTAATAGCATGTATGCTTCAATTGTGTAGCTTTAAGTTCATATGCTACTAAAAGCAATACTACTACATAGGACCAAGTGCAAGGACTATGATTTAAAATGCTCTTTATTCTTCAAAACCAAATTTTAACATTTAGTGCTGAAGTAAGATTAAAATTAATTCTGCTGTTGCACAGTTGGTCATGAATCTGGAGTAAATCCACTACTCTCTTCATAATGATATTTCTTCAAAGTACTGCAGAGGTGTGATTTCCTTAAATATACCATTTTTATTGTGTATAATCCTGAACATTACAATTTTTAGGGGGAAAAGAAATTGAGTTTCTTGTAATAAGCTTTGGTAAACGTGTCTTGTTACTACTGGGTCATTTATTAATGACCACAGAGGTTGCGGAACAACAAACCATTAGCTTAACAAGTTTTGAAGATTTCACAACCAGTTTGTGACCTCATTTTGACAATTGAACAAAGAGGTCTAGAAAAAAGTAATTTTCAAATCTTAGCTGCCAAATATCTGCTTGAGAGCCCAGTTGATAAATAATTATCCAGTTGCTACAAAGAAAAACAATCTCCTCATTTCCAAGTATAGGTTTAGTACACATTAGAAGTTTCTGGATTTTTTGCTTGTGAGAAATATTCTAACTTCAACTATATTAAAAGTAGGAAATAAAAAGTTACTGAGAGCATCTTTCCCTAAAAATAGTAAAAAATATTTTAACACAAAAAGAGCAAAATTTTAAGATTGAAAAATGTTGAGTGGGATTTAACAAAGGATTCTTCTTCTGACCATTAAGTCATGCAAAATTATAAGAGTAAATAAACTGGTGTCATGTACTGACAGTCTTCTCAAACCACAGCCACTTAAAATGGATAGTTAAATGGTTTTTTGGGGGTGTTTTTAGGATAATTTTAAATACAAATTATCTGTATTCCTTGACAATGATCTTCCTTGAAACCAACAAGATTGCAAAAGTCATATTGCCTAAAAAGTTTACTTGCTCTGGGAAAGTTCTACATATCTCACATGGTCTCATTGCTAATCAAAGATCCTGCGGCATCTTCACAGAGGAGATGAATAAGTATGGCTGCTTAGAACAAATTCACATTTTGAAAAGTATATTCCAGTGTCCAGGATGAGGTTTGCTTTTGAAGAACAGCTTGTGAACATATGTATTAACATTTCAACTAATCTTATTGAAAGAAAATTAATATGGTTTAAGAGACATGAAAATGACAGTAATTTTGTATAAATTCAGCTTGACAGTTTGCCTAGGAAAGCTGTGCAGCACACACAGCTTGATATTTTGATTTGCAGGGAAGGCAGAAAGGTTTTGGCATTGCATGTCAGGTTGCAAATCTATAGGTCTAATAAAAACCTTTAACAAGGTGGTCAGTGCCAAAGAAAATTAATAATGAAGTTATGGACAGACCTACATGCTGCAGATAATTTCATTAAAGTCTTCTGAGGTTTCTTTTTGTCACTGAGATCCTGTATCAGCAAAGAATTACAACATCCTTGTAAAATCTTCATCTCAGACTGGGAAAAAGCTGAAAAAGTAATGGGAGTCATAGGGATGCTACCAGGTTCACCAGAATTGTATTCAGGTAACTCTTTAGCCTTGTCAAAGCTGTAGTTTTTATCTTCATTATCAGTGATAGCAGTATAAAATAGAAAGCTATAAAGTCATGTCATTGGAAAGTTCAAAGATGTAATCATGAGCATTACAGTCACCTTTTTTAAAACAACCTTCCATTTATTTTCTTCTCTTATGTTTCCTGCACACATCTGTATGAATGGATAGGTGCTTACTGACAAGAACCATTACCATACAGTCTTTTTGATTTTTCCAGAACTCACTGTTTATTACCAATGTGCACAGAATTTGCTCCAAAAGCAAAAAGAGTAATTTAAAGTCATGAGGTTTGAGGGGATGTATATTTAAGACTAGAAAGAATTCAGATTTTTTTCTGAATGAGCTTTGCCTTAATTAGAATATTTGTACTTTGTTGGGTCAGGACATTTCAGAAATGTGTCTTATTTAAGATTGGATATACTCTTGTTTATGACCATGCAAATGTCTCATCGTGAAGGCATTGTAGAGATAGGTGTTTATTGCAACACTGACACATAAAACCCCAAAAATTATAATGAAAAATATACTGTCAGTGACACCTCAAATGTCTCTGATATTACAGGTAAATTAAGAGATATAAGACATAAACATGTATAGCTATAGGTTTGTACAGACATACTTTAGTATGACTTTTACAAAACTGAAGTCTAAAACCAAAGTGTTTTCACTTCCTTTTCTCTTTTGTTGTTTTTTTTTTTTTAATAGAAATAAGGAATGGAAATTTGAAAGCCATTTTAGGGCTGTTTTTCAGTTTATCTCGGTACAAACAGCAGCAACATCATCAGCAACAGTACTACCAGTCTTTGGTGGAGCTACAACAGCAAGTCCCTTCAACTCCAGCTGAAATCAGCCAGTCCAAAACACATCAAGATATGCAGTCAAGGTAGGTTAAAAAATTATTTTTCTCAGATGTAAAAACTTTTTATTTTTCTGTTCAAAAAAGACAAAATTTTGTTTAAAAAGTAGGCTATTTAATCTGTTTTTAGCTATTTACACAGTGGTTTCAATGTGGTTTTTGATAATAAGCCCACATTTCTTGGGAGTAAAGTTAGAGTAAGAGCAGAGAACAATACCAATTAGTTTTAGTTCCAATTTTAGTTTATTGTAAGCCTTTCTTTGACTTTATTATTGATTTTTCTGCGCATTGCACAATAAGAAGCTGCTAGCACACCGTGTGGTTAGTATACTGGTTATTTTCATGTTTTCTTCACATTCTCAGTTCCACATGTAACTGAAAAAATTCCGGTAATCAACAAAACAGATGGGGAAAAGGCATAATTAATACATTCATTTGTTATAAACTCTTTTTATCTCCACACATTCTGGTTTTTGAGGACCTAATTCTATTCAAATATTTTGTACAAGGGAGAAGAAATAGCCTAAATCTAGTTGTTTTTTTTTAAGTGGGCAGTTTTTATTCAGTTTTAAGAAAACAAAGCACTCATTGGAACCCAATAATCACCGAATTACATTGCTTTCAGACTGTATCTGAAAGCATAGTTTCAGAAGGTAGTATAGAAGGAGTTTGAAACAAAAATATCTGTTTAAATAGAAACAATATTAAAAATGTATATTTTATTGGGGAAGTTTAAAAAAAGTCAACTGTAGATCATCATGAAGGGTTTTGTCTGTTGCTTTGTTGGGTTCAGTACTTGTTCAATTTTATATCCTTGTTCAAAACACTTTTGTGGACTTACTGAACAACTATATGTTGAGAGTGTGGTAAGTCAATGATCTAGATTGGATTGAAAGTATCAGACTAATATATTGAGATTCTGGTTCTTAATTCCATTGATATATGAATGACACTTTCATGTATGTTATAAACGTATTTCTTCTTCAATTGACGAAGCTTTAACACTTCAGCCGGATAAAAATCTGTATCTTGGAACTAGAAATGTTTTAAAAATATGTTGGGGACGTGTTGCTAATAGCATGTTAATTACTGCATTTGATGCAAAAATTAAGATACATGCGTTTGGCTGGGGCATTATGAAGTGAAATGCTTTTATTTTCTCTGCTGCTGAAAATTAATGTCTTTGAAGGTTTTCCCTGTGAAGTATACTATTAACGTGTAATCTAGGAAATTATGGTCAGGTCCTAGAAGAGTCTGACCATTCTCAACATTTTCCAAAGCTGAATTTCTACTTTATGGAGGATATTTAATACTGCATAAGTAACAATAACATCTTGTTATTCAGGAAATAAGTGTTCACAGCTTTAATCAGGGGAATTAAGAGCTTAGCCAGCTTCCTATAAGTACATTTGGTTACTGATTTTTGTTTTTAATTTAGTGAAAGAACTGAAACATTTCCTGATTTTATAATTTATCCATGGTGAATTTTTAATAACAAAAAAAAAAAATTACAGTGTTCTTTGTACATCATGACTATTGCAAGAGTTTGTCCAAAAAAGCCTGGATAAAGCAGGTTTTTTACTATTTGGATCATGGTGATTCCACATGGTAGGCAAAAAGGCGTTGAATCTTTTATTAAGCTTTCCATTATAATTCCCTGAGATCTCCTGGTACTTCTACACTTTTTTATTCTTTTCTATTTTGCTATGTTAAAACATGCTTCATTAAGAAGAAGGGAAATTTTTTCATGTCCCAGATTCTCCCCATTTATGATTTTGTAGTGACATCTAAGGCTGGTGTAAAAAAATTTCAACTTTCATCAGTGTGCTTTAAACCTTCCACTGTAATCTAGGAGTTTAAAATAATTTAATTCTTTGATTGAATTTCTGTTCATAGCTACGTTTCAGATGTAAAATATTTCTATGTAAAAAAATTACCAGACCAAGATTGATGATATCTTTCTTATTTCTTCTCTGTAAACTGAAAGCAAATTTTTTTCTATTTGCTTTCACATACAGAGGAGTTTGATGCTTGTTACTATAAAGTCTGTATTGCCTGAGAGAATATGGTTTCTTCTATCTATATATTTTTCATTTAAGTCTTTAAAGATAAAAAAGGTGCCTACCAAAAACTTTCTCCTATATGAAAATTTTCTATCTTCTACTATAAATTTAAGTAGATCTAGTATTATGAGCTCCTAGCAAAACAAGGAGCCCTGGAACTTAGAAACAAACAGAAATACAATTTTTTTTCAATACTAATTTTCTTTTTTTTATTTGTCAGTTTTTGAAGTAATATAAATAAATTAGCATAAAATAATATTTCCCTTCCTAAGAAAAATGACTACGTATGAAAACAAGCTTTCCAATAATAGATGGGCATATATAAACATCCACTGATGTGAATTCTCTCTGGTGGACTTACCAACACTTCTTTTCATAGCAGCCCATTTATTTCAATTAATTATTTCCCAATAAAATAAATAATTTGAAATGTTATTTAAAAATATTTACCAAATACCTTTCGAGTTTAAAGATGCTAATGAGTAAATAAAAGCTTCTTTTTAGAAAGAAGCCAAAATATTAATTAAAAAAGAAAAGATTACTTTGGTGAGGTCTATCTTGCCTCTTGCCCACTTTTTGCTGTCTGAAATGTGGGCAGGTAGCTTACATGATTCCTCAAACTGATTTCTATGATTGCTTTGATGTCAGCTATATATATTACAAATGCCACCAACATAACTGAGCTGGGGAAAGCTCATGGTTTAGAAGGTCCTTAGGAACTCACATGGCTGCTCTATTGGACACTTGAGATCTTTAGATATTTTTGGCAAAAAGTAGTTTCATACAGATACTAAAACCTACACATTTCACTGTATGGAGAATTTTGGAAAGTCATAATATCTGAAGTGTGTATTAATGTACATTCTGCACACTGTCCATATGAAATGAACTCAGTAGATAATCTAACTGATACCAATTAAAAATTAAGTCATTTTACTTTTTTTCTGAAGTGCTGTTGATAAAACAAGCTGTTTTATCCTTTCATAATAAATGTTTCTCTTAATGGCTATTTATTATTACACAATTATTGTGCAGGTATGCCATTCTTTATTAACATATTGCAGTTCTGGATATGTTTTTAAAAATTCTTTGATTCTTTCTGTTTTCTAACATTTGTAACATAACTGTGGAAAGGTTTGGTATACAGAAGCCCTAAGGCAGAACATCCCTTGCGGTGTATATTTTGGAAAAAATATTTGGCAAATGCGTGTAACAGAGAGTAGTTTCCATTAAATTGACCTGTGGTCTTTTATTACCTAGAAATAGTGCTTTCAGGTTTTTGGAAGGAACAAGAAAAAGTATCTTTTTATTATGGCAGAAGCCAGATAATGAATGTAGCTGCTAACACGTTAATAGGACATTAGTATTTTTTCAATAATGGCAAAATGCTTCCAATCTAATTTGAGTAAATTTTCAAGGGTATTGTGAAAGTCATCTTCTTACACCATGGGTATTTTATTTCACTGGAAGACTCACACGTATTTACTTTGCATATTTGCCTGAGAAATAAAGATATCTTTTTAATGCACTCTGTACATTTACGTGCATTTGATATCCATCTGCTTGTATGTGTGCCTACATGTAAGCAAAAGCAAAATATATACACTGAAAAAGGTGGGTGATTTTATAGACTGTACATTTTCTTAAATCTTCAGTAATCAGTCACATTTCGTGTTGTACTTTAAGTATCTAAAACTATGTCTTAGTTTATATTAATAACTGAGGTTATTTTAGGTTAGAATATTCTATGAGAAAAGTTATCTTCTTCATTGCTTCCAGCTAATGTGTACTAAGCATATTATGTAATGTCACATTTATTTCCTAGGAGGTAAAAAGAAAAGGTATTTTCTTTATTAAATAAATATGAGAAAATGATGCCCTTCACTTTTTCCAAGAGAAATACAGATTATACATGGGAGAAGGAAATACCTCTGAGAAGTCACACTTGAAAATGGTCAGATAACAGAGGTTGCTGAAGACCAAGTTTTGTCTTTGTATGTGCAGGGCTAGCATCTCACTCTCCTAATTTAAAAGATTGGTCCTGCTGGTGATGGTGGTGGTGATGGTACTCATCCCCATTTCCAGGTTATAATATCCTCAGTAATGATCAATGTCTGTGATCATTACCATGTTTGAACATTTCCATGTGCCACTGAAGACAAGCTACTTTATACAGTGAACTGAAACAGGCACCAGATTGTATTATGTTTCTACAGGTTTCATACACAGGTTGTTTTGCTGAGAAGCCCTTGGGGAAGGTTATAATCAGAATATCACAAGACTGGACAGGTTAGATTTGTGCAGAAATGGGGAATTCAGGAGACTGATCCAGGGGGCTACTTGTCCTCGTGTGAGTAGGAGACAACACAGACAGGAATGTAATTAAACCAATTTCTGGAAGACCCTCTCTTTCGTAAGTGCAAAGTTAGCATGGGAGGATAATGAACCTTCTTTCACAGGCAAAGTTATCCAAAGCGATCAGTGTGGCAATACTTTAATGTTCCTGTTCACATGTAAGCTGTCTGTGAACGTCAGAATTGTGAAAGCTGTGCATACAGAAGGCAAGCAAGTTTCTTCTTGTGAAAGAGTATTATTTGCCTATCTAGTCCTATGGCCAATAGCAACATTTCAAATTAAATGTAAAGGGAAGGAATGAAGTTGATTCATGGTAAGTCAAATTGCCTTGCAAAAAGCATACATTCTTTATGGAAGATCATAGTTGTGTACCAGTAATTATAAAAACTCTGAAATTATTATACTGTTAGTGAAGAAATCTGCAGTAAATAAATAGTAACCAAAGGCAAAGGATAGTTTTAGATGTGCTTTCAGATTTCTTTTTACCCTAAAATTTCATGTATTCTTCCATGACTAACTGTGGGAATTGAATATTTCAAAATCTGAAGTTGGCATTTCACTCTTTCCTTATGACTTTATTGCAGCTCTGAGATTTATTTTTAAAAATACAGTGCTGGTGGCCTTATTTATATCTGTCAGTACAGATAGATGACAGCAATGGCTACATTATATTTTTATGCTTCACTTTGGTAGTGGATTCCATTATCAGAGCAATACATCTGTGGTGATGATCTTTCAACCACCCAGATACTAAGAGAAAACACATGTGGATGAAAGAAGTTCTGTCTCATTTACAGATTAGACAGTAACTGGTTTCAGTAAGCTGTCAGAAAAATTCCCCTAGATGGAAAAACTATTTTATCATGTACAGGAATGATGAGCACAGCTTGAGGTCCAGATGGATTTTGTTAAATTTGTTATATTAGAAGTGCACCCTGGTTTTCTTGAGCATATAAACAAAGTTAGGTAGCTGATTTCTGCAGACAGTTGCATATATAACTACTGCAAGAAACAGGGTTTCATGTTGCCTGCTGCTCAGAAGTACTAGGGAAGAAATTAGGCATGTTGGATGCAGAGCTTGTGCTTTGTGAAATACAGTAATGAAAATGCAGTGCTTATGATTATGAATTGAAATAGATCCATGTCAGAATAGTGGGAATCTGCATAGCAGTCTTGATTACATCACTCTGTTTAGAAAAATATATTCATTTAAATATTCTGAAAGTTTAAAATATGGTTACAGCAGCCTACACCAAGTGTGTTGCACTGACATAGGCTGGAAAATGGAAGATGTACATAGTTGTATGTGTTTCTTGGTCCCTTTGCTGTCCTTAGCTCATTCCATTGCTAGTCACTTGGTTTTGGTGAAAGAGGCAGGTAGTTCCTGCTTTTCCCACTGTGGAATCATTGCCAAATCACTGATTCTGAAGAGAAGAAAAATTAAGAAAATATTTACTTCTTTCTGTTCTCTTTTTGCTAGTAAGGGTCTAAGTGCTATTAATCTAATCTGATGTATTTTTATATGTCTGAGAGATAATGCAGAATGAGTTGCTTTATATGATTGTTCCAGGATCTGCAGGAAGCTGACCTTTAAATAGCCCTTAGGTATTTAATTTTATTTTAACCTTTTATTTTTCTTTGCAAATCAGCTGTGGCTCCATTTTGTTCTACTCCCCAAAGATGGAATCATTATTGTCCTCAAGGTTCCAAATCACAGAAACATCAGAAAGGAAGTTTTTTCATTATATTTGTTCTGAAGTCCAAGTAAATAAAGCATTTAGTGTGTCTCAGTGGCAAATGGCTAACATGTCTAATAATGTTCACGCAGAAAAAATAGAACAAAGCATTAGTTAGTAAGAAAGTGTTTTTCATATATGTGCTCCATGTAACCCATGCTCTCTAAGAAGATATCTAATAACAGTTCTTCAGCTTAAAATAATGGGGGAAAGGGTGTTTCAAAGTGACATTCAGGTTCTAAAATAAATGATCTTTTCTATGGTTATAATACACCACTCTAGCAGACTACTGCATGCCTAAAGAGAAAATAAAAAATGTAAATTAAAAAGCATTTTTAGCCTTTCAATAGCATTTCAGATTTTTTTAAACTGTTCATCCTCTATTGACCATTTCACCACCAGTCCTTCACAAACTGCTTGAATCTTTTATCTTCTTAGCTATTTCTGTGGGCTGGATCCTTCAAACTTGTCCTTTACTGATTGGTATCTCCCCTTTGTTGCACAGTTTTTTCTCCTTGCGAAGTACCTGATGTATGTCCGAACACTTTCATTAGGAACCTGCGGCGTGTAGTTACCCTGGGTTCTTCTGTTTATAAATTACCTCTGTTCAAGAAAAATAATTTTTCCCTCCTTTTCTGCTGTTTGCAGTTCAAAATGCAACTGTCATCTTTTCTCATTTTCTCTTCTTACAGTTTTCAAAAGAGTGTTTTAAATCAGTTTAGTGGAAATTTTCATTCTGTATATTTCAGATATTCTCATTGTCTGGCCTGTGTCATCCTTGCCACTCATTACTATTTATATGTCAGTTTTGAATGCACTTTGGCCATAATTTTCACTGTTGCTAGTCCAGATCATGTAGAATTTAATGGGAAATGTTCCATTCATCCTTGTAGCACTTGAATGCAATCTTTTATGTATTTCTTTCTGAAGGAATAGAAGCTTTATAATTAAGTTATTTTCCCTTCAGACATTCTTTGTTGCTCTACCCTCACTTTCTACTGAGATTCATTAGATCTTCTCATTCTGAAAATGAAATCTGATGCAAATGTCCATACATTTATTACTTTCCAGGACCTGCCACTAGTTTAATTCTGACATCTTGTGAACATTGGAGATTGCGTATAATTATTTGTATGTGGCAAATGAAATTTCAATACATGTAAAATGCGAGGGTAGCCACGTTAAATTAGCACAGTCTTCATTTTTTTTTTCTTTTTTTTGTTAAATGAGAGGTAGCAAACCTATTATGAAGCAAAATGTTCTTTCTTTTTTCCTATTTATTCCTTAATGAATTCCTTCATACCAATGTGTGACCCAGTCTTTGCTTCTGTCAGTCCTTTTTATCATCTATTATATCTTACTATTTTCACAGACTGTGAAACAAACTTGATATTCTATATATTCTATATATTGTGGTTCTCCAGGTGTCAGTTAATGAAATTACACTACAATTGGAAGCTGCTGTGAAGACTTTTGCTCTTAATTTACCAAAAAAGCTCCAAAATAAAAATCAATATAAATTCCAAAGAAGCCTAGGCAGCGCTGTTTGGCAGTCATTGCCTGTGGAAAATAAATTAAATAGAAGTGGAAAAAAAAAGGTTTTTTATATTTAGAATTCACCAGACTTACAAGAATTTATTTGTGTTTTGAAAATACTTAAGGGAAAGTAGCTGAACTGCTGGTAGAATCTTTTGTATTTTCTTTATATTACAAAGCTCTTTGACATTTTAAAGTCAATGGGGAGTCTGAGCAAAATGCTTAAAAATGTGTTTTACTATTGTCAATAGAAACAGTTAACCTTGTGATAATTTTTTGACTGATGCACGTTTATAGTAATCCCAGCCATACAATAGGATGTGTTACGAATGTGGACTTTCTGAAAATCTGTGCAAAGATTCAAGAGATAATTAGAATAATTTGATGAAGTAAAAACAGCAGCATTTCTGTCACTTCCATTTCCTCTAGGAAAAAACTATTACAGTTTTATTGTATCAAACTGTGAAGTAGAATGGTGGCATATGATTCTGTGCAGATACTCTGATATAATTCTCTTCTAGTATAAGATCATAAATGGTATGGAGATAAGGTCATAAAATGGTATAGGTGGTCCCTA
Source organism: Camarhynchus parvulus (assembly GCF_901933205.1). Lineage (NCBI taxonomy): Eukaryota > Metazoa > Chordata > Aves > Passeriformes > Thraupidae > Camarhynchus > Camarhynchus parvulus. Next base: position 32,846,857 of record NC_044586.1, on the reverse strand, counting down.
AGGGCCTAATCCTAGTTCTGGCAGCACACTGTAATCCACTTGTCTAATTTGTTCAGAGAAAAATAACGAGGTTTAAAAGATGGCATTTTTGGTGTGCTACAGGTCAGGTTAAGCACAGTGTCCTAAACCACAACACACAGTTACTGCTAGAGATCCATTTTGTTTCTTTAATGTTGTGGTTCATGTACTTCTTCATTAAATTACAAAAAATACCTATACTACAATACTGGGACCACAGCAGAAAAGCTATGGCCACTGTTTATTCATTCTTGTTAAAAGGCTCTGTATTCTGCAGGAACATAAATATTGATGCAAAACTGGGTTATCTGCATTTTGGTTTATGATTTGTGAACAATAGGAAAATATTGAAAACATAATTTTGCTTGTACCTTGAAGCATGAATCATTTGGAGACAGACTGCTTGAATAAGATGCCAGAAGTTCAAAGAGCGGAAAGGAGAAATGTCCAAATAATTTAGAACAGATGACAGGGTATGAGCTAGAACTGCCTGAGCCACAGACATTTCCTCTTGTGAATGAAAAAAAAAAGTGTATTTATTTGTTAAATATATAATATTTATCTCTATATTTATATCTGTAATTATATCCATATTTATATATTTGTATATATTTTTATATTTACCTCTATCTATAGATAATATATCTCTATCTATAAAATACACATTGATAAATAACATTTATATAAATGTTAAATGTTTATTTATTTATAAATAAATAGGTAAAGGTATGGATATATGTAGTTATATAGATACATACGTGTGGATATGGCCATAAATTAATTGACCAAGGCTGGACTAAAAAGGGAAAAGAAATGTCTGAAAAATATTGTTTGTACAGAAAATCAAGTTCTTTTGGTTTCTTCCTCAGTGTTCCTTGAAAATACATTTGGGGAATCAGGCATCTTCTACCTGCCCAAACTGTTTGGTAGGGTGAGGGCTTGGAAACTTTTGTTCCCTGTGGCATCTTTCCAGGCACACTTCGAATTTGGAGTCAGGTATACCTTAGAATGTTATCTCTTGTGCCTTTCAATCAGTAGGATGATGAGTAGCCAAATAGAAAAAATTAAAGGATTTTTTTTTCTTATTTAAGAAAAAAATTATTAAAAAAAATAGGCGCACAGGGCAACTGAGACCTTCTGTGCAAATTTTTACATTGAAAAGGCATTCTTTTTAAACTAGTCTTTTCCAGAGAATTGTTCTAATACAAAAGTCTTGAACAGCTCTGGAGTGCATTCAGACTAGAGACTAAATGCACTTTGTAAGATCAACGGCATATTAAAATTCAAGTATGCCAGTAAGGAAGAAAGAGTTTGATTATGTTCTGCAAAACCCTTTCCCTTTTTCTAATTTCAACATAGTGCATAGCTGACATTTTAGAACCACCATGTGACTCCTAACATTATAGGAAAATGACAGCGTGATGTAACGTGATCCTATTGATCCTTTGAAGGACTTAATAAAAAGTATATGATATTCAGGGTGTCGCTGCATGGGTTACATTTGAAGACAGAGGTTAAAATATTTTTGGCTTGATTCATGCTCTTTTCAGGTTTATGGAAGGTTCATGGTTCAGCTTTGTGTGTTAACCCACTTTCAAGGGCCTGCTTCTTTTCTGGCATATTGTATGGCAACAAAATAGAGTTTCTGGTAGTTTAGTCCAGTGTCAAACAATCTGTTGCCTTCTTTCTGCATAGAATCATAAAATTATTTAGGTTGGAAAAGACCTCTAAGTTCATCAGGTCCAACTGCTAACCCAGCACTGCCAAGTCCACCACTAGAAGCTATCCCTAAGTGCCACATAAACTCATTTAATATTGTAGCCTGCATTGATTTCCTAATCTCCTCTACACCTTTTAGGACCTTTCCATAACTGTGCCATGCCTGCAAATGGATGACTCCTGTCAGCTCCCCATTCTGATGGAGCATGGTGCACGGGTCCTCAGTGCAGCTGACTGTGCTGCACAGCCATGTGGCACCATGCAGAGCCCTGGTTCCTGCAGCCACTCAGCACAATACAGACGTGGGGTTCTCCACCAGCACCTCGAGCTCAGCACCATCACTGTCCTTTCTTCTCAGCTACCTCTGTGCTGAACTGCCTTTCTGGGCAGTCTCAGGATGTTTATTCTATTTTCTCACAGCAAATGAAATTTCCCAATCGTCACCATTTCATATCTGCTGTGTTGACTAGTGTTTCCCTGGTTTGTAAAAGAAAATATTGATGGCTCCAACCTGGAAGACAGAGTCTATATTATTTTTGCAGAGTCCAGATTATTTCTAAGATTTCAGATGCCTATATGCCATTTTACCTGTTTTGGACAGCATTTACTTCACTTCCACAGTGTCTTATTTGGAAGAGGAGAGTTAAGCATCATGTCTGCTCCTATCTACATAGTGTAAATGATTGCTGATATGAGTATTATAACAGTGGAAAGGGTCTTTTAGACCCTGAGGAAGGGTAGTAGACAGCTGAGAACAAGAGGCCTTAAAAATCTGCCTTTCCAGCCCTCTGACAAGTAAATCCTTCCTTGTCCTGAATGCTGTAGCATTAAACTGGCATTCTCTGGTATGTTAAGATCCATTTACGGCTTTAGTTCAGACACACACTTACTATATCGTGGTGTGGATTTTTAAGCATTAAAATTAACTCTTTTGAGCAAAATGGGTTTATTTTCCTGACTGACAGATACTACCCACAGACAATTACCTGGTAGGGTAGAGGGCAGTATGTAAGTATTTGTTCATACATTTAGAAGAGTGGCTAAGCTAAAGTCTAGTCTGAAACAGCGTTGCAGTTCACATCCATGAAAGTGGGCCAGCAACTGGGACATGCATCCATGGAAAGCTTTCATGGGCTCAGCACATCCAGAGCTAATTGACAAGGAAAACCTAAAGTCATTAGAACTTGATGCAGCTGCTTTAAGAGTTAAATTCTCTTTTTGCCTTTCCCTTGTCACATTACTTTGGAAAATAAATTTAATCAGTCACAGTGGAAATCATGCTTTACAAATAATGTTTTACTGACATTGACACTTTCATCAATGCCTGCCAAGCCTATTTGGAAAGTTTGAAAGTAGTCTATAGGCTCATGTTTCATGAATTTGCTAGTGGATAGAGTCCCAAGTAAGAGCCACAGAAGGGAAGCATTCTAGCAAGCATTATCAGATAGGTATTTTATGCATTTATTGCTATTTAAAGTATGTGGGCTAGTTTATCAACACTGAGATTAAGGGTTTTGACCTTTCAGTTTACTCTTCAATGTATTGTTTGAGAGAGAAATGCTATGATACACTAAGGCACTGCAACCTACTCACTCTTTTTTCCCATCTTACTTTCTGTGTTGATTGTACTGTGTATCATTCCACCTTTTACAGCATAAATGCACAAAAGTTTTATTTGACAACAATTTTTCTCACAAATCTCTTATTTTAGTCAATGCAGATAACCAGCAATTCATTTCTAGATTCCTTCATTTTAAGTATGTTGGAAAAAAAAAAAGAGAGAAAGATCTCATCAAAAGATGGACTATTATGCCAGGCACAAATGTAGCAAACTCAGTAAAAACCTATGTCACATTTGCATCATAAGTCCAGACATTATTAAGAAATATAGCCGTAAGTGAAATATAATTCAATGTACTAAAACTAGATAGCTAAAAATATATAAAGTGTGATTATTATGGAATTATTTTGGTATTATTATAAGTAATATATTAAGTGATATTATATATTATAATATCCACCGAAGCTATGGTCATATAAAAAAAAAGCAATTTGTCAGCATTACTCTGAAGATATATGTCAGAGAATTGAATGCTGCTTTTACATATTGGGTGATTCCTTTCTTCCCTCTTAAGACTGAAGTACTCTTCTTACTTTTATATTCAAATGCAAATACATATGTTACATCATATGTAAATGTGCCATTTTTAATTGGCAGGAACAGAGGCAGCTCTAAACCCTTTGTTGGGGTTTAATTTTGTAAAATAGCAATAATCTCGCATCTCATTGCAGTCTCACATTGTCCCTTGGTTTGTGCCTTCTTCTCACCCCTTTTCAGCACTGCACCGCTAAGGAAGGGATGACCTTTCTTATCTGACAGCTTTTCCCATCTGGTTTACACTCAGGTCTGGCTGCTTCAGTGGACTGGCAGAAATTGCTTAACACTGTTCTAGTAGACTCAACACCACCAGGTGCTTCTTAAAAGTTCTGCTAGTCTATAAAGCTGGGACAAGAGCACTGTGGTTTCTGCTGCTACTCAGAAGAATTGCTGGAAGATGCAGAACTCTGAGAAACAAATGAAATCTGTGACTATTGGAGTTTCTACTTCCTCAGTTGTCCATGACTTCCCTAACAATACAAGGAATTTGATGATGTTATAGCACCTGGCTTAGGCACCTCTCTACAGTCTTAGACTGTGTGGATGCCAAAGGATGCACCTGTCCATGAAAACTGAAATTACCTGACAGAAAGCTGTACCTTGGCCATACATTTGACATATCCCCTATGCAAATGTCTAAAAGATTAGAGGAAATAATTTGCTTTCTAATCATGCCGGGTTGTTGGGTGTCAAAAGGAACATACACCTTTTAGCCCTGTAGCATAGAACGTTTTTTGTTGCAGAAATGCTACTTGGATGCCTTAATAGACAAAGGTGCATTTTCCTATGAATTCCACAGTGAGTCTAAGCACATGTCTGGACTTTCTTAATGCAGCCTCTGCTTCATTGCCTCGGTTATTGCATACATGACCTGTGCTGTAACAGTAATAAAATTTGTGACAGGGTGCTTCTTCCATGTAGCTCAGCCGTCAGGAGGGTCACCTTGCTTTAGTGGGATTTTTTCTGAGTCCACATTGAATTTGGTATAGCAAATCTGTTCCTAAGAGCCCTACTGTGAATCCAGTCAGGATGCTGGAGAGACCAGTAGGAGTGTATTTGTGCTTAGTGCATTTCATGGGAGAAAAAAAGCAGCACAATGTTTTCAAGTTCACATTCTGTGTGAATTGAGCTATACTTCAGGAATTCAATCACTGTGGAAATTTGCTCACTTTTTGTATTGATAAGATAATTTCTAGCAAATGAGACATTTTATAACAATATCCATTATTTCATAACCTGTTCATTGCATCTCATAAAAATCTGCATGTTTACATTGTTTCATATTGTTGCCAGTTAATTTGCATTTTTTATCTATGTTCGATTTGCATTCATTAACTCATCATTTGCTGGTAAGTCTGTTCTTTCTATACATATTCAAAGAAATTCTTTAATTCAATTTCTCTGTTTCTTCTCATACAGTCTCACAGCCAGATATGCAACTCAGTCTAATCACAGTGGAATTGCAACCAGTCAAAAAAAGGCTTCTAGGTCAGTTAAATATCTCTAATTTATTGCTTGTTAGTGATACTCAAGCAAGTATATGCCCTTTGATATTTTATCCTTTGGACTTAAGCAGACACTAAACAATGTGCAATTTTTGTTATGTGAGCAAGCTTTGGAATGATGAGCTTTGCCACAGAAAAGCCTTGTATTCATTGGCTGTTGGCCAATTGGCTGATTTCTACTATATATTAGCAATATTTATGGTTGTTATGTATCCTGCATCTTTGTATTCTGCATGGAAAACATTGGATGTGAAGGATTAATAGGTGATTTTAGTGCTCTGTACTTTCTGGCTCAATTCCTGACTTTAGTCATGAGTGAAAAGAAGTTTGGGAGTCCACCCCAGTTCCCACTTGATGTTTTGCATATATAGCTAACCCACCTGAAAGTCTGAGTTCCCAGAGTCAAGTTTACACAGAAGCAAAATAGAGCAGAAAAAAAGAATGACTTCCAAGACTTCTGCTCCATCAAGAATAGTCTGCACACAGTCCCCATGAATGAGAGGCATTGTTTTGGCAGTGAATTTGACAGAGCTGTGTGTAGGAACTGATTTGTTTCAGATTTTGTCAGTACTTCTAGTCTGTCATTTCCATGAGCACTAAAATCTACAAGCCAGATTATAGAAGAAAGAAGCTGAGGTCTAAAGCTTACTCTTTTTTCTAGCTTTTTTTTTTTTTTTAGGAGGGGGATAATTAATGTGTTCATTAATTATACCTTTGCTTTACAGTTCATTGGTGAGACCAATGAACTCCAAGTTGCATAATCTCCAATAAAGATTGCGTTTTGCAGTATGGAACACTAACACAATGTGTGTTGCTGGTGATAAGTTGAAATGAGCTATACCACAGTCCAGTTGCTTCGCACCTGCATTTATAGGTCTTTGTTTTCCTTATTGCTAATGCTCCTGTCTTGTCTACATTCAACTTGTCAAAGTTAACAGTCTTATTATAAAGTATTATTGTCTAATACTTTAAATCTGTGGCAGTGTTTCCGAAGCCTGTTCAGAGGTATGTGACTTGTCGCTTATTTGTTATACTCTTCTTTGCATTTCCTTAGCTGCTTAACATGATTCTGCAAGAGCAATTTAAAACCTGAATTCAATTAAGAAAGTCAGCAGATGAGGTAAACTGGAAATTGTGTAGAGAAAATGACCTCATGCATAATGTGCTTATTGTGGCAAGTTCTTGAATTCTGGCATACAGAGTATATGCAGAACTATTTTGCATTTTAACTGAACAGATGAGTTTCTAGTGTTGCACATGCCTTTTCATTGCTTTTGTCATTACCTCTGACAAATGGTCTCAGAGTTCTTACTGCCTGTCAAATTAGGGTAATGAGAAGGAGCAAATGGATTTTTAAGTTTGTTTTAGTGCATTCTTCAGGGAACAGAAGATCACTTGAATTCACGGGTCACAGCAAAGGTTAGCATGCGCACCACTGCAGAGCAGACACAGTCTGCTCTGGGCTTGGCACAGAGACTAGCAGGGCAGGATGGCAGCCAAAACGAACCATGAAAATAACCAATGGATTAGTTCTCTGAGGTTTAAACTGGTAAAGAGACTATGGAGTTGTTTACAAATATTTGCAAATGAAAATTAAGTTATTTGAACATTTCTGTATGCTAGTGTATTAAACAAACAAAAAAAGTTTTGAAGAAATCAAATATTTTGTAATTTTTTGTAATGTGATTTTTTTTTTTCTTCCTTCTAATGCTGCTCTTTTATAATTAAGTGAAACTAACAGAATTTGATAATTCTGGTAGAATTTGCACTGCCATTATTAAAATCATTCCAATAAGCAAGAAGCAGAAGAGAGATGCTGTTCTCTGGCAAAAGCCTATGACTGATTTGAGCAATTAATTTTATGTAAGAAATAACAAAACTAGAAAGGAGTGGATGTGCCTACAAAGATGCTTCAGAAAGTTTGGAGTAGGCACATATTAAGGAATCTTACAGCACAAAACAAATTTAAATAGATGCAGGCTTACACATGCCAGAAACAACAAGAATCTACATTTTTTCCTTAGTATAGCCATATAGTAAGGTTCAGATGGTGGCAGCAAATACTAAGAAATGAACTGTATAGTCTACATTATATACTTCTATCTAAAAGGTATAAATGCATCTGTATCACCTAGATAAAATACATATTTACAATATTTTTCATTTAAAATAGTAAGGAGGAAGTATTTTAGTCAATAACCTTCTGAAAAATAACTGAAGAAGATAAATAAAAAGTCAGCTTTTATGCTAAACAAAACTGTGAAAATTTTAATGAGATACAAAATATTTCTTGACTATGTATTGCTGTGCTTTTTAATCTATTTCTTTAATATTTCCTCTCCAAAAGTGACATAGTGGTAAAGGTTGATACTGCACTTTAATATTTGTTAGGGTGAATCTGTTTTAGCAATGTTAATGGCAAATGCAAAGCATCTTCTTACATGTCTTGTGACTCTAGAAAGCATCTTTTTCCCTTTTGTGTGCATAAGGATAAGTTTAAATTTTCATTTGTGTAGTCTAACTAATTTGAATCCTCCTGTTTGTTGTTGCTTCCTGAATTCCTTGGGTTTAGTTTGTTTGAAATTGTGATCTGATATTTGCACACTGTCTCCGCTATATGTTGTATTACATAAAATTAACAGATTTCTCTCTGGTTCCTCACTGATTTTCCCACCATTCCAGGCTTCCAGGACCCTCAAGGGTGCCAGCTGCAGGCAGCAGTACCAAAGTCCAGGGAGCTTCCAATTTAAATCGGAGAAGTCAGAGCTTTAACAGCATTGACAAAAACAAGCCTCCACAATATGCAAATGGAAATGAAAAAGGTAAGGGATTAAAGTTACTAAGTTTACTCTCCATAACACACAAGAAGGAAAAAAAAAAGAACCTTAACCTTCCACAAGGGTAAAAGAAGAGAATGTAGTATTTAGACTTGGTAAGGAATACCTACGGGAATTGGGCCTGAATTAGGACTTGTGTTTCGGTTGAGATTTAAGTTGAGATGCAAAAAATTTCCAGATGTTATAATCATGTTTTATCAATCTTTGATGAAAATATCACAGGGTGACTTTTACAAAGTAAAAGTTAATCCATATTGGATGCCTGTAATTTTATTCCATATAAAAGTCTTCTCTTACCCAAAGGAGTACTGCCATCATTTTCAGGGGACTTGGCATCTTAGCCTCTAATGGAGAAGAATCAGAACATTACATTTGCATCAGAATGTTACATGTATCTATTTTTTCAGAACCTGACCTAGTGCGTGTATAATACTGAATAAAGGACTGCAAGTTAAATGAAATTTTGCAGGGATTTGGAGCAGCCATTGCAACAATGAACTGAATACCCTGGTCTTTCCGTTTCTCTCACCCTGACTCTGTTTTCCTGGAAAATGTGCCTCTTCAGGCTTTATCTCAAAAAGAATAATGCAGAAATGCAGCTTTCTGAGTTGTGTAACTAATCCATCCCCTTCCTCCTCTTCTTTTTCCCTTTGTGTAATGAACAGCATTTTATTCATATCTCTGGGTTAGAACCGAGTTGAAAATGATACAATATACATCGTACCCGTTTGCATCCTTGGGGTCTGTGGGAGGAACAAGTATGCAATGAATGTTCTTCATCCAAGCAACAGGCAGCTATCCAGATTTTTTTTTACAAAACTCTGATGACCATGCTTTGCCCCTAGCTGTATCTGAAGATATAAAACCATCCTTTCAATAGTTATTCCTTTATTTTTACTATCAGGATAGAATGTTTCACGTAGTTCTGTAGTGGGTTTTATTTTATCAAGGAGTTGTTTGTGTCAAGACATCCAATCTAAAACTAGAAAAAGATCAGTGTGAAAACTGAGCACACACTGTATCGTTCACAAATACAATAGTGAAGTTATGAAGCAGGAGATGTGGCTACTTGAGTGAAGGTATGTACAGCAGTTTAGGTTTTAGAATTGCTTCATAATGTTGACATGTTTGCTGCTGGAATATGTGAGAATGAAATTATTCAAGGTGAGACATGATTGTAGATAATAATATTCTTAGCTCGTTACTTGGAAACTGTCTTTTGACTGCTAAGGCTTGTATTGCATTGTACATTTATGTGACTTTTTGCATGATGTATTTCTTTACTTCCCCATTTTAAACAGCAGAGAGTGAGAACCTTAATGAGGTTTTTACTGAAGTCACTACTTGCAAGAGGATAAGAGGCGGCTTTTTTTGTAAAGTCAATCAATTCATTTTACAGAAAATAGAAGTAGTAATGCTGCATATCCACAGACTACTGTATTTGATATGTTTCCATGTGTTTTTTTTTTCCAATCAAAACAGCAGAATGGATGAAGAAAAATTAATTTTACATGATAATCAAAGATAAATACAAGTTTGTTTCAGGGCATAAAGCAGGAGTTCATTAGAGAAAATGACTGATGTGAATGCAAGGGTAGCAAAGTGAAATTCTTTCATAATATCCTGAAAGATCAGAAGAACCTGTATTTGAGTATGTTGTGCTGTACTTTTCCTAAACAGAAAAAAACCCATACCATGCTGTATTTTAAACTTGGTTACTATAGTGACTAATTTTTTAATATTATGATGAGATTTCCAGGTACTTTTTTGATATTTTAAAAAGTATTTTAGGATGTCCTATAACTTGAGATTTTTGAAGAATTTTTTTAGAAACAAACTTCAATCTTTACAATAGTAATAATATAAAATAATATAAAACCTGTCTTTTAAAAAAACAGTGCTACTGTACAGTAAGAAACTGATTGTTTCCCTACAGTGCAGCACAAATAATAGACCTTATATTTAGTTTTTACTTTTGATGCAGATCCTTGGAGCAAAATAACTTTACCAGCTTTTTTTGAATACATGTACCCTAATTTCTAAAACAAAGAGATGACTTGAGCTAATTAAATAGCTGTTAGATATTGGGACCATCAAACCTGTTCAAGGACAGACCACTGTTGTTCTGTTCCCTGCTGTACTCCTTCCTGTATGTGCAATAAGGAGACCTCAGAAAAGATATACAGCATAAGATTTTTTTTTTTAAATCCAGTTATAGGTAGTACTTTTAATCTGTTCCTGCGTAGCACGGTACCTCATTCACAGTGGGGAATGGATATGTAGTCACAGAGTTAAAGGAGACCTGAAGGTGATCCAAAAGAAGTGATACAATACTAAATACTCTTATTTAGTATTCCATTATTTAGTCTCTCATTGATATGATCTCCTTTGAATGTTGCTTAGGGAGTAGTTCACTCAGTAAGAAACCTGGCTCCCCTGAGCAAACGCAGGTTTGCTTTTTATGAAGCAGAGCAGTTTTCAACGACAGACCCGATCCGTTGTGTGACACAGGTAACTGTGTGTAGATCTGGTTAAGTCTGAAACACAGAATGCACCAGAACATTAAACAAGCCATTAGCTGAAACTTGTTTGTAGAGCTTTAGTGCAATGTTGGTTTTTTTTCTTTTTTTTGCTGGACTTTGAGCTTACAGATCAATTTCAAAGAACATGCATGCTTTTCAGACATGTCAGATTTATCTGCCTCTGATTTAATAGCATAAAGATAAAAATAAAATGAGGAAAATTAAACTATTTAAATGAAGTAATTATTCAGATTACTAATAAGGCACAGAAACAGTTCATTTTGAGTACAGCAAAGAAATAATGTTCTAATTCACACATTTGTAAACAAATTTTTATCGCTTAGAAACAGTATATTGAAACACTGATGAAGGACTCTTTGTCATGGAGTTATATTTCCAGCTTTTCAATATAATTACTGATATAAGATGGTGTTTCTGTTTTCTCCAAACTCAGTTTTAACAGTATTTGGTTATTTTGCCCATATGAACTCTGAGAAACTCTGCCCTGGAACTCTATGGTGTGATGATGCTGATGCAAATTGTTCATGTCTGGCCAGTATGTACATCTATAGCTAGTTTGTCTATGTTTCTTCTGGTGCCACTGTTTTTCCAGTTATCCCTTGTGATGTTCTCCTCTTGTGCTGATAAGGGGTAGCTACATTCTCATGGACAGCTACAAAGGGAGAGTTGAACAAGCTGAATTCTTTTAATCTCACTAGATTGACCTCTCATTCCTTCAAACATTCTTATAGCAACCCTTTGCAACTCACATTTTCTACTGACCTTTTTTATTGTGACAGGCTAAAAGTGGATAATCTGGACACCTGCCTGCTACAGAATATTTAGATTATCATGAGTAATTTTGCTGCAGTGGAGGAGCTGTTGTTAAGAGGTTGTCTTCTCCAGCAGTACAGAACACAGTTAAGGTCACAGATGAGAAGACAAAGGAGATTGCTTATGTACTGGGCCCAAGTGCAACTCTTCACATGTCCTTTATTTTTTTAACAGCCTATGAAAAGTGGATTTGAAAATGTCCATTCAGTCATCATGGTCTTGCTGTGTTATGGTAGAAGTTTCTCTTTTTGCATTAAACATCTGGGGGTGTTGTGTTTCTGCTGTGCTTTTACAGTGGAGGTTGAGCTCTGAAGCACTGAGTTCTCAAGCAGAGTGCAAAACTGTTTTCACTGGAATCTGACTATGCATCTCAGAAACAAGGGGTTAAGCCCAAAACAGAAGACAGACTTCTTGTAAAATTTAGTGTACAGAAATAACAAATCCTTTTCATAGGTTAGGTTCACTTTGTCTCAAAATCACCACAAGGTGGGGACAGGTTTCATGTAATGAGCAGCTAAGGCCAAGCCCAATTGAACACACAGAAAGCAGTTAATTGTGTGCAGCTTCAAGTAATGTATTTCTGCTGGAGGTGAATAGATCTTTTAATTCCACATCTTTAAACATACAGACAGGTTGTCAATATTTCTTGAGGGCATGCAGTTCACATTCCTTGCAGAAATATTAAGGTTGCCCTTTAAATTGAACATTAATGACACGCTAAATTTCTCTGAAAAATTTGCAGCTGTTTATGATTTGTGACATAGGGATCAAATAAATACTAGTCAAGGAACCTGTATTTTTTTGCTATATATGTAGCAGAACAAGCTGCCGTCAAAACAGTAAATACTCTTCTTTTTACATTTTTCCCTCAATGACTTCAATATTATACAGATGGAAATATGGCAAGGCAGGCATTCTTCTTTTTAATCAGAACACTTTTTTTTTTTTTTTGGTAGTAAAACTAATATCTTGAAGCCATAAATATGTAACATAATTAATACAACAGAACATTGGGGCATCACACTGTTTACAGATTGTTACATGTATTCTGCATTAGTTTTGCATATTCTTATGGTGTATTGTTCTTCTGCAAAACTATTGGTATAGCTTAAGACTCCAATCCTCCTGTGTATTTAGGGCTAGCTTAGTGCAAGGCAAGATGTGGGCAAGTGCACACCCACTTTTGAGCTATCAGCCCTGCGGCTGATTCCTGGTATAAATTATATTTTAAAAAAAAAGAAAGCCTGAGGGCTGCAGTAATTTCCAACAGCTGTGGTTGGCCCCAGGCTCTCTTACAGCATCTGAGGCTCACTAGATGAGAGCAGGGACCCAGCCATAATTCCTGCCTTGATCCCAAGCGATCAGCTATAGCACCTGCCCACCAAAGCTGCTCCATGGTGCAAGCTGGAGCCTGGGAAATTTGCTGTAAGTAAGTCTGTGACAAAAAATACTCTGAAGCAAGCTTTACCTGGTAAAGTTTCTTGATTAGAACAGGACTTGGCAGAGCTGCATGAAACATTTTGTGGAGGTGGAATGAGCTCATCTTCAGAATCACAGAATGTGTCAGGTTGGAAGGGACCACAGTGGGTCATCTGATTCAACCCCCATGCTCAAGCAGGGTCATCTCACAACATATTGAACATGAGTTCATCCATATGGTTTTTTAGTATCTCCAGTGAAGGAGACTTTATAACCTCTCTGGGCAATCTGTTGCAGTTCTGAGTCACCCACACAGTAAAGGAGTTCTTCCACATATTCGGGTGGAACTTCATGTGCATCAGGGTCTTCCTGTTGTGTCTTACCCGATTGCGGGTACCGCTGAGAAAACCCAGCTTCACACTCTCCCTCTAGATACTTGTATACATTGGTGAGGTCCCCTCTCAGTCATCTTTTCTGGAGGCTGAATTGGCCCAACTCTCCCAGCCTATACTTGAAGGAGAGGTGTTCCAGTCCCTTCATCATCTTTATCACCCATGAAGCACTGTGGCATTTGCATACCAGGCTGAGATGCACACAAAAAAATATCTGGGCAGATGGAATTACATAGCATCTATTAAGGTGGAAGCGGTTTGCTTAGTGGAACTAGTTACTAATAGAGTTAAGCAAGTGAAAATTTTATTTGTTGTCATATTACTTTATTCAGACTATTTTTTAATATTTTTCAACTAGAACTTCTTAATGCTATTCAGATTTTGCTATGTTTTCATTCTCTTTGTTAAAGGAAAAATAGCTTAACTTTCAGTACTCTCAAAATTCTGCCTTTCCTGAATATATTAGCAGACTTCAGACTTCCAGATGGGTAGTTGAATCTTTACTTGAGGTTTAGGGCTGAGACTGCAAAAATGAAAGCAATGCATAACTTCATATGCTGTGCTGAAGGGGCAACTGTCCTCAGCATTCTCATCTACGATATTATTCAGACAGAGGGGCCCCAAGGTATCACATACTATGTGTATATGCAAAGCATCAAGCACTCTTTTTGTCATTACACAAACTATATTTGAATTGTATGTTTCATGGGCTTTTTGTAGTACAGAATTCAATATTCTACAGACCAGCTTACATCTAATTCCCCAACAGTCCCAATACTGAATGTCACGGCAAGATGCTTCCACTAAAAGAGCATATGTCAGCTGCTGAAATAGCTGTGTACCGCATGACTTGATTGCTATTACCACTTCATTTCTCTGGTGTTTCAGAGTGATGGTGTTTATATACTCGGATATGTCCTGGGAATCTGAACTTCATACAGAAGAGCTTAACCCTTTCATGCATTGCTCTGTTTCGGTTAATAAGGCTAGATGACAAAAATCACAGCTATTAATTGGCATAGTTTGATTATTGCAGAAGGGGCCTTGTTTTCATTGATTCTGAAGATCCACTGAAGTTCCTGGATGATGCAAGTGTAGCGAATGTGCCAGAGCTTTCTTTGCCTGCCTGTGTTTAGAGCCAAACCAACTATGATTGCTGTACCCATGCAGATGATGTATCACTGTAACTTTCAAGTACTGACACTGGTGAAATTGTTGATAAAATTTTTTCCTGCCTTTGAAAGTGTACTGGAATAAGTTCCTGAAGTGAGCTGCTAAATATTGTTAAGAGTATTTAAAACCAAAAAAAATTATTGCCACCAACCCTTTTCGCTTTTATGACTATTGATTTTATGCATTTAATTTCAGTATTACTAAGTCCTTCTCCTCTTGCCCAAAACCTTGGCTTTCTAGCACGTATTTTCCTTTCACTAAACATCAGACCCCTCTTTGTCCAGTTTTGGTTTTCTACCATAATTGTAGCATTCTTTCTTTTCTTCTTCAGTGTTTTGTTATGAACAAGTGATTGGAAAAATAAAAGATTAAAATATTAAAAGATAAAATCTTAACTTGGAAGGCGTAATGAAACTGTTGTAACGAAGGTGTTTCTGAGGCTTTCTTGGACTTGTGGAGGTATCAAACACCGCGATAATGGAGGAAGGAAAGGCATATTCTGTTAGCATCCTTCATGTTCCATGCACATATAAATTATGATTGTTGTAGATCACACGTAAATGTGTTTTAAATGCCAGGGAACATCACCCTCAAGCATGAGATGAGAGAGTAACTATACCACTATGGCTTTTTTCTGTTTTTTAAGCAGATTCACCAAAAGGCCCTCACCCCTCTTCAGGCATGAATGGAAATGTGCAGCATCCCACCAGCACCGGGCAGCAGCAGGTCTCTGCCATACCCTCTCCAAGTGCCAGCAAGCCTTGGCGCAGCAAATCCATGAATGTCAAACACAGTGCGACCTCTACCATGCTGTCTGTGAAGCAGCCCAGTCCCGCAACCTCCCCTACTCCTACTTCAGACAGGCTCAAGCCACCCCCTTCTGAAGGTGTGAAGCCCCCTTCATCTGGACAAAAATCTATGCTGGAAAAATTCAAGCTGGTTAATGCTAGGACTGCTCTGAGACCTCCTTTGTCACTGAGCTCAGGACCCGGTGACAGTGGGAGAGAGGATGACAACTTTTCAGAGTGTGGTGAAATGGATGTCTTAAGTGGTGGGGTGAACAGCAGCGGCTCCACAAGTAGCAGTCCCAAAGTATCACCCAAGTTAACCCCTCCAAAAGCTGGCAGCAAAAATCTCAGCAATAAAAAGTCTTTGCTACAGCCAAAGGACAAAGAGGAAAAGAACAGGGACAAAAACAAAGTTTGCACTGAGAAAGCAGTCAAGGAAGAGAAGGATCAGGTCATTGAATCATCTACAAAGAAGAGCTCAAAAATTGCAAGCTTAATCCCAAAGGGAAGCAAGACAACAGCAGCCAAGAAAGAAAGTTTAATATCATCTTCTAGTGGGATCCCAAAACCTGGATCAAAGGTGCCAACAGCAAAGCAGAGCACTTCCTCCTCATGCGCAGGGAGTAAGGAGGTTGAAAAACTGAGGACTACAAAAGGAAACCAGTCCCAGTCAGCACCAAAATCTCAACTTAGTGAGAAGGCTTCTCCTTCCTCTGGTCTTGCTTCTTCTGAAGGGAAAGAACCAAGTGCTACTCTCACTCCAGGATCCTCCGTCGGCACCTCGATGGCTGCAGGCAGTGGCCAAGGCACAGGAAATGGTGTAGTCCAGCTTCCTCAGCAACAGCAATACAGCCACCCCAACACTGCCACAGTAGCTCCTTTCATTTATAGGTAAGATCATGGAGAAAATTGGGGTTTGTGCTTCCGATTGGGCAAGACAGCTAAAATGGATAAAGTAATGGTGGATCATGCTCTTATCCCCCAGTTTCTGTCACAGCATCATGCCAATGTTTTTCTAATACTATTTTTTAATTAATGTTACTCTATGAACAATTTCTTACAAGAACTCTGAGTCTTTACCTTGTATGAAAGCAATCCACTGCAAATATTTGCAATGTTTTGATTAGTAATACAGATCATGTGGTACATTCTCTGTGCTGCTTTTGAAAGGTCACGGCTGAGTCAGGTTTCTACTGTGAATATTCTTGTTTGCATTCTAAGAACCTCATCATCTATTTGCTGATATTCGATAATATTTGCTTAGAACTCACCATTCTTTTAAAAGATCATAAAATAAATTCCTGATGTTTTCAGAATGTGTAACAGTACTGGTGGATATTTGAAGAAAAAACATATACAAACCTCTACCAGTATTCAAAAATATTTCAACAGTTTGTGTAGACAGAAAAGGTTGCTGTTTGCAGTTCTTTTCCTGTTTAATTTTCTACATTAAATAGGTGTAGATGAACTCCCTGCAGACAGTTAATTTTTACAGGCAATAGTAACTCTTCAGAGGGCCAAGGCTCTGAAAAAGAAGACCGAACAGTTGAATGTATCAACATTTCTCTGAATTTATTTTGCTGTATGATAGAGCAGTGGAAGAGAAACTGGGAGACTCATTGTTGTACAACTCAGAAGACAGAAAAAGTGTGGAAAGATTGACAGGCTGATTTGAATGTTTTCAGTTGTGAGCTGTTGGAGGGTTTTAGTTACAGTTGTGGGTAAATTTAACATCTGATAAAACGACAAATACATTATTAAGCAAAATATACTGCCAGTTTTTGTTAGTGACTAGTATTCTGGATAATCTTGGCTAAAGATTAAAGAGGTGATGAAGTAGTCTCTGAGGAAGTATATATATCATTGCACAACTAAACATAGCTTCAAAACTAATCTGGATGACTGATAAATTCAGAAAATCATATGGGAGGAAGAAAAGGCTCAGTATGGGTTATATTTATTCTAATATGCAGTGGAGCCTCTGGAGTTTCAATTTTATGTATCATTGGATACACTTAATACGCATGTGACAATCTGGAATAACCTCAGTGATACAGAGGATTTCTAGTGTGGTTCATGGGACAGCCTACATAGGTGTTAGGGTGCATGTACAAGGAGAGAGAAAAAGGAGCTATGCTTTGCCTTCAGATGTGTGTGCTGCTCAGTGGCTATTTTGCTACATATTGATACCATTTCATTGCATGATGGAGATGTCTTAGTTTTGTTTTAAGCTTTGCCTTGAAGCAGGACGTATTTTGAATATTAAAGGGTGATAGAAGCATGCATCTTCCAGTAATATTTCTTATTAATAATTGTCTCTTTGCTTCAAACAAACAGCAAAGGAATATTTGAAATTGAATCTCACATGAAAATAAAATTCTCAGAGCCAGCATCTGATCTCAAAATGCCATAAACTCAGAGTAAAATACTGACTTTGATGAGGTTGCTTCAATATGTGTCTCTCAAACTGAGTGCAGAATCTGACTAAGAAATACACAGTAACTAAATTTCTTTAAAATCTAGAGGGGTTTGTGACACTGCGCAATGATTTAATAGAAAAATATAAATATAACCAAGGATAAAATACCCAAATTTTCAAAGTTAACATATTTATTTCTGTGGATATATGGTAAGTGGAAATGAGCAAGACCTGGGGCACTATACTTACATTCTTTGTTCTTCAACATAATTGTTTTCAAAGCAGTCACCAGCCACCACCATCAATACACAGAATTTTCAGGTGTGCTTTCTAACAGCTTTATATAAGTTAGTAAACAATGATTACCATTTAGACTAGCAGGGGTTTTTTTTCCCAGCTACAAGGAATATCTAGGATCTGTGACTTAGCACTTAATTCCTTGTAAAAAAATTCAATAAAATTTAGTAAAAATACAGAGTTATCCAGAGTTCTGCAGAATCTTGTAATATAATTGTGTCATCTATTTAGACCATTAGCATAGCAGAAGTAAGCTAGTGCTTTCATGATTTGTTGCTGATACCTGCAGATACCATGTATGTTGAAATATTTTTTTGTTAACCGAGAGGATATTACTGTAGATTACTCTGAGGAAAATTAGGTATTCCAAGGAGGTTTTTTAACACTGCCATGTATTTTCCTTAAGTGAGTAATGCAAACCTATAATAGTTATTAATAGTCATGTTTTCAAGAAGTCTATATTTTTATTAATGGACGGTTTTAGTGGGAGGTTCTCAAGTGGGATATTGCACTGTTCAGCTTTGCAGTCTTGGTGCTTTGCCCTATCTGATATCACATGGTATTTTTATTCCTCTTAAACACCTGACATCGAAATTCATATGGGATTAAGACTTCTCTTCAAAGATTAGCAGCAACAGTCAGAGTTGCATTTGAGATTATCTAAACAGGTATCACTTAAATTCTTTCATTCTGCCAGAAAGTGATGCTTTATTTTCAAATGTGGCTGTGAATATATTTTTTACAGTCTCCTATCTGTCCCCTCTGAAGTTGACTGCAGTGTCCACTGATGTAAGACTGAAAAAGATGTAATTTATTTGCCAGAAAGCTTGAGAAGACAGATACAGTAGGAAGGTTGAAGAGACTGTATAATTGTTTAAAGTATACCAGCTGCTAGTTAAAATTACACATCCTTCTACTTAGACAGAATTGTAGATGGCTGGAAGTTGTATCATTTTCCCAAGTCCCTTAAGCTTGTAATAAAATTGGCCTTAGAATTTAGCTGTCTTCCAAGTAGTGCTTAAATTTAAAACAGAGAAGAGTAACACAGAAGTTTAGTACTTACTAGGCTACAGTGCAAATGGGAGGAAGAAGGTACATTAATGACAAAAAAAAAATCCTGCTGAATTTCAGTAGGGGAACATTGGGTTGCAACTGGATGCAGGTACTGCGCTTCAGCTTTATTTTATTAACTCCTCCAGTAACCACTGTAGGGAATTAGTAAGTCTCTTTCCCATGGCCAAGATACAGAATCTAAAGCTCTCAAATCCCAGGGCCTGTGTTGCTCAGGAATTGCTAACTGCCCAAAATGCTGAAAGTATAGAAATTGCTGCAGAGAATTAGCTGACCACTCATCATCCTGAACTGCAGTTCTATGCTGTGTATTGCTTAAATTTCCATTTTTCAGCTAAGCTTTAGTTTGATGATAGTAACATCTGGAAGATGTTGCAATGTCTGAATTGCAGTCTTGCAGAGATATTCTTTCAGTGGTAGTGCTGGACTACAAATACCAGTTTGGCACTTCTTTTGTCCCTGCAGAGTAACAAACTGGCAACTTCAGCTATCTAATATGTTGGTGTAGAGAAGATATTGCCAGACTCTTCTCTGAAATGCAGGGTGAAAGGATAAGAGGTAAAAGATGCAAGTTACAACAGGGGAGGTGCTGACTGAAAGTTAAAAAAATATGGGTTTAGTTTGAGTCAGTGAAATGCTGCAGGCTGTGGAGCAAAGTTATGGAATCTCTGTCCTTGGGCATGTCCAGGATCTAAAAAATCAAGTCTCTGAGCAACTTAATGTGACCAGACTCTCTTTAAGAAAGTTGTTGGACCTGATGGCACCTAGAACATCTTTCTGATCTCAATTGCTTTATGATACTGTAAGGACTAAAGTATTCAACAGATAGGGCAGAGAAAGGACTTATCAGTGTAATAAATAAACATGTTACTGGTTACTAAAACTTTCTTCCCAACTCCTTTACTACATGGTGATCAATGCAGTTTTACTAGGCCATAGTCTCAAAGGTGAGCAGGAGTTCAGAGCAGTGACAGATGGAAAGGAGGATCTATCTGGTTGTATCTCTGGAAGTACAGTGACATTCAATTCCAGATGCCTATTCAGGATGTTTTTGTACAGGCTTAGTGGAAATATTATACTACTCTTCAAGGATCCTGCAACTATAACATGTGCAGGGTTTCTTGAGGCCGTATTGATATCCTGTTTTAATGACCAGAAGCTACTTCTGTGTCACTGACTGTGGACTTGAAAGTTTAAAGAAAAAAACATTCTGTCAGTTAATTGTGTTTGTTAATAACAGATTATACTGCTAAACATAATTTCTTCATTAAAGTGAGGACTCGAAGGCATACTGCAGTGCTTTATTGATTCCTGTTATTTGCATTGCTGCTGTGAAAATAAAGCAACAGTCACTCCCAAAGTTTTGCAGTCATAGGTAGTGCTAAAGATTGCCACTTGCCAGTTTTAGTTGTAACAAGTACATGATCTTTAGACACATCCTCCCATTTTTCCATTATAGATTTTCAAGTAATTGTGCAAGAAAAGTTTCCATTGTAGAGGTGTTAGTTTAGGAAATGGGAAGAAGCATAGTAAGTGAAGAAATCATTATAAACACTTATTTGATTAATTCAGTCCTTTAACTAAAAAGGATGTTTTCTTTCTCTTTGATTGCTCTTTTTAAATATGTGAGAGAATAATCCCATTCCCCTCCTTCTCTTTTGTGAGGCTAAACCAAATCAACTCTTCCTGGATTTGTGTTTGTTGGTTTTGGTTTGTTTTTTTTTTCCAGAAGGGTTTATTCTTCCCCATGAGCATCCTAGTAGCCCTTCCTTGCATCTGTTCCCAATTTAACTCACAGTTCTTGAACATGGGTGATTGAGCTGCTCATATTGCAGATGTGGTCCTGCCAGTCTGTTACACTGACAGTGATACACATTCAAGACAGCTGCATCTCAGAGAGCTGTTGGAAAAATGCCATCATTTTTATCTGATATCTTTTGGAATGTCAGCTAAAAAGCAAACAAATCTTTGATGTTATCTGTGTTTATCTAAGGTTGGCTATTTTTTTGGAGATAGGAAATGACTGACTGTGTTAGAGACCATTTTTAAAGTAGTGTTTCAAATTCTGTTCTTAATTACCCTGTACAGGCTCATTTTAATCAGAATGAATAAGCTTGTACAGGTCTGACTGAAAGAAGGATTTGTCTCATTAAATGAGTGTGATACTCTTACAAATAGGTAGCATGTAACTCAGTAGGTTGGAGATAAATATATTCTTTGATTGCCATGATTGAAATAGAAACAGATTGTCCTGTTTTCATGAAGGTTGCCTAAATTAACCTCCACTGTAGATGCACAGCACTGGAAGAAATATCACTGGGCTGGCTTTTACCGAGCTGAAATTCTTTTCCCTTTTTTTGATATCAAGAGAGATGTAAGAATTTAATTCTTTTTAAGGCAGTGGGCTGTGAGTAGGTAGAGGATAGATCATTCATTTAAGCAATGTGCAAGGCTAATGAGAAGATCACTTAATTTGCTGTTTACTTGCTTTAAGCTTAATCTGCAGTCCTGCAGCAATCACTTGAGTTGTTCATAGGATTAATACATCCCACTGAAAGACATTAAAGCCAGAAGTATAGAAGACAAACCTCACAATTTAATTTCCCATTTTTGATAAAAATTAGAAGAGGCATTTATATTTTTGGTCCAATGTATCACAACCCACAATGGACCCACAGCAATGCATCTTGAAGTTTTAGGTACCTTGTGTGTACCTGGGTACTTCTTGTTCCCCAAGAGCCCCAAAATCCTACATCAACAAATAACCCGTTGTCTCAAGCAAGCAGAACCTAGGCTGCTGCGAAATCCATAGTCCTCCATGAGATTTCTGTTGTTTCCTCAGACAATTAAAATTTTAATGATTCAAAGCCCTTTGGGAAAGCAAGCAGGACTGTGGAGTTTGAGAGTGTGTTCCCTGCAGAAGGATAGAGTGAGCTCTTTTTTTACTTAAGAGACTCTCCTCTCAAGCATCAAATGTAAAACTACATTCAAGGTTGTCAGGGCATAGCTAACCTTGCAACATGTGCTGAGCTTGTATTTCCAGTAGTGTGTGACAGACAAGAGCCAAATAGTTTTTTATAGAGCAGTTCTCTGTTTCCAGCATCTCTAAAGTACAGAAATTGGTAAGAAAACATTGCATCTGATCAGGCATAATTTATATTTCTGTTTCTGAGCTGGATGATTTTAATCAGTAGATTCCACCATGTCAGTACTTGTGCTGCTCTTTGTGCAGATATCTGTTTCCTCATCTATTGTTATGAATTACTGAAAAAATTCATTCAGTAAATGTAAAGAAAATATTAACTGGAAATTTATTTTATAAAATAAGTTGTTATGAAATTATTTTGAGAGATAAGTCACTTTTTATGAGTTTTATTTATAAAATACAGATACATCACACAGTTAAATGTTTATCTTTTAAGTTTAGTTGGTCATTGGAAACACTTTATGCTGAATTTTGAAAATTGAACTATAAATGTCACACTTTGAAATTAAGATATAAATATTTCATTAGTCTTTTAATAAATCAGAAGAGTGACTGCTATTCATGTCAGAAAAGCTGGAAGAGCTCAAGCTCTAAGTGAAGATCGTTTAAAATTTTATTTCAAAAAGTGGCTATTATATTTTTAGATGTGTTCTTTTGCTGTATACACATGGTGGTAAATGTTGCTGTTTGATGACATCATAGATCAGCAGTTCCAGGGTAGAGTAGATTCTACAGCTGTTCTGTAAGAAGAGGCAATAAGTGTGTGAGATATTTTTTATTATAATCAGTATGCTCATGTATTTCTTGCTATTTATTTTCATATAACAGAAAGTAACTGTATTCAGTGAGGGGTTTCCATTATAATTTATCATTGATATTCACAGAAATATACCCTCAAAGCAAATATGAGCTATTTAGTAGAAAGTTAATTGAAAAACTTGTATTATCCCTTTCCCCAGGGTCTTATACGGGGCATTATCAAAAGAAACTGCACATAGATTTAAATATCTGGGCTAAATTTCCATCCAGCCTTGCATAAGGTTTTTCCCACATGGCCTTTCTCATTTAATATTTCATCAATTACAAGTTTTTATTTCCTTTATGTATGTGCAGGGATGTGACTTAACCAATGTAAATGAATTCTGATTAGATCTGGTTGACAAATCCTTCAGAAAAAAAGTGAGGAAAAAGAAAGGCATCAAATCTCACAGAATTAACTACAACTTGTTTCTGCAGGGAGAGAGAGAGAGAGAGAGCCTAGTTGCTTGTATATTTGTGTATCTGGACTTTAAACTAGCATAAGAATGTGACAAAAATTATATTTTCACCCTATAGTGATATGATTGTAGATGGAGCTGTAAGTAGCACTTTCTTCCATGAACACATGAATGACAGATAATAATAATCAATCTTCTTGCTTCATTTCAGAACTCTCTCAGAAAATGACAGTACCTCTTTACCACCTGCTGACTCCTGTACCAGTCCTACTAAAATGGATTTGTCATTTAGTAAGACTGCCAAACAGTGCCTAGAGGAGATATCTGGTGAGTAACAATGAGTCAGGAGAAGACTGTGAATTTCTTTATTTACATCTGTTTCTTACTGGGAGCTTTGTGATGAGTTGAAATAATACTTCTGACCTCCAATCATGAGGGGTATTAAATACACAGAAAATTTAGGTCATGCATATTTAGTGCTTCAAATCCACTGTTATCTATTTAAACTTGTTCCTTCTGTTCAAATACCCTCTTTATCATTTTGCAAAAACTGCACTTTGACAATCTAGGGTTTCAAGTAATTGTTATTTCATTTAATCATACTGAATGTTCCAAGAGGAGCAGTGGAAAGTTGACTTCAGAAAGTTTAACACTCTCATTTAATAACATCAAATTAAATCATAACATCAGAACTGAGACATAAATTACATAATATACATGTTCCTTTTATTAATGAATCTGTATTCAGAAAACAAGCAAGTCCTTACTATTGTACCTGACCTGTAAGCTGCTGCTGGAGCTAAGCTGCTAAAGGTTGGGTTACAAGGAATTCCTTGTAAACACGGATTAAAGTCCTTACTAGGTTACAAAGCTGAAGGGACATGGTATTTTAGTCATATTGGAATAATTCCTTTGAAGTCAACAGAACCATGCTGAGTTACATCAGCATTGGATCTGGCCATGACTCTGCCTATCCATGCAAAAAGCAAAGTGTGCCACACCTCACTTCTCATCAGGACTGAACTGTGCTGCAGGGCTGTGTACAAGTTGATCCAAAGGCATTCTTTGCAAGAGCTGTTACTTGGGGGTTTAAGGGTTTATTTTTGCTGTTGCTTTGTTTTGCTTTTCATTAGCATCCTTAATCTTATAATTTTACAAAAATTAAAGATGATATCCTATTTCACTAGTTTTACCTACAGTTTTGCCCTTTTACCACAAATTGTCAACATTTAAATGGATTTGTCATGAGTCTTGGTTCTTCTCACACAGGATGTAATTCACTTAAAGCTCTAATTTGATACATCATTCTAAAATTGTCTCTCCACCAGAAGGGAAATAAGATGCCCAAGATTTATGGGGACTGTCTTGACATTTATCTGACTCCTACTGAAATAGGTTTTGTCCTGGTTTGTCTCAGTCCCTTTGGAAGTCTTCTGACATCCTTTATTTGCACAGTCAGGTTCTGTGATAAATATATCATCTCTTTGGAGGTAATGCATACCTGCTAAAATATAAAATTGTTTTTAATTACTTCAGAAATTGGACTCCTTGGTCTAATATATATAAAGAGTTTAATTGAAACACTTACCACAAATCAAGAGATGCATCAAGGAATCATCCAGAGAGAAGCTAGAAAAACCCCAAACAATTCAGTACCTGCTGAAATGATCAAACAGAATATAATGTCTGATGACCTTTTTACTGTTGTGAACAAAAACTAAACAGCATCAAAAAGAAGAATATGACATAAAGAAAACTAGAGGCCAGAGATGTTCCTAGTCTGATTATTTAGACTCTGGCATTAGCCATTGATTGGCATAACAGGCTGTAAAGCAGAACCACTGGGAAAATGTGGTCAGTTATTTGCTTTGTGCAAAGGGAAGCAGAGGTGGGTCGCCTGTATTTAACTGTTAGCAGCAAAAGGAATAAATGGATCAAGTACTCTATTTGCTGAATAATTAATTTCCTGTGTGGATGAACTATCACCATGTCATTGGTGGTTCTGTTGTTAGATCTGCATGGATAAAAGCTCCTGTGGTGGTTGCTCAGACAAGTATTCCATGATGGATTACCTATGAGAAAGAACAGTTCAATTCTTTTACTTAAGAGCATCTTTATTCTGATGTGATCAAGGGATTACACTAGTAGTAGCAAAGAGATAGCAAGGTTAATTTCCGTGGTCTGTTCACTTATTTTTAGAGTATTAAGCAATGAATCCACATTCTTTCATTTTGATATTACCTTTTTCCTGAAAGTTTCAACTGTTGCTGTAGGTGGGCATCATCTTTATATTAACTTGATCTTCTTTTGAAACTCAGTAGCCACCATCCTAACACAATGTGTTTGTAAATAGTAAGGATCAGTAAGGATAATGCAGAAGAGTGAACATCTGTGGAAATCACTAAACAGCTTGGAGGAGTGTGTTCATAAAGTGTTGTCCCACCTGTATTGTGTTTCTGCTTCATTGATCATTATTCTTTTTAAAGTGCCAAATATTTAGAACTAAGGCTGACATCCTCAGGACTAGAATATTTTAGCCAATATTGTTGTATAAACTGTTTCTCTATTTTCTGAATATTTACACATTCCTGTTTGTTATTACTTCTTGGCTGAAGATTACTGCTCCCGTAACCAGCCAAGTTGTTCATATCAGAGTTCCTAACTCACTTTGGAGCAATATCAGCCAACTGAACCTAAACTGATGCTCTAAGCTTGTCTAGTTCAAGACTTCTTCACAATAAAGACAAAAGTTGAATGCAGAAAAAATAAAATTATTTAAGAGTGGCTGGCCAGGCACCATTCTCCTGGTGTAATTCAGGAATCAAGCCCAATTTCCTTGCTGTAGTGGTGAAAAGTCATGGCTCTGCTTTATGTGTCCAGCAAGGCAGTTCACATCCCTTTGCTACTGTCTAAAGAGTGGTGATGGGAAAGTAGAAAGTAAAGCAAGAATCTGTAGAGGGATTTTTCAGCTCTCTTCTGCTCTGTCTTCCTCCTCCAAGGGAGCTGGTTACCTTTATAGCCTCTCCTGTCTTCCAACTCAGATCTGGTGGAAAGTAAAGTCAGAGCTCAAGCCACGTGTTTCCTGCCCACTGCTTTGCAAGTGATTTCTTGGTTTTACCTGCACACCCAAGAGAAGAGAATAGTGCTGGAAGGCAAGGGAGGTGAGGAGGCTGGTGTAGGCATAGACTCAGAAGTGTGGCTTGTGGTTGTCCTGATAAACTGGATACCCTCTTTATTTTTATATTACCACCAATAATCTGCTGCTCTTGGTGAAGATATACATGGCTTATGCCTAAAGCCAGTTCTGCATCTTGGTAGAGTTAATGTAAATCTGTTCCCATGGCTCTGGTGGGAATTTGTTCTAGATGTGATCTGAAGTGCTTCAGACTTTTGCCTACTTTTTTTTCTCCCTTTGAATATTCCACAGCTCAGCCAGAGCAGCCCCAAGTGTTTCCACAGTGCACATGGTGATCAGCACTAGAGTACACCTAGTGCAGTTTTTAGTCTTCCTGCACACCTTGAATCCCCTCTATGTGCACAGCTCCAGTGATACATGTACTCCCACTGAATGAGCCCTGTTTGTAGGCATGAGACACCTGAGGAGTAGTTCTGGTGTGTTCTGTGTGTGGTAGGCTTGTTGCTCATGTGGCACACAGGTGTGCAGACCTCTGTCCAGGAAATCCCAGACAGGATCTAAGTCTGGGAACAATAAAATAAGGAACAATTCTGCATTCAAGTGTGAACACAGTTTCTTGCATGTACTTTATGTACCATTTGCCTCAACAAGACTACTCAGTATCTATCCACTCAGTTTCTACAAAACTGGAATATATCTTTATAAACAGGATGATAAAATGATAATGGCAATAAAGGCTAATAAAGTAACTCAGGTTGGTTGTTGTTATTCATGGTATGGCTGGGAACAAGTTGTGCAGACTTTCTTACCAACTGTTTCTTCTTAAAGTAGCTGTGACATTTATCACCTTGTGCAGCAGGTTTATTGGAGAAGGATGTCAGCAAGTTAATTAGTTAATAATCCACTGTAAACTGTACATGTCAGTAAACTAAGTATTATTTTATGAAATCAGTGATAACATTTGGCTTTCACAAGTGCTGGCATGTTCTAAGAACTTAATGCAAAGTGTTTGATTAAGTAATTATTCATGAATAAATATTGACTAATTATTTAAAATCTGAGGGATAAAGGAGAAATGAAACAGTACTTTTAAAAGTTATAGGCCTATCTCAATGGCAGGATTAGCATAAAAACATTCAAATTTAAATATTTTATGTTTATTGTGCTTAATTTTTTTGTTCTCAGAAAGAAATAATACATGCAGAAATAGTTTACCTTTTTTTTTCAAGTAAGCTTAGCTGAAGAGATTCATAATCTTATGCATTTCCAGATCTATTACATAATTCATTCATTAGGGTTCTAAACCATCCACTGAGACTTCAAAGAAAAAATTATCTGACAGCAAAATTTGCCCAGAGATTATTAGTTCTTAAAATATTTTTTATAATTCCTTTTATGAAAGAGACTGTAAAAATAAATTAGTATGTTACACTGACTGTGATGGATTGAGGGAGTTCCCTAAGATCTTCTCGAAGTAAACATATTCCTGCTTGGTGGGTGGAGAACACACTGAATTGCAAGGTAGTTGGGCAATAATGCTGTCATGACGTTTGCTCTCCTCTAGTCTTCTATACTTTCTTCTTACCATAAAAAGATGTATTTTTTGGTTGCTATATCTAAACATTTTAAAATGGAAAGCTGAGCTTTAGAAAGTTCTTTTTCAAGAAATAAACCTAAGAATTTTCCACGTTGCAATTTTATATTTTGGCAAATGACACCCTGCAGAGAGATGTGGTAAAGTACAAGGATAAATTCAGTGTTGTTTCTGCTGAGTACTTGGTCTGAGATAAATAAGTATTCACTCTACCTGGGGATGATCACAATGGCCTGTCAACCAAGTGAGGCAATGGGATTTAATGGGAGAAAAGTTCATATGACTTTAAGAGATGTGGTAAAATGTCTGTATACAGAAAGGCTGAATGAAGGTTGTGTGATTAGCCTCAGTACCTCTGTAGAAAAGCACTGGACTCATTGTGTTTTCAGTGTATTTCATAGTGAGGCAAACGAATGCTGCCAGCTACCCTCACATGGCTCGCACAGTGCAGGTGTCATTCCCTTTTCAGTATGATGGTCTGTGACCTGTGTGCTCTGAGGCTGGGCTGCAATGACCAGCTCAGCAGGGAGAAGTAACAGGTCAGCAGAGACCCTGAGGCTCACTGGGTGGCCCAGGACACAGCTGTGCCACTACCAGAGACCTGTCCAGCCTGGAGGGGTGTGGCACCTATTGACAGCACCGTATGGGAGGTTTGGTGTGGCTCATCGGGTGAACATTTTTCATCTCCTGCCATAACTTTTTCTGCTCCCAGCTAGGAAGAGCACTGACTGTACCTGTCCAATTCTGGCAGGCTTGTATCTGGTCTCATGTTGGAGCTGAGCAGCCGTGCCATGCACTGCTTCCCTAGCAGAGCAGTGCACGGCACGAGGGCTGTGCGCTGCCCACAAGGGTTCCTGAGGCCAGTGCAGCTCTGCAGTGCAGACTGCTGCATGTGACCATGCACACTGGGAGCCTGCATGGAGGCAGAGCAGGTCCACATCTGCCTACAGCTTACCATGGAGACAAGTCACTGCCTGCAGGTGGTGGGGCATGAGAGGGCAGGTGGGGAAGTTATTAATGGATTTGAAATATCAGGGAGAGATTGAGACTTGGTCTTTGTGGTAGGAAAAGAGCCTGTTCTCTTG
The DNA here is from genome assembly GCF_901933205.1 of Camarhynchus parvulus. NCBI lineage: Eukaryota > Metazoa > Chordata > Aves > Passeriformes > Thraupidae > Camarhynchus > Camarhynchus parvulus. The sequence continues at coordinate 32,817,687 of NC_044586.1, read as the reverse complement.
ATTCCAAGACAGTCACCTAGAGAAATTTGGCATCACAGAGCCAAATCACAGAATCACAGTCTGATTTGGTTTTGAAGGGATCCAGAAGGATCATCAAGTCCAGCTCTTAAGTGAATGGCTCACACAGGGATTGGATCCACAACCTTGCCATTATTAGTACTGTGCTCTGACCAACTGAGCTAAAAGTCATTATCCTTCCTGTTAATTCAAAATATAGCAATGGAGAATACTGTACCTATTTGAGTAAAAATTCAGGATACAAAACCAATTAATGCAAAAAGAGTGAGACTGTCCTTCTTTTTTTGAAATATTCTGTTGTCAATACCTCCCTGTGAGGACTTTCTAGCAACCACAGCTTAATCAGGCATGTTCAACAGGCTGGGACAGCCACATGGCACTGTCAGTGCACACCAACACAGGAGTGTGCAGGCAGTGCTGGAACTCTGTGACAGCACCAACACCACAGCAGCTCTGAGGCACCACTGGCATCCACACCACACCTGCTCTGCTGCAGGCAGGCACCAGCACGTTCATAAAACCCTTCCAAGAGCCCATATGTCACTGCAGCTGGCAGACCCTGGAGTAAACACAGCAGTCTTATCTTTTATTTCCATGCTGAAAAAGTGATAGGTGTTTAATATTTGGGGCAGTTTTGTACTCAGGCAGACAGACCATTCCTCTTGTCTGGTCTTTGACTGTGTGTTCTAGGTGGGGATGGGAGTGGCACCTCTTGATGTCTTCCTTGGAAATCCAGTGCTTTAATATGGAAAACCACCATTACTTTAGACTTCAGATTTTTTTTCTGAGTTATTCCATGTTTCTGAGAGTTATTCCATGTTTCTGAGAGTTATCTGGGAATAAATGTACCCTTCCTTTGAAATTTCTGAGAATTTTCCCCTGTGTATCTTCAAAAACTGTAAACTGAACCAGTGAAAGGCAAGAAATACACACTGAGGCTTCTGCTAACATCTGTTTATTCATACAGGAAATCTGTGAACAGCTTGTAATTCTTAGAGTGGCATTTTTAAAGGTTATTTTTCTGTCGAGGTTTCTCAGGTAGAGACTTGGGATGAGCATATTTTCACACTGACAAAAGCAGTTTATTTTTATACAGCAGTTTTATTATTTGTAGATTTCTATATAATGTTTTGTGAAATTAATTTCCCCTAGATAAAAAAGTTTTTATCTAAAAAAATTATAATTAAATTCAGGTATTTCTTTGTTCATCTGTCCATTTCTGGGACTAATATCTTTTTCTTTGTGAGAAAAGACATACATTTTAGCATGTCATCTTTCTCTCTGGACAATTAATTTAAAAATAGCATTCAAAATTGCTGAACTTAGTTCTGACACAATACTAATTTGCTTTATTAAAAAAAATCACTCCTCCATTAATAGGTTTTCTTCAGAATAGTGTGAAACAATGATTTTTTACAGATTTTATAATTCTGTACTAGCCTCTAATCTCAGAGAGGTGCAAACAGGGTTGCTTTCTAAGGAGAAAGAAATTAAATATTTCCTTTTATGAACCATTTTACCAGATAAATACTGTTGTGTTCTGTATCTTACAATATTAAATTATATTTTTTTATTTAGAGCATAAATTGCAAGACTGAAGGTCCTTTTGCAAGTCTGCTTTTAGCTTCCTGCATAGGGAGTAACGGTGATATGGAAGAAATAGTTTTTCATCCTTACCTTTCGGGGAGAAAAATAGGATTTGACCATGAGCTAGATCTGTTACTGTGGCATCCCATTCAGGTGAAGCTGTGTCTTGAAACCTGTGGCACTGTAAACTGGGCAGAGGCTTCTGTGTCTTCGGTTTAATTCGCCAGGATGTTTGCTGCCATGGCAGCCAGCAGCATTCACTGCAGTAGCAGAGAAGAGTCATATATCTGGGAATGCAGGTTGAATACTAAAATGTAAGGAGGCTTGTGCTTCAGTGGTTAATTTTGGCTCTTTATTGAGCTCTGACGTGGAGGCTGTACTTGCAGCTCTGTGTCAGCCCATCTGAAGTGAAGAGCTGTGCACTAGGATCAGTCATGAGCTGGTGAGAGGGAGGGAAAAGCCCGAGACAGTACTTGTGCCTACTTTGGATTTCAGAAGGCAGCAGCCGTAGAAAGAGATGCAGGCCCACCGCTCCGATGAGACTGGTGATTGGATGGAGAGGGGAAAACACAGTTGGCTTTTGGGATTACTTCTGTGCTGGAGCAGAGTGTTTGATCAACTCTCTTATGCTTGAGAGAAATCGAAGTGAAAATGACTGTAAGTACTGCAGATTAATGTGACGGACGAGAAGTGGCTGAGCAGAGACAGCAGTGTAATTTTAAAGAAGATGACTGTGCCTGTCTAGTCCCTTGCAGTGTGCAGAGTGCATGTGGGAGCCGTGTTTTCACTGCAAGTGCAAGTGTGTGCTACCTGGGGTGTGCAGCGTGTGGCGATGCAGGGAGCACCGCCCGCAGCTCCCAGGGGAATTGAGCTGCTGTCCATCTCAGAAATATGAAATCTAACTGAGGTGCAGCCCAGCCAGAAAGATGCAGCAATCTGCTGAACTGTCAGTGTTTAAAGGCACGGAGGTTAGAAGAGGGTGTGCTCGTCTTCAGAAGCAGAAGTCTCTAACCAATCTCACGCTCATCAGTGAAGGGGAGAAGAGGCGACACTCATACAGGGAGAACTGGTTTGGAAACGCCTCCAAGTCCAGCCAGAGTTACCAACAGCGGCATGCAGAAGCTGGGTGCAGAGGCTCCTTGTCCAAGGCATTCTCACAGTCAGTGCACTCTCTCTGCCACTCTGGCTTCACCACAACCCAGGCATTTCAGGGGATACCAGGAAGCAGGACATCCAGGAGGTCAGGAGACCAGTGTACAGGTGAAGGCTTTCAGACTGACAATGAGGAGAACAAAAAATCCGATGATGAAAATGTGTCCTGCACATCCCATTTCCCCAGCAGGACCTGGGCAGAGGAGGAGGAGGAAGGGTGCTTGCGTGAAGGGACTGCACATCTGGATGAAGATGTCATAATAACAATGCTGGGTGACCTAGAACAGGTCCTTTATACTGATATTTTACGTAAGTTAACTTTGGCTTGACATCAGGAAGGGCAGGAGGAGGCTCAAGTGTTAGCACATATCTGCACGGAGCGGATTTTTGATCTTGACAGTGATTTCCCAAGACAGAACTGGGTTTATTTGCAGTAGTATGCAAAAATAGGGTTTAGCCATTTCTTCTTTGTTTCCCTACTGTGACATCTTAAGACTGTGTGAAATGAAGACAAATGTTTTAATTGCTTGTGATGGGTGCAGGGGCAGCAGCAGCCTGTGAATAACTGAACATAGCTTAGCTTTTTGAAAAATAAGGTGAAATATTTAGGTGCTATTAGTTTATTGTTAAATAAATCTGTTTTAATGATATTTTTTCTCATTAATTTGAAATTGATACCTTGAATCCAAGTTTTGGGTGGGATGAAACACATCTCTGCCTTCCTACGAACTAACCCTCCAGTATTTCTTCTCCCTTCTCTAGCCCCCCTGCAGATAACTGCACCCCTACATGTGGAATTGTGAGTGCCAGGGTTTCAGCGTAGCTCAAATAGCCACTTTTGTTATATCTGTGCACACCAGTGAGTATTTGAAGTCCACAGCCATAGGTGCTTCAAAGGCTGCTGTGTTACTTTTCATCTCTCAGCCCTTTAAGAGTGCTCAGAGTGTTCATTTCCAAAGCTTTGTTCTTCAGTCTTCAGTTAAATGGTTGAAGTAGCTGCTTGCTTTTCAGAGGTTATATGCCATGTGTCTAGCCTGGAGCTTCTTGCTGGTAGATATGTTAGCCCTGATTGTGTTTAAACATTAAGGACAAAATTTTTGCTGTGTATATAGTGTAAAAAGCTGTTACCTCAAAACAAGAAAGAAATAAGAATTCTCTTTGTGTGCATAGCTTTTATTATTAGACTGTACCAGTAGGTTAAAAGGGCTTCTGCTAGACATCAAAAGCTTGCTAGCACTGAAGACTGAGCTCTAACCTGCCTCTGCTCCTATTCAGCTGTTTGCCACTGACAAATCCCTGCTCTTTTGTAAGCCTCAGTTTCCCTGCTTGCAGAGTAAAACTGGTACTTTCCTTTCTGAATTAATATCTCATAGTGGACAATTCTCTGGGGAAACGTTTATTATTTGTAAATTCTTTCATGCAAATCAGGCAATTGATGGAATTATTACTCTCCCATTTGCTTTGGGCTGTGATTACATGTGCAGAAGAACAGAAATTATTATGAACAGTATTATTGAATGTGAAATTATGAGGGAGCTTCAGAAATGTGAATGTAAAACTCTGACCTTGGTATCTAGTGGTTTCTGTAAAATGTCTATTTTGATTTCCTGTGAATGTATCACACAGTGTAAGAAATCAATGTATTTTCCAGAAATTTACTGAGGGAATAATGATTCACTGTTTATAGGCAAAAAAATTGGGGACAGTCTTTTGGAATATTCATGTTTATAAATGATGAAGCTACAAATGATTGGGGAAAATGGCCTTTCTTGTGAGAGGAACAGAGTTTTGACAGAAAGTTTCAGGTTGCCCTAGTTTTAGTCTTATCCCAGTCTCCCCATATGTGAAACAGAATGATTTTTTTTCTCAGTGTATAAGCCAGAATCACTTGAGATAACAAGACTGGGAGCTTTTCTGATATGTTAGGTCCTGCAAATATGGCCAGACTCTATGATGACTGTGCCATATTATAAGAAACAAGGTACCCAGAGGAGTCTGGGAGACCTTTGAACCCAGTCCTGATCCAATAAGCACCAAAGTGTCTCCACTAGCAGGCATGGTGTAGCTAGTTTTCTGAAAAATTAACATCTTCATCATCCCTATGGTCCTCTTTACAGAAGGAGGCTTGATGTGGATGGGGAGTCAGTGCTGTCATGAAAACAGGATCTTGTACTCAGTACAGAAAATTTCTTCACTGTCAACTATTTATACTTTCTGACTTGTTCATCCATCGTACAGCAGGATTCCGGTGACATTTAGAGAATGATGGAAAGGAAAAAGAACTATTCCTTTCAAATCACTCTAGCAGTTAGTGGGAGATTTTTTTTAAATAGTACTATGTAGTATTTTAATATAATAAAACTTCAGTTTTAACTTTTTTTTAGTTAAAACTGGTGGAAAATATCTGCTGTGTCACTGAGAGATCAAAAGAATTAGATCTCAAGCTTTTCACCTCTGCAGGATAGAATAACAGCAATTTTATGGCATAATTTGGCTGAAAGTGAAGTATTCTTTACTGTGAAAATATATTTTGGCAGCTTGCCATATATGTACCTTTTTATTTAATGTATTGCAATTATACCTCAAGGCTTTGTTATGCCATTTACTGTGCAATACATATTAAAAAAGACAGCTGCTGTCATTTTTGCTGCAAGAATTTGCAATGTTAACATACAGCAAAGGACAACTGACAAGGATAAACAAGAAAGGAAAAGGGCAATGTCACTCTAAAATATGAATTGTATTCAGTTCCTCAAATAAATATAAAGGTAAAATATTGCTTTGCCTTTAATTCTGCCTGCATAGATCCCAGAATTTGTCTTTCTGTGTAAATAGAAAATTTTCTTATACCAACAAGCTACTCACCTCTGGTTCAAGGCAGGGCAGGTAACATTTCCTGGATCTTCCCTATGTAGGTATTATGGCAGGAATATAATGTGCTCCTGGAAGTCAATTTGAATGCATTTGGCAGAGCAGGGAAGGCAAAGGGCAGTGACTGAGGAACTGAGTGCGCCACAGACAACTGGCTGGAGGCAGGCATGGACAGTGTGCCTAGAAATTGTCTGGGCTTTGAAAAGCAGTCTGAGTCTAACAGGATGTAAATGTCTTCAGCTCAGCTTGGCCATGAGCCCTCTTGCCTCACAGGAATCTCCAGGGTGGTGCAGAAACTTCTGCAAAGAGCTGCTAGGATCCATGAGTACATTGATTGCCAGTGCTTTAGGGAACACATCTAGCTTGAAACACAGGAACAGTTGTAAATAATTTCAGTGACTGCAGACATTTGTCTCCTGCAAGACACTACATGTAAAAATGTACACAGGTAGTTTATTTTATGAAATTAAATATTGTGAACAGCATGGCCTTGGGTTGTGGCTTGAGAAGAGAGAGTTTGGCAGCAGTGCAGGACCTGTATCCCCACTTGATTTTTCCATCCTGCCCACGTGTTGATCCTGCTGTCAGTTCCATGGTGCCAAACCAGACGTTTATAGACATTAGCATCATTAAAGCACTGAAGAATTTTTTATGAGTGATGAAATAGACAAACATAATTCCCAAAGTACTGTTTGGCTGCAGCAAGACAGAAGACACAACCAGGTCAGGGTAGATGGGAAAACCTCAAAATGGTATTGCTGTGAAAGCTGGTTTGGCATTAAGCCACAACTGCAAGTTATGTTGTCTGGTTAAATGCATTGTTTGCCTGTTGAGGAGGAATTAAAGTTTATATGGAATTTATATGAAATAATTTATTTCTATTTAATGTCAGGAGTTGAGACTTTTCTTAGCAGCCTACAGAGTGTTTGGGCGATAGGACCTGACTGCAGAAGGTCTGTGAGGTATGATGTGAAATTTATAATTGATAGAGACAAAAAGGAATTTTCTGCACTTCAAGTTCAGCATTTTATATGTAACTCTAGTACTGATACTTCTTGCCAGCCTCCTTACAAGCAACAGATACAGGAGATGATCAGAAGTAGAACAGTAGCCTTGAACAAATCAGAGATTTTTGTAATAGAATTTCTTTTGAAATGCTCGTGTTGTTCAAAAGTAAAATGAATTACACTTCCTTGATCTATGAGTTTCCTAGAAAACCTGCATTTCTGGTTTTTTGTGTATGACCACTGGAGGCTTCTTTGAGGTTTATGATGTTTCTCTTTTGTAACATATCGTATATAACTTCTCTCCTTTTTAAAATTTAGTTTTAATTGTATGAAGTAAACATTGTTTTGGATGTTACAGGTGAAGTTCTGAAAGCTTCATTATCTGAGATATGAGACTAGCTTTTCACAATGGATCCTGAAGGCTGTTGAAAAGTCTAATTGTATAAATTATGTATGTGCTTAGAGTGTTCAGATTTGTATCCCAAGAAGCATATTTTATTTTATCCCATATGAAGAATAATGCCCCTCTTCAGAAAAGCATTACAGTCTAGGAAAGATACTTTATTAAGTGTCTTACTTAAGAAGTACTTTGAAATAGCCTGTGTTAATGTTAAGTGAATGCTGAAGAGTTGTTCTAAGAGTCATCCCAGTTTTTTCTGGGATGACAGATCACATATTTACTGTGGCTTTTTTTCCTACTGAGTTATGTAAAATGTCAAGGACTAAAAAGGGACTTTATAATGTATCAAGTGGTCTGGGGCTGCATCCTGCCTTGATTACAGAGGATAAAAATCCCAACACTGTAAATCAGAGTTTCATAAATAGATTTGGGCCTGCCTTAACAGGAGTACTTTGGTGGGGTTTTTTTACATACCACATGTTATTTATGAGTGTATATGTGTTTTATTAATGAAAGGATGAAGTTTTATTTTTTAAAATATTAAAATATATTTACAATCATATGTGTGCATTCTCATGCACTTTATTCAACCTTATAAACTCACTTGCTAAAGTCTATGCTGGTTTTACTGTTTTCTTCCAGGGGAAGACCCTGAAACAAGAAGAATGAGAACCGTCAAGAATATTGCAGACCTGAGACAGAATTTGGAAGAAACCATGTCCAGCCTTAGAGGGACCCAGATAAGCCACAGGTATACTTGTTTTGTGTAGACTACTAAAAATATGGACCATGGGTGAGTATTACTAGTTGCTGAATGAATGAGAGACTTGCAAGGGAAAATTAGCTATGACACTAAACTGCCTTGGCAACTTACATGTAACTTTAATATACTATATTGTCAAGATGTCTTATACAATCATTCATAAAGACAGTTATTGTTTCATACACATTTATTTAGAAGCTGATAAAATTGATTTTAGGTAATTTTATAAGTAGATGTTGGGGATGAGATCAACTGCGAGGAAAAATCTAAATGTAAAAATAAATATGTCAGCAATGAGGAAAAGACACATTGGTGTAGTGTTACAGTTTTGAGTTCTCCAGGTGTTTTTTTCCTCTCCTTCACTTTTCTTCCTATATGAGCTCCATTTTAATTTTGTTACAGATAAACCACAGCCTTCTGATTGGTCCCTGGGGTCTCTGCTAATCTTGTAACACACAAAACATGTCTCAAGTAGTCCATGCATGTGATTATGTTCAGTCACACACTCATGTAGTGGATTTTCCACCAAAATAGTTTTACCACAGCACCTTCAATCATATTGCACAGATTAGTAAAACCTCTAGGGTCAATATTCTCTTGTCCTAATCTTGGTTAAGATACCGAGTGTTTGGCATCATTCCCACAAGTAGAGGTTATAGAATCATGGAACCATTAAATTGTTTAGTTTGGAAAAGACCTATAAGATCACCAAGTCCAACCATCAGCCCAGCACTGCCAAGTCCACCCTGTCCCAAAGTGCTGCGTCTACGAGTCTTGTAGATACTTCCAGTAATGGTGACTCCACCTCTTCCCTGGGCAGCCTGTTCCAGTGCTTGGCAACCCGATCCATGAAGAAATGTTTCCTCATATCTACTGTAAACCTCTCCTGTTACAACTTGAGGCCATTTCCTCTTGTCCTGTCACTTATTATCTAGGGGAAGATGCCAATCCCCATCTGACTGCAACCTCCTTTCAGACAGTTGTGGAGAGTGATAAGGTCTCCCCTGAGCCTCCTTTTCTCCAGGCCGCTCCCTCAGCCACTTCTCGTCAGACTTGTGCTCCAGACTCTTCACCACCTCCATTGCCCTTCTCTGGACACATTCCAGCATCTCAATGTTTTTCTTGTGCTGAGGAGCCCAGAGCTGGACACAGGATTCGAGGTGTGGCCTCACCAGTGCCAAGTAGAGGGGGTAACAATTTCCCTGCTCCTGCTGGCCACACTATTGCTGATTCAGGCCAGGATGCCATTGGCCTTCTTGGCCACCTGGGCACATGCTGGCTCATGTTCAGCCGCTGTCACCAGCACCCCAAGCTCTTTTTTTGCTGGGCTCCTTTCCAGCCACTCTGTCCCCAGCCCACAGCACTGCATGGGGTTTTTGGGACCCAAGTGTAGGACCTGGTTGTTGGCCTTGTTGAACCTCACACAATTTGCCTCAGCCTATTGATCCAACCTGTCCAGACTCCTCTGCAGAGCCTTCCTGCCCTCCAGCAGATGAACACTCTTGCCCAACTTTCTGTCTTCAGCAAAGTGACTGAGGGAGCACTCAATCCCCTCATCCAGGTCATTTGTAAAGATACAAAACAGGACTGGCCTCAGTACTGAGGGCACGTACAAGCATATGTGTGTGTATGGTGAAAGCACATACACACAGAGAATTTTTCAAAACAAATATTCTTTCCTCCAGCCTTCACCTTTCTTGATTTCTCAGGAACATAGAAAGCACAGTTCACTGACTTCTCCATTCTGTTTGGCAGCACATTGGAGACAACTTTTGACAGCACTGTGACAACTGAGGTGAATGGGAGAAGCATACCAAGCCTATCCAGCCGATCGAGCGCTGTGACTTGGAGGCTGGGGCAGGCCAGCCCCCGGCTGCAGGCGGGAGATGCTCCATCCTTGGGTGCTGGTTATCCTCGCAGCAGCGCTAGCCGCTTCATCCACACAGACCCTTCTCGGTTCATGTACACCACCCCGCTCCGCCGAGCTGCTGTCTCTCGCCTTGGAAACATCTCTCAGATTGACATGAGTGAGAAGGGAACTGCTGATTTGGACATATCCTCTGAAGCTGATGTTGGTGGCTACATGAGTGATGGAGACATTCTTGGGAAAAGCCTGAGGACTGATGATATCAACAGTGGGTAAGCAGCACTTTTTCCCCATATGAGCTAATGCATGATTGGTAGGAGTAGAAGGATTTTTCTAAAAATTTTGGCACACAAGCAGAAGTGGCATTATAGTTGGAAAATTTAAATATACATATAAAAAAATAAACCTCTAAACTGCCAGCAATACTCTCAGTTGCCTTCAAATTCTGTTCTTTAACATCAAAATTCCTTTGCTGTGAACTTTGAATTCCAATATTACTTACTGGAAAATTCTAGTTGTCCTGTGAACCATCAGTTTGCATTGCTTTCCCTGGGGTAAGTCTTCTTTTGGTATTTTTATGTTTTGTTTGAGATGGTATGTATGACATTGGATGCAGCTGATGAAAAGCAGTTGTTGACAGCACTGACTTTCTGTTTCTACTTCAGATATTGTCTAGCATAGTCATTGCAATGGGCCTTTATTGTAGGTTTTCAGCTGTGCCTATCATTTGAGCAGCAGCAATATCTTTTCATTAAAGACTAGATCAGTTACTCCTTTAGTGTATCCAGGAGAAAGAATCACAATTTTTATTTTTGTTTGCTCAATCAATTGGAGTACTGCAATTTGAGGTGCTGCATTCCCTGTGTTTCAAATTCAACAATTCTTATATCAATCTAGGAACACAAGTCACTTCAGTCCTGTGTATGTTAGACCTCCTAGAACATCATTAAAAAAGAACAGCCATGTTACAGTTTTACTCATACTTAAATTACTATTCACTGCTGCTTTTGGCACCTCAAGGCTGCTTGCTGACTGATGTAACGCTATGTTAAATAGAAGTTCCATGGAGTACCTGGTCATGTCACACCACACTGCTTCACTCTGTAATTTTAGAATTCTTGCTGTCAATCTAATCTCTTAGTTTGAAGCATAGCTATGATTAGAGAATAGTGGGGGATGAATTTGAGTATGATACATTCCTAAAGGGAAATCTAAGTCTGTGATCAAAGCTCTCTCTAGAATAGTGTCTCATCTCAAGCACCATCCAAAGATAGATCTCTAGAAAAAGCATCATTTTAAAGAAAGCATATTCCTGTATCTCCCTGGGCTACTTTTTCAGTGATCTGTGTATACAGTGCTGCTGACAACATTGTCCACAACACATCATTAATGACTGTCAAATAGGATGCCATATTTATATGTGCTAGAAAAGAGAAAATACATATGGAAAATATGATACTTTAATGTCTGAGGACCTCTTATCATAAAGGAAATATTAATGCTGTCTTTGACAGATGCATGATTTTATTCAAAATTTTAAAAATGGGAATCCTTTGCAGTGCCTCATGAGTTGTATTAATTAGCTTATCACATTAAAGGGTGAATGTAGTCATCTTATGTGACTTTTCTTTGCATCTGTAATAAGGATAACTCAATAGATAGTAAGTTGCTCTGTGCTCAGTTAACATTTTTAGGTGCAGTAAATGTTAAAAACAATTGATAAGCTCTGAAATTTCAGGATTCACTGAGGCATGTAAAGTCTTATCTCCTCCATGCCTCTTCCATTATCAGTTTAATTACTTTAAACACTTGGGGAAAAGAATGCAGCAGAAATTAGAAATTAGTGTGAGGAAGGCCTGTTGCGCTTGTCAAGTCTATCCTTACTTATACAGGAAAAAAATGCATTTAGTCTGGATTGCATTCAAGCCACAGCTAAATTTAATATGCAATTCTAGAGCTGTGGAATCTACTGGACAATGCACAGCTAGCTAAATAATCTGTCAAAAAAGTCTGAATTTTGTCTTTAATAAAAGATGAATATAATATGTAAATGTGACTGTTAATTTACCTTTGCAAACAAATGTGTAGTTACCTTCTCCAAACTCCAGATACCAAGGCTTCAGAAACACTTTGCCAAACTACTGGCCAAATCTCACCCATGCATTAAATGCCTCAGAGTTTTGTTGAAAATAATCAAAGGAACCCTTTGTGTTTTAATGCACTTGAGCTTGCCTTCACCCCTACTGCCACCCAGGACATGCTGCCTTTTCAGACTGGAGCTACCAGAGAGGGCTCCGCTACTGCAGCTTTGCTCTCAAGGCCTGCACCTGTTCAGCCACCCCCAACCACGGGGATGGACGCAGAGGTGGGTGCTCCCAGGCTGCTGAATTGGCCCTCAGGTCTCTGTTACAGATGATTTCAATTAAATCTGCTCCCAGAAGGAACCACAGGGAGAGGGCCAACACAACTGGAGTAGCAGCAGTCTGTGTGCATGCCTTGGTTTGTGACTGGGATTCTGTGTAATTACTAAAGTTAAATGCTTGTGTGCTTGCATACATGCTTAGACTGAAAGGTGTGTTTATGTGGCACCATTTCATGGCTCAAGGAGAGCTTGTATTAAAGACTGAATCATGAGTAAACTTAGTGAGATCATTTTAGCCATCAACCTAACATTGGGACTACACCTATTTCAGTAAGTCTGTGCTTTATTTTGAGTAGGTTCAGTGAGGTACAGAATTTTTTTTCTGAATATGTGTGCTTCTAAGTTCAGTGCCATACATGTGCACGGTCCTTCAAAAATAAATTTATGCTAACTTTGTTGGTGAATTAAAGTTATTAGAAAATACAAAAGGGAAACAGAAAGAACAAGAGCCTAAGAGGGAGGACAGTTTAACAAAAAGTCCTTTGGGAACATAATGGAGAGGTCCTGTGGGTAAGACAGGCTGGTGATGCTGCTCCATTATAAGAGCCAAGACATCTCAGAAAGACACCCAAACTGTGGGAGATAGACATTCCAGAAATTATTGCTGGAACTTTTAATGGTTCTCTAGTGAGTAAACAGCACTATACTCACTGTTTCATTCATTAGACGTGCATTATAATGTGAAGTGGTAAGACTCAAGTAAATGGAACACTCATTAAAAATATTCTTAAATATCTCAGTGAATATCTATTTCATGTCTGAATAATTGCATCCCAACAGGGACTATGAATTTGGGTTCCTAATTTCTGTTCCCATTTGGATAAATGCAACTAATTTTTATTTTTTTTTTTAAGCTGGAGTGATTTTTCTTCCACCTGGTGCTATTTTTTGGCAAAACCACAGTATTTAAAATGTGCTTTTGAACATACTTGAGGGCTTCAGTCTAAAAATATTTTCTTAAAAGAGGTTGGCCTGCAAGCCATGACAGAAAAAGGCAAATGATCCCAGAAAACAGGCAGATACCCAATCTCCCTGTGTCAGGCACATAAAGTGGGAATATTTGGTATAAGTCTACCATCTAATAAGACAACCTGTACCTTAAACATTTGAATTTCACAGACCATTAACTTTAAAGTGAAACACGTTGCCAGATGGCTGCATTTCCCACTGATTGACCACAAATTTATTTTCAGGTACATGACAGATGGAGGACTCAACCTATATACAAGAAGTCTGAACCGAATACCAGACCTTGCTGCCTCTCGAGACGTCATCCAGAGAGGGGTTCATGACGTGACTGTGGATGCTGACAGGTAACAGTGCTTTGCTAAGTAAAAACCTGTCTGAGCTCTATAAATATTTTGCATCCTTCACACTTGCTAAAATATCATATAAGGAATAGGAAGCAAGCTTCTGAGGCTGCAGGTTTTCTGAGCACCCAAAATAGCAAATACCACAAGGAGTGGGGGAAAAAAACCAAATTTCTCACATGGGAACGAGACTCAGGAATATTTTTTTGTTGTAAATGTAAGAGAAAATATTAAGAAGCCCAGACCTTATTTGCAACCTTAAACTTCTGAATAGGGACATGATTTTTACAGGTTGCCTTATCAGTTGATGAGCAAAGGGAAAATTCACATGGTCTCTAGGCAGCAGATTGTGTGCCTGGTGACATGGTTCAAAAGATACATTTGGATTTGGCTGGAGCTAGAACAATGGTCTTGTCCACCTTGTTTTGCCCTTTGCAAGTATCAGAAGAAGGCAGTACCGGCAAGTAGTGAGAAGTGAGAATTGGGGTTCTATCCCGTTGTTTGTACAGTGTGAAAAAACAAACAACTCCATCCTGCCCTTATATATGGATGTCAGCATAAAAAACATGCTCCCAGTAGTATGTCTGTTCCTGTTCCTTAAGCTTAAACTAGATTCATATTGATGGCTTGTATCCACATCTGAGAAATAAAAATTCATAACCCAGCTTTTGCAGAATTTGGAGCTGTCAGCTCTGAGGTTTTGGTCAGACCATCATAGAGATAAGGAACAGCTGTGAAATTTGGCAGTCTAAAATATGATGGGGTCTATTTGAATGCTCTTGTTTTAAAATAAAGTTTCTTTTAGGGGAAACAAAAAAAGTATTTGATCACAAAGGGGGCAAAGGGGGAAAAGGTTCATGGAGTTGATCTGGTTTTATAAACCTGGCATATTAGTTGAAGAAGTTCTAGGATATTTACCTAGGTATAGAATTTTTACTTTTCACATTTTCTGATGAAAATATGCCTGTGAGGTAAGTCAGGAATAATCTGAATTGGTCAAATGGTGTAAGCAGTGCAGCAGGATGAAGGACATAATTTTCAGCTAGGAATCCAGTTACTTAAAAAAGAAGGTTGCTTTAGCTGATATCAGAGCATTTGTTGACCTTGCAGAAAAACCCTATTTTAGATAGAAATTCAAATGAACATGGATAGGTTCTTTGAAATGCAAGCATTGACATGATGCAAAGACCAGAGAAGGTGTACAGTAGGCGTGTAAGAAAATAATTTGGATAGAACTCACGCAGTAACAGAGGGAAGAAATGAGATGTGGGCAGGAGGGACTTTTGTGGAGCTCTGTATGTGAGAACAGAAACCTTATGCTCAAAGTGAGAGAGAGGGTGGAAAATTTAGAGGCTGGCAGTCATGTAATTAGAGAATGTCACAAATGCCCACGTTTTTGTCTGTCTCTCTTTTTTCCCTTGGGAGTGAAGTTATTAGAGCTCTTCCCACCGTGCAGTATTCACACCCAGGTTTCAAACCACACAGATTTCCCCTGGGGAAAAAAAGAAGGTCCAAAATAAGGGATTTTTTACTTTTTCTTAGTATTCCTCAAGTTCTAGATGCCACTCAAACACTGGATGCTTATTTGTCTTAGTGTAGGTATTTGTTGTTCTGTGCTGTGTGCAGGTTCATACATATTTTGCAGAGTCTATAAGCTACAAATGTGAAGTAGAACTTCAAGTAATGATTGCTTTCCCTTACACAAAGAAAGAAAGCTGGATTCCTATGTTCTTCTAGACCCTATAAATGAGGCTTCATGGACCATACTATGTTAGTATTTAATTGAAAGGTTTGTCATAATGCACAGGCATAAAGTATTTAAGTTACGGCTATTCAGACAAATTCTGGCATTCCCTGACCTTTCAATACATTACTTTTACAAACTTAATCATTCTTCATGGAATAGGAGGGAGGTTTTTTACATATAAGTGCATGCTATTCCTTGAAAAAGCAAAAGTTGTTTAGGAAGTGTAAAATGTAAATAGTTTTATGAGTTCTGATGATAATAAAACACATGCTTACCAAAACTGGTTGTAAAAAAACCTGTGGTGGGTAGAAAAAAATTATTTGTGATGATCTTCAAAAATGTGTTCCACATTTATGATGTGAAATCAGGGAAAAAAAGCAATAGAGATTGCTGAGACTTCAGCAGAGTAAGCTTCATTCCTTCACAACAGTGTAAGTACCTAAGATTTCATCTGATCTCACATAGCCTTTTGCATCATTTTTTGTCTACTCTGAACAAAAAATAATAGGCTTCAAGGTATTCCTTGGCACTGGGATGATGAACTCTCTTCTGTGAAAGAGAATTATTTTCCTCACTGTCCTCCCAGTAGATATGTGAAGGACACACACATTTTCTCTGTGGTATGATTACTATAAGCCTTTTTCATAATTGGCACGATCTGCCCTTGCCTTTCTGTTGTAAAGGACTCTGCTGGCATCTTTTTTTGGGCAGAAAATAAATTATATGCTGCAAATATCTGATTTACATTAGCAAGCAGGAGAGAAGTTTTGGTATTTTGCCCATTACTAGAGGCAGCAACTTTTGCTGACAGCAATCCCATGTTCATGAAAACTCAACCTGGGTTTTTTTCTGACAAGTTATATCTTCTTATATTTTAATACTTTTTCTCTTTGTGAGCTGGCAGTACAATATTCTTTAGAGATGTACACTGATATCTTTGAGGGTAATGCTGTTTCTGGTAAATTTTTACTTTCGGGCTGATTCTCATTTCCTGGATCATGTAAAAAGACAGGAAGGTCCCCAGTGTGATGACACTAAATTGTTTCAGAGAGCACCTGTATCTCCACATCTTTCCAAAAAGCAAAGGATTGAAGGATCTTCATGTTGGAAACCTAGCCTGAGAGAGCTCATCCCCATAATAACATTGAATAGCTCTTTGAACTTTATAATAAAGTTAAATTCACAAAGTCAACATAAGCCAAGGCTTAAGCGTTGTTTTCATAAAGAATTGCTTGCATAAAGCACATTGGTGCCAAAAGTAGTACAACAAAATTACTTGTTCTGGTGAAGGAATTGTAAAGGCTGAAGGGACGCTGGCAGCATCAGATGTCAGCAGTTGTTTCATGAAGTGTTGGGTTTTTTGTTTGTTTGTGGGTTTTTTATTTGGTTGATTTCAGTTTTGTTTTTCTTTTTTTTTTTTTAAATAAATGCTTATTCCTTCCAATTTACCTTGTTTCAGTTACCATAAGAAATTAATCAGAGAGGAAGATGGATTTTCTTTACTGGGTATAACATGGGATATGGCTAAGAGAGTTCTCAGTGGTATTATATTACGTTTCATTTATTGTCCTGTCTGCTTCCTCTACACTCTAGCATTTGCCTTCTGGGACTTGTAGAGGGAGTATTTGAGGAAAATTCTTGGATTTCAAAGCCTTTTTAAAAGTAAGATGAGCCAAAAGAGATTAGATATAAGCACAGAGAATAAATTATGTTCTTCGGAAGAATAAGGTTTGTTGCAATCTAGGTTGTAATGTTTCCAAACCACCCCGTGATCTTCATGAAAACTGTTAAGGAAGTTTAAAGTAAGCCCTATTAAAAGGGGATATAGCTCCACTGAGTTCAAATATTGTCCTTCCACTCCCTATACATGCAGAACTTACTGCAGTGTGTCATAAGCCACAGCTTTCTTCACCTTCTTGACTCAACATAGGTTGTACAACTACTTCCCCTCACATCCCTTGAATGCAGAATTCTTGCTCTTTCACCTTTTTTTTTTTTTTGGATGAAACCCAAAGCTTTAAAGTTTATGCTGCTTAGTGTGCTTCTATCATGACCCACTTCAGCTACTTTGCTGTTGCATTGAATCTGAGCCCCCATAATACAGAGTTCTTTTGCATAAGGAATCTCCCAAATGCTTCCACCATCTGCCACATGTGCAGAAGATTTGGCACTTATCTCAGACTAGCTCAGGCTGGCCTGGTTGTTCTCAGCCAAACCATAATCACCATAATACATTATTAATTATAATAAAATAATTCCAGATTTTGCCTGTAGTTTATTAGCTAACTTCCTGCATGAATGACTATAAGTCTTCTTCTGGTGTTTGTCTGAGTAGATGACCCTTGAGTTGGAATACTGTGCGTTTGAAAAAGGACCTTCAGAAAAGTTTAATACACATTGAACTGGGAGCTCTGTTTCATAGGGTGGGTCATATCAGAAAAGGCTGAGACATCATGAACAATAACTTGAAATCCAAACAGAATACAATGCCTGTTATCATACTATACAGTTCTAGAAGCACATTGAAATTTCTGCTGTCTTTTGGAATTTACCCCATTGTATATATACCCCAAAGGGGCATACTTGTTGCCTTTCTATCCAGATGAATCTGTGTGATGTTTGTTTCATCACTGGACTAATACTGTGTTTTCTGCTATGTGTCTCTGCAGTTTGGTATTGATGTGACCATTTTTCTGCCAAATTGCAACAATTACCTGTTCATTTTGCTGCTTCTGGTTGCTGAGCAGGATTTACTATGGATAAAGGAAACGTACATGCCGCAGTATTGAGCTATGCAATGTGCACACACATTCAGCTATCTGCCCTTTCCTTTGCCAACATTTCAGGTCTCTCCAACACTGGGTACCTGTGTCCATGGCAATAAATACAAATATCCATGCCACAGATATGAATTCATAAATAATAAAACACAGAAACAGGTATGCCTTCTTCTTGCTATCTGAGGCTTTCTTGGGCAAAACTGAGTTTTGCTGTAAAACTTCACTGTGTAGGGAGGCTTCCAATATCTTTGCATCTGCCTTCACCACTCAGTATGCCTGTGACTTACTCTGTTCACAATCTAAAAAAGTCATTATAGGCCTTAAAATCAGCATGGTTCATATAGTTCTGTGATCTGCTATCATTTGATTGGTTGTGATTTTATAGTATTAGTAAGTTCTTAGGATGTTGGAAAAATTTAAGTATCTATACCTCACTGTGTTTGCAGTTACTGTTCAAATACCTATAGAAACCATAATTATAGAATCTCTCTTGTGAAGCAATTTAAATTTTAAAGAGTTTTTACTATTATTGTTCTCTTCTATACTTTTCATCTTCTCTAATTTCTTTTCACAGCTGTTGCTGTTAACATTTCCCACCATTTACTTCTTTATTACTCTCAAATGATCCTGCATTTTCTTAGTCTCTGGTGTAAATCTTTCCTTATCTTGGCATCTGCTAGGCTATCAAGAAAGTTACTAGTTAGAAGTATCTATTTCAGTGTGAAGTTAGAAGTATCTTGGCTTTTATTGTTTCTGCAAAGTATGGATGCTAAATTTAAGTACCTAAAGCATAAATATGTGTGTATCCATGCATGAAGGGCAGAATAATTGTGTCAGAAGAAGCACTCCTGGAGTTTTGGCTCATTATGTGGTTAAGTATTTAGAATTCTTTGAGGATGAATTCTTTATTTTCAAAAGCATAATGAGAAATAAATTTTTCAGTAATACAATTTTGTACAGCATTATTAATTTAGAAAGAAGGCTATTTGAATTAGTACAATTTGTTTCTGGTCATGCTTTTTAAAGTCAGGATTTGAGCAACATAAAATAGGCAAAGCAACTGGACTTTGATATAATTTTGTGAAGTTCACCCTTCCTTACTTCCTTTAAACATCTACTGTAATTGGCAATAGAACCACAAACCAAAACACGGAAACATTTACCAGCTGTGTGGTTTTAGGTTCAGATACTATATTAATATCAGTGACATAAACAAACTGCATTGTTAGCATGCTGTCATTAGCATATTAAACTGTCATGGTCCTGCAACATCATGTCTGCAGACACATGTTTTTGCACCCAGCTTACATTAGAAAATCACACTCAGAAAAGGCAAATGTGAAGGGCAGATGTTTACCTTAAAACAAGACCAGGCTGCAAATGACAAATTAAGTTTTCTCTTTTTGAAATTTTTACTAAGTGGAAGAAAGAGGGACAACTAGTTTCAGTTTAGATTAAAAAGGAATTATTAGAAATAAGTATTTAAATTTTTGCAGGAATACAAGTACATTCTCATGCCGTGCTAAATGAGCTGAGCATATAGTTTGCTGCAGGTTTATTGAACCAAAGGCTGGCTCTTGACAGGTGACATGTATAATATTCTCGTAAATGTACTTTTGAAAAGTGGATCGTGTGGAGCTGGGTATTGATGACATGCAGTCTGTTGGCATTTCTGCTTATTTCAAAACTTGACTTAATATTTAAAAGGTATTTGAAATGAGGCAGGGCTTTATCTTTTATTAACAGATTTCTAATTCTTGACTTCAGGCAAAGTGTAGATGGTTTATTTTGATTGCAATCTACTTCTGAAGAGAGTATTAGTCTATTTAATAAAAGCTTTCTAAGACTCAGCTTACAATTTCAGCAGCAGCAACATTTTGGTCCACCATTGTACTTTATTGTCTTTGTTGTTTCCTTGACAGCAAAGACTACTGTACTGCCTCTTTGTGTTAGAATAAAGCATGGGTAGTATGATTTAAACCATTAACCAAAATACCCCAGGCTCAAATATAAAATTCAAGAACTTGAATCTCCCATGTGATACCTACTCGAGTCCTGGAGTCAAGAAACAAATAAATTTCTTTAAAATGTCTTGATTAATTTGATGGCTGGAGGAAACAAATATTGTCATTTTATTCTCCTGCATGTCTCTTTCTAAAAAAATCATATTGAAATTTGTAAAAGAATAGCTGCGATTGATATTACAGTTCTAACATTAACAAGCACATGGTATTTTAGACAGAAGCCTCATAAAACTGTATATAAAAATATGGATTTTGATGATTTATTACTGGAGATAAAGCAGCTCATGATTGCTAAGCTGCCTTTTGTTCCAAATTGCCTGAGAGGTACTTCTTTCTTGGTTAGTCATTTTTTAAAGAACTGCATTTATAATAGTTGCATTCCAGACTGAGGTATTGCCTGCTTGTCAAGCGAAACATATGAATTATAAAAACATTTCAATTAACCCTTTCATGGAAAACAGTTAATTTGTAACACTATAAAAATCCTTTGCCTTGGATTTATAAGGTATAAATTTACTTCAAATAAAATATGAATTCAGCAGCTTCAGCAGACCTCTAGAACAATGAGAAATAGGTAAAAATTGAGAGCCCCATCAGGGTGTGCTTTTTACACTCATGAGATGTCATAAAAAAGGGGTTAAATGTACTATTGTTTTGTACACCTGCACTTTCTCCTAGTTGACAGGTGGAAAAAATAGTTAAGTGAAAGGAAGAATGGATTTAAGTTAAATTAAACATCTAAAGCGTGAGTGCACTTTGCTGCTCAGGCTGTAGGGCTGCTTACGGTGCACAAACGGAAAATTGAAAGGTTTTGACTCTTTCCTTTGCTATGTGCTGCTCTTGGAGCAAAACAGTGCTACTCTGTCCTGGGCCTCCAGGAAAGGAGTGATGTTCAAAACATTTTGGAATTGAAATGGCATTGCAAGATAACTTTATCATTGTGGTTAAAGATAGCTGGAATCCAGATGGAAACTGGTTATGGGTTATCCATGATTAAATAAAATGAAAAGAAGGATGTCTCTAAAGCTGTGCAGGTTAAAAAACATGGGAGCCTTTTATTTTCCTTGACAGAGAAATAGACTTTGAACACTGTAGGCTGGCTAAAGAGTGAGTTCAAAGGGAGAGAGCATGAAGGGAAAGCTGGGAAGAATACCATGTGGCTGACAACCTGCCAGCCAGTGTGTAGAATACACTGTGCTGCAGGCTGCCTGCTGCAGAGCACACCATGTGCTAACCTTCCCTTTTGGAAAAAAAAATCCATCCATTTGCTTATATCAACATTTTACTTACAAATCTTAATGATGTCACCTCTGAGTCTTCTTTTGATGGAGAGAGAAAAAGACAAGCCTCCCTCCTCAATCTGTTCTCCGGGTACTGTTGTGGAGGCTTCCTGCCCCTCCTGAGCCCCTTGGGACAACCTCAGCTCCATGCAGGAAAATGTTTGGTGCAGCAATATGCTAGGAGTTTTTCTTTTGATGTTACAGCACTAATCTCATCTGTATCTAATTGTTAAAATATTAAGTCTTCAAAGTTTTCCTTTGTAAACAAAAGATTGTCATAACAATTTAAGCAGGATCAGATGTGTAAATTTGCAGTGGAACCCTCAATGAATTCTACGGAAGTTTTTTTTGCAAAAGGATACAATACACTTATAATTCAAACCTGCTTAGTGGACTAAATAATCTAAAATAATCTAAAATACATTATTTGAAGGCAATTTTAAAACCAGATTTACTGAATTAATCTTAATAAACAATTTAATCTCTTGCCTATGTGCATTAGTTAATTTAATTTCTGATGTGCTAAATTTTCCCTTTTATTCGAATGCATTGCACTCTAGTATATTTCATACTGCAGAATGGAATATAAAATGGCTGCTAACCATATAAACTGCTGTGAATGTAAATTCATAAAAGCAAAAATTTCTTTACTGCAGTTTAAATACATGTGTAGTGTTGGAAATAATTGCATTGCCCTGGGAAGTGCAATAACTGTTAACACAGGTGTTTGTCATTCTTCAATGTGCTTTATCTAGAAACAAATCTTATTGATATAAGTTAGTGTCTTTTATGTTTAAATACCCAACAGTTTTTGATCAGACGCTAGGTATACTGATTTAAAAGTGAAATTAGGGTATTTCAAATGGATAGGATTTCAACCAGTTTCTGGAAAAGAAACTACAAGTCATAAAACACTAAGTTATGTATTGCATATCTTCTGAGTGTTTATCAGTGAACAGATTCATACTGATAGCCAGGACATAAAAGCTGGAATTTTTTGATTCAAATTGGAAATGCACACACCATTTTAATAGCATTGGGAACCTTAGGAACAAGATATGAAGAATAAAGGTACTTTGTTTTTTTAAATAAAGCCCATATCTTTTTTTAAGATATTTATTTACTGATTTAAATACTCAAGTAGCAAAATTTAATAAACGATCTGCGTCTGAGGTGACTGGAGGACATGTAATGCTTTCTGTGAAGCCAGAGATCAGCAAAGGTGTATAATCTTCATGATTCATGAAACACCATCTCTGGAAGCCCTTATCCCTGTTAACTGTACTAGGAACATTGCTAGACATCTAGCTTTTGGGTCATAATAAGAAAAAATATAACTGTTTTGAAAAATTAAAAAAACCCTATTTTTTTCTTTTAATTTTAAATAAAATAAATTCTAGTAGAGCATTGCAGTGACAGCCTGTCACCCAGCAATAGTTCCTTAGTAGAAAGAGTTATCTTTCAAGGGTTTTTAGAATGATTTTCCTAAAATGGAGTCTTTCTCTATACATCAAAGTTATTGAAAGAGAAATCAGCATGTTTTTTGAAGGCTGAAAATTCTTCTTTTTCCTCTTTGAGTTAAAATCATTCCCCTTCATGAAAAGAGTTGACTCAGTGTGCCACTTATAAGCCAAATGTTCTGATGCATAGTAAATAACTGAGTTGCTTTATTTTACAAATCTTTTTCCTTTGTTCAGTACAGAAAGAAATTTATGATCCCTTCTTTAGTACATCTTTCTTTCTCATCATTTAAATTAATGATACCAGCTATACTCTTGGGAAATGGATTAATATCAAGTGGATAAACTCAATACAAAATCATGTAGGAAAAATAATTTTATGTATTAAAAATAATAGTGTTGACAACAATAATTTAGAGCCTTCCAGATAAATTTTGAAACTTAATATCCTAACAAGATTTTCAACATCTTTCCCTAAACAGCTTATTTTCAATAAAATGATCCACTTATTTTCTTTTGAAATGCATCTGTGTGATTGGAAATGTTGGAAACTTTAAGACGACCAGGCTGGTGTGTGTGTCATTCCAGCAAGGCACTGAATTGTAGAGTAGTGGTAAGTGAGCCCCAATAGCTCTGAATCAATTTCTGCAGCTTTCCAGTGTGGGCAGTAAGAACAGCCTGCATCACAGAAAATTGATGATAGACAGTTTATTAATTTTGGATTGCTGCCTTGGTGATGTTTTGTCAGACTCTTGGACTTACTGCAGCTATTTGGTCCAAGTCAGCACAAGGCAGTAAATACTGAAGGTAGCTGGTCAGCAATGCCACATGTAATTTTGGTCCTCAGTCTGTAGTGGGTTTGACTAATGCTTATTGAGGTAACCATAACTATTTCCTTGACAAGTGCTCCTTTCCTTTAACTAGCCACAACTCTGCTATAAGGGAGGACTGAATAATGTGATATTTGCTGTCTTAAAGCTGCAAGGAAATTCTCCTATTTCTGCTACCAGTTTCTGAAAAATCACCTTCCTGTATTTGAGTAGCAGCTTTGTGGGTTTTGTTCCTGTTATTTGCAAGGAGAAACTGGGATAAAAGCTTGAAATAAATCCTAAGACTAATCCAACTGAAGTATCTCACATCTGGTTTTATAGATTTTTATTTGAAAATCTGATCAAGGTTATCAAGAAATAAGTACCATCTAAAAAGAAAAAATAGGAAAATTTAGGCAAAATAAATAAGAATCCTTTGACTTAAAAAAATGAGAATTGTAAGTAACCTAATAATTTCAGGATGGCTTGCACTACAGAGGTTGAAAAGCTATAAATAAAAATAAATCTTCAGAGGACAGTGTTAAATCTTTACATGCTTACTATTCATCTTTTAGGCAAACAGAAATGCTCCTGAGCGAACTTTAAACAATTGAATCTTTCCCAGTTAATTGTTTTCTATTTCACCTTTGAATGTTTTTCCAAAATACTGTCTGCAGAAGTGTGCCATAATGTAGAAATTATGCCAAACATGTTGTCAGGTCTTTCTGAATGGCACATGATTAGATTCAAGAGCTGAATGCTTAAGCTGTAGATTTAGCAAATTAAATTCTCTTTTCATTTGACCCTGGAGAATTTCCTCACGAGAAATTTGTGGATTAATGTACATGTCATAGAGAGCCATATCTATTTAAGGAAACTCAGACATGAATGTTTCTCTCCTTCCCTTTCTTTTTCTATTTCTGATAGGAAAGTAAACCCCATTATGTTGAACAGCTATGACTTTAGAAGGTGTGGGACAGTCTGATGAGAATATTGTGGGTCTCTAAAGTATTTAAACAGCCTAACTTTTGCTACACATATTTTACTATTCAGTCTCAGTGAAAAAGATGAAACAGCTCCTACACTCCCTCTCCAGTGCATATCCTACATGCAATACTGCATTTATCATTCAGAGATTTCCAAAAATTATTTTATTAACACACTCTAAATACTCTTTACACATCACCAAAATGATTTAGTGCTTTCCTTAGCAGCTCTTCAGGATGGCTTTATGTTAGAAGGGCAGTCAGAAAGTCATCTGCTGGCTGGGCTAAACCAGGAGCAGGAAGCTTCCAGAGAGATAGCAGGGAAGGGCCTTCATCATGAAGAGAATGCAAACTGTGCTACTAATTATGTATCAAAGCAGAATTATCATACATCTCCTAACACCTCAAGGTCCTCTAAAGAGACTGTTGAAACTGTGCATAAAAGATATCAGAGGGTACTGAGGAGACTGCTGTTCTCAACAGTGTTGATAGCATGACAAGCACAGTGTCTGTGCCTGTGTGGCTGCCCTTCTGCTCTGGTTAGTGTGCCAGCAACAGTAGACCCTGCAATATCATCATATCATTACTCAACTCAACTAGGATATTCTCAAATGATTTTATAGGCTGTTGACTAAAAAAAAAAAAAAAAAAAAGCAAGTATGTATTTTGTGTTTGGCTTCAGCATGGGTGCTCTGACTTCTTTTAGAGAAACATGATTGGTCTTTGTTGCAGATGATGTTGGCCAGGTGCAGAGAGAGCCCTAAGTATCCCTGCAGTGCTGCTGGCTGTTCAGAGGGGCCTGTGAGCTCAACAGAGGTGGTGTGGTTCCCTGAGCTTCATGTCATGCCTCAGCACTTGCCAGTAGCTACAAGTAGTCAAACGATTGCAGAAGAACCCTTTGTGATGCTCTCAATTACAAAAAACATTTCATTAATTGCCAGTTTTCCCCAGATTGTGGAAATCAAGACATGGCCTGGAGGCATCAATGTATTCTGTGTGCAGTTGGGATGGAACAGGGGATTTAACCTGCAGTAGTTGAGTACGTAAAACTCAAAGTATATGAGGAGAACAGTATTAACTCCAGATAAATCACTTCTTATTGTGTCAGGAATGGAAAGACATTTATCACAATAGTACTTCATAGTAATATCCTATAGTGGCAAAAAATTTACTTATAGTTTTTCTTTGTGCTACAGTTTCAAAGTTCTTTGATACATATTTAGCTGCCAGTTTGTAATGAACGCTGTGTCAGTTCCATCCAGACTTTGTGCAAGCCGTAGGAATCAGCTGGCTTCTTATTCTAATCACAGTAAGATCTCATGAAGCTAATATCAGAGGCTCTATAAAAATGTATGGCAGCAACAGTTTTTAAGAAAAAATACATAATGGAAGGTGTGGTGTGTAATAAGTTGCAGTCTTTATACATCAATTCACTTTAATGCTTAGGTTGCTTTAATTTTCTATTGGTTAAACAAGGGAAAGACATTTTTGGTTTCCCAGTATATTTTCATTTTTGTGTTGTTAAAGAACTTACTTTTGGCAGAGAAAAAAAAAATGGACAAGAACATATAGAATCATTCATGCATTTCCTGAAAGCTAGTATTATGTTGATGTTTCTCTATGAAGCTCTTCCATCTGCTTTTTTTCTCTAAATTCCAAGAGAAATCTCAGAATTTTTTTTTAAATTGTCACTGGTAAAGCAAGGATTTCTTAAGAAAAACTTGTGGCAGGGTTTTAATTTTTTCTTGTTGGAGGTGGATTTTTTAAAATAAGCAGCTACCTCAGTTATTTCTAAATCACTGCTAAATTAACATTAGATCCCCTTCCTTAATGGGTTTCTCTTCCTAGTGCTAGTTTTTTCTTCTGATATTTTTATAAAAGCCTTCTGTATTCCCATTTGGGTAGTATGGCTTCACGATGCTTCTTCTCTGGTGTTATCTCTTGCCTGCAAGACTTGTCTGAAGCCATATTACTAATTGGTTTCCTCCCCATTTTTCTTTTACAAGAAAGGAGTTTTTTAATCTTCGAACTTTTAACTCACTTTGGTAATTTCTTTTTCCCTGCATTTTTCCTTTTGAAGCAGTATTGAATTCCATTACACCTCCTGGGGTGTCTTTTAAGTTTGACCAGCTTTCCTGTATTCCAGTAGTTGTGTTCTTTGGGTTTTTTCACATTTCCAGCTAGTTTCATGCTTATATTCAACATATGTTGGTTTGGTTTGCTTGTTTGTTTGACCAAAGAAAAATATAGCAAGCTCTTTCCTCTAGTTTCACCTTTCTAGGATAGACTATGATTCAAAATAGACTCTGATTCTCCATTTTAATAGGTATTTGATTCTATTAGTTACTCAGCAATTAGCTATAGGTCTTTCCATAGTGATCCTCTCTTTTAAATTTATTGCCATAGTGTTTTTGATGATGAGATTTTAGGTCACTGATGGTTCCATTTTGAAATGGCACTATTTTTTCTGTCGCTTTCTGTCTCTGCAGTAAATATGAGAACCTGCTTTTACTGTTCAGTTACATTTATGAAGATGATTACCATTTATTCTCCAGATTGGTTTTGTTGTCTCACATTTTTTTCCCAGTGTATCAATTTTCAGTAGCTCTGACCTCTTCCAGGTTATCATTCAGTCTCTTCTAATATCAGAGTAAACTTAAGTGATAAACACTGGCTGGACTTTGGGAGAGAGGAGCAGTAGTCAGGAATGAGAAAGAACTGCAAAAGGCTGTTGTCAGTATTCAATTTGGAAAAAAGTCTTTGACATACTGCTGCTGATGTGGAACATTCAAAGAATTATTTCAGCTTTTGCAAAGTGGGTGGTAACAAATATGACAGCCAAGAAGTCTGGAGCATGAGACGAAAATGAAGTTTCCAAAGATGGCAGAGACTTAATTAATTGCAACAGACTTTAAATATTTTTGCTGTCTGCAGCTATAGTTTTATTTCATCTGTCACTTGCTAGCCTGCTCTCCAACTTGAATATTGCATCTATTAATGTAGGAAGTGGAGAAAATATTTCATTGTAATGGGGAGCTTTTAAGTTGGGATCTTTTTTGCCCTACATAGTGAAGCCATTTATGGCCACCTTCCATCTTTGTTAGTGACTCACCTCTGAAGTTTCATAGTCTAACTAGAATAACTAATAGGCTAAAAGAAATGTGCTATATTGCTGGTATGTCTTCCTCAATATTTCTAGCTGATAAAGGGGCTTTAAAATTTGTTTTGTTT
Organism: Camarhynchus parvulus; assembly: GCF_901933205.1. Lineage (NCBI taxonomy): Eukaryota > Metazoa > Chordata > Aves > Passeriformes > Thraupidae > Camarhynchus > Camarhynchus parvulus. The sequence continues at coordinate 32,789,973 of NC_044586.1, read as the reverse complement.
TGAGCTTGGGGCTGTTATTTTTGTGTGTGTGCACAGCCAAGCAGTAGCCCTGCTTCTTTTGTCTTTTCTGGCTTTAACTCAAGATGACATTTATGGGAGATGAGAGAGCTTCAGGATGCTGGGATGAGATCTTGGGTGATTGGTTGCTGTTTGGCAGTGATTTACTAAAGCAACTTGCCTTATCTCCCTGACTGTGATCCTGGTACATTTACTGCTATAAACACAGATAGGCAGAGGTCCCATTACCTTCTCAGCAGAAGTTTGCTGTGTCATAGACTTAGTCATTCAAGTTCTAAGCCTAAGAGTTATTTAATTTTTAATATGAAACATTGATAAGTTCCAACTAAGCTGTGGAAGCAATCAGCCATTTTGTATGCATATTGCCATTTGTATAATTTAAATGCAAAGTCTGCTTTGCTTTCTCAGAAAAAATAGCATATGTTTTATAGAATTTTTGGAAAAGGATGAGTGTGCTCTGGGTTTCAGCCAGTCTCTTTGTATTATGTGCAGATGCTTTGGGACTTTAATAATTAGAGGATCTAATAAAAGAATCAGAGGATAAGCCCGGAAAATTACTATAACGTGAGTTCTCTTTGCTGTTACAAAAACCAATCTTTCCTGTTTCACCTAACACAAAATTGGAGACTTATAGGTGTATTTCAGCCCAAACTTACAGCAAACACATAACAGAATTGATGAAATCATTAAATCATTATTAAGTAGCATCTATTTCAAGCTGCCTGGATTTAATTGCTTTACCTTGAAAAATAAACACTAAAATCCCAAACCAAATAGTGAGCTATAATTGAACAGGTAAGCAGGGCAAAGGTCTGGAGTTCCTGGGTTAATACTATGTCACTTACTGGTTTTAAATTGTCATAGTACAGTAAATCTACATGGACTGTTTCTTTTTCCCCAGACTGACTGAAGAAATGAGTATGCTTTTTGTTGTAGGCAACTTTTCAGAAGGCAAAATCATGACTTTTTTCTTTACCATGTCCACCCCTAAGTCACACAAGATTTAAACAAACTCAAAACGTTGCTTTTCTGTTCTGCAGAAAACCCATCACTGCAAACCACCAATCGTCACATTATATAAGTACCAGCATACCTATGCCTACGTGTGTCCTGCCTGCAGGTGTTTGTCCAAGTGGTGTGAGCATGTGCTCATGGTACACACCCATGAGTCAGTGTCTCTGTGTGTGTGTACAGTGAGGCTTCAGGTTCTCCATGGAGGATGAAGTGGTGTTCACAAGCTGTGCTGCCTCTTCCTGCTGTCACCATCTGTGCTGGCTCTTTGCCTAAAGCAGGTTGACTTTGAATATCACCCTGAAAATAGATAGGTGTTAAAAACTAAGAGGTTGTGACCTTAAGTGGTTAGCAATGACACAGCATGATAAGTTTTTAACTCTTGAAGGATAAAGTATGAGGCTTGTCTTAGGAAGGTAGCAGATAAATAATGACCCTGTGAGCCAAGGAGAGAAAAAGGCAGTGAAAATGTACTCCTAGTGATTATAGATATGTTCTTCAAGTGATTACAGATAGACTAAAATTATTCATCAAAGAATTTTGCAAAGATGCGTTAGGTTCCAGAAGCTGTTTTGGCTCTTCCGGTCTGATGAACTAGATAATTAAAAATTTACTCTCTGACAGTGTCATCTGAGTCTGCTAATTATTTACCAATTTCTGCTTGACAGCATAGTGCTGTATATTAGACCTAATTTAAATTATCTCTTGCTGTATATTTCAGAAGTAGAAATGAGCAAGCAGCATATGCTGATATTTTCTTTTTGTTACAATTACAAAGGAAGGAAATATTCTATTATCACTCTGCCATCACCAATTTTAGGAAGCATATGGTATTTAATATTTTTATCTACATGTACAAACATTCCCTGATACTCCAAACATCACAGTGCTGAGTATTTTCCTTATTTTGAATCAGGGAAACAAAAGAAAAAGAGCTATTCTTGTCTTAAAAATTGAAGTTCTAAGTCTGCTGATTTTGCACACTGGCTATCAACCCTTTTAATCCTCCAGAGTTAAGTTTTCAAAAGTCATATACCCGTTTTTCCTCAAAAGTATCCACCTGTGCTTTTTTTTTCTCCACTGTAAGAATGTATTCTTTTCCTTAACTGTGATAGATCTGCTCTTAACACCCTTACTTCTCATTTTATTGATTAGGCAAACAAATTCTGTCTGGATCCTTCATCTGCTTCTTTGCTCAATTTTTGCATGTGGTCACCACTGATGCTTCTATGCTCATGCTGGTTGTTTTCTCATCCTCTCGTGTCCTAAACACTATGGAAATTATAAATATTCTGGGGCAAAGATTTTAGTTGCATGTTGCTCCAGTATGCAGGGAACATATTCAACTAAACTATTTGAGTACTATTTCTAGAGGACACCATAATACATCTTATGGTAACCATTAGTAAAGATCATCTGAAACCACTCCTACAAAGTTAGCATTACAGCTGTTATTCAAATTCAGTCAAAAACATCACCAAATGTTATTCCTTAATGAGTCAGTTATGCTGGGCGTTGTTCCTTTTCAGCAGAATCCTTCCTTAAAATGACATGCCTAAAATAGATGGAAAAATTCATGAAAAGATAAATTGAGAGTATTTTGTACTGAGATAGTAGGGCTGTGAAATTAGAGATTTGGATTGGAAAGCCCTTTTGTTTCACCGTGTAGTCTAATTCAGCACTGTTGCTAAATAAGTATATTTGGCTGTTCTCACTTGAATATTCTATTTCCCATAGTGAAGATTTTATGTTATGCCCAGAGCATCTTGTTAAATTGATTCTTCTCACTGGGCTGGGTTTTTATATAGGTTTTGTCCAAATGCAGTAATATAAAATACTAAAATAAAAATTAGCAATAAATACTAGAAGGCAAGAAATCGCAAGGAATATCTGTGAGAGCACTATCAGAAAAGAAGTCAGAGCATAAATGGTAAAAAAGCAAAGCAAAATAATATTAGAGCCAGGAGTCAATAATATAATGATCATGATGGAATAAAAAAAGAAATAGATTTCATAATCTTACTAGTAGTACTTTAAAAAAGAGGCTTTATCAGATAGTAGTGTTTATGTCTATTTTGATAAAGTATTGATTTTCTGAAAGGCAGTGGTTGATTATAAAGGTACAATTAGCACTTTGTAACAATGACAGAGAGAAATATTCCTTTATAAACTTCATAATCTGATGTATCTGGACAAAAAGAATCCTAGCATTTTGAAAGGAAAAGCAGGGAAACACTTTAAAATGATACTCAGTGAATTCTGGAAGAAAGGAAATTGCTATTAGTTAATTTGAGAAAATAAATGCAGAACCACGCAATGGGAATATGACCCACAGGGAATCAAGAAGTCATTGTTCAGTAATCCTGATGCTTTATGCAATAAATTCAAGTGTATGTTATTTACATAATCCTCACATGAGAAGAAGGCCTGCTGTATTTGACAAACAGCAGCGATGTGATGAAAGAGGAAATGCCAAGCATATTTCTGCTTTCTGTAGTGCTACTCCCTCTTTAGAGTAGCACTTTAGATTTTGCTTTAGATTTTAGGAAAAAGCTATTTTATGACGCTTTCAATACCACCTTTCACTGATGGTTGATTTCTGCTATAAAATAACAGAGGCCTCCCAGACTTGGTACATGAGAAGTCAGAATAAGCTCATTACCTAATCAAGGAGAGGAGTTTCCTGACTCACTTGGTGGTGTTATATAACTGAGTGCACACTGTAGGTGGTCTACCTATTAAATGCTAACCCCCAGAGCAGGTTATAATAAACAGTTTGTTAGACAAAATGGTAAACCAAAATGAGATTTAGCAATTTCGAAACTCTTTTTGGCACATAAACCACAAAGAAACAGGAGAATTATGTTATTTCACAGTGATGGTTCTCACTGGAGACATTTTTAATATTCATTGCTCTGTTAATATATTACTAAGTTAATGGAAATATTAATATGATCATGAAAAAAATTCTCAGTAGTAGAAAAAAAATGGTTAAAGAAGTTCTCATCCATCAAATATCTGAATATCAAATTAAATTAGAGCAATTCACAGTAAACTGATTGGAAAACAGTGAGAATGAAATTAGGTAAAATAATTCAACCTAGATCAAAATAAAATAAATTTTCCAGAATGCTGTTTTCAGATTCCATTTTTCTGCAGGCAATTTCTTGAAAATAACTGCAGCTACTTCTTTAAAATCTTTTCTTTAATCAATATTTTTTACAGCAGTTGAGATTAGGTTGTTCATTGTAGTGACAACAATGTCGATGAACTCATTTGGCTTTAATGATTTGATTCTGGCAGCAGCTACTAATTCTGCCTACCACCATACGTAAGGTTTTTGTACGAAGGTTAAAGATAGAAGAGGCTCCTGGGATGGCTGACAGGGTGGATTAGTGCTGCTGAGCCCTGCAGGAAAAGGTCACCACTATAGTTCACAAAGGAGGGTTGTCACTGGGGGAGGTGAAGTCACAACTAGCCTACAAAGAGAGCTTTGGGGTTGGTAAATTAGTCATTGGCAGGAATAACTAGGATTTGGTTGTTCTCTCCTGCTTATCTTTGCTTTTGCCTATCAACACTGCTTCTAATCTTCACTGCCAGGCAGCCGTCATGTCAATGGGACTGCTAGCTGTTCTTCCTTCTCTCTGCTCCAAATATTATTTGTTTGTGTCATTTCCAAATAGAACATATTGAGACAGCACAACACTGCTGTGTGAGCAAGGGGAAATAAAAGCCCTTTTTCTACTGGCAGAGGTTTTTAAGCTTATGGAAAGTTCCTCCTGGGTTGTAATTTATTTTTGAAGTTGCACACAGTATTCTGCTCTCATCTATGTCTCACTGAGAATTCATGCTCAATCCTAATAATGTCTGTGTCCCACTTTCAGTAAGGGAGTAACTGAAGATCTCATTACTTAGGACTTTACATGATTAGTTGTTGGGATGTAGGTTCTGGACAGATTCATAGGACTGTGTAGCATGTCGTGGCCTTAGGAGACAATTTCTCAGTTGCACAAGGTAATCTTGGCTATGAAATATGGCTTGCTAGGAAAACGATGGCTCAGCTGTTCACCCTGAAATGTCACACCATTTCAAAGGCTTATCTTTCACAGTGCTGCATGTTATGAACTTACTAGGCTGTGCATTGAAGCCTACATACCCAGTAAGAATATTATACATATAATATATAATATACGGCAGTGTACAAGAAAGTGGCAGTTTGCAAAATGATGCCTGAATTATAAGAAATAAGAAGTGATTGCCAGCTTTTGATTTGCCTTTAATGGTACCAAGCTGCAGTGGGATGAAGACTGCTATCTGAATTTGGTGAACTGATGGTCTGGTCTCACTTAAGAGAACTAATTTTTTTCAATACTGGATTTCTCTGTCTGAGAAGTGGAGAATTTTTTTCGTACATCAGCTCCATGATATTCTCTCTCATCAGTCATTCGGAATTTTCAGATTTTGGGGTTTTTTACTGACCCTGTATACTCCAGTTATACTGCAGTGTATTGCAATGGAAAAGTTAAATTTCTTATTTTAGGGGAGCAATTTCAAATCACAGTAGATGTTCCTTCCCAGTCCCAAAAAGTAAACTTCCTTGTGGAGAGTAACCTCTTAAAAGACGTGTCACAAACTTCCACTGATTTTAATGAAATTACAGAGAAAAAACATGGTTTTGAATATGCAACTTAGTGTTTCTACTTGTCAGTTGTCACTCAGCAAAAAGCACCTAGGATGCATTAAAAAGGCAGAGGAAACCAAATGGCTAGTTTGAAGAGCTTTAAGCCAGTGAATTTAGTTTTGGAACATGAATATTCATCAGACCTTATTCCCTAAAATAATCATCAAACACAGCCTTTCTTTGGAAAGCTGTCAAGTTTGACGTACCATGCATTCAGAACCTGACTCAGAAATTATTAACTTTCAAATGGAAGGATCTTTTCAAGCAGCATTAAACAGGGCATTTTAGCATTTCTCATTAAATTTTCTTGAGTATTTGTGGAGTTCATTGATTTCAGAGAAATAAAAAGCATCAGTGTATGAAAGGTGAAGACTCAGTACTCAGGAGTAAACCAACTCCTCCTCCTTCAAACTTCAGAAGTAAAAAGAGGCTAAGAAATTAATTCAGGTAATTTAAAGTGGCAAATTAATCTGTCTCATATTTAGGAGCAATAGATAGAAACAAAGAAGTAATAGGAGACCTTTCTGCTTTCCCTGCTCAGATGCATTATTTGCCATGATTTTAGGCAGATTGTCTGCCAACAGACTGAAGGGTGTGCAATAGCTGGGGAAATCAGGCCATTTGGTGGTGTCCTTAAATGCTTAAGGTGCCACAGTTTTAGACATCTGTGGTTGAGAATGATCCAACCTAAACTTTTTGACCTCTACCTAAATCCTACGTGTCATAAAGAAACATGATTTTACATAATATCAAGAAACTTGTATTTTGAATCACTCAGAAGTAAATGCTGAAATTTCTCTACGTTACAGTTTTAATAACAAAGGCAATCTCCGTTCTCTAAGGAAAGTCTTAGGAGAATGCCACTCCTTGGGGAAGGTTATTTAGGGATCATTTATACATTAGAACATAAAGGGCTTTTATTTTTACTCTAATATTAAAAATGTATATTTGCATTATCCTTATGAATTTCTAATTTTTTCAAAAAGGCTCAGTAGAATCAGATTTTATTTGTGCTCTGCTTTATGAAATATATTTCATTGTTTTCAGTGGATGTTTTTAAAAATTTGTCAAATTGGTTTATATCTCAGTTTGTTTCATTTCCGCCCCAAGAGACTTCCACTTTTGTGAGTGTCTCATGTAAGGGATTTTAAAGAAATTACTTTCAGCAATTGAACTATAAATAAAATAGTGAAAATTTCTTTCAGACAAACTCTGGTAAAAGTTTTTATACCATAAAAAACAAGCAAACAAAAAGCCAAAAATTGTTAGAAAACCATAAACTGAAGAATTTCATAAGAAAAAAGGAAAATAAACAGAGAATGAAGTAACAGTAGATGTCAGAATTGCTTTTGCTAACAAATAAATATCTTGACTTCTACTGACAGACTATTTTGATAGTGGAAAAGAATAAAGATATAATGAGATGGACTCACATGCTGCACAATCAACAGGAGAGCCCTTAATAGCTTGTTTATTTTCCAAGGATGCACACTGCAGCATTCCCAAGTGTAAGCCATCACATTTGACAGATTTGAGAATGATCAGAGGCCTGAACCAGCAGCTTGCCATGTTCAACTCTACCAAATGCTTTTAATAGCAGAGTAACAGCAAAAAAAGTGGGGGCTGAGTGCCTTGTCAGTCTTGGGAGGCTCCTAGGCTTTGCAGTGCTGCAGACAGCCTGACTCATACTCGTATTTTAATAAGAGGAGGAAGGAGTAAATTTAAAATTTTTTCAGAGAAAAACTTGAATAAGTGAATGAAAATCCAATGGAGTCTTCTTGTTTGTCACAGGAAGTAATCCTGTGATGTTTTCTGTATCTGTAACAACCAGATTATCTTTGCTTTGTGTGGGCGCACCTGCCAAGAGCTGGACAAGTCTGCAGCCATGGACAAGTCTGTTTGCAGACGACTGGAGCTGGCTTCCAGCTTCAACTTTGATTTGGCGCTCTCGTTTTTACTCGTCACCAGCATTAATTACAGTGACATTTTGGCTTGATGCCTAGATTTCTGTAGAATGAATCTGAGGCCAAAAGCAAGCGTGTGCTTAAGCCAGTGCATGTATCAGGTGCCTCAGCAGGGAAAGAGAAGTGATACCAAGGGAGGTGAAGGCCACACACAGAGCTTTGCTGCCGAACATAGAGTACCCTATGGCCACTTGGCTTTTGAAAGGTGTGCATAAATTGTCTCCAACATCCAGTTTTCATACTGTTATTAAAAATGAACCTTTAACCCATTTAACTATCACACTTAAAACAATCATCTGTGTTTAAGTGTCTAGCAATTAGAACATTAGGATGGTATTACATGAATACTACATGAATTTCACATGGGTTTCCCTTAGATGCAGTGGCAGTGTTAGAGGTGCCAATTGAAAATCAGAGATTTGAATGAAGGATAAGAGAGCAACCATCTTTATTAAGTGAGTGAGTTAGCAAAAAGTGAAGGTCAGAGGTCCTCTGACTGTTCCCTCTGGTGTTCTCTTCCTTTGGAAAAAGTCACAAAAAATAGCAAGGCAAGTGAAAAATGGCCTCTGTGATACTGTTACTCATTTGCCTTTGCATCAACTGAAGCAATATAGTCAAGAAAAGTTAAGTTGTGTTTTTTTCAGGATTTTCTTCTGCTCTACTGCAAAAGAAAATGGTAGTCATCATTCATTTTTCTAGAAATTTAATACTAAAATAAATGTAGCTTTTCCCATAGTTGGTCCTATCTGTTACATTTTAGCACAATAGTCCTAATAGTTACCCAGTATAAGTACCCCATTATTCAAATTTTAGTCGTTCAAAACCCTTTTAGGATGTTTTGTGTTTTGTGTTTATGCCAGTAATTCTGTATCTTTCCTTAAAAATTAACTTTTGGGGGGATTACATATAGAAATGAGGACTTCTTATAAGGAAGAAAGCTAGATGTTGTAAGTACTGATTACTTGTAGAAGAGCTATCATATCAGTAGTGGTACATATTGTGTGTGCTGGGGATTTTAAAAGGTGAGTTTGCAGTAGAGGTTTTTAGCCTGCCATAACCTGTTCTCACCACTGCAATACCCTCTGCCCTTTAATTTCTGGCGCTTCTGATAGTTTTATGTGGTCTGTCAGAGAGCAAAAATTACCTGAATTTTAGGTTAAATGGGAGAAAACAGGGCAATTTCAGGTGAAAAGTAAACAAAGTACTTGACTAATGTGAAGACAACTTACTTTCTCTGCTGGAATTGCACAGAGGGTTTTTGCTGCAGGCCCTGTGCTGCTGTCTGTAGTGCCCTTTGTCTGGCTGTATGTGCCTAGGGTAGAGACAATGCAGCAATTCAATTTTCCAAACTCCACTCCCTGCTAATGTCTAGAGCTCTGACCTTTGTAGGTGACATTCACCCTTTTTTCATGCAGGATTTGAGCTTGGTGTCCCTCTCTACTGTAATCCATCATATTTCCACAATCTCTTGCTGTCTGGTCTTTTGTTGCCTTTCTTGCATCCTAATTCTTTCTGTAACATTGCAGATGAGAATTTTAATTCTTAGTTCTCCTAGCCGGTGGTAAAGAGGATTCTAGTCCTTTATGTTCTCTTTCCAGCAGGACTACAGGCTTCATGCCTATCCTTTATGGGTTGTTTTTTTTGTTGTTTTTTTTTTTTCATGTAGAGAAACTGAACTGAAAGAACAGTGAGCATGCATTCTTTCTTTTTCTTTTCTCGATGATTTTAGATCCACTTCCCCACTTTCACAGCTTGCCTGGGGTTGGGGTCTTTTGGGTGGTAATAATAAATACTGAACTTAGTCATGATATTACTAAAGTTAATTAAAAATTCACACAGCTGCAAGGATAGCTTGTACTTAAAATATGTCTTGCTTACAAGCCCAATGGAGTCATCATCATTTTGGAGGACATTTAGACTGGCTCTGAGATGAGGTGTCCAATGCAGCAAAGTGAGTTGCCTGGAGAGATCCTGCCCCTGGTGCCCAGCAGGATGCAGTGGGACTGACAGAGCACATATGCCTTGACAGACAGTAAAGATCTATCAGATGCCAAAATCCCTTCCCCTGCAGTCTCTGTCTGCTGCTACCATTCCTCAAGCACATGTGCCTGGCCTTGGAGGGCTGGGGAGGACCAACCAGAGGACTTTCGTCTCTGTTATTCACTTCTTTGGTCCAAAGTTCTTTTTCTGCCCCTTGGTATTGACCTCAGTGCACTTCCCAATCTTCCAGATTCCATTAAAAACAGCCAGAACTGAATTCCTTAAATTTTTTATAGATTTTGATATGTTAGGTGAATAAATCCACTCAGACAGTTATTTACGTGTCTACAGGGAGATCAGGCATGATTTTTCTGCTGCTGAAAATGTTCACAGGCAGAAATGTGTCCCCCTTTTAAAACCTGCCATTCACACCACACCTACGAGCTGTGTCAAAAGCATCTTGAACCCATGAGCACCATTATTGTTTCAGTCAATCTGGCAATAATAGTAATTTCAGTACTTTCATCCCCGGGAAAGGGAGAACTCATGGTGAGATACATTAGTGCAGCCACCTTTTCAGCTGCAAGGGGTTCTTGTAATGTGCTGTTTCTCTGAAATTTGAACTAAAAATAGCCAAGGGAATTATTCTGTTATCCAGAAGAAGGACTGTAACTTTCTGAAGGATTTGGATTCTTCATTTTTTGAAGAAATTGTTTACACAACAGAAGGTAGCAATGCCTCCAAGAAGTATCTGTCACTGTACTAGGAAGAATACCAAAATGTTTAGTATGCATAAAATTTGGTTATGGTTTTCTGGTTGTGTATCTTTAGAGATTTGATCAAAATATGTAATTTCTTTTTAAAGGTTTTTTTCATATTTTGGCTCTGGTTTTGCACTGAATTTTGAGGTTTTCTGGGTATTTTTAGTTTGTTGCAAGAGAAATTCAAATATGTTTCACTTAGGAAAAAAGAAATTATATTTGAAAATTTTGGGTTCCATTTTATGTTATCCTTTATTATTTTGTTATGTATACATTTTTTCATATGACTAGTATATGTTATAATATTTCATTGAAGATGCTTAAGTTTACTAAAAGGTAGTTTTATTCTATGTTAAATCATTTCCCCAATGATTTGAAATACCAAATGAAGTACATTGAACCATCTGAAAGCTAAGATACAAAAAGAACATTTGTAGTGTCCTATTACACCTGTTTTCTCAGTGCAAGGAAATTATGTCTGATTGCAGTACGACTAAGTATAGATTGACTGAAATTTAAAAATTAATTCCTAAACTAGTCTGGTTTTTGAGAAAATAATTATTTTTTTAATTTTGCAAGATGTTTGATTTTCTGTTAAAAAATAGTGTACTGTCAACTATATGTACTCGTAACTATGTTTTATTTGAAAATTTCCACCTATTTTTATATCCCCACAGCTCCATGATGGTTTACTTTTTCATAGCCCAGAAACCTAAGCAGTTTATCTGGCCTATAACTTACTCCCAAATCCCTGCCTTCTCCAGACTCTTAAAAATTGGATAAGGATTAAGAGACCAAGGACTGGGTACCACTGGCATATGGAATAGGAAAGATGTGTGAAAATGTCTGATGATAGAATAAATGACGGCTGTGATCTCTGAGCACAATTAAATTACTATCACTGTCAATGACTGCTGTTAACAACCATGTGAAAAACAGTCATGTAACATAAGGTGCAAATTAATAGCATTTAGATTTACTGCAAAAACCTGGCACAAGTCAGGATTAAAGATAACATTAAAGCCTTCAACCACAATTTATCTTAAACTAAGCAGTGTCAATAATATAAATTCCAAGATAGCCCTTTAATGCAGAGCAAAAAAAATTTGAATATTTGAGATACTGAAAAAATACCAAATAAGTGCTTGGATGGCTAAACCTCTGTAAATAAGTCAGGTTCTGAAATCTGTGTTTTCTAAACTCAGCACCCTGGCCTTTGTGGGCGAAAAGGCTAGAGGGTCTTGAAAATCTCCAAATCTCAAACCTGAATAAAAATATTCCATGAACCTATTTATTAAGAAGATACACCTGAACTGTATTAAGCTTTTGGTTTTGCTAATTTATAAGCAGTCTGATTTTATGTATAGAATCATTAATGTCTGATACATTTAATTCATATTGCACATTTCCTCTCAGAAATACTTTGCCTCTGTCTTCATGTGGCTGTGTATTCGCTTGAGAATTAAGAAACATCATTTTTTGACCTTTATGTTTTTTGCAAATTTTTTTCAAAATCAGCCAGTAGTTTTGTCCAGGCAGCAGTGATGAGCAAGACCCTGGTGGTCAGATGCACAGGAAGCGTGACCACTGAAGCCTTTAGACCTCACTGATGCTGAAAATCAGGTCATGCAGATGCAGGTTTCTGCTGAAGCAGAATGACCTGTTGAGTAATGACCTGGGTCATTACTCAGCAAAATTTGGGAAAGAAGCAAGAGATATGAGATACAATCCTGGCAAACAAAACCAAGAAAAGAAGGACCCTTTTGTTCTGCTTAACTTGCCCTTTGCCAGACAAGTTGTTGTCATGATGCTGACTGCAAGCAAGTAATCATATTAGGCTTCAGGAAATAGGCTTACCTTGTTAGCTGAAAATATTTGGGTGGATCAAGCTCTCAAAGAGGTTCCAGGGGGAAGTTTTCTATTAAGTTCTTTAGGCCTTGAACTAGCACCTTTTCCCATAGTCACAACTTATGGCTAAGCTCAACAAACCAGCACCTTCTCTTGAGACCTGCAGGGAGAAAATATTTTGCATGAGACTGTGTGAGAAAGCCCATTGCCCCCCCAGACTGAACTCACTTTGCACTTTCAGAGGCCCTGTTTTTCCAGCAGTTCTCGTGTGTTCAGGGATGCATCCTACAGCTAGAATGCTCTGCTTGGATGGCAGTGCAAGGCTGCCAACTCTGGGACCATGTTATGGTAAGAAGGTTATTAGGGAGTGCTGCAGTGAGGTAACAGGGATAGGAGGGGTCCAACTCTATGTTGTTGCTGCCTACACTTGTAAAGGATGATTTTAAAAATCCCAGTGAAATTACAAATGCAATATAAAAATTCTTGTTTAGTCTCTGTCTGCCACATCTTCCTGTTCTAAGGAGAAGATAGTGTGGGGTAACAAATATTCATTACAAGCCAAAACCACTCCAAATTTTGCTGTACTGCAGCAGCAAAGCTGTATAAAACTGCTGGATTTAAGGCTTGCTACATCATGGAGATTTATAGGATGAGTATCATGACCAGAATGAAGACAGATTTACTTATCATTCTGCTAACATAGTTATGTACACTGTTTATTTCAGATTGAGTTTAATCAGATGCAGACTGGAAAAATAAATCCCTGCTTCTGCTTATAAGCAAAAACAAGACAGGTAGTTCTAGGAACAAAGGTGCTTAAGCATGAGAGACTGTACACAGCAGAGGAGGTTAGCAGTAAATCAGGACTTTGACATTGGGCAGATAATTACTGGGAATAGTTCTCCTCTGAACAATTATCAGGAGGATCTGTTTGGTTTCTTAATATGCTGTAGAGCCAAGGTTGAGTAAAGAGGTTTGATATTTCAATGCCTCCCTCCCATTTGAAGCAGTTGACTGACAGTTTGCAAAGGTGAATGGCAAATTCCGCTTATCTCATGGTGTTCAAGGGGCTGATTTTGGTATGATTTTTCTTTGACTATAAATGCAGATACCATGAGATACTTTGTGTTGGGCCATTTCATTTATCCTTTCAATTTTGGGGATGGGAATTGGCCATATACAAAGTGAAGAATGAGATTTTTACTTCATAAAGTGATGAAGTTATAAGAAGTAATAGGGCTTTATATTGCTTTTCAACTTCTGAAGAACTGCATGAGCAGTTTGTTTTTTGTTTATTTATGCTCATTCAACTAATGTTAATTAACTTGTCTGAATCTGCATTTGAAAAATGTAAACATCTCTTGCATCCAGTGTGTAGAAAACTTAACAAACAGCAGCAGGAAGATAATTCCATCAAAATATTTTCTCCTTTTTTTTGTTATGATATTGTCAACAGCTCTTGATGGAATTACTTTCTTACATCTCGCTTCAGCCCATATATTACTATTTTCCAAAGATTGTTCAAACTATAATTAAAAATCGATGCTTTTTATGTGCCTCATGTCAAAAAAATTAAATAACTCTGTACATTCCAGAAATAAAATATCTTCCCAGATGGATATTCATTGTTTTATTCACTTGGCTAAATTTAATTTTAAAAAATTCCTTCTTCTGGTTGTTTATATATTCTGTTAGGAATTTAGAGCTAGGTAATGACTTTCTGCTGTCCCTATCATGTCAGATTAAGTGTTGTATTCAGAAATAAGTGGAAACCAGAAGGGGATCTGGCAAAGACTTATTCAGATCCTGTGATGTGGATATGCAGGTTTTGCAGGGTATGTATAATTATCTTAAGGAATGTAAATCTTCCACTAGTTCATTTTTTTTTTCCCTGCTGGGTCTAAAACCAAACTATTTCTTAAGGTACTTATGAAATGCTTGGGAGAATATGGAAATTAACTGACCTTGCAAAAATGCATTTTTCTTTAATTGTTCTCATGGGCTAGCTGTATTTCCTGTAGCAGGATATAATTTTCTAATTGGATCTCCTTAAAAAATAAATTTCTAACCTGAAAAAAAAAATCTTTGCAAAGTGATACTGCATTAAAGCAGATGCTTAAATGCATTCCTATTCTTTTTCACTCTAAAAAATTTTCCTGCAAATAGGCTGAGTGCATCCATTTTGAAATGTACATGGGATGATTTTCTACCTTAAAGACCTCAAAGTAATTTAGGATTAAGGTTTCAGCAGTCACCTTGTTTTGGTATGACAGGTGATACATTACACTTGCTGAGGAAAAAGCAGTGAAGTATGAGTCCATCTGGCTATGTTTTCATTTAGCTATGAGCACGGAATAGCTATAGGGAAATTTATGGCTCCTGCAAGTTTCTAGTTTGATTCAGGGCCTGGGCTTTGGCTCTTGCAGTCTGTGGAATGAAGGAAAGTATTGATTTTACAAACTCTGTGCCCTCTTGAATCTGTCTATGAAGGGTCAGTGTGGCTGTTTCATGAATAATGAGCAGCTGAGATCACAGCAGAAGATTTAAAAAGGATTAATTCATGTTGAATTGAACTTTGAAGGAGAAATTTTGCCAGCTGATATATTGGCATGTTAGTGAGGAGTTGCTTTAAGTAAAATTGTCCAATTATTTTGTTATCTCTTCCTCTTAATGAGCTAAGATGACATTTCTGTTCTCCAAAGTCAGTTATGGAAGTAGCTATAAAATCTTTATATTCAGCTGAATCGTGCCTTACTCTCCTGAAACATGACCTGAAATATAGTGTCAGAAAAGAGTTCATGGCAGCAGCCCAGAATGCATGCTAATATTCACTTCTCTGGTGTGCTGTAGAGAAGTAATGACCACCTGCATGGAGTGTGTTGTGGAGGTTGATTTTTGCATTTTATTCCCTGTTTTATGGATTTTTCTGTGTGTAAAAGTAGCTTAAACACTATATTCCACTTGCAGGGCTTAACTTGTGTGAGTAAAGTACAGGTGTACTAAGTTCAAACTTTCTGCTGTGGGCATATAGTTTAGGTCCTTTGCTGTTACCTCTCCAGTCTTTCCTGCTTACCCTTTGGATGCCTTTGACTGTTGACTACCTTGGGGATTAAATGTAGACCTTTTATTTCCTAACACACATTTAACGTAGATGCCTCGCACATCACTGACACCGAATGTCTTACACTACCCTAGCTGTTCACCTCACAGGCACCTAAATCTAGGGATTTTGTATTTTTAGAACACCATAATTTAAGTAAGTATCCAGTGTAACTGAGGATGTCAATGTCCTATCCACTGCAGTAAACCGCTGTACTAGCATCTTATTTGGCAAACATGGAAGTGTGCTATACTAATCAAGAAATTCCTGGTGTTTCCCATACATCTGGTGTTTCTATGAAAAATTGTGCAATGACATCCAGTGGCTCTAAGAGAGGGACAGGGAGACCTGCA
This sequence comes from Camarhynchus parvulus, assembly GCF_901933205.1. Taxonomy (NCBI): domain Eukaryota; kingdom Metazoa; phylum Chordata; class Aves; order Passeriformes; family Thraupidae; genus Camarhynchus; species Camarhynchus parvulus. The sequence continues at coordinate 32,774,257 of NC_044586.1, read as the reverse complement.
TCCTCTATGGATTCATTGACATAAAAAAATGACCTGTGTGCAGGCAAAGAAAGGGGTAACACCTTACTGCTCACCACTGATCTGCTCTTAGTATGGATTTGTAGATCCTCAAACATTCAGAAGTCAAGTTTTGGTTTAGCTCTGAATGTTGCTCTTGTGTCATGATCTCAGTTGTCTTATTTGTCCTCTAAGACCATTCTCCCCAGCAGGAGAAATACAGTTGGGCTCCACCCTGCATGTGCCTGCCATGGCAATGAGGGATTTAGAAGTGTTTAAAAAGGCTTCACAGTTTGAAAGCCCAAAGTTACTATAAAAACCAAGTAAAGGTTGTTTTGCTAAATATGTTCAGATTCCTTGAACCAAAACCCATACAAAAGTCTCTGGGGGTATGTGAATTCCATTGGCATTAGCAGGAATGTGACTAAGGGTTTCTCATTCTTAATCAAGTATGTGTGTCTACTGCTGTGGTCTAAGGCTCTTCGTGTGCAGTACAAAATATGTGACAAATACAATGCTACTTTTCATTCAGCTACAAACCTCCCAGAGAGAACAGTTATTCTGATTAAATGAATTCTTTAAGAGGAAAGATTTTGATTTTGTTTTCTAGAGCTGTATGTTTGAAAGCTGTAGCCCCTGCTTCTGCTTACAAAAATGGGTAGTGAACCAAAGAAGAGAATGCAAACAATTTGTCAAATTGTGCAAGGACTGGGTACATTGACGGAACCATAATTTTCTGGCATTCATGATAGCACATTGATTGGAGTCTTGCTGTGTCTGATGATTTTCTTGTGAAAAGCTTCTTTATTTGCATACTGAGGCACTTTGGCCGGAGGTGGTCTCAGAAATTAATGAAGTATGCCAATATTCAAACAAATTCCAGGCACTGACCCAGCTTAACAGTGTGATGAACTTCAATAAGCTGGCAAGTTTAAGGGCTTGTAGGAAAATGCTGAAAGTGGAAACAGGAAGGGTGGGATGAAACAAGATCGTGTCTAAGTGCTCTGTCATGTCTTGTCTGCAGCTAGAGTCCTTTGATTTTCTGAAACAAGTACTTTGAAAGGAGAATATTTTAGGTATCCATGGAACTAATACAGACTGTTGATACCACTTCCTCTCATCACATACCTTCATAATTCATTGCTCTCCTAATCCAGTGCATTTTTACTTTCAGGCATCATGCAAAAATCTAGAAAAATGTGTTGCATATTGTCTGCGGGTCCTCATTATGTAGGCAAAAGTCAAATTGCATATTTGCCCTAAAGCGCTATTGCTTGCCTGCCTGATATATGAAATAATGTCTTATTTTGCATAGAATATTCCTCACTTTGTTCATATACTTCAGTGTGTGAACTCAAAAAAAAAGGCCCAGATACTTGTGGAAAAAAGCAAATGAAAAAGTTTCATGAGCACAGCTGAGTGGAATTTATCTTTCCATTTCAGGATACTTGTTGGGATGTGTTTCTAATCTTTGTTCGGCTCTACATACTGATGTTAAGCACCGTGTTTTGCCTTCAGACGCCTTGCTATTTGCAGAACATTATGTGGTAGGGAGGTCAATGAGGGGATTATTATGGGGAGATCTTATCAGTTACTAGCACACACTAATGAAAGTGAGACAAAGAGTAATAGTGGAGACTAACCAACTCTGTAGATAGCAAGTTGTGGATTTCTCAACTTTATGGAGTATTTGATGTGGTCAAGGAGTTGAAATGTTGCTTGAAGCATTTTGAGCAATTTGAGAAGAACTGGAATGTGTGCAATATTCATAGCCACCTTTGCCAGTTAGTGACAATGTCTTGCATCAAAACAGGCAAGAATTGTTCAGATTTGATAGGTGCAAGCTAGAATTAGGGGATGAACTTTAGCTAGTGCAAAATTATCTCATTGGCGTAACTAGTACATGAAAGAAAAACATAGATCTAAGCAGAAAGTATACCGGCAAAGTTACTACAAAGAGTCTGAGCAAAGTCAGAGGGCATGAAGTATGTTTTTGGATGAAAGCTGTAACACAGTGGCCATCATTTTAACCATTTTTTTATGTATTTGTCTCTGGTTTACAGATGTAACGCTGAGGTACAACAATAGTAAGGCTGAAAAAGAGGTGCTGGCTTTTGACATGCAATTTGAGTTTATAGAAACCTAAATTTTGATGTATCTCTGCAGCAAAATGTTGGTTCAAAGCACATATTTCCATGCATTGCATCTTTGTAAGTCGACTGTGAACCACTAAAGTAAATTAGAAGCTCTTTATTGGCATCTGATTTATTTTAAAATGTTGGATAAAGCAGTCACCTTGCAGATTTCAGGGAGTCTGGTACACCAAGGGCTTCAATCATGCTTCATATAGTCCCTTCTGTTAGAGAGCTTTCAATTTCTTTGAATGCAGACAGAAGGCATCTTTCCTTAATGCAAAATCCAGATTCATCCCCAAAGCAGACTTCTTACAAGCATTAAATTAATTAATCATTTCTGGAGAAAAAATTGTGATTGTGTTATCAAACACTGTGGTGTTATATGCATTCACAATGAGAGCAGTGACTGCTGGGCTGTTTGCTTGTTCTCTGTTTGCTGATTTGAACCCAGACAAAGCAGAATGAGCTGAGCTACTGAAAATAAAAATCTGTCAGGTACATGCAAGCAGTATGATTTTTCAGGATTTTGAAGATACTTTAGAATTATCCAGATTTAAGATTTCTCTTATAAATAGCCAAATTCGTATTCCTAATGAGAAGATTATATCTTGCTGACTATCTTGCTGGATATCAAAGTTCTTCACAAGATCCTCTTGGGATCCAGGGGTTAATCAAAGAAAAATTTCCAGAACTTGTCAAAACAATGCGCTTTTCTCTTCGCTTCAGTCTCCCAGATAGGTGACCACCATTTGCTGACATTTTCTTTTAAAGAAATCGGCCTGAGTCTGACACCAAGAAAAATTAAGTAAATTCTGTCAATATTATAAGTAGTTTTAAAATGTGGTTTTTAATAGCAAAGTGGTGTAATGCATTAATGAGCAGCAGTGCTAACCTGACCTGTTATAGACTTCGTAGAATGTGTGAAAAATAGAAAAATAAATAAAAATAAAATAAAAAATGAAAGATGAATCTCAGCCAGCATATTAAGGTATAAATGAATATTGTTTTGATGAAGGGTAGGAGGAACAAGAACTAAAATTAGAGTTTGTTGCAGACTCCCACAAATGGGTTTTCAGTCTCAAAGTGATGCACAATAATTTTATCAGATATTTTTTGTCATGAGTTTACTAGTTTAAAGGATACGTTAATATGAATCATCAAGAATTTTTTTCCAAATTATAAACAAGGCATTTTCATTATCAAAAACATTATCTTGTCTGATAGCAGCTCTACTGTCTAGATTTGGGGAAAGAGGTATATAAAAGTAGAAACAGTAAATACTGAAATACAAAAATTTAGCTGCATGAGCAAGTTAAAACAACTCTGGATAATACATTGAAATACGTAAAAACAACAATTTTCATTGCCAAGAGGGTATCTGATATGGTCTGTTCTGTTGGAGTTTTTGGTTTTTGCCATGTCTTTTCAAAGGCTGGTATAAAACATTGTGTCAAGTAGGCATCAGTTTCTGTAACAGTCCTTAGAATATGCCAGAAAGAAAGCAGGTTCCAATATTCCTGGTTTTTGTAGGCATACTGAATATTGTCAGAAATTTTGGTGTATGAAAGACTCCAAATTTATAAAACATCTCAAGCACCTATCATAAGACAAAACAAAAAATCCAGGCAAATACAGTGATGACTCTGAAAGGTCAGTAGTAGAGGTTTTAGAATGATCTTCTATAAAACTTACAAGATGGCCATGAGTATTCTCTGAACCCGCTAATAATCCACTGGTGTGGATTATCACATTGAGGTGTGATGAGTGTAAAACAAAACACGATCATAGTAATATTTGCCTGAATACTTTGGCTGTAGAGGACATAGTTATATTTTGTGAATCAGCTGAACTATTCCAGAATTTAGAAAATGTAAATTCTCCTGCAGAGAAAAAGGAGCATAAAATGAGGTATGAAGAATTGAAATAGAGTATAATAACAAAGGCTCATGGGGAAAGAGGATGAAATTTTATCCCCAGGGTCTTAGGTATACTCAAAAAATGAACGGTCAAGTATTACTTGACATGAATGTCATAAGTTAAAAGCTCATGTTCCTTCTGGAAGTATCTAATATATATCCTTTTGGATTTGGTTTATGATTTTTTTCTCTTTTTTTAAAGAGCACCTTTTAATGAGGTAATACTACTTTTTCTGCAATTTAATCACATTTATATTACTTATGTTTTTATCCATCCTAAAGGTTCTCAGTCTTAACACTGTTCTAAAGGTAAATTCCCATGTGGTACATAGTGCTTAATTAATGGCTTTTTATCATCAGTGAAATTATGCATCACATTAGACAGTGAAAAACACAGAAGGCCTAGATGACTAGTGCTTCAGAGATGGTTCTTAGATGAATGTGGACAGCCTATTATGTATGACATTATAATTTCATTATTAAATCATTCATGTGTTTATCACCTGGAAATGTAGCAGAAGACATATTTATTTGTAGTCATTGTGCTCAGTGGTGGAAAGTGCAGCACTGTAATAAACTCTTGCCCTCTGAAATATGTTTATCTTGTCACTGAGCTGGCTCACTAATGTGATTTTCTACCTTTGGCAAAAGAAAGGTAATGCTTGCTGCAGTTGCTATGATACAAGACTAGTGCACTGAACTTTCCAATGCAGCAGCACACATTTTGTTCCATGCAGTTCCCTGTCACTGCTGCTGTCTCCCAAAACTCCAAATTTAAAATAAGTACTCACAGATATTTTGCTTGTTTGCTCTGAATGACTAGTGTCAATAGTACTGAGCTTTAATTTGACTAGGGGATTGAATTATATATTGTTTTCTAAAATTCGTCACAGGCTACAGCAAAACAAGGATAAAATGCACTTTCTTGTGTTTGGGACTTTATCAGCAGATGTAAACACCTAGCTTTGTCTTACTAGAAGTTACATATCTAGAAGAGGCTTGATCAACCCTCTCCTCTCTAAGAGAGGAAAAGACAAAAAAAGAGGTACCTTCAGTGGACAGTTTATCCCACAAGCCTAAGATATTTTAAGCAAGGCTGCTTTTAATACTGGTTAGAGAGGACAGCTAGGTAACTTAAATGAAATGAGATACCTAACTTTTATATAGCTAAAATTATAGGAGATGAATCCCTTTGAATGAGATAAGGTGAATTTTTTGTCAAACTTTTGGCCTGTGAATAATCCAAAACCAGATGAACAAATGGAGATGTCACAAAATACTGGCAGTATAATGCTGTATATGGCAATAAAGTAAAAGTCAAAATGTAATGCCATAGAGAAGCAATTCTGTAGAGAAAAGTCTGAGAAATACACCTCAACCTCCCTTTCGTGCAAAAGCAAGGCTTTTGTGAGAGTTGGTAATGACATTTCTGTAAGAGAAGCCTTTCTCTCATTTGCATCCTTTGTCTCAATCTCCTAAAGCAAAACAGTTGACAGACTGTTTCTTCAGAGATGTATAATATATTCTCTGTCAGCTCCTTTGACTGTGTTCTCAGGGATTCCTATTTTGATGACATTGCACCAGCTAGACAGATACTGAAGACAAGAAAATAAAACTTTTGAAAATACTGGCTTCTTGCTGACAGTGGATTAGTCTGCAGAAAAGATACTCCTTTTATTTTTATGTAGCCTGGCAATTCATCAGGTCTTCTCAAAGATATTAGTAATTTTTGAGACTAGCAATATCAGGTAAGCTTAATGGATTTCCCTGTCGGTGTAATGAATGTGATTGCAATGAAGCATGAAACAAACTGTTTTAATGGCTTAGATCGGATGGTAATTTTTTTTAAGGACACCTGCATCTTTCATTAGTTGAACAAGCAACCACTTGACTGCAAGTGAATAATTAATTCAAAAGTCTGAAGAACAATATTAATTGAACCTTAGTAAGTGTTACCGAAAAGTTTCTGGTAAATCACTTGAAAAATAAGTAATCACATCTATTGATTTTGAGATGCCTTCTGCATGTTGCAACACAGTATGTAAAGTAGATGTGTTCCTTTCTCTGCAGCTGGGATGACAGCAGCTCGGTTAGCAGTGGCCTCAGTGACACCCTTGACAACCTCAGCACAGATGATTTGAATACCACCTCATCTGTCAGCTCTTATTCCAACATAACAGCCTCTTCAAGGAAGAACACTCATGCCCAGGTGAGTAGCTTTGTTGCCATTTGTTGCAGCACCCCCATGCAGGATAGAAAAGTTTGGTATCAATGCCTCTAAATGAATGAGATATTCGTATCTTACAAAATCCTCTATTACACCTGAATGCAAGAAGCCATAGACTCAATTGACCCAACCTTGAGCTGTGAGCTGACATTCCAAATTCCCTGCTCCCAGGAGATGTGTCACTACTGAAAGTGCTGCTGGTGAGACCCAGCTCTGCCCAGCCTGGGGGAGCAGCCCAGGTGTCAGCCCCTGCTGCACTCTAACACAAAGCAAACACAATATGATTGGATCTGTGATCATGGATTTCTACTCACTTCAGCTCATTTGGAGCATCTCTTCCAACAGATAACACAATAAAAAATAATATATTTTTTGCTTTTTATGAGCTGAAACACATTAGGGGAGAAATATATAGGGTGTACTGTCCTTTCAAATGGCAGAGATTGTCTTCTCCCCGCTTAGATCCAGGGATGAAAGTGTCAATGCAAGGTGACAATGCATTGTGTCAAAATAGAGTTCTTAATACCATACAGACACAAACTATATACATCATACATGTATGTGTTTGTCTGTGTATGTAAAGCTCTTGTGGCAAGTATCCAAGCATTTCTTCCCAGCTCCCCTCAAAATTGCAAGTAACAGAGAAATCAATACAGAATCCTTGCAGGACTTGGTTCCCTCCAAAAACAAATTAAAACCAGAAAAGTTTGTCTCAATAGGAAAGTATTCTCTGCCGTGTCATCTCCTGTTCACTAGTAGGGAACTTTGAGACTGAGCACTCAGCACAGGGGAAGAGTGGCTGCCTCCAGTGATTTGATGTCAAGTATGCAGGACACAAGACTGACACTTCTGATTCCATTTAGACTCCTGCAGGCAGCCTGTGTCTGCAATTCAGAGGTCTGTTTTGTCAGTGTAGATTTCAGCAGACTCCGTGAGCAGGAGAAAAACACATATTTGTTATTTCCCCTAGACAACAGGGAAATATAGTTACTTTTGGAATGAAAATTACTTTAATCTCCAACAGGACAGATACCAGACCAATGCTGTATTCACGCAAAGGTAGTCACTCTCAAATGCCAACGTTCTTCAGCCCGTACCATTGCCTTTCCCACTCCATCATGGACTTCCATGGTTTTTAACTGGAGATCAGCCTCTTCCCTTTCACATCAACAATGATAGCCAGCTAGTTCTGGTTCGCTTGTTCCACTGCATAGTCATCGGGATTGGAAAATCTCAGGCTGACTTTTTAACTCTGTGGTTTTGGTTTTTTTTCATTTGGGTAATCTCATGTTCTAGCTACTCTATAATAAGCCTCTGTTTTATTTGCAAATTGTTCAGCAATAAACAAAGATGCAGTGCATGTTCAAATTTTGGTTTCATTCCAGAGTTTGTTTATATTATGAAAAATAGGAAAATACCTTTATCAGGTATGCCTTTACCAGGCACATTAAGCAGAACTCATTGTATTCCAAGCTAACTGGCAATCTCAGTCAGAAGCTGAGATGAACAGAATACTCATTTTGACAGCTTTTTTTCAGGTCTTTGATATACTGCAACACAGAGATCCCTTTTTCGGTCTTTCTAAGTGACTGGAGCAGTAAAGTCTGGCTATAGACTGAGACAGAAATTACATATTTTGTTGTTGTTTTCTTATTACAAGAATTATAATGGTGAAGAGAGGCTTTTAGAAAGTATTGTACTACTCTTTTTTTTAAACTAAGCAGTTTGCTTTAAAAATGTATGACTATACATTTACATTCATTTATGATAAAATGTCTGTAAGCATGTTGTTACATGTTCCACATGTTGTAACAATAACTTCAATGAAAACTTGCTTTTAAAGGACCCTGCAATATTTTCGTAGATATTTACATGGGCTTTTTTCTTGTTAATCCTTACCCATAGGCTGTGCTAGCACGTCCAAAGCACATATGTAATTATGGAAATCTAGAGAGCTTTTGCCTTTTGTATACCTCAGCTGACAAATATGTAAACAGGAACTGATTATTCTGTCTGTCGCGTAATCAGTATTAATCCTCCTTATAGCAGCAGTGCCTAGGACACAGCCACAGAGGGGTCTCTGTGGTGAAGGAGCTGTGACAGCCCAGGATAATAAATAGCCTGTCCCTCAATGAGATCCATTTCGCAGCCCCTCTTAGGCTGGTGATACCTGAGAGCAGCACCATATTTTTGCTGTTTAAAGAGGGGCAGAGGCAGACAGGATTGGTGAGAGAGGTGATGCGCAAATAAGGCTTCAGACTGAGGTCAGGAGGCTGCAGAAAAACATAGAAGGAAGGGTTACCCTGAACAGCCTGTCAGCACAAAGAACACCGGTCTTGTCAAACACAGAGGGTAGGGTCAATCTCTGTTTCTATTTAAGCCATTTTTACAGCTTCTACATTGACTTGTTGGGCTGCTCCTTCAGCACTCCCTTATCAGCATGCCTCAGGGAAAGCAGATGCCACAGGGGATTTAGGTCCTCACTGATGTATCCTCCACGTGGGTCTGAGTTTCAGAGGGAGCATGAGCCCAGCTGGTTGCCTTCACACCACGGATGAGTAGTGCTGGCATAAGCCTCTCTTCTGCTCTGTTGGCTGATATAGCTAGAGAGAGTTTCTTGTTGGACAGAATTCATTTCTGTGGAGACAGGCCAGTAGAAAAGCCATCAGCTGTAGTACAAATATTTTTGGGGAAGATGCTATCTTTGCTCACTGGTGGCAGAGCATACTCTGCTCTGCTGGAGAAATATTCCTAATCCAGTCACTGGAAGTCTTGGGTAAGAAAAGGCAAGAAGCCAGACTGAGGTGATTTTAGTAGTATATTCAGGAATTTGCTTAACAGGAATTTAGTTAAACCTCTCAGCACAGTGATTCACTTCTGAAATTCAGACTGAATTGAGGAACAATAGGGTATCACCACTTTCACTTTATAATAGTTTATCTATAAAGGAAAGGGATTAAATATTTTCCAAATAAAAGAGAAAGGTCATCCCCAAATGGCTATATTTTGTATGTTTTTAAACTTTTGAAATCAGTATACTAATGTTTTAGAAGGAAATTTTCTGTGGCCCTTGCTGCAAATAGGTCAAATTCTCCTCCCCTACTATGATTTAAGAAATCAGCAAATAACAGAGATGCTGGGATTGACCATTTCTCACACGAATCTCTTGTAGCTGAAGACAGACTCAGAGAAGCGCTCAGTTACAGACAGTGAAACTTGGGGCAGCACTGAAGAGCTGAAGAAGCCAGAGGAAGACTTTGACAGCAGCGTAGACAGCAGTGGCAAGTGGAAAGGCCTTCCCTCGGGGCTGTCTGAAGAGTCAGAGAAGGGGGGGCAGAAAACATCTCTGTCTGTATCACAGACTGGATCTTGGAGGAGAGGCATGACTGCACAAGTAGGAACAACTCAGTCCAGGCACAAAGCAGGAACAAGTGCACTCAAGACCCCAGGTAGGAAACTTCTGTAGTTCAGATTACAGTGGTCTTAAAATAATTGATGGATGTTATAGATGTGTACATATTATATGCATATTGTTTGCTTCTCCCATAAATGGCTGCAAGCTCAGATTTTAATATTAAAATAACATTTTCATTTCTGTTAGTTTGCTACATGTATAATAATAATTTCTTAAGTACACATGGGTGCATCCATAACAAAAATTGTGATTGCATTTTGTTGTGCTGTCATCTGTGTATGTCAATGCCTGCTAATTCTTAGAAGTATTTTTGGACTCATCTGTGCCTTATCCTTATTCTCTAGAAAAATTTACCTTTGATAATTCATCATGTGGATAGAAATGGCCAAATACTAGAAGCTGAATCAAAAAGATTTAATATTCAAGGGCGGGGACTCCAAATGATATTTTTAGTTATTTCTGAACTAAAGCTGAATTATCCCATTCCACATACTATGAATGTTCTACAGGCCACTGTTAAGTGATAAAAAATGGTAAAACAAAAAGTCTTTTTACGCACTTTCAGTGCTAAATGCCCTCCTGCCTAATTTTGGAAAGCCTCTCAGAAGTAGTAACCACTTCTGCAATCTAGTTTTGAAGGAAAAAATACAAAGCTGATGAAAGAGATAATTATTAAAAGCATCTAATCCTAATCCATCATTTTACTAAGGAAATGTGTATTCTCAGTAGAACATTTTCTGGTGCTTTTTCATGTCCTGAGACAACAGTGCATGCTTCAACCCCTAGTGGTAAGGGCAACTAACAAAGATCTCCTCAGAATAAGTTCCTGCCCTTTGTGAACCCCTTTTGTTTCTTTGCAATTTGGAGCTGCTAAAGATTGATCAGTCTCTGGTCCGAGAGATCCCTGAGGAGCACTGCCATGGTGATCATATGGATACAGAAATTATATCCCTCTAGTAGCAATTAAAAATGGAGATACTTAAAGGTTTGCTGAACACCAAGCCAGGCTTTCTAGATCTGTTTTGCTCAAGGTGATCAGGCAGCCACTGTGAAACGCAGAATTGAGGCCTTAGCTACTAATGAGCTGTACGTTTGCTGGGTCGGAGTCTGATCTGTATCATGGCATGTGCATCTGTTTGTGTAGCATAAAGTGTGAGCTGGATAAAAACATGAGTGGAGTTAGTTGTACTTTGCAGGTGTCACTCTTTATTACATTTTAGTTTCTTAAGAGGAATTAGGTCATCCACCTCCAAAGCTTCCATAATTACTTCAAGAGTAAATTAAAAACTTTGGTATGTTTTAGGAGTTATTAGTGGTATACAGTAGATGCTTAGAGATAAATTAGAATTGAAATGGCAATTTTTATCTCTTTGTGAAACAGGAAGAGGATACTTTCTGGTAAAGCAGAACATCTTACTTTGACCTTTCTGCATGTAACAATAAAGTTTTAGGAAATATGGAAGAAAAGTATAAATACATGTTATATAGTCACAAGCCCAGACAGGACTGAAGAAAACCTTGCAAAAAAATCAAAAATCTTGAGAAGTCATCAAGGATACAACAAAGACTAATTAACTTGTGTAATTGATATTGTTACAGATCAAGACGATTCATTCCAAAACATAATCTCTCCCTGATAATTTTGTGTAACTAACCAGAACAAACTTAGTCATATGCTAAAAAGATGTAATCAGTGAAAACTAAAGGACTCTATAAGTACCACTAATTTCTACACACATCATTGATATCATACTTCAGGAGATGTTTATTACATGTAATGTTTTATTTTCAAGTATTATTTCCTTCATATAGAAGTACTGTTAACAGAAAAAAAATCAGTCAAGATTCCTTATGGTTCATTCAAGATAATTTTCTACAACTACATTTTCCACCTGTCTATGAAAGTGGAAGTTCTCACGGGAATTTCAAGCTTTTAATACTTAAAGCTTACCTGTAATGTGTCCTACAGATAGCTGATGGGAGACTAAAGACCAAACTGGTCTGTTCCCTTTGGGGAATTCTATTTGTGTATTTTTCATTTTGAAAGTGTAATCATACAGTGTTGAAATTAGATATTTAGACATTGCAGCTTAAACACAAGTGACCTTTTCAAATATTCTTTTACTTAGGAAAAACCGATGATGCAAAAGCTTCGGAAAAAGTGAAAACTCCGCTGAAAGGAGCCTCCATACAGAGATCTCCATCAGATGCAGGGAAAAGCAGTGGTGATGAAGGGAAAAAGCCTCCCTCTGGCATTGGCAGATCAACTGCTACAGGGTCATTTGGATTCAAGAAGTCTGGGTTGGGTTCTTCTACCATAATCACCACAAGTGGAGCAACGATCACAAGCGGATCAGCAACGCTAGGAAAAATGCCAAAATCCTCAGCCATCAGTGGGAAATCCAACGCAGGGAGGAAGACGAGCTTAGACGGTTCCCAAAACCAGGACGACGGCGTCCTGCATGTGAGCTCAAAGACAACTCTGCAGTACCGGAGTCTGCCTCGCCCCTCGAAATCCAGCGGCAGCGGGATCCCCGGCCGCGGCGGCCACCGCTCCAGCACCAGCAGCATCGACTCCAACGTGAGCAGCAAGTCTGCGGGTGCTGCTGCCACCAAACTGCGAGAGCCGAGCAAGATCGGGTCCGGGAGGTCCAGCCCTGTCACCATCAACCAGACGGACAAGGAAAAAGAGAAAGTGGCTGTGTCAGATTCTGAAAGCGTCTCACTGTCCAGCTCCCCTAAGTCCAGCCCAACTTCGGCAAGTGCCTCTGGCACACCGGGACTTAGACAGCCAGGATCCAAATACCCAGATATTGCTTCCCCCACGTTTCGAAGGTTAGTGCATTTCTATGATTCCCTGAAGTTGCAATATATAAAGCAGGGATTTTCAGTATGTTGAAGTACTGTGCAAAAAGCCTTTTCAGGGAATATTTTGCCACAAACAAGTCAAGTACAGGAAAATAAAAGGGCAGTATTTTTTTCATACAACACAATGATTTCTTTGAGATTTGAAGACCTTCCCAGACCTGAAATGGCTGCTCCCTGAGGTTAAGCATTTTAGGTACATCCCCATAACCATAGTTCGAAGTTTAGAAGGTGGAATCACTGATCCTTATGGGCCCCTTCCTACACAAGATGTTCTATGATTCTGAGTTCAGCCACATGTGCAGTTTCTTCTCAATACTGCAGTAAACTCCCAAAGGAAAGAAGGACCCTGTGTTCAGGCACATTCTCTTAATGGAACAGGCATTGCCACATTCTGGATGGAGAACTGAAGAGCTCTTTAAATTATAGAGTTAGATTTGCTTTCCTGTTGTTGGCAGCTCCATCTACAAACACTTCATTATCTTAGCAGCTTCGTTCCATTTTTTGACACAAGCATTGGCAAGGCTAAATTTCAATTGTAAATGCTCTATTGTAACATTTCTGGAAGTATAAATCTGGATGAGTGCTCCGTGAATTGGGATGGAACACTTTCACTGCTGGAGAAAAAGCCAATAGTGCCCTCTTGTGCTTGGTTACCAAAACATCATCTCCAGGCAGCTGGGGAGCTGCAGCTTAGTTTTCTGGGCTTGGTAAAATGTAAAAGGGGTTCTTATCTTGCTAGACATGCTTACTTTACATCATGATAACTTTTGCATTTTTTTACTTTTAATTTATAAGCTGTACATTAACTGCAGCTTAAAATATTTCCAGAAATACATTAAAACATTGCATGACCTTCTGGTTCAAATTTTAGAGGACTAGAAGTCTATTTTTTCATCATCACTATAGAATTTTCATATCTAGAATTGCTGGAAGATATTATGTGACATACAATTTTATCATTCCTGCCCTCACAAACTGAGCCCATTTAGCCATGGTGCAGTTTATTCTGAGTGGTTACTACATGACTGATGACCACATGACCATCTGTGCAAAAAAACAACAAGAGGGGAATTTTGCACAAATACTAGATGTTTATTAAACTATGAAGGCGTTAGGATTTTGCAAGTGTTTGTTGCAATCATTTAAGCAGATTTGAGAGGTGAGGAGTTTAAAAACTAATGACTTGGGAATGCATAATTACTGAATTTGGGTGAAAGTGTAATCTGTTTATGAACTAAGAAGACAAAAATGTGATTATTTTACCTCTCTCTGGGAGGGTCTGTGCAAAGAGCACATCTGAATAGGAGTGAGTAAGAGCGATTACTAAAGAAACAAACCACAATTACTGTGATATGGTTAAGTGAATTTAAATTTGTGCTGTGATTGATCAACTAGGTAGGCGTGATTTTCGTAGCAGTAATTAAAAATGTGTAGTTTGGCTCTTGGGATGTTGCGCCATGAATGTTTAATGCGGCTATCAGTTTCTCTAAAGCTATTTGTTTTACATTTAGGTTGTTTGGTGCCAAGGCAAGTGGTAAAGCTGCCTCTGCACCCAGTACTGAAGGTGTGAAACCCACATCGGCAATGCCCAGCCCTAGTACCACATTGGCACGGCAAGGCAGCCTGGAATCGCCATCCTCGGGCACAGGCAGCATGGGCAGTGCAGGTGGGCAAAGTGGTAGCAGCAGCCCCCTCTTCAGTAAACCTTCGGACTTAAATGCAGATGTTGTAAGCTTAAGTCACTCCCTGGCTTCCAGTCCTGCCTCAGTGCACTCTTTCACATCAGGTGGTCTTGTGTGGGCTGCAAACCTGAGCAGCTCTTCAGCGGGCAGTAAGGACACACCAAGTTACCAGTCCATGACTAGCCTTCACACCAGTTCCGAGTCTATTGACCTCCCTCTTAGCCATCATGGCTCTCTCTCTGGACTGACAACAAGCACTCAGGAGGTTCAGAGCCTGCTCATGAGGACTGGAAGCGTCAGATCTACTCTTTCGGAAAGGTGAGCTTGCCTATAGATATAGTAACCACAAAATAAGTGAGAGGCAAAAGGACAGGAGCCAAAAAAATAAACCCTCCACCTTTTTTGCTAAAGGGACGCTGTTTAATTAGCAACTTCGTCCTTTATGTAATAAAAGGAAGGAAGAAAAGAGAGCTGAAAGGCATTGTAATGTGGAATCAACTGCCTTTTAAGGTTTTACAAGCACTTTTTTTACCTTGAGAATTTTTTGGGGGTTCCCTTGTTCTGGAGACAATGAGAGAAAAGGCAGGAAATTGTCTAACTAAAAGCAAGTGTAAACAGCCAAGAGGCACATAATGATTCCTGCAGCAGGATCCATCTGCTGTCCCAGCATTTGGCAGTTCCAAAGCAAGCAAACCTCCAGCTGGGGGACCCCTGCTTTTCTCTTCCCATTAGCTGAAAGCACAGGCAGAGCTGGTGTGTCCTGATCTTCAGCTGACCAGTCTTGCCTTAAAATACTCAGTCTTGACAAGTTTCTTCTTACGTGGTAATCATTACACAGATCCTTACTGAAGTGCAGCTTCGCTGGCAGGGAGACAGTTTACAAGATGAGATTCTTGTTATATGATCAGTCCTGGCAAGTGCCCAGAACAGACAAAGAAATGCAAGAAAATGTTTTTCTGTTTGCTCTATTAAATAATTTGTTGATATGCAGACATTTTACCATTTAAGTTACATTATAAAAGGTGCGACCAGCCTGGCACAGTTGAACCAAGATTTTTTTTTTGTTGGTTTTTTTTTTTTCCTTTTTTAAAAAATTTTTTAAACACCTATTTGGCTTTGGCAGGAGAGAAAATAAAATAATTTTTTCTAGGAACTAAGTAACTTTCATTTCCCATGAAAATTTTGAGGATTTGACAGTGAAACTCTTATCTCACATGGGTACTATAAAATCAATATTAAATATTTCATTAGCCTTTGATTAAAAAAATGAAATTTTTCTGAATCAGTCAAAAATATTTTAAACTTAATTAATTTTTTAACATCCCAAATATTTTAAGGAGAAAAGACCTTTAACATACAATGTAGAGTTTTTTCTCCCTTTATTATATAAACTCAGAGATTGCTCAATACCCATTCTTTGCATAGAAGAAATTCACTTTCAGTAAGCCAGCATTTAAAAAAACCTCATAATCAAAACCTTGGGAAATCTAGATGGAAACTTTTCATAGATTTCATTTTCTTATGTTGCATTCATAAGTATTACTATATCAGCTAAAAATCACACCTCTTACTAATGTACAAATTATATATTAGTATATAATTACAATTATATACTAATATATTATTTTAATAATTATAAAACATATATATGTACCAAATAACATACACTAACAATATGTAGTATTGTTGACAATATAGTAGTTATAAATACACTGATACACTAGCAATTTGTAGTTTGCACTTTGCCTTTAATTTTTAAATAGATATTTGAATTTGTGTTCTATGAACTGAATGTGACAATATTTCTTAAAAGGTCAGTTATTAATACTAAGCTTACAGAATCCTTCACTGCCACATATATAGATGATGAGGTCAGTAGAATGATGTGGACCAGTATGAATTCATGCCAGAAATTATATCGATACACAGGATCTTAAAAATCACGTTTCAAAAATTAATGGCTTGGCAGAAGTTTCTGAGCAACCCCCACTGCTAATACTTTATGTATTTGTTCAGTGACTTAATTTCAGTGGTTCCAAATACTTTGCCGTTGGCAATATTTTTAAGTATCAGATTAGTCCATATGGGAATATTATGATTGAGTCCAGTGAGCCATTGTTCATGTTGATCTGGCCTCAAAACAAATATATGTACCTAGAGTAAATGGTGTCATTTCTTGAATTATAGCCCCAACAGGGTTTTTGCAGTTCGATTTTTCTGAAAGGTCTGATACAAGTGCTGAGTTTCTAAACTCTTTTATACATGAAAACTTACTTGTAGCAAAGTATTTTTTCACAACAAAAGCATTGATTTGCAATGTTGGAGACAGATATGCTTGGCAGCACATTATGTCCTTTTTTCTTTGTAATCTCATATTTGAAATGCCTTTCATTATACTAATTATAGCATGGCATAACATAAAAAATTATCTGCAAGGAGGTTTTTTCTTTTTATTCAGTCACCCTAGAGCTTGCAAAAGGCTGAATCAGCAGTCCTTACAATCAAATGTACTAATATAATGTAGGGACAAAATCAGAAAGCCCAAAGTGCACCATGAGGTACAACTAGCAAACAACATAAAGTCTGTGCAGAGAAAATGCAGGAAAAAACTGAAAGAGAGGAGATAGCTAATGATAGATGATATAAAAAAATCAGATTTATTTCATTGAAGCATTAGCTGTAATTTGGTGGATAAGTATCAGTAATGGAAAGCATACTAAGAGGAAATGAAAAGGTTGAAGTTATCTTCAGTTTACTGGTCCTGATGAACTTTTTATTTCCCTGCTTCAGACAGAGCCTGAAACCCTGCAGTCATTAGAATTGGAGAAAAGTTTTCAAAGGCTCTCTGCTGAGGAAAGAGTGAGGAGGAGAGCAGGGATGGAGAGCAAGGACATTATGGGAGGGCCAGTTTGCCTGGAAAAATACAGAAAACATTAAACAAAATAGGTTAAGTAACAAATAACATGAGATTAGTCATTAACAGCCTTTTAAATAATAAAGGCTAATTTAATTCATTTGCAGGAAAATATACTCTCTGAATGGCAGAAAAATAGTAAATGCAATAAAAATCCTGAATTTACTAAAGCTTTAAGTGCTATTCCTAATAACACTCTCATAAGAAAATAGGGGGGAAAAGTGCTAGTTGGTAAGGAGTTACTGAATATGAGTGACCAAAGGCTGATTAGTCTGAAGGGATATACAGGGCAGGATATATTTGCATAGATACAAAATGAAAAATAGTGAGGCTATCTTGCAGTACATGTGTACAGAGCTGTAGTGCCATGCTGGGAAAAAGCATTTTGAGAATGAAAATGTTACATATAAGTTTTAGAAAGTAGATATCCCATTATACTTGAGACTTTGGGACATCCAGTTTTAGGAAGGAACAGCTGGAAAGAACACAAAAAATGAGGACAAAATCTCAGGGTACATCTACATTTTCTTTGATGGAAAATAGCCCTTCACTGCCTCCAAAAAAAGGTCACCTTTCATGGAGACAGCAAATCTGCAAGGTGTCTGCTATTTTTGCCCTCCTGTCCCTCCAGGGATGCTCAGACTTTGCCCACAGTTTTCAGGCTGCCCACTGAGTGATGGTTCAGCATCAACACAGAGCTCCCTGAGAGCTCCTGGAGTGCAGTGTCACAGTTTAGTCTAGCCAAATTCTGTATCGTTCAATGAGATTGTGTTGCATTGTAACAACCAGAAAACAGACTCAGTAAAAGCAAGCAAAATATTTTTTTTCAGAAGGAAATTATTTTGCATCTCTCTTAGGCCTTTTGATGGTTTTGCACTAGCAGTCTTCAGAAAAGTCTAATTCTACTGTCGTAGCAGTGTAGCTCCCTATATGGGAGGACACTTGTACCTTACAGGAATTCAGAGGGATTAAAATGATCATGCAGGTACTTATACTTTAAAATAAAACCATCTTCTGGGGTTTATTGAAAATATTACTGCTTTAGTTGTAAAATTTTCCAAGTGGACACATCACCAGTAGTTCTTTCAAACCCTTAATTGCTTTTGAGCATTGCAAATTTATAACTTTCTTCTGCTTAATCTGAAGGACACAGCAAGGAAGGCATAAAAATGCAGAAATATAGAAATAAACAGTGGTCTGATCAGCAGTAATAACTGCATTTTAAGATTAGCTGAGTGGAAGTGGTTTTTTACTTACATGACTGGCTTTCTCTAGTTTGCTTTAAAATAATGTGTAGTTTTGAGTGCTATGAAAGTGCACTGAAATCCACTTAAGCCCTCCAAGACTTCCAGTTATTTGAAATTATCATAATCAGTAGTTGTGGTTTTAAGGTGTGAAACAGTGCATCACATATCAGATTTTCTTATATGCCTAGCCTTTGTAGAAACTAATTTGTAAGACCCATATCAGCTTGGCCCAGCCTGTCATGGAGCTCCCTAGTTGTTTCTTAGCTTGGAATAATTTGTTTTATTCCTTAGCAGCTCTGAAAGAGTTAGATGTAGCTCAAGGATATGCTATTATGGCCTTTCCCAAGATAACCTCATCACCAAGGGCAGGTAGGAAAATGGGGAATGTAAGGCTTCCTGTAATTTCCCTCATAGAAGTTATAGTCAGTTTCAGCAGTGTAAAATAAACAAAAGAGAATGAGATACAGTGGGCTTGATAACTTCAGCCTATGTCTTCATGTTTTTGCAAGATTGCGTTTTCCACTTTACATAGCAAAGGAAAATATCAGGAATATTATTATATTCTCATCCTCACTTTATATTGCTCTTTGTCCATGTATGCATTGCTTCTTTCAGGAAAGGACTGTCCTTATTATCATTATCAACTCCAGAGATGTGAGGTAAATTAAGTTCTATTTACCAAAAGTCCAGTTTCTGTGGAAGCAATGAACCCAGCTTTTGGTGGATGAATGATTTCAGATATTGAAAAGATAGGGGCAGTTATTAGTCTGAAGTAATAGTTACATGAAACTATGCTTAATGGTTTCATATAATTGTCTAAAATCTAGGAGCATCTTTGTAAGTGTTATTATTTTAAAAACACACAATGAGCTTTTGCTACACTCACTTCAATGCAGTTGCAATAATTCCATGTTTATGTTGAGGAATATTCATCCCTGTTTCATTTGATCATCTGAATTCAAAAGATTTTTGGAAAATCCTATGGTCACTCTTAACCTACTTATATGACTGGCATGCCTTTTGGCTTGTGGGTTGGTTTAAAGGAGAACTGACCCCCTTATTTTTAGATAATGTGCTATAGATTACTTTTAAATAAATATATCTCCAAGTCAAAGTAATATTGGAAAATACATTGTTCGTTTGCACTTTTAAGTGTTTGCATAAGAAACTGGTGTTTTGATCATGTTTATTCATCTTGAAATTTAGAGGTGCATAAAGGTAAATGAAGGAACATCAAGGCCGCATTTTTCTCTGTGAAGGAAAAAAAAAAGTGAATCATTCATTCAAAGTTATGTTTTCTTTTTGCCAGCCATTCTAGGTCCTGTTAGTTATGTTGGGAGCAAAATGCTGAAAATACAGTCCTCTGTCTGACATGGGCCATGGAATTATTCCACATGGACCATGATAACCGGACCTGTGCTGAAATACTGCTGATTTTCTCCTTCCATTTGCTTTCTTCAAATGCAGAACAAGGCCCTTTATTTAACTAGTAAAATTGTCTCTAAAATTTACTGGTGGTAAAAGTAGTTTGCTTCCATTTGCCCAACCCCTGATAGTAATGCATTGTCCATGCCAGCAGTGTTTTCACTGCCTTTATCTGCTAGGATCAAGGATACATGACAGTAGGACTCCCATCACCCACAGCACAACAGGAAACACCTTTAATAAGGGTATTTCTTGGGTAGCAAGGGTCCTAAATTACCGCTGCTCTCAGAGGTGTGATTATGATATGTAATACAGAAGCTTTCAGAAGCCATTTTGCTGTTTAATCCATATGGTGACACTAAGCTATGTTTTAAAGGGAGAGAACTTTGCAATACTTACTTGATGATAACTAGTTCAAACCACACCGACCAGAGACCAATTTACCAAGACTTTTTGGTGAAATGCTGAAATGACACTTGGAAGGAGGGCTAGTGGGTGCTCTTCCAGATGGGGCTTAAATGAGGAAAACTCCTTCCATGTATTTTGTATTTTCCTGCACATTTTGTGTGCAGGAAAATGGAACAACATTGCTCTGGTGCCGCTTTTCATTGTCCCCACCATCACCTTACTGTGTGAGCCCCTCAACAACAGAAAGCCAAGTGTCTGAATCTTTAGGACATATTTCTACATGCAGAGCTGTCATTTGGCTTCTGGCAAGGCCATGCTGCCTCCTGGCAGGTGCCACAACCTTCATTTCTTTTGGAAATCTATTGCCTTATCATAAGCAACTGTGAAAAATAAAGATTCACACTGTGACCATATGATTCTCACACAGCTTGCAGAAAAAAGCTGTAGAAAGGTTAGAAATGGTAAAGAAGCACTTCTTTCTGACTTGGACAGTCTCCAAATTACTATTGACCCAGCCCAGAGCATGTCTAGATGAAAAATGAATGTGCAGCAGTCCATGTCCTATTCTTCCTTCCAATGAGTGAAGGATTTATCATGAAAGTTATATTAAAAGGCATTAAATGACCTTCTGTTATTCACACAAACCTAGAGCTTTAAAATTTTAATTCTGAACAGTCCTGTTTACTGTATGTCCTTAGGGATTTTTTTTTGTTTTAACAGCATGCAGCTTGACAGAAATACACTCCCCAAAAAGGGATTAAGGTATATTTTTTTTTTGAGCATGACTGCTGCTTCTCTATTTTCCTGTAACCTTTTCTATGCTGCCTTTATTTTTCTTTCTCCTTCCGTTGATCCTGTTTACAGCAGAGTTCTAGGAATTTCAATTCAAACCATAAAATGTAAATTTTAAAAATGGACTTTTTCTTTCCATGTCTGCCTAAAGAATAAATCTTCTTTCAAGATATACCATGGAAAGTAAATACTATTAGGGATCATTTCCTTATGGAATGAATCTTTAAAAGGCATTGAATCCTGGAGATCTAAAAGAGACAGAACAATATATTTATACAATTCAATAGGTCTAATTATTGAAAACATTATGGAGAAAAAGAAGGTTTTAGAGGTGGAGCTAACTTTGGACTCATGCAGTTTGAACTGGAGAGCTACTGAAGGGTAGGGCTAGAAAATACTAATTTTACTATCCAAGGTTTGTAAGTGTGAAATGTTTGCTGCTCCATACAGTTTTCTTGGTCCTTATCAAGCAATACAGAGTCCAGCTTTACTACTAACACTTCACTAAATTCTGTCTTCATCACAGAAAACAGAATTTATCTACCCTCTTATCTCCTCCATGGTGAAAAGAGCAGATTATTAGGTAACTTGGGTAGTCTCATGAGGCATGGAAGCCCATCTCCCCAATCCAGGAAGAAGATTTGGCAAGCACGGATATATGTGCATGCACACAGACACTGCAGCTTTCCAATAACTGAGATTGTACCATTAAATCTCATGAGTTATGAATAAATATTTGTGAAATTTTAAGGTAGTGCTAAACTATTGTCACTAGAATGCACCTTCTGACGTTCTGCACTAGCTGTTTGTTAATAAGAATTTAGTCAAATTTTTTATCATCACAGAACAATCACTTTGGATTTGGAGAGAATGGAAAAGGTGGAAGCCATTAAAGGCATTATCCCTGCGAGGATACTATGAGATGATGAGACTTTGTGGCTGTACAGCTGTAATGGTGGCTGAAAGCTGAAAGTGAATTGGAGTGGGAATAGTGCTTATAGGCATATAAAAAAGATCGGTTAGCCCAGGAAAAAAAATCCATTTGATTTAATGTGCAGAGAAGCCCATCCAAAACTCACATCCTGATTTCTTGTTTTGCCATCTTTCCAATCTGATAACCACTCAGTAACTTTGTGCTCTACCACAATTATAGGTAAAGATCATAGCTGTATTTTTGAAAGGAGAAAGTGAATATTTAATAAGGTCAAGATGGTTTACTGCTGTAAAATACTGTACAAAATCCCAAGCACAACACAAGAACTTACATGTTCATTTAATTTTCTCTCTAAGCAGAAACACTTGTGCCTCACAAGCCTGAAGCCAGAATATCAAAAGCCCTTTCTGCTCTGCTGTTTTGAGGAACACTGATGGCTCATGACAGTGGCAAAGGAGGTGTTCATTTCTCGGCAGTATTTTGTCTGAATTAAGCATTTCATTCTGATTTTCAGACATTGCTGAAAACAAATCTCTTGATTAAGACCCACACTGTCTGCACATTTTAATGTTTAGTCACTGCCAGAATTGCCTTTCTTCCAGCTCAGCCAAGGCTGGACCCAGTGAGTTACCAGTTCTCCCTCTTGGCCCACATGTCACGTTGCACTTGGTTTACCATAGGAAGCAGTTGATTAATTATTTGATTGCCAAACTTCTTCCTTCCAGAGAACTTGTTTCTGCTAATTGTTTATTTTTCCTGTCCCTTTCCCTCCCCTCAGTTTGGGGCAGGACACAATGTCAGGTAGCATTCAGAGCAGCGCATCTAGTGCATATGACCATGAGTAGCTGTCATTACCAATGCAAACTCCTCTTTCAGAGTTGTTGATCTGTTTCACTCCTGTTGTCTAATCAATTGCCCACATGATGTGTGACAGATGTCATTTTGTAAGTGGCTACTAACGTTCCTTGGCTTCTATTCTGCCCATTCCCCATCATAACCATATGGCTTCCAAGCTTTTGCATCAACCTGTACACTTCCTATAGATTTGAAGTCCTTTTCTGTCAGCTCAGTTGTCTGTCTGCTATGGTTTATCATCCTGTCTCTTCAAAAGAAGGGAATGCTGTTTTGGGGAGGGGGATGAAGAGTAAAAGGGGTTCAAGTCCTGTATGTTTTTGGTGTAACCCAATGGTAAACTGTACCTAGTTAAAATCTCTGGTGATAATCACTTGACTCGACTTGATGTCTTCCTAGGGATTTGTTCTGTCTAACTGGTGAAGGGTATTTATGTGACAGCTGTTTCTTTCTAAGGCATCACCTTGTCATTGTCTTGAGCATGCCAGCTGTGGTTTTTCAGGTACACACCATCATCCCGGCAGACAAGTCAGGAGGAAGGCAAGGAATGGCTGCGCTCCCATTCAACCGGAGGCCTGCAGGACACTGGCAGTCAGTCCCCACTTGTTTCTCCTTCAGCTATGTCTTCATCTGCAACTGGAAAATATCACTTTTCCAACCTGGGTAAATGCTGTTTCCCTTCACTGTTTCTCCTTCTCTTTAATGGAACCATAAAATTCAGCTGTACATATTTCTTAGTCTGCCAGACTAGGTAGTTTATTTTTAACATTGTCATCACCATATTGTTGTACCTCACTAATGAGGGGAGTTAGTGGTTAATTAAGTGGGTCGAGGTACCACCTACTTTGCACAGAGGAAAAAAAGAAGCACAGATTCTTTATGACTTGACCAAGGAGATAAATTTTGAGGGAGAGCTGGAAATTAGGTTCTAGTTCAAAGCTATTCATCTTTTAGGTTTCACAGTCAGTAGGATTCTTTGCAGTGATTTCAGGGAATGTCAGAAACTAAACATTGCATTTTTCCTACAAAGAGGTTTGCTTTGAGATAGACCTTTTCAATGTGTTTCAGTAGCTGGACCTGGCTATAACTGCACTGGGCCCAATCCAAAGCTAATCTTGAATACAATATAGTATTTTGGGATGTGAGTGACATTGCAGTTTTATTTGATTATGAACCAAGGTTTAGATTTGGTTCTTCTGAATATTGTTTCAAATTAATCCAACACAAGTTTATTTTTATAGTATTATTTCTTTCTTTAATTCTGAATAAAACCCACTTATCTTCACTGAACTTGTCACATACTTAGGTTCACTATGAGCTTTTTATGATTTAGGCCTCTAGTAAGGAATTACTAACATCCTTTGAAGAATTAAGACTTCTATCTCTCTGTCACAGCTTATGGCATCTGTAGGTTACAATCACTCAAAAGACATTTGATCAGACATGCACATGTTCATCTTTACTACATACAGGAAAAGAAGTTGAGCTAAGCTACTTTTAAAAATTAAATTGGATCCTCGCTAAACAAGCCACTGCTTTGAATTTTCCTCCTGTAGTTTTAGGCACAGTTTTTTCTGTGTCATAGTTTTAAGGAGTTTTTTTCCACTATATTATTTTCTGTTTACAATCATCTCATTTTCTTTTTGTTCATAGTTCTTGTGTACTCACAATAGAGAGAAATAAGATCATGGGGTTTAAAATTTGTTTTTTCATTGTACTTTGTTTTATTTCAGTTTTCATATCCCCGTGGAATAATTTGCTCTCACAACACAGCTGTTCTGGTAGTTTATAGCTTAGGACACATCTTGGATGATCTAAACTAAAAGTCCAAATACTGGGGCTGAATTTGGCTAGACAGTTAGCTTTTTCTCCTAGGGATTGAAGTTGTGTGGTCCAGGGGAACCATAGCTAGGCTTTCCTTTCTACTGGCAAAAGAGCTTTGTGAAAGCTTAAAGTAGGTTCATCAATGCTGTTCTTGATTTCAACCATGTCTGACTACACCTCTTTATAAGGATGAGATTCAGCTGAGGCCTTTGCACAAATATTTAACCTAGTATAGTGGTAGGTGTTCCTGTAAATCAAAGGATAAATATCTTATATATGCAAATAAACTTTGGCCTTAACAGCAGTCAGTAATAAAGGTATATTACTGTGAAATATAGATACTGATTCATTAGAAGAGCTGCTTATACAAGTACTTATGACCTCTTATTCCTTTTTAACTTTTGAACCTCCCCCATTGATTTTCTATGGGCTGCCAAAGGGTGTTCAGACACCAGTGTTAGCATTACCACGTGCTTTGCAGGATTAATGTCATCCAGTTCCTTTGAGGCCATCTGCTCCACCTTTCTGTTGAAGCTTTAAATGTAGGAATAAAAGCCCTCCATTGTCTCAACAGCATGAAGTCCACCTAACTGTGCTAGTTCTTCATTACAATTTTGTGCAGAAGCAAAATTCACTTAATGGAAATGTGCTTCAATAATAAAGCTTTTTATTCCAGTGAGTCCAACCAACCTATCACAGTTTAACCTTCCTGGACCCAGCATGATGCGTTCAAACAGCATCCCTGCACAAGACACTTCTTTTGATCTGTACGATGACTCCCAGCTGTGTGGCAGTGCTACGTCCTTGGAAGAGAGACCACGAGCAATCAGTCATTCAGGTTCATTCAGGGACAGCATGGAAGAAGGTAAGACTGAGTAACTACTTAAATTGACAAACACGTCCCAAAATAGATGTCCAAAGCATAGTAAAATTTTAAGATATTTCTTCTGCACCCTGCACCACAGAAACTTAAATGATTTTCTGAAGCTTTTATTGATCCTGTTGAGTTGAACTCACAAGCCTTTCTTATCCTGAAACATGGAAGGTTTCACACTATTACTTTCACCCAGTAATAAGCAATGATGTATGTATCTCATACATGTACAAATCCCCTGTCAGAAATTTCGGAGCAAAGGAAGCCATTCTTGGAAAATTATTCTTTTTTCCTCTAAATCCGAAATGGCTGAACGTACCTTGACTTCTGTGTTTCTCTGCTTTCTTAGTCCTACTTCTGTGCTTCCTTTTTTTTCCCCAAACACCAGTGCTACTTAATATCTCCTTTCTTGTGTAGTCATTTATATTCCCCACTTTCCTACAGCCTCCTGCAGCAAACACCATGTGAATTTCTTTATTGAAGTTCTGTAATTTGAACTGACCTCACTTCTTTATGCAGATTATTACTGTCTGCTTTCCTTAATGCTATCTGCAACATCTGGAACTTGGTGAATTTTTGTTTTGTTTTGTTTTGGGTTTTGCTCTTTTTTCATCCACAGAGAACCTGACAACTCCTAATTAAATACACTGTAACATTTTCTTCTAACATTTCTGATAAATCTGATTATTTGCAGAATTCCCATGAGTGCAAAGTCCTTAAATGCTTTAATTAAACAAAAAGACAACTGAAACCCTGTGCAATTCATTCTATAACAATCATCGTGTTTACTGCTAAGTGATGACAATGTAAATTATCTTTATAATAGGCAAATTAAAAAAGTCTTGCCTTAGCCCCAAAGGTCACAAGATAAAAGGAATAAAAAAAGTCCTAGATAAAACAACAGACAAATAATGCTTCTACTTTTTTGATTCCTTTTACTGTATTTTAGATGATATATCAGGCAGACATCTGGGTATGTAATACTAGCAGCAGGGTGCAGGACAACTCAAGCTGTGAGTTGTCAGCACAGAGAGGATGGCTGACTGCACAGAAGAATATCACATAATTCAAGGACAGAGATGACTACAGACCCTTCGCTGAGGAACAGAATTATCAAAGGAAACACTGGAAGAATAATAGAGAAAACAAAGCAATTAATGCATAGAAAAAGAGGTGTTAAATGTAGAATTTCAGTAATGGGCCACCAGTGGGTTTGATGAAAGCTTTTTCATTAGTTCTGTTTCATATCCAGCTGGAGTGGATAACTGTGATCAACCCGAGTAAATGAAAGTCAATGCAGCAGCGATAAACAGTTTTCAGCAGTTTATGATCATTGGAGATTAACATGAAATGATGCTGTTAGAAGGTCAGAGTATTTTAAGATAGGAGCTCTGAGGAAGGTTAAAGTGAAACAAGTGAGGTAATGCATAGAGCCACGGTGCAGAATGGCAGTTTAGCTCAGACATTTAAACCAGAGACTGAAAATCAAACATACTTTGGAAGCCACTCCATTTCAGTGGTCAGTGTTCCACATTTCTGTAAATAGAAAACTAGATTTAAAGTCCATTTGGCTAATCCAAGTATTCTGTAGTGTCTGTTTTTTGCAGACAGGTAGCTATTAAAGCAAAATACTTTTTTTTATCAAACCCTGGCAAATGATACATATTTTTTTAAAAACACATCTTGTAAAACAAAAATAAAAAAGGTAATGAAATAAATTATCTTCTTTGAAGTTATCTGTGGGTATAGCCAGGAGAGTCATCAGAAGCAAAAGGGGCAATTTTTTTTTACAGTTTGCCATTTCCAGGTAGGCCAGGAACCCCATTTCTTAAAGTGCAGCCCTGCAACATTCACTCAATGCTCTTGAGGCTGACTCCACTGAGGATTAAGGGAAATATGTCACTACCCCTCACAGTCACCCCTTCCCATGGACTTCAACTACACGGGTCAACCTTTCTGAGGAAAGCTTGGGAGCTCACACCACGGCATGTGAACTGTTTTCCAAAGCATATCTCTTACTAAAATAATTTTCTCAGCTTAGGACAGGTGTGTAAACAGCTCGATTTCTGGTTTCTCTGAAGAGTGTATTTATCAAGTGATTTCTTGTCAAAGCAACAAAAGTGATGCTTGGTTTGCTGATAATAACACAAAATGTCATTGGCTCACTCACCTGCCCCATATACAGGAAAATGATTTTTCTGTATAGGACAATCTAATTGCAGGGAAATCTATCAATGGCTATTCTATACTGATCGTTCATAATTGCTCTTTGGGGAAAATGGGTTCTCATTTTAAAAATTTGTTTACTTATTGAGCTACATGGGGGAAATTTTATGCTTTCAGCAATGTTTCATGTTATTTTCCTTTTCTTAAAGTACATGGGTCCTCATTATCACTTGTCTCCAGCACATCCTCTCTCTACTCTACGGTGAGTATTGATATTTTAGAAAAAGTTCTGCCTGCCTCTGTTCTTGTTCATTTTTTGTGAAAATTTCAATACTTTGAGATCTAGGAGAATTAGAATTTTACTGCAATAAAGTAGGAATGTTTGTTTTCAGCTTTGTACTACTTCATACTATTTTAGAAAACTTTATTTTCACCTTTTTATGTGAATTGTTTATTAATGTTTAAAATCATTCAGTATACATTTTGAAAGCTAAAAAGAAGGTGAAAGTCAAAGAATGTCTCTCTTATGGGGGTCCTTATGCTATTGTAGTTGACCATTTTGAGTCATTTTGCTTACCTTCAGCTACTGCATAATTTAGAAAATTATTTCTCTCCTGGCCTTGCTTGAGGTAAACTTCTTGAAAACCACAAGATTGCCTTAGAGTAAGGGAGATGTAATTTGGAGTTTAAGTGTCTACTGATTTTACTTGCAAGTGGCAGCATTTAAATGTTACTTACAAAGAAATGAGAATAACTTTCTAAAACTTTAATCTTCATTAGTTAGATTAATTAGATTGAGTAATATCTGTTTCTATCTCCAGAAGTTTTCCTGGGATTGATTTTTTTCCCTCTGTTTTATTTTTTGGTTTGTTTGTGGGGTTTTTTAACTTTATGGGGGATTTTTTAATATATTTTGCATCATTTTTTGCTTTGGTTGTTCTACTAACAAGAAATCGTCCATAGGGAGCAGTTGAACATGTTTGGACATTCCCTTGCTGATACACAGCAGTTGCTTTGCAACCTCCTCACTAACCACAACTAGGTGCTGCAGGAACCCCTTTTCACAGGACAGCAACCCACTTACCTGCTTTCATCCCATGCATTCATCAGTAGTGTGTGTCCTCTCCATATGTCCAGCTGTTGAGTGGTGTCAGCCGACATTCCAGTGATGGACCCCTCTACCCAGAGCCAGTTCTTGCTTAGGAATACCAAGCTCCTGCAGTTTGATGATTTGTAGCACGTGGTAGCTCTGTCTCAATGCTAAACTCATGTTAGCTTGGGAAGTATGTTGCATCCATGCACAATGGTGCCTCTCCTAGCTCTGTTAAATCATAAAAAGGTTCTTTCAAGGGCATATTTAAAACATTAAGTACACATACCTTGGGTTTTTACAGGCCTTAAGCTGCAAGTTGCAAGTCATTTCAGTCCAAACCAGTCCTGAATTACTTGGAAGCATGAGAGGGGAGGTGAAGGTGGGAGATGTAGAATGTCTATACAGGCTGGCTACATGTCAGAGTTAAGCTTCTCACTGATGTTTTGGTGGTTGAAAAAACCTTTTGAACTATTTCCTTGTCTGTGAGACACTACTACCAGTTTGCATGGGAAGGTTTGTCAAAAATTATAATTCAAGCTGTGATGCCAAAGTTTAGAAGAATGTTATGAAACTGATAGATGAAAAAAATCAAGCTGTAAAGTGACACAGGATGCTTTCAGCATCTAGTAAGTGAGTAACTCTGAAATATCTGTGTTCTGATATTGTGTAATGTAGCAAGAATTTACTAATACTTACTATTTATATAACCTTTTATATTTCAACAGAGTATCTTGGAAATATTAACTAAACCCCATGATATTAAAGAGTGGTATTTTCCCTGCAAAATAAACTTTAAACTGTTTACCCAGGTTCATACTATAAATATCTTCTAACTGTGAATTCACATTGCATCTGAGCCCCATTCCTTAAGAAATGGATTTTACAGACAAGAAAATGGAAGCTGCAGAAAAATCTGAAAAGGGCCAGAAATGAATTGGTATAAATAATTACTAGGATTGACTTTTAGCAAAGATTTTTGATCTGAATTTCTTCTGCTTGAGCCCACTTTGAAAATGGCTTAAACTTTTCAGCAATTAATCAAAAGATGATGCATAAGTGGAGTAGGAACCTGAAAAGTTTAACACTCAGTATCACATCAGCTGAGTGAAGAGAGCAGTGGGATAGCTTCACAGGGTTATCTCAATTAAATGTATTTATTAGATTTCTCAAGCATTGTCTTAAGCCTTAGTTCTAGTGTTTTCTGTGACCTAAACACTTGAGAAATTCAGTCAAAGTACTAAATGAAGATCAAGACGTTCATGGATAATTACCAGAGGATAGTTGAAAATCTTCAAGTTATTCTCTGAAGATTGTTTCTTTGAGAACTAGAATATGAGATTCAGAAGAGACATTTCATTATTTTCTGCCATTGAGTAAGTCCAATGACACAGAAGTTCTCCATTCTGTATATATTGGCTTTCTTCTTGACTTGCATTTGGGTTTTCAGGACTTAACTTGCATGGACTGGAAATCTAGTTTGTAGAGATATGCATATACAGAGACCTCCATTTTGTTTCACAGAAAAATATACCATGTGAGCAGACATAGTTAACTGATTCAGTTTTGGCAGTGAATTCACTTAGCCCTGTGAGTAATTGAAAAAATTATGATAGGTTGTCTCCTGTTTCAATCTCCTCCTGCTCAGTAGGTGAAGCACTTAAATTTTCCCATATTTAGTTAATTGCCAATTCCCTGCACTGGCTCTCGGCATTAGCTGCACTTTGACTCCCTAGGCCTCGTTGATTGTGCTAGGCCATGCTCAGAGGAGTTCTAGAAGGGCATGTCATTTGTACCTTAATGTTTTAAAACTTCAAAGAAAGAAAAATAATCCTTGCAAGGATGGGTTGCATGCATATAATGCAGAACTGGAGTGAGAAAAAGAATTTTTTTCCTTTTAGAGCCTGTTGGAACAATGGCTGAGTCCTGGGTTACAATGATGTGAGCATAAACTTAAGTAAAAACTACTGAGATGCATTTGGTTGTCAGATTCTATTTTTTTAAGCTGGTCCAAAATCCTGGTCTTTCTCATTCATTTACTTCCTTCACTGCCCACAAAATCTGACTTGTGGGATCCACCTCTCTGAACTTCAGGAGAGGCAACACTTCCTTCTGCATTGAGGGAGTTGTCTGCTAAGGACATCTAGCAGTGTCTTCATCAGCAGGTTTGATGCTCCAAGGACAAGGACCATGTCCCCACATGGCAGTTCTAGAAAAAAGTCACCAACCCTAATTTTTTGCTTTTGTTGTCACAGAAGAAATCATAAGAGGACCTAAATCCCTTTGTGACCCTCCATGCACTACATATTTGTTGCAACAATAATGGGAATAGAATGTAAATTTTTTCTGTAGGCAGATCTCTTTTTTGTAAACATTGATCAGAAAGTTACTGTGTCACATCTGTGATGGGAAAAAAAATCATTATACTAAATTATCCTCACATAGTGATGTGTCAGGTATTAAAGTAGTTTCAGCCAAAAGCATTTCTAAGTGTTGCCAAGGCAAACATCATAGCAGCACAGTCTGTTTATCTGCTTATCTGCTAACAGATAAGCATGTATGGAAAGAGGCATTTTCCAGAAGTCTTCTCCCCTTATGCAAGGTAAAGCAAAAAACATTTTTGTTATAAATCAATAAAATCCTGACAACAAAATTAATGCCTAATGCAGGCTCAAATTCAGCTGATTTGTAATAACACAGTATAAGACAGACAGTCCTATGCCAGAGAACTTTTGAAGTGCCCTTACCTTGGGTTTTATTAGTGTTTCTAATGTTATTTAGAGATAATTGCTTACCTATGTTTTCCTTCTACTGTTTACTATTCTCTTCCAGATAATGTAGACTGCTTCTCTGAACATGGGCCATTTCAGACCATGGGGTGGATTAATTTCCAGTTCATTTACTGATTCTTATTTTATGTTATGAAAGGGTTTCTTTCTGGTGGCATGCCATTCTTTTCCATTAGAATCCCACTGAAGCAAGATTTATCTGTCCACCAAATGTCTCCTGAATAGGACTGATCCAAAGCTTAGAAACTGAATGACTTTCAAAGGTTTGCCTTGCAGTGGTTTCATTTCTTAGCTTGTTGGAAAAGGCTGCTGAACAAAAGGTTTCAATATATGACACAATATATTACAATATGGAAAATACCTAAATCATTAAATATTAGCAAATTTAATTGAAAACTTTAACATGCCTTGATAGCCCTTAATATTTTGGTCAGTACTCTGTATGGACAAAATTACATTAAAATGCAAGTTCCCCTCCCCTTTCCCAATGAGAGGTGCCGTCAACTTCTCTTATCAGAGATTACATATCATATTAGGGACATGTCTTGGTATGCAGTAAAGCAAATTTAAATCCAGGAGCCCTAATAATCATTGCAGCATAAACGTTTTCTTTTGAATCAGACTAAGGCCCATGCAGTGAGAGCATGGTAAATTTTTGTTTGTATCTTAGAAATGTAGCTGCAGTTTCTGCAGTTCTGGTCCTCCTCTCCCTTTCTCCACCATTTCATTTTGTCAGTACGCTGGCAAACTCTTTGGGGTTTCAGCTGGAGCTTTGCCAAGCAAGCCGAAAAGAGTTCCATTTATTGTTTTTACTGGATACCTTCCTTAAATGTAGTGCATGCATGCAGCTATTCATTTCACTTCAGTGTGGCTGGCTTTTATGTTCTATTACCACAACTATGTTGCACACTATTCTAAGCCATTTCTTCTTTGTTTTCTTCCAGGCAGAAGAAAAGGCACATTCAGAGGTAAAGCTTTTCTTCATTTTTATACCTCTGTATTGCTTACATTATTTTTTAGTTTATTGTTTACCTGCTTTGGCTAAACTGTGGAGTTGGTGGGGAAAATACACCCTGCGTCTTTGCATCATCTCTTAAGAAATGTTGGTGGAAACCTGGTGCAGCTTTTAGTTAACTAGAAGGTGTTTTCTTAGCATTGTGCTGAAGAAAGTCTCCTGGCTGTCATTCTGAAAAGATGAAAAGAATCAGTAAGAGCTGGGCATTGAGTGGAGGAGTTGAGATAGGTCTGATTTCAGACTTAATACCACTCTGTGCAGGATCTAAGGAATTGTGCAATTCAAGGTAAGGTGCTGCCTTTCAGGAGGAAAAATACTTCAAATGATTGCTTTGAACTTCTCTTCCTTACATTTTGAATTATATTAAATTTCTGAAACTGACCATTTTGATGGATTTCAGAGCAATGCAGATTTATTTCAGATATAAATCAAATTTGACATGGAAAATAGCTTCTTTCTCCTCACAATGTATAAGAATGGGTGACAAGCCCGGGTCAGCAGCTGGATACAATTACAGCCTTTCTCAAAATGAAGTCCTGGTTGTATTAAAAGGGCACCAAAGAGTAGCTGCAATAAAAATACAGCACCAAGGGGTGCATTTCCACTTCACAGAGCTGCATGCCTTCCAACACCTGCATTTATGCTGCTCCTATTTTAACTATTCTAATCAAATAAAAAGTCAACAAAAAGATATTTTGAGGGCGTGGAACAAATAAACATATCCTTCCCTCCTTGCTGCAGTATATTTCAACATAATTTTGTCTAAGCTCACATCTCTTTAAGTTAAAAAAAAAAGAGCTAAAGAGGCGTGTTACAGCTCAGTAGTGTAAATTCCAGTTCCTCATTTTATTGGCTTTTCTGTAGGTCTGAATATAGAAAATAAACATTTCTTTTCTGTGTATTTCTACATGGTGTTTTCTCAGTATCTGGATCTGCTTGAGATGCTCTTACAGGAGATGTTGGACAGCACTTCGTGAGACCTACCTTTGTGATTTGCAAGAGCATGATGAAAGTGTAGCTTAAGCTGGAATGTCAAATAATTACATTTAAAAACAAAAGAGAATACTTGGAAAAATAAAAGGGTCAGTCCAGGATGGAGAACAGCTCGATAATCTGCCCCTGTTGCACTGAGCTAGTGTAAATGACTGAGCTATTTTTGCATTATAGAAGTACAGGAACATGTTCATGTTGCTTGTACAGTATTTCTTGTTGGTTTTCATGGGAGTCATAAAACTAAAGTACTGCAATGGTCTTTACTAGTGACTGTAAATGTTCCCTTTCCTAGGCTGGTTTTACCCATTTTATTTCTCTTGTCTGGAATAATTTACATCTGAATATGAGAGGCTCTTCAAAGTGAAACTCCATGCTGTGCTTGATTTCAGTACAGTGCCCAGAAGTCCCTGTAAGATCTGAAATAGGGTTAAATGGCCTTAAAATTATGTGCAAGCTTCATGTTAGGTATCTATCCCAGCTGAAACGGAAACATATTTTTCATAAGGATTCTGTTTTTCATTAAAGGATAAAAGGGTCTTGAGTTTATTTTCATGTCAACAAGCACATTTAAAGCTACATTTATTTTTTTTTAAGTTGGCAAGCAAGTTTTTGAATACTATATAAGATTCAAAGAGGTTGCATGTTTGAATTTCAGGGACTGTAGGAAGCATGTGTTAGAGAAAAAACAATACTACTTTACCTCACCTAATTTTAGACATCCATAAAGAAAAATCTTGTGTCTGAGGTAGCTATCAAAGCCTTCTTCATGGCAGGCAGCATGAGAGTACATTTTTCATGTTATCTTAGTCTACTGTAGACATTCAACATATGTTGTCTGCATCATGTCTACAGTCAGGCAGGAACCTCACCCAAATGCACTCATGTTTCAAAACCTCAGGCCACATCTCCTTGATTGCACTAAGCATATGTTTAGGACTTGTGGGATTTGGTAAAAACTCATGACATTTCCTTTGCAAAAAGGATAATACATACAAAGTAATTAAGCATTTACCCATGTGTGCTTCTTTAACTGGAATCCTGGCTCATAGACCGGTTGAGTGCTAGAAAGCAGTTGGAGCAACACTGAGCTACAACGTCTAATAATTTGTATTTCTGGGTAGTTCTGAGATTAAAATTTGAAGCTAAGACTTTGTAAATCTATTGGTTGTCTCTCAAGAAAACATACAAAATAACCACAACAAAAACATTGCTGAAATACTGACAGCAGTCTGTTGTTTCTCTAGCAAATTCAGAAACTACGGAGAGAGTTGGTTGCATCGCAGGAGAAAGTTGCTACCCTTACTTCTCAACTTTCAGCAAATGTAAGTATTTTTGCTTGTGATGATAAGTAGTATCAACAAATACATTACCAATTGCTCTTCCTCAACACATAGTCTTGGAGACATTTACTATTTATTTATTTAGGGTTTTTGTTTTCCAAGTTAATGACTTCATTTAATTTCTACATTGTCCCAGCTTCAAGAAAAACTAATCTTGTGGAAATGGAAAGTAGGCAGTGGAAATGGAGAGTTTCCACAGTTTGAATGTGACAGTCCTATACTGTTAAGTTTCATCCTTTTCTCAGAATCAATTATAAAAAATGGCCAAAAGTAAGGAGACACAACAAAAGAAAGGCGTGATTTGCATATTCTAATAGAATTCATTCATGTTTAATTTCACAAAGACAAACCCTGCAAAATGCAGTCAGGTGTGAAGGGAAGCATGGTCTACAAGTGTATATAGCATTTATATGCTACAAAAGCAGTGCTGATATATAACTAATTAACACTGGGCTATTTTACAGAGAGCTTCCTGGGGTTCCTTCAATTTTACATATATTGGTAATATGAGTTATGGAATGTGTTATCTGAAAATAATGACAGATACAGAATGCAAGCTACAATCCTGTCTGGTTGATGTGGTTTCAGGTGAAGGTACTGATCGATCTAGTATTGTGATTTTTAAATGCAGTTCAGACTATAATTATTGTTACTTCTGTGAGGGAAATCTGAGATGCAGTTAGAAGAATGTATCATTTTGCGGTTCAAGAAAGCACTTTCCTGATATCTTGGACAGCCCATGGAGTGCCTTTCTTTGAAGTGTAGGTGTCATGAATATTTAGATTTATAAATAAGTGCTGATTTTAAAGAAATTATTTCATGTTGTGAGAAAATAATCTTTAGCTCTGTGAAAGCTGCTTGTTCATGTGTGACTTCTACACATGAAAATGTGGCAAAGCTATGCTTAGCACTTTCTTCTCTGTTCAGATGGCTGCAGAGCACCTGTGGGTGTTTGTACATCTGTAGCAGTGTAGGTTGCCATACTCTTCTGAGTACTGGGAATGAACTAGTGAATCAGATGATGTGGGACATTGCAATGTTTGTAAATTCAAAATCTGGATTCTGGGTTTTTTCATTTGAGAATGTATAGCTAGACTAGCCAGCATATCTATATTTGGTTTGGGGCTCCTTCATTCACATGTTTTAGACACTGACCTTCATCTTTACCAGTTTGGGCAGTTCTTCATTCCTCTATCCTGAGAGCAGCAAACTGAAACCCACACTGAGAGAAGAGCTAAAATAGCCTGCTTTGGGTAGGTGTGTTTGCTGGTGAGTCTGTTGCTCTCTGCAGGGCCCTTTTCTTTCCACAACAAATGCAGAGGTGCTGCAGCTCTGCTTGGATGTGGGGAGCACAGGAAGGTGATTCCTGGCTGCACTTGTGACACAGCACAATCACAGACATGCCCATATCTACTCTGAGTGCCCTGGTGTTATCCAGAGGAGTTATCTTGATTCCAGCAAGCCCCTGATTTAGTGAAAGATATGTCTGCCCACAGTCAGAAGTTGGACTCATTAAAGGTCCCTCCCAAACCAAACCTTTTCATTATTCTAAATAGAGGTGTTATATCAGTTAAACTAAATTGTTTGCCTTTGTGCTCAGTGCCTGTTCCAGGTGATAATTTAGGGCCCCTGGCACCACTCCTCTCTTTACTCTGCAGGTAGAAAAACAGTTTTCCCTTCCCTCCTTCCACTGGCTCAGAACAGAAACACCAGCAGATTCTTTCTAACTGCTGTGTTGAAAGGGAGAGTTGAAAGATTACTCAGTCTCCATCACTTTTCAGTCAACCCAGAAATGCTGTAGTCTATAGTATGGCAACAAGTGCAATAATGTCAGAGCATTCTCTGCAGCTGAGGAAATTAAGCCATTGTTTTGTTTGCTTGGACAAACTGTGTCCTATCTCTCCTCAGTCTTATTTAGAAGTCCTTCACTATACCTCTGGCCAATATGACTTTCTATTAAATAAACACCATTCTGGATGGTTTTTAATAATATTGCTTATTGTAGACAAATTGTCAAAGCCAGCTCCATGCTATAATTAGATTTGACCCATAATTCAAAGAAATTGAGATAAGTTAAAAATGGGTATTTTGACTTGGTTTTTATTCAAACTAAATCAGCTACGTGGGTAAGAAATAAATTTGGGTTGATCCGTATAAATCAGACTGGATTGTTGGTAATCTGTTCCTATATGCTGCCTCTGGGCTTCTGAACAGCTAGGAAGAATGCTTTTCTATGGATCTAACTGTAAGGACATTTTCAATAGGATGGCTAAATATATAAGTATAGACATCTGGTTTTCCTATGCAGAAGTACCACATTTGGTTAATTTAATCATGTTCTTTTGACTGTTACACACCTTCTAATCCATCTCCATGGAGATATTCTTTAAACTCTAAACCTATAAGCAACCCTAAGTCTGATCCATTTTGCACATGCATTTTTTAAATGATACAAGAGAAATCTTTCCTCTTGCCAAATCCCCAACATGTAGAAATTCCTTCAAAATTAAATTTTTCAGGAGCACGAAATGTAGAGGCTTCAAAATCCCTAGGCATGAACAAAATTGTATTCACAATGAATACCATCTTTAAAAAAACGTAGATATTGGGAGTAAATATTTTTGGCAGGATGTTCTCATGAGATACATACTTTACAAAACCAAAAAATTGAGAAGTATTTCACAGTAAACCTGGTCCTGAATTCATTTTCTGCTGTTTCTGATACAGAACTTGTAAAGTATTAAAACAACACTTCCACATGAATCCAAACAATCAAAAGAGACTGCTTTTTAGCACTCCTTCTGTCAGTCCTTCAAGCATTTTATGAGAAGAAATTCTACAAAGTATCTCTTAAACATCAGAAATAAAATCCATGTTGAAAGTGGAGAGTATATTCAACTATTTAATTGTGATAGAACCACTGAAATTTATTTAATTACAGAATTGATGTTTAAATGCCACATATTAAGTATTTTTCATGAAAATTTTGAGAGTTATTAACAAACAATTGATTTAACTTGGCAAACTTACAGAAAACTTAGATGGCTTTCTAGATTTCATGAACTTGTACTTGTGCCTTAGCAATGCGTTCCTTTCGTGTATTCATTTATCATTTATTTTGTAGTCTAAGAGACTACATATTTCACCAGTCACTGCCTTTTAAAGGAGAAGTATTCCTAATCACAAAAATCTGGAATTTACTCTCAGAGAAGAAATCAAATCTCTACATGAATAATACTGCTGTGACCCTCATTTTGAGTCATGTTTGCTCATCAGGAAGGCTAAATTTTGAACGAACATTAAGTTTAATTCAGAAAAGTTTGATCACTGTCTGTCTTCTGTGGCAGACAGAGAACTGTATGAACAGGATATCTTTTATGGTGCTTTTGCTAACCAGAAAAAATGCTCAGTCCTTTCTGATGCTTTTGCTACAAATGCATTCCTCTTAGCATTAGTCCTTAGTGTTAGTCCTGAACCCCTCCTAATTTCCATACCTTCGCTGTCTGAAAATAGGCAGCACTTTTGCCTTGCTGGGGTTCTGGAGAAGGAAAGTGTTAATAGCCAGAAATCTTGTTCCTTCAAAGCTCCATCTCAATGTGAATTTGTTGTTAGCATTTCCCTCTGTAGAACTGAGCAAAAGTACTGTACGTGAGTGAAAAAAAGAGCACCTTATTCAGCTCATTTCAACGCTATTTGTTCCTTTCTTTGCTTCTCCATAGAAGACTGTTGGTAACGTTAGTATATAAGTCATTAAAAGACTGGCAGGTTGAAATTTGACCTCTTCAATCAAGCCTTTGCTCGATACATTATTTTATACCAAAATCTGTCAATTGGAAGTTACAGCATTTCTCAGGCATTACTGAAAACTCTGCTAGAAATTTTCATATTTGGTTTGATTTGTTGTTTAGTGTTTGTTGGCTGGACTCAGGTACTATGCTTGACTTCAGCAATTTATTTCATTTGATTAACCCCAAAGGGCCAAAGTGTTTCACCTGCATATGATTAAATTCAAGCTGGGTCCAGCTGTCGTTTGGATTCTTAATTTACAGATTTTCTCTGAGATTCTTGCTTTACCCCTGGCATCTGTCTCAGCGTGGCTGAAGGGTAAATCTTAATATTAATTCAGAAAGGGCCTGTTTTCAGTGCAGAAAATGTCCAACCAGCAGACTCCGTATGTGACTGACAAGGGCTCAAATTCCAGTGAGCAGTCTGACCAAGCCTGTTCAGAGGGACTTTGATCAGAGCTTTGTACTGTATGAAGCTGAAGGGTGCTTGCTTGCAAGCTGTAGTAGAGCCAGGATGCCAGTAGCAAGCGGAGGGGGTGTGCTGGCTAATGCTCTTGTTTGGCCAGCTCTGAACCACTATCCTACAGCCAAGCAACAAGATGCTAGCAGACAGCAAACAGAGAAGGCCACCAGATCTACAGTTGCTGCTTGCAACCAGCCTGATCTCCTTTGGCCTTTCACACCTCCTTTCATTCAGCCCTGTCAGGTGGGAGGAACTTTATTTATTTATCTTTGTTTTATAAATCTGAACGCCACAGGTCAAATCCCAAAGTGTGTTGGAAGACAGATGTTTCATATGTGAATGTCATGTTCAGGATAGGCTGTAAACCTGAGCTGAGGTATTTGGGGTTTGCCTGGCTGCGATAGTTTACTAAGGAAATGTTTAAAATCAAATATGTCATCTTAGCAGTGAAGTCATTCCCTAATCATACATCTCTTTGACTATTTCCAGTGGGCATTTCACATGTTAATAGAAGTCAAAATTAACTCACATGTGAATGATTATCTACAGATTAAGAGCTGTGTATCTATGTATCTAATATGTATGTCATGTTAATGATGGATATATTTTGCTGCAGGCATACTTCAAGTAATGCCCAGTTACTTAACTCTAATTCCAAGATGTCTTTTTTTCAAGTACAAATACTGCATTCAATTTTGAAGACATATTTTTACTTTAGAATGAGCATTATATAAAGCACATAAAATATTCAGGCTACTCTTTGAAGTATTGCAATGATGTGTGTACGCCGTGAATGAAACTTCTGAATCTAACCCAGAGATTTCTAAGGTGTGAGAGACTGGCTGTATCTTAAAAAAACAAACAAAACAATTCCTGAATATTTTTACAAGAATGAAAGAATGGAAACTTTTAGATGAATTAAATCATCCTCAGAAACTGAGGATTAGCAATCCAATCAAAATAAATTACCAAATTTTTAAGTGTAAAAAAGTTTCTATTTTGAATTTTTAATTTCTGATGAACATCATCAAAGACACAGATTTTTCTTTCTCTTTGCTTTAATTGTTTTATGAATTATTCTGCATTTAACTGTTTAAATGTGAAAGCTGACCTCAAATGGAAATACATACATATGTTTATGTGTACTTCAACACCCACATATAAGTATACCGATAATTTAGCCTTTTTAAAACTTAATTTTCTTATTTTACTGTATAGTATTTCTGTAGGGAAAATCTGCTTAAGTTTTCAAGTCACAGCTCCTAGACAGCTGAAGAAATTAATATTAGCTGCCATGGAGAAAGAACAGTTTATTACTCTGAATATAAAATCAATACTTCAGTAGAAGAGTGTTATCTTGTAATAAATATTTAAAGTCATGAACAATGCAATTAAAAGGTTTTCTTCTTGAATAGTTTATGGTCAATGAGACTTTGAATTACATTTCTTTATTATTGGGAAATCAAGATCTAATAGTCTTTATTTGAAATGAGTTAGAAAAAATGCATCGTCTTGATCCAATCACATTTATGATGCAAAAAGTTTGGTATATTATTCCAAGAAGGTAATGTTCTCTGTCACTGGGTGAATTTTACTAAGAACCCTTGTGACATGGCTGTCTTTCTCTAAAGGCTATCAGAAAATAATAGTTTCAGTGACCTTTGATGACATTTTTAATGCTGCTTTTCAGTACTTAATTTTTCCTGTAAGTTCTTTGTTGTCGATTCATGTACTATACAGGATGCATTTGTAGCTGTGGAACAGGAAAATACTTTACACAAGTATGCATAGTTTGGTACCAAAGTACTGTGGTTATTACAGTCTAATTTCTGAAAAGGACAGAAGCAATGCATAATTAAACAAATTATTCCTCTTTCAAACCCTCAGTCCCCACTGTAATTCTCAGAGTAAAACAGAACCATGGGCCATCAGCCAAGCCATAGATTTTTTATGAGGCAGGGAACAGTGAGCTCCATTAGTTTCCTGTTAAACAAAGTAATGGAGAGACATTTGGCTAAAATTCTGTAGTAGTGCATCTATTTTGTCTCTGATAGTGTTCTGGGTGTGTGGTCATCATCTTTGGAAATAAAACGGCATAGATTAATCTGGATACTTTTAACATGTAGCTAATTAATAAAGTTAGAAGTAAGTTTAAAAACATCAAAACATTTTTTTTTTTTATTTTCTCAGAGGAATAGAGTAGTAAAAACAACCAAAGGCTGTAGTATTGATTGACAGGTTTCCATGTTCATTTTATCAAAGATTTTAACTTCAAGAATATAGCCTAAGTTATAAGTGTTAAAATAGGAATATATACAATTATCTTCAAGAGATTCTATATTGTTCTAGCCCCATGTTTATCTGGAGTTAGTCCTTGTGGTGTGTGTCCTTTACCACAAAAGTTATCCCTAAGATATCCCTGCAGATGCAGAAACCAGGTCGATTGACCACTATACCTGTAAGTAATTGTGTACCTAAGTATACTAATAGTGTAGGTAACAAGGAGTAAGCTTTTAGTAAGTTTAATAAGAATGAAATAAGAGGCTTTCAAGATACCTAAATATTTATAGCAATCCAAAATTATTTACAAGACACAAAAGTCACTCATCAGTATAACAGCTCTGAAGCGGAGATGCAGAAGTAGGCCACTATTATATTTATGGTAATCTTCTATTTGAGGGATAATATACAGAGCAAAGTGGCAAGAAGCTCTTTTCCCTCTCCTAAAATGCAGAACAAAATCCTTTTTGGACCACGTTTTTTCTTGATTATACCTCAGATTCAGTACAACCACATACATTCAAACAATTTCAACTATGTTTGTAGAAGCATGCAAATCTGCAACTGCAAAATTTGCCAGGCACTGTGTGTGCCTGAACTGCTGTAATAAAAACTAAATTTTCTCCCTGAGGAAGCTCAGTTAATCCATTTGTGCATATAAATATGGTGGGTTTGAGTTATATTTCCATGTGCCAATGTTTGGAGACTTTGTCTGTTACCACTTTTGAGATGGTAATGAGAAAATAAGCATTTCCTTATGCTTTTACTATTTGATGTTGGGAGACAAATGGACGGGATTATATGGACTTCCTTAAAAATTAAATCTTTACTTTCCCTTGGCTCTACTTTCCCTGGCTTAGCATATTGGGATTTTTATGACCGTTTGCTCTTCTTTGCCCTACAAAGCTCAATGCCAGTTAGATCTGATGAAGTATAATTCTTATCAATTTCGTTTGATTACAGTGTAGGATGCTGGTTGTTTAAAAAATAAAAAAGAGAAAGAAGTTTTGGGTTTTTTTTAATATTTTGTTCTGTTT
This sequence comes from Camarhynchus parvulus, assembly GCF_901933205.1. Lineage (NCBI taxonomy): Eukaryota > Metazoa > Chordata > Aves > Passeriformes > Thraupidae > Camarhynchus > Camarhynchus parvulus. The sequence goes on along the minus strand of NC_044586.1, from coordinate 32,731,789 downwards.
CAACTCTATTGCTTTTTTTTCTGAGAAGTAAGACCTCCAGTTTTCAGGATTTTATTTTGTTTTATATATATATATTTGCACACATTATAAATGTTATATTTATATTTTACAAAATATATTTTATACGCACAAAGACATATATGAGCAATATAATATTAATAGACTAAGCAATGACATTTTGTAAGACTAACTGTGATATTTTTTGTTTAAGGCTTGGGATTTTTCTGAAGTGTTTTATTTCTGAAGTTAAAATTTGCTTTTCAAGATAAAGTGCTTGAATTCCTGTTTTGAAGTGTCCAGTAATTGAAAATAATTGCTCCTGGACTTCTCTTTGGGAGCAGACTACTTTTGGCTAATATATCAGTAAACTTAAAGTCAGGCATTAAATCCATAATTCATTTCCAGGCAGAGATACCTGAGCTAATCTCATTGGGAGCTAAAGAAGCCTGAGGAACACTGAGTTCATTTGGCTGATTCATCTATCCAACTTAGCTCAGTCTGAGTTTGAACTAATATTAAAGAGCTGGAGAAAATGTGCTTGAAGGAAAAACATACTTTTAAAGATCAAATAGATCTGGCAAAATTTCCCTATGTTGTCTTTCTTTCACAGGCTCATCTAGTAGCAGCTTTTGAAAAAAGCTTGGGAAATATGACAGGCCGATTGCAAAGTCTAACAATGACAGCTGAACAAAAGGTAGGTTTGTCAAAGAGGATGCTTTACTGTAGAAAATTGTCAGAAAATTATGTTAAAGTTTTGTTTAAAAACACTGAAAGGAAAAAGAGGAAAAAGGGACATCTGTGGCAATAAGACAGATTTTTTTTTAATGATTGCTGCGATCAATTTTTCATGAATGTCCAGCAGCATGTGGAAAAAACTATGCAGCATCAGGTTTACACAGATAGTATCATAAAATAGTTTGAGAATAAAATATTTCATTTCCAGAATTCAATGAAAACATTCATGACTTCAGGTTTACTCCATACTGAAGGATCATGTAACAAAAACTTATCATAAGCTGCTGCAGTGCTCATTGCAGCCTCCCAGAACCACCAGAACAATAGAATTTCAGGAAACAAAGAAGTTTAAGTAGAGAAAAATAGGTTAATTGAGAAAGTTAATGAAGGTTAGGCATCCTATCCATAAATAAACAGTTTGGGTTTTCACTTTTTCACTGTGGTATTTATCTAATGGGGGGAAAAATACTCTAAACACGATACAAAGAAATTTAATGTGAGTCCTTTTACCAAGCTCAGGATTAAGAGGCTGCTTAGCACCTTCCAGGATTGAACTTCTGCAACTCTCTACCCTTATGAATTTTCAACAATGCCCTGTTAATGGAAAGGCCTCCTTGACCCAAACTGTGAAAGAATATGTTTATCTGTGAGCTGCTAGTCACCACTGGAGTCTGTAACTGTCTACAAAAATAACGTTTCAGAGTCTGGTTCAGCACCAACACAAGAAATGTGGGAAGACTCATTGTGAACTGGATAGAAAATATTTGTATTGTTTGCTTTTGTTTCATCTTGGGGGGGGGGGGGGGGGGGGGAAGAAAAAGAACACAGTCACAATGGATTTTTCTTAAAACCAAAACTTTTAACTATTTTACAAAGTATAAATCCATCAGGTTTTCTTTCCAGAAGGAGTTAAGCAGTGACATTGAAACAGATCAAGTTTCTTTCCCAAAAGATTTAAAACTTATTCTTTTCCTTCTCTTCTTTTCTCTGTTACTGAGTTTAAATTCCTTTAACCCTAATTATATAGGAAGGAGACTGGAAGGACAGGCAGTAATAAATAAAATATTGCTTATAAAAGCAATAATAAAATATATTTTCTAATAAAAATCAGCTATGCATTCTGATACAGAACTTCCTGCACTTAATTTTGAGTAATTTTACTTCAACTTGCAGGACAATTTCTATTAAATAGGGGCTTTTTAATTAAATTAGTGTTTAACCAATTAAGTATTTTGAATTCATCCATTAAACAGTAGGCTCACATATTAAAGGATATACTTCAAATGGTTTCATTGTCTTTTCCAATAAAGTCATTGAGCTTTTCTTAATTATATATTTTATAGTCAATTGAGACCCTTTTTAGATTATTCCTTATTAAAAATGTTTTCTTCTTAAAAATAGCATGATTGCTTTATATAGAGTAAATGGAAAAGAATATTTTAGTTAACTTCAATATCTTTGGAAAGAAAGTATGCATTCGTTTTATTGTTGCCCTTATGTTCACCCAAGCAGTCCCATGATCTTTAATTTGAACACTCTTCCTTTGCAATTTTTTCTTTTAGCTTAGACAAACACTGTTCTTTTGCCATTATTTTGATCTCTCTTTGCTCTTCCCACAGGAATCTGAGCTTATAGAGCTAAGGGAAACCATTGAAATGCTGAAAGCCCAGAATTCTGCTGCACAAGCTGCTATTCAAGGAGCCTTGAATGGCCCCGATCATACCCACAAAGGTATGGGCTTGTCTTTATCAAAATAAATGCAGAAGTTCTCCCCAGGGAAAAAAAAAAGCTAAGTCACTACTTTTCTGTTGTTTGGGAACTCTGTTGCAAGGCAAAGCACATTCTGAAGTGAGTGGTAGGCATACTTGTGGTATTTCCGAAGCTGGAAACCTTGCCCAAGTTTCCTGTCTGCCAAACTTCCTGGAGCTTTATCTTAGAGCTGGGTGGGCAGGAATTGATCGAGAGTTAACTGTGTTCCTGCAACTGACTAATGAAGTAAACCCAAGACACAAGTGAGGTTTTACGGTATAACATGGTTATAGCTTGGGAATCCAGTCAAAATTGTAGCTTTGTAAATTGGTGTTCTCGTAGGTAAGAGACAGACTGACAACAGCTCAGCTCCTTCATGAAGTGCTAAATCAGTGCAGGAAAGCAGGTTTTAAATTCCAGATGTCAAATTAATTTGTCATTACAGTTAGGCCGATATTGCATGATAAATATGTACTTCAAAAGTGCCTCCTGATAAGCAACAGCAAAGGAATTACTTGAAAAAAAATAATCATGGTATTTGTTTCTGAGAGTGTTATTGATCTTCCATCAGAGAGGTCATTATTTAGGTGTTTGCCTTAAGGTCATCTCACTGCATGACTTGAGTGTAGCAAAGCAAATTTCTAGGAAGTAGAAAATAATCTAAAAAGTAATTTCCTTTGGTATTAGTGGGCATGTTCTGCAAGAATAATTTCCAGTGATTAAGATACAGTTATCAGAGACTTCTAAAAAATTGAAACTCAGAAACCGCACCGACTATTTTTAATATTCTCCACTTCCTGGTTACTTTGTTTCATTCATTTTTAATGAACTCCTGCCTGTTTCTTTACATCAGGGTATATTAGAAGGTAGAATCTGAACACAGATTAGTGTTGCTACAAGTTGAGTAGTTCCTGCACTCCTCAGAACTGCAGTACATGTGGCACTGAAGTGTCAAGTAATCCATGTGCTTAGTTATGAGGACACACATGCATAGATTGCTGTGAAGGGTCATTGCCTCCAGGGCAAGAATAGCCTAGTTTGGAGAAGCCCCTAAGTATTGGACTAAGTGTATGCATCCCCCTCGCTCCCTATATGGTTTCTCACAGGCTTCAATAGCTTGAATCTGAGCCACTGCTAGCATCAATGCTATTTATATTCATGAAGACTGCCTTTGAGGAGGCAAATGCTACATAAATATAAGAATTAATATTATTATTATTATATTGAAACAGATTTCACAGTAACTTCTTTTCTTTAGATTTACGTATAAGGCGGCAACATTCTTCAGAAAGTGTTTCCAGTATCAACAGCGCTACAAGTCATTCCAGTATTGGCAGTGGTAATGATGCTGATTCCAAAAAAAAGAAAAAGAAAAACTGGGTGAGTAGGTTTAAGCCTCTCTTTTAGCTGTTATGTCATTTCCTAGTGTCTGAGTAACATAATGGTTCATTTCATCTACAATGTTCTTGTGAGGCCAGATGGATATGAAGAAATTCATGTGTATCCATACTGTGACACTACCAGCAAACTAAAAATTATTGAATATCAGCAGGGTTTCATTTGCATAAGTCAGAGTAATTAAAACAAACAAAAGTACAAGCAACAATCACAACAACAAGAAAAGAACAACATCATAAATTTAAAATAGCTGTTGTGACCAAAAACCACCTCTGGGCCACATCGAAACCCTGTTTGATTTTTCTTCAGCTGGAGTTTGGTTCAAAATCTTGATTCAAATATATTACCCCACTATGGAGGGAGTTGAAATCAGTTAAGAATTCTCACTTAAAAATACTACAGTGTTTAAAGAAATTAAGGTGTTGCTCAACTGTAACATACAAATACCACATACTGCTAAAGATTTAATTAAATACTTTCAGTAAAGAAAATATGTTTTTATTGTTTTTAAAATATTATCTGCATAAACATTTGTTTTAAAATACTGATGAGCCTTCATTCCCTTGATTTGTAATTCCACACTCTTTCATGTTTCTGCAAGGTGAACTCTAGAGGAAGTGAGGTGAATATAAACCATGGAAAAGTTGGCATGCATCTATTAAAAACCCTATCTTGGCATGATTGCTATTTATTTTGGCAGTAGGCTTTTATACCTTCTAAAACCAGATTATCCTGTATGTCTTCTCAGTTTGTCTTTATTCATTTTAATCTCAAAGTTTAGGCTATAGAAAGGGGGAGTGTAGCCAAAATCCATTTCTTTCTCCTTAGACATCATGAGCTGGAAAGGACTTAAATATTGTTTCTCATTAAGATCAGTGGTCACACTCCCCACTCTCGAATTTTACCATGAGAATAATGTGTTTGAAGTCCTCATTTTTTCATAGAGGAGCCAGCTGGTCGTTGTGTTCTGTACAGTTTTGATCAAAACAACTCTCTGAAAATAAAAATAAAACCTGTATTTTTCCTAAGATGAGTAAGTTCAGTATTTAGACAAAGGTATGAACAAATGACATAGGTAATTTTAACTGCAGACAAAACTGCAGTTAAAAGTGTTGTCATCTTGGCTTCTGAACTAAATGGCTCTTTGGCTATTCTGTCCCTTTTCAATACTGGATACAAGCTTCTAGAGGGAAAAGGCAATGCTTGTACATTCAGAGATCCTACCACTATAAAGGAATCTGCAACAAACAGTGTATACCTTTCAGCTAACATTCTTCTCAATAGTACAACAAGGCAAACCTCTTGTTCCCACTTAGATCCTCTTGACTGTGATCCAAATCATAGCATTTGCGTAGTTTGACCATTCAAAGATTTAATGGGGAAAATAAATTGGCAAACCCTGTAAATTGGACTTATCTTCTGATTTCAGCGTTTAGTTGAGCCTGTACCTAGATGCAAAGTGCTTATTTAAAGCCACCCCTTGAAGGGAATGCCATGGGAATGGAATTCCATTGGGGCTTGATGGCTTTAAATGAGCACCTCTCCCCAGTAGCTGTACCACTCGGTCCTGCACTTTCTCCATAGCATTACTTCTGCACTGCGCTGGATTAATAAAGTCAAAACAAAGCACTGTATCATGTTTTTAGAGATACTGTGTTGCATATGTTAATACCTTGCTTCTGCATACTGACCTCAGGCAGTGGCTAGGATGGCATCTGCAAACTAACTCTTCAAAACATGAGCTGCACACAAGGTGCTGTGATGAGGAAAATAATGTTGCTCTGTATTTGTTTTCCAGCTGAGAAGCTCTTTCAAACAGGCCTTTGGAAAGAAAAAGTCCACCAAACCTCCTTCCTCACATTCAGACATAGAGGAGTTGACAGATTCCTCCCTTCCTTCCTCACCTAAATTGCCCCACAGCTCAGGAGAGTGTGCAACAACATCGATGAAACCATCACAGTCAGCATCTGCGTAAGTGTCTCTCTTGGCAAATGGTGTGAGCTGGGAAGCAGACCTCCTCCAGCATGGCCATTTGCAGTTCAGAAACCATTGTCAACAGCTGTGGTCTTCTAATCCTGAGATCCATCCATTTGCCAGATTTCTCATGAGCTTCACTAGTTGCTCACTGGTTCTGCAGCAGGTCTTTATTCAGTAATAATCTTTCATCCTTTCACAGATTTTACCCAAAATCACCTAGCTATACAAATTTCCAAAAGCCTGTGTTGTGCTCTCCCTGCACCATTAGCAACTTCATAGTATCCACTTAGCAAAGGCCAAATGCTAATGTTTCCTTGTTACCTTTTTTCATGACATTCTAAAAATAAAAAATTCTTAAATATATATATTTTTGAATTTTTACAGTATACTTATTTCTCCTGTTATTACTTTATCTACTTTGTAGCTACTGGTGTATATAAATTTTAATCTATTTCCCCTCTTTTATCAGCTTGCATTTTTTTGTGGAATTTTATTTTTATATTTTATCCTAATCACCACTCTGAAGGTTTTGGGTCTGAGAGCAAGTCAACAGTCAACAGCTGTCTGATTTCTTCAGTATTTTTTGAAGAAATCTGACATGTTCTTATGGAGTTCCTAGCTCTTTCTTATTTGTATTCCTCCGCTGGTTTTTTTTCACTCTGCTAAACTCATAACTCTTTCTGATATGGGGAAATCAACCTCTTTGAACCAAAAAATATCTACTACTGATGTTAGCTTTACTTTCCTTCTCCTAATTGAGAATAATCAGGTCATAATTACTTTTTCTCAAGGTGCTCAAGGAATTCTAGTCTCATGACTGTTTTATTAGATAGTAAATGGAATATGCATGGAAATAAAATTTCATTTCTTATTTGCTTAGCATAGGAAGGTATGGACACATCACAGAAAGAGCTGTAGCATAATATTCAGAAAAAAAATCCTAGTGTATGTCTTTCTTAATCTTTAATCACATTTAAAACATTTGTGCATGTTTTGAATGATATTCATTATCTTTCTTCCTCTATTGGACATGTATTTTATTTGCCATGAGCTTCATCTTCCCTTTGCTTATGATTTCTTCATATATTTTCTTGATGGGGTCTCGCGTTCTAAACCATTCCCTTTACTTTCTTCCAATTGCATCTGTCTAATACATGTGTGTGCAGGTCATCTCTAATCTGGGCATCAAAGAAAAGGCAAAACGGCCACGTGGTCTACAAGCATAGATCCTGGTAAAACTGAGTGTGGGGCATGGACTTGTATACCCAACTGTTGACCTGAAGAGTGCTGCGTCTTCTTTCCCAAAATGCATTTGCATGCATTCTGGCAATTAAATCCTGACCTTTGTTTCTTTTTATTGTTTGTTTGTTTTTAAATATTATCAGTAATAATCACAATTATAATACTTATTTTCATAAAAAAAATTCATATTGAAATTTTTCTGAAATTATTAACTATTTATAGTCACAGTAATAAATAACATTTGCTGAATTGACTGGAAATACTGCTTAGTGTAACAATGAAGCAAAAGTTCAGTGTTTTATTTTCTACTGGTGGTTCTGATGATGATACAAAGAGGCAAAACGGTCTACCAAGAGGGCTGGACAGTTGTGAGTCCCTGAGCCAGTCATGTTTCAATCTTTTCTTACACTATAATGGTTTTTTCCCTTAAAATAAATTCTTATGAAAAGTAACCACGTGGTAATCCAGTCTTCAAGGGAAAAAAACAAAAACCAACCCACATGATTTCATATATCATACATTACAAAATCACAGGCTATAGGCAAAACATCAGCCATCACAAATCAAAACTGTTACAGATCAAAATCTTCTAGACTATAAATTCAAGACTGTCCCTTTTTCTCTGATATTCATATCAGAGAAAAATACTGATGCCTAACAAATAATAAATATCAGCAGTACAGTTTAATCAGCACACATCAGTTCTGACTACCATTGCATAGAGAAATAATAAACTTTGCACCAAAGAAATTATGTGAGTATAAAATCCAATTAAAACCAATGGATGCTAGACACTCAAAGATACCTGAAAAGTAGTTAAGAATTTGTTTTTCACCACAGTGAGCTAAACTAAAAAGCCATAAAGCAATCTGATCACTTCTTTTGGAGGGGACTTTTTTTTTCCTTTTTTAATTTGCAGTTTGATCATTTTCATGTTTCTTTGATAAGTTTCTTTCTTCATCATAGGTTTCACCAGCAGCAAGCGTTTTTCTGTTCTTTGATATTTAACAATGACACTGCTTTGGGGAGAGAACATTCCTTTAATCTCTTGCCTGTTTCCTGCTCCTTTTTAGGATCTGTGAGTGCACAGAGGCAGAGGCAGAAATTATTCTTCAGCTAAAAAGCGAGCTGAGGGAGAAGGAGCTCAAACTAACAGATATCCGTCTGGAAGCCCTCAGCTCTGCACACCACCTTGATCAGATCCGGGAAGCCATGAACCGCATGCAGGTCAGTGCAGCAGCTTAAGTGATGACAGAGATGTACACCAAAGGTATGACCGGTGGGTTTCCTTTCCCAGGACTTTGTTACAGGCGCCAAAAAACTGTCAATGCAAAGTAAATTGCTGGATTGACAGTACTTCTGAAGGATGGGTATGATAGGTGTTCACCTTATAATAAAGACATTCTTAGCATGTATTTTAATAGCTAAAATGTGTTTAAGAGATATGGAAGAAGACATAATCCCAGCCCAAAAGATATTTATTATCTCAAGCCTATAACTAGGGTTAGCAACATGACTGAGAAGCAGATCAAAAAGTGATTTCTACAGCATTTTAAATCCTTGAGCCAGGATGTTATGTGCATACTCTTTCATCATTTCTGTTTCCTATTTTAGTCATGGCTTGCCAAGTCAAAGTATGTAAAATTTAACTAATTACTGTATCCAGCATCATAAAATTTTGCTATATTGTTTTGTTACACTGCCCCAATTCCTCTGTGAACACCTTTTTTTCGTTAGAAGATTTTCCCTTTCAGGAGGCTGAAAGGATGCAAAAAGGATGGCAGTGTTCTTCAGTGGAGCACAGAGCTTTATGGGACTCAATTCTGTTGCTTACATTCAAATGCCCACTACCATGGTGGGTGCCCAAAAGTATCTCTAATATCCACACATTGTGACATAAATCCTTCAGTGGAACTGGGCCCTTCTGGAATGGCAGCTAAGATACCTGTGTCATCCCTGAAGGCACTGTAAATCTGTATTTGGGGAACAGAATCAAGGCCATGGGCTGGGGATTCAGGTTGAGACAGAGTTGGCTACATTTAAAAGTCTGGGAATGAGCTGCTTGATGAAATTCTGTTGTAATCAGTTGAGTTTCAGTTCTGTAGTAGTGAGGGCTAAAGAACTATCCTAAAATTATCCCAAGAGAGGTACAGAAGGTGAAATGGAGTTCTTTGAGCATAGGCACTTCTTACCGTTTGAACCAGCCTCAAGTATTTGCATCTGCACAGGACATGGAGGTTTAGCATTGTTCCATGGAAAACCATATTTGTCATGCCACTGGAAGCCCACATTTGCACAGCTGAATCCAGCCCAGTGCCTTGCCAGCTGAATTGCTCTGTGTTGGGGGCTTAGGTCAGGTGCACTGTAAGGCACTTGTGTGTAGATGCCTATAGCACCTGATTTCATAACTACAGAAATGGTGTGCTTGATGTCTTTTCTAGACCTCTTTGTTTACACAGTGCCTGTATCAATCTCAGCCAGATCTTTAAACATCTTTGGTACCTGCCATCCTCCCAGGTGCTCACACCACTACGTGCCAACATTACTCTGGGATATTTGACTGAACTTCAATTAGAAGTCCATAAATGTGGTTTCATTTGTCCAGACATAAGTAAAGCATTGATCTCGAGGCACTGAAAGGTTTTAAGGAACTGTGAGGAAAAGAATATGAAAAGGAGAAAAGGATGTGAAGGCTTATAATTTGATGACACTCTCATACTGGGAGATGAGTGCCTGAGCCAGGTGAACTCTCCAGAGGGAGGAGTCTGCTGTGGGCACAGTTCTCCGAAGTCTGAACTTCCTCAAATCTGGGCAGAGGCTACTAGTTGAGATGCTGTTACTGGAAATCACCATTTCTGAAGTTCACCCAAAAGAAAAGGCAGCCGCCTTGCAGTTGCCAAAATTTGGTATTTTAGAGGATTGATGAGGATTGGTAAAGGGAAAAAATAGGACTGGTGGAAGTGATACGTGAATATTTTTAGATTCAAAGCACCTTAAAAACCTAAAGCTCAAGTGAATGGAGGACTGCTAAGAGCTATGTAATTAATCAGCATAAATTGCAGAGTGGCTCCTGATTTGAGCCCTAGACTAAACTGATACACCCATCTAGTACCTTCTGTTACTGTTGTGCTGGTTTGTCCCTTCCCTTTCACTGTCTTCTCACCTGTGTGTATGTGATTTAATCTTTTTGTAGCTGAAGCAGGGGTTTTTTATGATGCTCTCCATCCCTTATGTTTTCACTTGTATAATATAGCTGTTGAGCCTCCATTCAAAAAGTGAGACTTTTAGCAGGGTGATGTGAATGAAGAAATAAATTTGATGTGCAGAACCATCTGCAAGAATAAGCAGTTGCTTTGTAATGCACTTTGTGAAGCAACTGGAAGCTAGATTTAGATGCTACCAGGCTGTTCTCAGGCTAAGTTTTCATTTTATTATTGTACATTCAATTATCATTTGGCAGCGCAGAGGATTTAGCTAAAAAATTCCAGTTGTTCTGATTCATCTGTCACTGTCTGTTTTCATCAGAGAGTTTGCTCACTGCTATGTTAACAATCCCATGTTTGAATGATCAAAAAGTCTTATTTGATAGCAAGAAGGGTTATGAAACTGTTAAACTATCAATTTCTAATTTTTCATTTTTAATTTAATTTCTCAGTGAAGTGACTGCTTAAATTTTACATTCAATGGCAGTAATAATTTTCTGTGACTTCAGAAACATTGACATATCCAGTAACTTTCTTAACTATTACCTTAGGAATTTGACAGTAGAAAGTAGCTGAAAAAGAAATGGGGATAGCTGGGAAAATTATGACCACACTCACGTTATGGTCAACTGTATAATAAGCACAAAAGCTTGAAGCTTATTGTTTAGGATCTATCTTGAGGCAAAATCTAAAATAAGGTTACTGGGGGCTTTCCCTTCATTTAAGAAGTAAAAGCAATCCAGTTTTCATTGTGCTATATCTCTGTTGTGAAAGTGGTAAACCTGTTAACTGGGTCAGGGGAACAGCATGACCAGACTAGCCACCCAATGGTGGTTTTCCAAAAGAATAATCCTCTCTGCTTTGGTGTTGATTTCTTTTATCTATAGAATGAAATTGAGATACTGAAAGCTGAGAATGATCGTTTGAAGGCAGAGACTGGAAATAGCGGAAAGCCTGCCCGGCCATCATCAGAGTCGTCAAGCAGCACATCGTCTTCTTCATCACGGCAGTCACTGGGACTTTCTCTGAACAACTTAAACATCACAGAATCTGTTACATCAGGTAAACATACTTTGGGCACATGCATGCCTCCACAGTTGGTAAGAATTTTTCAGCCCCTTAAAGGGCCTCACAGGAGAAGCATGATTGGAAATTAAAACACCTCATATCATTCAGGTTAACATAAGGTACACACTCAGTAACAGAGAAGAGGAAGAATGCTGGTGGTCATGACTGAAATGTAGCTTTTAGAAGCACCTGAACAGCAGTAGCAGACTGTTCATTATGTTTGCTTTGTTCTTAGTCATGACGCTCTCTGCCTACGTAGTTTACCATACTCTTCGGTCATCCAGTTTACAATTTCTTTGAAAAGAAATATCTGTTGAAGTACACATGGCAACTGTATTGATATATTCTCTTGCCCATATGGGATAAATACGAATATAGTATGTGAAACTTTCTTCTTTTTGTTTACAAGTCTTTGATCTTTCAGTTAGCTCCCTTAACTTGACTTCATATTTGCAGCTAAGGCAGGAGGCGGTCTCAGTTAGCTTTATCCCTTACATTTTTTTAATTTGGTACAGCTAGCTAGCCTATGTTGGACCAAATCACCATTTATCGCAGGAACCAAACCCCTCCGGATCTATTAGGCACTCATTGTCTTCTGTGAATGAAGGAAAGCAAGCAGAAGTTGGGTCCATATCCTGAACATCAACATTTGATTATTTTCCATGCCATGGCGTTTATGATAATAAGCCTTCTACATCTGTTTTGATAATGTAGCCAAGAAACAGAAGTGCTGTCTCTAACATTAGAACCAGGAGTCAAGCAGGAGCAAAGCAGCACTCATTAGCATAGACGCCACAGAAATTATAATGCAGTCTCTGGAAGTAATAAAACTGTGGCTAGTAATTGTGGAAAGAGTCTAGGCAAGAGTACAGCGGGGAATATGCCAAACTGACTGTAATTTGGATTGGCAGTTAGTCATATGATCTTGCCAGTCATTGATTGCATGGATATTTGAACATTTTTTCTGGTTAATATCAGATTTTGTATGAAAATTGGTATATTTTTTATTTACATTACAACTCTTTGAAGGGTTTAACTTTTAGCATGGAGGACCCTGAACTAGGCTTCAACATGCAATGAGCTGTTGCAAAAGCAGGGAGAAAAAATTTAACTGCTCACAGATCCACACATATCAGAAACAAACAAACAAAAACAAAACAAAAAAAAAGTTGTTTTTTTTTTTGCAATATGGTGGTTATAGAATGTCTGTCATGAGTAGCAGCCTTTCGTTAGCACTTTGTCGCTTGGCACTAACTGTCTAGATACAAGAATAAACATGTAGGAAGAAAGGTCTGAAGAAAAGGAGGGGGAACTAGATGAGAATACAATGGGTGAAGGGGAATGGGGGAAAGAAAAGGGAAGGTAAAAGATAAGATAAAAGAATGAAAATAAAGAAAATTATGAGGAAGTGTTCAGCAAAAGAATAGAAATAATAAAAGCTGGAAGAAAAAAAGAGGAAAGGGAAGAGGAAAACAGGGGAAAGAAGGAAGAACAGGATGACTGGGAAAAGTGGTTGGATTTGATGATCTTAAGGGTGTTTCCAGCCTAGATGATTCCATCATTTCGTAAACCTGATATAATCTTCTGTGTTATTGTTCTAAATGTTTTTCTCACATGAAAAGTAATTACCTTTCATTACAAGAAATTAAAGATATAAGAGTGCCTAATGAGGAGTGGAGAATTCCATTTGATTATGAATCTAGAATTTTTGATCATTGTGATGATCATTTTGTTGCCATGCCAGAGAACTTGGAAGGGTGAACACTTCACACCAAGTCTTGTGGGATTTCTGAGACAGCTGGAGTACTACTGAACACAACTCCCTGAGATATGGGGAGGTTAATCATGATGAGGATTAGGCTGAGAGAATTGTGTGGTTTGGCTCTTCATATTATAAAAATACGATTGCGCTTTCTGGGAGCAATGTCTCCAATCAACCATGGTCATCTCGAAATGACCAAGCTGTCCACTGTCACTTCCTAAGGGTATGATGATACCTTCCAGATCAGGGTGAGTGACAGTCTGGGAAGGGGTGTGGTGGTCACAGACACCCCTATTTCAGTCAGTCACTGCAGTGAAAGGAGCAAACAAGGACCAGTACAGGACTGGCCCAGAGTGCCAGAGCTTTGACAAGAATTGAACTGAAGTAATCATAGCATGCCTAAAAAGAAGACCTAGCAGGGGGAAATTAAAACAATTAGTACCACCATGAAATTAGAGGCCCTTGGGCATCTTCTCAGCCCCTTGTATCAGTGAAAGAGAGAGCTTTTAGAAAGTGGAATTTGTTCTTTTGCTACAGAGTGGTTCCTCATTCCTAAAGACTTAAAGAAGAATGAATTTAAAGGGCTACATAAGGTAGAGATTGAAAAATTTCACAGGGGGATCATATCATAATTTGCCCTCAGACAAACTATGACGTTATCAAAGCTCTTAGGTTTGCTTAAAGGTTTGTCAAATATGCCAAAACACAAGTGAAGTGAAACATTCAGTGGTGACACAGAAAATCTGTCTGCCTGGAACAAAGCAAGCAAGATTTATTAAAACTCACAGAAAATGAAAGCTTCTTTGTTCAATGAATTTAAAAAATCATAACAAAAAACCAAAACAAAATAAAAACAAACAAACAAAAAACAACCCAAAAAACCCCCAAAACAACAGCACAATCTGCATTCTAGATATGGATATAAGTTATCAAACTTTTAACATGAAAATTTATTTTTAATACATTAATTGAAATTATATTAATAAGCCTTCTTTGGTTTTCCTTTGAACAAGTGACTGAATCTTACTGGGACCTCATTTAATTTGGATGAAATCTGACCTTGTGCAGACTATGTCATGAAGCTGATGTTTTTCACACTAAAAATGAACAGGGCTTAGGTTAGTGGATTACTGTACTGGCCTTTGAAGAAAATGCAAATCCATAATCTCATCTAATTTTATAGTTAGCTTAAATGTCTAACAGTAAAATCTCAGAGAGAACTTCTAAAAGAAACCAGCAGTTGCAATAAAGCTATAAGCCCAGCCTTTAACAGAAATAAATCTGCTTTCTTGTTTTACGAGTTAATGAAGTGGTGGAAACAGAGGTGTAGAGCAGATCAAAATCACTCTTCACCTCCAAGAGAAATGAAGCCTTTCCTTAGAGGAATGGCTGAAAATAGTGTCCCATATTCTGGACAAGTCCCAAGTGGTCTTCTAGTGGGGGTGAAAAGGACTCTATCCCTGCCATACGTACAGAAGGCAAAGGAATCATCTGGAAAGTGAAATTACATGCTATTTAACTTAACAGCAAAAATATCAATGCAAGGATTTCTTGTTTTCTCTTCGTACAACATTCTAAAGGGCACAAATGAGTGCCCAAAGACATAAATTTAATTTCGTTTTTAAACAACATTACTTTGTGAACATATTGTAATTTTGAAAAGTTCCAAGAGGGAAAGCAAAGGCAAGACTATAATGCAAGATTTTATTTATTTGTGTATTCTTTTTCCCTTTCTGCATGATTAAAACTCCTAATATTCCTACAAAAATTGACAATTTGTAACTTTTTTTTTACCTCCAACATAAATGGTGAATCGGGAATAACTACAGATTACAACAATTGCAAGTTGTTATCATGGCAGCCTTTCTTTTTAAACAAATTTTTAACTTTTAAATCCTTTGAACAAATATTGAATTGATGATGTGAACATAGTTGATGTGATTTTTCAGACTGACCACTTCCCTTCTTTTAATGTAGATATTTTGTTGGATGATGTTACTGATGGAGCACTCCACAAAGAAGGTCATAGTGTTAAAATTTTAGTCACCATAAACAAAGGCTACAGTCGAGCCAAGGTAAGTGCATTACCCAGAGCAGAACTATAGCTCAAGCAAATGCTGGCATATAGTAGGTCAAATTTTTTTCAGTATTTTAAGCCAGGAATTGAAGGGAAATATCCCATAGATTTTAGCTCTCTTCTGTCATCCATGCTCAATACAGTTAGGCACACTCCATAGACTAATGCCGTATGGCCTCTTTCTGCCTTTGTGGTGGCTTAGACACTATTAAATCTTAGTTTAATTAGTAGTAGGATGTCCTGGGACTTGCTGTCTCTAAGTCATTATAAATTAGACCTATGCATTGGTCTCCTTAGGGTGCAACTGTGAATTTGCTGCTGAAAAATTGTATTGTCATGTTTTCATGTTGTGTGTTGTAAAAAATTACAAATACAGCACAACCTTTATTTTTAGTCATCTCTTTAAAAACACAGATGCAATCAAAGAGCAGAACAAGATTCTGTATTCCCTTCTTCATAAAGATGTATCAAAGTAATACAATCTGTACCTACTTCTGGCACGGAGATTATTACCAAAGTCGTTAACTCTCATTCTAAATAATATTCTTATTCTTCATTAGGAAGACTATGAATCTTCACAGAAAACTAATTAGCACCATTTTTAGTCCAGTTTCAAAAATCTCTCTTTGCAGGATCAAAAGCCACATGCATACCTGATAGGATCAATTGGAGTCAGTGGAAAAACAAAATGGGATGTTTTAGATGGTGTAATCAGACGTCTCTTTAAGGTAAGACACTGAAAAATTGGCTTAAGTATTATTACAATTTTCTTTTTCACTTTCGAAAATTTCTGTATTCTTTGAGTTGTCTTGCCAAGTTTTTGTTTTGGTTTGAGGTTTTTTGATATGTAGCTAACACCAACTACTATTAAGCTTTATTCTCAATGTCGCAGTTCTTTTTTCTATAACTGTAGGCAGTTTTCCAAATAGCTTTCATTCAATAAATATTTTTATGACTTATGTTTTCATATAATTTCAGGAGTATATTTTTCGAGTGGATCCAACTACTAGCCTGGGTTTAAGCTCTGACTGCATTGCTAGCTATTGTATAGGGGATGTAACTAGAGCCCATAGCCTAGAAGTGCCTGAACTGCTGCCTTGTGGATATCTGGTTGGAGATAATAACGTCATCACTGTGAACCTGAAAGGTAAAACCCGAAGAATACTTCTGCAGATACCATAGAGTTCTACACTGCAGTTCCCTATCCTTTTGTGTTTATTTTTCTTACACCTGACCTTTCTGTATTGTCTCTAGTTTGAGGGCACATTTATCACAAACTGCCTGTAAGACATTGCATAATATCTATCTCAGCATTTTGAGGGAAATCTAAGAATATCTGTCCTCCCCTGCCTGACTGCCAAATCACAACAAAGTCCAGATTTCTAAACAGTGGCAAACATCCAACCCCAAAACAGAGATTAAAATGAGAAATACTAATGCTTTATTCAGTTCCACAGGAAAAATTCTATACATTTCAAGAGCTCTAGGGATTTTCTATTGGAGGGGAGAGGGGGCCTTCAGAAGAACTTTATTGATGTGACAAGTGGTAACCCTTGTGGCTGTCACTTTGACCTTTTTTATGTCATCGTTGCCAGTAATGTCTGAAACATGTATCTTTGCCTCACTGAGCCTTCTCTTCACATTTACTTTGGTTGCATCTCTTCCCCTCATCTCAACTCACCACTGCTGTTTAATTTTTTGTGGAAGGATACCAGTATTTCTACAGTAAAGAAGGCCTTAACAGGGATTTGCTTTAGAAGACTGGATTTAAGAGCTGTTTTAGCTTGCTTTGGGCATAGCACTGATGCCATCAGGTGCTGTGCCAAATAACTACCTTAGCAAGGATAAGACAGGCCATTTTTCTTTTCTTTTATCCCCAGGAGTAGAAGAAAACAGTTTGGACAGTTTTGTGTTTGACACATTAATTCCCAAGCCAATTACCCAACGGTACTTTAATTTACTGATGGAGCATCGCAGAATTATTCTGTCGGGACCCAGTGGCACAGGAAAGACCTATTTAGCCAACAGGCTGGCTGAATATATTATAACTAAATCTGGCAGAAAAAAAACTGAGGATGCAATTGCAATTTTTAACATAGATCACAAGTCAAGCAAGGTAAGTTACAGTTGAAAACAATCTATTGCCCAGTTTGTAGAACAGATTCCATTAATGGGTGTACTCTTTTGCTGTTCAGTTAGCATTTCTTCCTACAATAATCCAGTCTCCAATCCCAGTGATGTACAGGGACCAGATCTTTCTGTCCTAAACAAACCATTGAAGCACTGTCAAGGAAGTCTCAATTTTTCCCTCTTGAGGAAACCCATTTTAAGTATAGATGCAGAGTCCAACTCCCAAGTAAATTAAATTTTTGAAGTGTCTGTAATTCCTTTATCAGAAGGTTTGCTATATAGTAATACTAGTGTAACTTGTTTTTTTATGATGATAACATCAGCCTTTGTTAGCAAAGATTTCAAAGGGGTGATTTGAAATTACTGTCTTGGGCTCAGTTTCTTAATCAGCCCTGAGGAGATACAACTGTCATGATTTCTGATGTGCATTGGTCAGGAAGCTGACCATACTGAAATTGCCTCACACATCAAGTCACAATCCCAGTGATTTACATAGCCCAGATTATCAGGTTTCTAGCAGGACTACTGTGCTAGCCACAGATAATGCTATTCACCTGGCTGTCCTGAATTGAGTGTACTCCTAACTTGGTTCCTGGGGGGAAAAAAATGAAAGGGTTTGCCCGGAGCTTTCTGAATTGCACAGAACATAATGAATGCTAGCATAAGAAGGGAGAACATACACATCCCAAAGGGGCAAATGGACCATTCTGGCAAAAATAACTGCTTTTCACTGTCTTTATACAGAGGATTTGTGATGCCATTTACTTTGGCAGAGAATGTGTTTGTCTTCTATTGTTATACTATACACATCTGTAAAGAAAATTGTCTCACAAGAGCCTTTTGGATTTCTAGTAAATTGCTTGTTCTGTGTGTTTTGGTGTTTCACTGTTGCTTTTGGGATTGGATTGGTTGGGGTTTTTTTCCCCTTTTTCTTTACTTCTGTCAAAATTCATGTGGAATTTTTTGAGTTTGTAATAAAAATTAAAAAAAAGAAAAAGCAACATTGTCAAATACCAAGGGTGTTTGAATAAAATAGATGGTGCTATTCCATGGAAGAAACCTGTAATGTTCTCTGAGAGACACCTGATCATAAAAAGGCAAAGAAAAATCTTTCTTGAAATAAAAAAGTACATGTTCTCATTAAAGAAGAAAAGATTCAGCTATCCCTGATCCAGAAAATAAAATGGCAATAGGAACTTTGTCCATAATACTAAGCATTTCCAACCCTGACAAAATTAGATGCCTCTAGAGATACAGCCACAGAGCTTGACTAGCCCAAATTCTCAAGAGCAACTGTTGACAAAAATATGAAATGTTTGGATTGTAGAAAGCTGTCTTTTACTGCTGCACTAAACAGCAGCCAGACAGCTGACAGGAAAAAAGAATTTACACACCAAATTTTATTATGAGGTGTGATGAAGCATCTCCAAGGCGGCAGGCAGATTTTCAGTGAGAGTGCTGAAAGGAGATATCTAAAGGAGTAGTTCAATACACCAAAATTGTGTGACGGGGTGGTGGGGGTTTGACATATAAATGTGGCATTCATAAGAATGAAGGTCCAAAAATTATTAGGAACATCTCAGCCCATTGGAAATGGCATATTTTATTGCAATCTATATTCCTCTGGATATAAGATATTTTATCAGCAAATTTCTAAGGAATGTATCTCCCAAATCAGAACACTTCAGTCATTGGCCTTGTGTCCAGCACCTTTGTTTTTTCCTAAAGTCCATGAGGCTTTAATGTTGCCCTGTGCAAGCAGCATGTTTTCCTGCATGTGCAGATCCAGCTGAGTGATCCACAGGAGGAAAACTCTTTAGCAGTCATTTTATCTTTCTGGATTTTTTTCCAGTGAAATTAAATCTATGGTCTAATTGTTTAATCTTTTCTGGGCTTGGGGCTTTTTTTGTGATTTTGTTTTTGCTTTTTTTATTAATTCTGCTGAAGGATCTGCGACAATATCTTGCAAACTTAGCTGAGCAGTGCAGTGCTGACAACAATGGTGCTGACCTCCCTGTCGTCATAATTCTTGATAACCTCCACCACATCAGTTCACTAAGTGACATCTTCAATGGTTTCCTCAACTGTAAATATAATAAATGGTAGGTAGTACCTTTTCTCTCTCCTTGCACGCAGATTTTACAATTAAAACAGTAAAAGCTGCTTGTTATTTTGCAAAATAAAATGTCCCAGTGCAAACTTAGGCTCCTACAGGCCATCTGCAAGGCCGCTATGTGCTTCAATAATTTTAACCCCTTTCAGCCAAGAAGGTAGCTGTCTCCTTCATTTACATGACTTCCATGCTTCTGAATGAGATGTAAATGAACCACAAAATTTAAGAATGTGCTTAAACACTTGACTGTTTTATAGTGTTATCCTTTGCACCCTGCCAGATCACACCAGCTCATTAGTACCGTAAGAACAGCTTACACATTGTAATAGGGGAATTTGGGATAAACCATGCCATACAGAAGCAGCTGTGAATCTAGCAGATTTTCCCTTCCCACAGTTTTCCTGCAGCAGTGCAGAAGTATCAAGTTGGCTGACTGTCCTTTATTCTCAAACAAGAGTAAAAATAATGTTTTCTAGAACTTTTACTGGCTTTTAACATTGGTTATTTCTGCTGTAAAAGTGATATCACAGGGACTTCCCTTCATAAAATCATCACATACATCTTCCTCATGAGATTCACCGGCTTTTGAAAGTAAAAAGCTAAGCATATTGCCAAATTACAAATTACATTAAGACAGGGTTGCTTTATTTATTTCTTCATTACAGATGGGCGCTAGTAAACTACATATGTGCAAGAGGGAAATCATACAGGAATAAACATTTTTAAAAGGGTACCTCAGAAATATTTTAAATGTATGACTATAGTACACCCAGACTCTTTTGAAATTGGCCTCATACAGATAGTAAGAAGGAATATACTCTGAATATTTTAATGAATTCTTCCTCAAAAATTCCTACTGCTTTTATATTTCCAGTCCCTATATTATTGGAACCATGAACCAAGGAGTTTCTTCTTCACCAAATCTGGAGGTGCATCACAATTTCAGGTACATTCACTCTGTATTTACTGTGGCCATGTTTGCACAGCTCCGTGCTTCTGAGCCCAGTTCTTTGGCAAATATTGATCTTGTGTCTCATCACAGTAAAGCATTTCAGTTTCAGCATCTCTCCTCTATTGATGGGTCTCTGAATTGTGTTGGGGAATGGTAAAAGAAATAAGACACTGTCTGGCACATCTAGCAAGTTGCTGAAGATGATTGCATTCCTGCATTTCTTTTGTCTTCAGCAGTGTCTTGAATTCCTGCTGGAACCTGAAATGCCTGCATTGAAAGTGAGCAGGAATGAGGTTCATTGGAGCAGTGCTATACTTGATGACTAATGAGACTCTATGACATTACTTTCATCTATATGTTTAAGAGGAAATAATGTATTTGCTATTCATTGCTGCTTGACATTTCTCTCTTCTACCTAGGTGGGTGCTGTGTGCTAATCACACAGAGCCTGTTAAAGGTTTCTTAGGAAGATATCTGAGAAGGAAACTGATTGAAACTGAAATAGAAAAGAGCATACGCAATAATGAGCTTATGAAAATCATTGACTGGATCCCCAAAACATGGCATCATCTCAACAGCTTCCTAGAAACACACAGCTCTTCAGATGTAACCATTGGTGAGTCTGCTGGAATGGTTTGAAATAAGGATGCAGGGTGAGCATTTTAGGGATTTGTGAAGAATATACCATTATTTTTTTAAGTTTCCATGTCTCAATGGGAAGTACAACATAGGTGTGGGAATTTGTCTGGTTGTCAGCAAGCTTTAAAAGAAAATCGAAAGTTTAATGAGAGAGTATATATATTTCCTGGTAGTTCTGTGTTGCTAAATACTTTCAAGTAAAATATCACTATTTTAAAAACTAAATTTAAACAAATACCCTGATAGTAACTTTCCTAAGCTTAATTATTTTGTCCTGCTTTCACACTACAGTATAATTACGGCAATAAAAAACCTTGGACCTGAGGTCTTTTAATGAAATAACTATGCTAGCAAAGATGTCAGCTTTTACATAGCTTTGCCATAAAACTTGTAAGTGTTCATCAAGCCCTAAAATTGGACTAAGGGATGCCAGTTCATTTTTAATAACAGGAGACTGTTAGCTCCTTTAATGTAGTCCTGTTTTAATATTCTCTGGACTTCAGCTTGTTCCGGTACTGCTCTTTTAATTTTGAGAAGATTATTTTCAATGTGTTTCCTAGTTATACCTTTTTAATACTCAACTTGACTTCTCAGGCCCCCGCCTCTTCCTCCCTTGCCCTATGGATGTTGATGGCTCCAGAGTGTGGTTCACAGACCTTTGGAACTATTCCCTGGTTCCATATCTTCTGGAAGCTGTGAGAGAAGGACTCCAGGTATGTAATTTTTCTCCTAGAAATTTTTTTAATTGCTTTCAAAGGCTTTCTCCAAGCTGTTTTTAAACAGTGCATCCTAGTATAAATGCTATTGCATTTGCAAGAGGAAAATCTTTGGATATGTTATAGAAGGCAGACTCAAATTCCTTTTGGCCTACTATTACTCTGGTGTCTAATTTGGCTTTGTCTTCTCCAGCACTAACATACCTTATTACACATTTTATGAAGAGGGTTTCTTCTCTATGACTGGAGGAAGGTGGTTTTTTCCATTGTTTAAAGAGTTCCCAGCATGGTTAAATACAGCTCAGATTGTCTCCCTGA
This sequence comes from Camarhynchus parvulus, assembly GCF_901933205.1. Taxonomy (NCBI): domain Eukaryota; kingdom Metazoa; phylum Chordata; class Aves; order Passeriformes; family Thraupidae; genus Camarhynchus; species Camarhynchus parvulus. The sequence goes on along the minus strand of NC_044586.1, from coordinate 32,709,710 downwards.
GTCAAGGCAGTCTCAGCCTACCCCTGAATGGAACAGTTAATGAGCTTTACACTGGTGCCAGAAAATAGCTCCGACCACCTACATACACATGTAGGCACACAGATTTGTGGGAAAACGTTTGTGAACAAAGATGTTTTCATAAGGCTTGGATTGGAAGCGACCTAAAAGATATATAATTCCTGGCTGTGAACACTTCCAGGGATGGGGCATCCACAACTTTTCTGGGCAGCTTTTTCCAGTGCCTCACTACCCTTACTGTAAAGAATTTCTTCCTAACATCTAATCTAAATCTCTCCTGTCTTAGTTTAAAACCATGCTCCCTTGTCCTAACACTATCTGCCCACATTAAAATGTTCTCACTCATTTCTATAAGCCCCCTGGAAGGTTGCAATGAGGTCTTCACCAGGAGGAAAACTCTCTGGATTATACCAGAGGAGGTTAGGATTTTGGATAATTCCACATCTTAGGAGGAACCCTAAATATTTGCATTAATCCATTCTCTCTTTTTTTTTTTTTGTATTTTTCCCCCAGTCTTTAATTGGCTTTCTCCCTTTTCCTTTTTTTTTGTTTGGTTTTTTTTTGTTTTGCTTTGTTTTGTTTTGTTTTGTTTTGTTTTGTTTATGCACAGCAATTCTATGTCCTCTAAAAATATGCTTTGTGGAAAGGCATTTTTTTCCACACATGACACCAAAAGATATTACTGCATAGTGCAGGGGGGATTGTTATGGGCTAGGCAAAGAACTGTGTAAGCAGCTGCAGTTTCTTTATCACCTGTGTTGACACTGTGACATACTGATGCAATGGAGGTTTAGAATCTTGCCTGTTGAATATCTCATGCTTTCCTAAAACTGCTTATCTCTCTGGGAATTACAGTGTTTATGCCTTGTGCAGAATACTGCCAAACATTTGATAGAACAGCCACAGTGAGATTAACAGCACTTGTTTAGACCAGCTATAAAAATGCAGTAATATTCTTCATGCTCATATTTTCCCAAGCATACAGGGTAACTGCTTAAATGGAAACTTCAGTTGTGCAGCAGAAGATGGCAGCATATAGAAGAAAATATGTTTGCTTCATGAGCTGTACCAATTTTTAGCTGCTTTGGATGGCTTCCATAGAATAAAGTTATTAATAATAAACAGAAATTTTTATATCATATAATTAAGTGTTCCTGGAACAAAAGATGGATAAAAACTGCCTTTCTGGTCAGGTACTTTGCAAACTCACTTGTCAGACATAGGATTTACAAGCCTTGCTCTAGATTCCAGAAAAGATTTAGTCACTGTTAATCTCAGATGAAGGGAAGTGCTACAGCCTGGAGTTAGCCTGCTACCTCTGAGAAACATTTCTCTGGCCTTATTTAGGCAAATCCCTTTTGTAGCAGCCTAGCCTCAGTGCAAGGCAGAAAAAGTCTGAGTATCTCTGTGCCTAATACAGGGAACTTGGCTCCCTAACCTGAAGCTCTGCATTCAGCAGGTGCCTGGCAGCAGGTGTTGCAGTGATAAGCACAACCCATCCTTCTGCCTTTAGCACTAAGGTCCTCCCCTGTTATACTCCCTTTAGGAGCACAGCCCACTTGTATCCTCCATGAGGGTGTGCCCTGCCAATACCATGGTGTTCCTTGGATAGTGTGAAACTGTTTGAGGCAGCAGAAATTACAACAAGCCCTGGTGGGTGGCTCCCCATCCCACTGCATCATTGTCACAGCTAAAGGAAATCTTTAAAGCAGCTACCAAGTTAACATGCTGCTTGTGAACAGCAAGACAAAGAGGGGTAAATTTTAGTGAGGATGCTACCAGATCTCCTAAAATTACAATATTCTCATTCTTCCTCTGTCCTCCCCCCAGAGTCATAAGCATTTTATGCTTCATAGTGAGGAAAAATATATCCCTTGTGAAGTTCTTCTCTTAACCTTCTGAAAGTTATCACATTTAGGATGTGGACAGATGTCTGCTTCAGCATCTCATTTTTCTAGGAGAAGCAAACAATCTGTACTTCTAATTCACTTCAAACAAAATCCAATTAACTTGAATGCTTTTGATAGGTCTGTGTTAATTTCCCTGATATGCCTTAAGCAAAATACCTTGAGGTCTCATTTCACATTGTATGAAGCACTTGCTGTTGTCAACAAGTGTCACTAGTTATGGAGCATTTTCCAACTTGCAGCCACTCTGTGTATTGAAGGATCATTAGTGGAGATGATCCAATCTCCTTAAGGTCTTATTTTACCTGAGTACTGAGAACATCCGAAAGCAAATCTCTTTCTAAAATGGTTTTGATGTTTGTGATGACATTTTTTTCTGCTGTTACAACTGGTACTGAAAAGTCTGTAAAATACTTACGTGTCTTATATCCATAATGTAGATGTATGGTAAGAGGGCACCCTGGGAGGATCCCTCCAAGTGGGTAGCTGATACCTATCCATGGAGCTCTGCAACCCTACAGCACGAGTGGCCATCACTACTTCAGTTAAGGCCCGAAGATGTTGGTTATGAAGGTTATGCATCAGCAAAAGAAGGAACAACCTCTAAGCACGTTCCACAGACTGAGACAGAGGGGGATCCCTTGGTAAGATTCAAACTTTTGAATTCAAATATTCAGTATGCACTTTACTCTCACATGTTAAACTGTACACTGTGCAATAAAAAAGTACTGTGCGCCTATTCCAGAATAGGCTTTTAAAATGAATCCTCCTATAATTTATGAAAATGTTGAAAATGAAAAGAAGCAGGAGGGCATGTATCACCAACACATTAGTGTGTCCTTACATTGTTTGTATTTCCCATCTGCCCAGATGTATCAGGTCTTCATCATTATATTGTTTGGGAACCACTCTTCAGCAGCTTATTAATCAATTTTATCATGAAAACATCTTTCTTCATCAGGCAATTTTGCATCTACATTATACAAATGAAGGACTGCAATATTCACGTTATCTAACTTGCCTATCGTTGAGAATTTAGTGAAAATAGAAATTATCCATCCTCACATTTCTCATATTTCAAGTTAACTGATGACTGTGTAATAGTCTTAATGCAGAAGGAATGCAAGTGTGGTGGCATTAAATGATAAGAAGTTGATTTCCCTCAATGCCATGTATTGTTTTATTTAAATATGATCCCAGACATTCAGGTTTACCATTGCCTCCTCTGATAATGGACTATTAAAAATGCATATGTTGAACTGCTATTCTTATGTAGTGCTTTCTCTGTGGACTGCCTTTATCACAATTCAAAATACCATTTTAGAGAACTATATTTCTAGAATAGGCAGCCCTTGGAAAAGGGAATTTCTCAGAGAAAAATGCACTTAACTTTTAACTGCGTTAAGAAAATAGTTCCTCAGCCTCAGTGTTTCATGCTCAGAAACAGACGGCATCCTGAAGAAGTGTAGAAAATCATCTTATTTGAACTTATCTTCCATTCCATAAGCTTCCCGGTAATATTTTGATCCTGTGATTTGAGCTTCCAGTAAATGTGTTGGACAGGCTTCCAGCACAGCATAATCTCCATTATGCTGAAAACTCAGGCTGTGGGGCAGCCCGAGTTCAGTTTCCGCTCACCCCTGGTCCCTGCACACCTAGGTCAGCATCTCTACCTGAGTAAATATCAGAAGCTTGAAAGTTGTGACTGGAGGGTTTGCCCCCACCTCCAGTGGAGCTCATGGGTGGACAGACCCTGCCCTTGTGGAAAGAGAACACATCTCATGCAGCTTGTATTGAACACCCACTGCAGGTATCCTGTGTTCACAAGCATGGATATGTGTTAAAGCTTCAGCAAAACTACACAAAAGTGTTGAACACTGTTCAGTGCCAAGAGAAACTTCACCATGCAAGTTGAAAGCACAGAGATATAAGGATTTCTGAACAAACTGGAAATAGGGGCTTAAAACACAAATTGCTAGGAATATATCTTTGGCTTTGATTTTTCTTTGCCTGCTTTTTATAACAGCAGTGAATTTGTTCCTTGAAAAACACTGAAGTACTCTCGACATTGCTTGCAGTCCTTAGCATGCTGGCAGAAGTGGATGCTTTATAAGTAAAATCCTGACCATTAAATAGTCAAGCATCAAGCATCCAAGTAATTTTCTGGATCTTAATGTTGCTATTTGATTATTTTCAGATAGTTTTCAGGTACTATTAATCCCTAAATTATGGTGGGCTCTACCCTCCTGGGTAGGAGAATCTGTTGCTCTTTCACTCCTGAGGGCAGCCCCTCAACTGCAGATGGGGCTCATTTATGAAGCAGCTGGCATCAGTTCACCCCTCTCTCATTCCCTCCCCATATTTCTCTTGTAGAGGGGATATGTTACTGTGATTATATTTTCAGTTGCTTTTCCAGTGTAATGCATCTAAACCATCCAAAAATTTTCTGGAAGCTTGACTATCTCCAAATATGGGCCCAGATGTCCAGCTGAGATACGGCTTCTTTCCTCTGCCGGTGTTGCAGCTGCAGCTGGCCTCACCCCTGAATTAAAGAGAGTTATCAGGCAGCTCCATTTGTATCCCTCTTTGGACCTTTAAACTTCTATTTAAAAACCAGTAAGCAATGGAAAGAGTGCCAGTAGGAGCTGCTAACACCCTGCCCTTTCTGAAATCCTTTTGTACAGTCCCTCCTCTAGCTACCAGCACACCTCATACAGCAGGGGAGCTTAATTAAATTTTAACACGGTCACTGCAGTTTTAAATGAGATGAGATTATGTAAACATTGCTTTCTTCTTTCAGATGAATATGCTAATGAGGCTTCAGGAGGCAGCCAACTATTCGAGCGCACAGAGCTGTGACAGTGATAGCACCAGCCACCATGATGACATTTTGGATTCATCCCTTGAATCAACTCTCTGAAAGGGACAAATCTTGCTGTGGGATGATGGTAAAATCTGTTTCCACTAGACCACTGCCAGTATTAAAGCAGCACACCGAGGTCTCTCGGTAAGAACGGTGTGTTGTAGGGAGGCAGGAGACCTAACTCTGCAAAGTCAGGAAGAAAAATTGAAGTGGAAAGCTTGAATTAGTTTAATTTCAAGGCATTTCAATACCTATGGAGCCGAGTGAGACTCCATTTGTCAACTGGAAAGTGCCCTAGACCAAGGGCATCTGAGCAGATTGCACACGTGTTATCCAAACTGGAATTTTTTTTTCCCTTATCCTCTTTCTCTCTCTCTGTGTTTCTCTGTATGAGTTTACAGTGAAACTTTTTTGGATTTTTTTTTCCTTTAGTTTATCCTGAGGTGCTGCATGAACAATGCAGTCTTCTAATTATCTTCTAACCTCTGTTGTGCCACATGGTGCTGGTCACAGGACGGCAGTGGTGTTTGTGTTATACACTACTGCCCATTCCAAAAGGAGTAAAAGATGATAGTAACTCAGAAAGCACAAACAGTATTGTGCAATCACCAGAAAACATGACTGTGATATGCTGGATAAGTGCCAATTTAATTCTAACTGCCATGGTCACGGTGATGCGCTCCATAAAGTTTTTAGTACACAAGTCACAGATTTTATAAAGTTATTTTTACCACAAGGGTCTTTTTTAACCGCCTGCCCACTCCTTAACAACAGTTTTCTACCAATTACTAACCAACACTGATTAAAGGCTTTTTAGGGCTTCATTTGTTTGAGCCTTTTCAGTGAAAGAAGGAACATTTCTTATGGTGCTGTCTCACTGCCTTAAAACAGATTTCTAGAACAGTTTTACAGTTGGTTTAATTCCTAAACCATTGGTAATTTACACTGTTTTTTTCTTCATTTACTAACGAGAAAACATCAGTTAACATAGTAGCCTCATATCTGTATATCATGATTTTTTAAAGTAATGGATACGAGAAAGAACAGTTGCTATATAATATTTTTATCTTGTGAATAGATTTCTCTGCCTACCCTCAGAAGTACACAAGGAACCCAAACCCACTTTCACTGCCACTAAATGCTGACAAAATCGGCTCAAATCCATTTGGTCCCATGGAATGGAATTTTTGGGAGGATAGATGTTTTGAATACTTATCCAGCAGAGCTGGATGCACTTGATGCAGCATGAGCACAAATATATGGGTTTGTTTTTTTTTTTCCTTTTTCTAGTTTCAGCATGTTGTTTTGATTGCTATAGTTGTACATGAAGAATTCAGCATAAAAGAACACTGAAGCAGTGATGTCCACTGTGGAAGAGGAAGAGTTTATACTGTAAAAGTGGGTTGGTTTTGCACAGTCTACTGGGTGGGTATTGTAAATATAGAGAAAAAGAAAAAAAAAAGAAAAAAAAGCCTTGCACAAATCAAATCAAAAGCAAACAAACAAAAATATTGTATTTTATTCTGTTGGTGTTAAGAGATGTTTCACTTGCTGAGATTTCCTGTATGTTGCAAACAAATACAGAATGCAAAACCTAAAAGCTGTTATTACCCGGTGTGTTTGTCCTGTACTTACAGTTGTTATGACTATGCAGGAGCTATCAATGCCACAGTTATCATGTTTCAATATCTGTATGAAACCAATACATTTTGGGGGGAAAAGTCTGAAAATTTGAAATTCATATGTCATGGCAGGCTACAAGCAGACTGCATCCGGACTGCTCAGAGTAACTGGAAACACTCTTTGACCACCAGAGTCATGGTTAAAATAGATGCACGTGAGCAAGAAGGTACCCAAGGGCTCTGGCATTGTGTAGTCACATACTGTACACCTCCATGGATGTTACCTTCGGGATGTGTATCTGGTGCTATTCACTCCTTGTGGCCACCCCGTGGCCGCCTGCTGTAACTTAAAGAAATCAATGCAGTTTCCAAATGGCACTGAGCTGCATCTCTGAATCTAGAGGTTCCTACACGGTGCTATTGCCCTAATAAAACTCTGAATTTATGCACGTAGGATTCAGTCTGACCAACATTGTGCCCCCCAAACCTGGATCTATTTCTGATGCAAAATGTCAGTTCATACACCTTGACTGACTCAAAGAACTAAAGCAAAGCTGCTCTTTCTTGTACCTGTGCTCTGAGCAAACCTACAAATCTTTTCCTGACATATTTAGCTCACAAACACACAATATTACATATACAAAACTTCCTGCAATACATCTCAGTGAGTCCACCTAGTTTACAACTCAGAAATTGTTTGTGAAACATTTGTCTGTACACATTTTATATTTTGTACATTTTTGATGTAACATATCTTGTAAATAGACAGAAACAGTGAAATAAATCATCTGAAAATTTTTGTAGTCTTTGTAAAACCCTAATAATAAGTATTTGGTGTCATCGGACTTAACTGGATGATGTATTTTCTATTGGTTTATTGTTCCTCTAGCTTGTAAACCAGCTTGCGTATATTTTTTTTGCAGGTGTGCACACTGTGTCTGTCTAAATTATTACTTTGCCATTAAAGTGGAATTATTTATTGAAAACACAGTCTGATGTTTTTGCAGTCAGGACTACTTAACAGATATTCTTTCAAATATATGAATATGAAAACCAAATGACATACTGAAGGATTTGATTTTTCTGTATTCAGCACAACTAATCTCTATTGAAACAAAATTAAGTACTGTTTCCAGTTCCAGTGATTCAGCAGGATTTTTGAATGGCTGTTTCCTTCGTGGGAACAGGTTAGGCCATTCAGAAACAACTTCACAATCCTCCCATTCTCAGGATTATTTTAAAATACAGGCCTATTTATTTTAGTGACAAAAAATCTGTCCAAAACCAGAGAAGTATAATGCCTTATTTTGAAACTCAAAGAACTTAGAACTACTTCCTCAGCAAGTATACATCAATATTATTTGATAGAATTCAAACAAAGAAAGTATAATTGTCTTAGTTACCTAATCATAGACTTTGAGGTTGGAAGAAATCATTATGCTCCTACAAGTTGCAGCACCTCAGCTGTAAGTCTCAGCAGCTGGTCTGTAATTTTGCCTGGAAGTGCAATATCCCAGGAAAGACCTTTAGACATACTGGTACAGAGTAGAAGATTCATCACCTCATTAAAGATGTGGGTAATTATTCACTGGGTGGTTTGGGTTTTTTAAGGGGTTTTTTTAAGATTTGCAGTTAAATCTTACATATCACTTTTTCAAGAGAATAATATCCCATACTGTCCTTCATTATGCCCTTTCTTCTTATACTAAAATGCAAGTCACAATCAAAAACACCTTTTACAGTAGTATTCTTTGCTTTTATGTTTAGTGTTTGATAAAACAGGCAGCTTGCTCATTCCTAGCTTTTCACAATAAGCCATGCCTTTCAGGCCTCAACCTGTTTATTGCTGGACTTTATGACTATGTGGTTTATCAGAGATTCCATTCTGAAATGTGGGTATGAGAGTTGCACACAGCATTCCTGTCATGATTTTACATTTGCTATGAACAGAGCTAATATCACCTTCCTACTCCCACTTCATATTTTCCCTGCCTAGGCTTCAGGGCTGACATTCGCTCTCTAATTGCATCATCCCACTGCAAACTCATGTTCAGTTAATTATCTACCAAGACCCTGACTTCTTTTCATGTTCTATCACTTTGAAATACTTAGTCCAATCCTGTCTATATAAACTGTGCTCTTTCTTCCTTAGATATATGAGTGCAAATTTATCTGTATTAAAACAGGATATTAAAATCAGCCCACCCTACTAAATGATTAATTCTCTACAGTTATCATCTGTCTAATTTACAACTTCAGCAGCTTCCATAGTTTCCAAAACCTGCATTGTCATTTTACTATGCCTTTCAGTTTGTACATAAAGTTAAGATATATTTTGTCAAGAGCAGAGCCCTGTTCAATCCTGATAGGACCTTTCATTAAGTTTTCCTGTTTACAGCTACATTGTTTACAGCTACTCCTGCCATGGGTATATTTGTACTTCAGTTAATATGGGTATAAGCATACAAAGTCACGTGTATATAATATTATGGGAAATACACAGTGAATTACATGGCTTCTCCATCAGTGTAGATCTCCAAGGATAGATTTCTTTCTACTGAAAATTACGTATATAGAGATTATCTTCCACAGAAAAAGGACTAGCCTAGAGTGATCTCAGTGTGCCTTTCCTATAATTCAGTGCTACAGTCTTTGCAAATCATCCAGCTGCCATTACTTAAGGGAAAATATATGAAATTTAATTGTTAAACTCATTTTGTGTCTCCTGTCTCAGCATATCTACCTATTAACCTTCATCTGGAGACCTGCTTGGTGAATGCCCAGGTTCCCATGACAAGAATGGAATAGAGCAGCCCCAGAAAAAGTGTTTTTAGCAAAGTACTTGAGACATTGCTCTTGCTTACAAGAGCTCATTTTTTATGCTATCATTAACTAACTACCGTGTTTCTCAGCACATGCTTTTTCTTGATAACTGAATAATATCACACAAATTAAATGTTACCACTAAGTTTGGCAATGCAAGAGCTCCAGATGCACTGTCATGGGAGAAATGTAATTCTGACAATAATACTAGTAGCAGAAAATAGAATCTGTCATGAAAGATAAATTAGCTATTGCCAAGGCCATGTGACCTTGCCTTTATACACTAAACTGCATTTACTATTCTTTCTTCAATTGCAACCTTTAACAAATGCTGTTAAATAGCAATGAGAGCACACTGAATAATCATGTCTTAAATAAAAAAATTCATAAATGAAATCATGTTTCACCTTTGTTAGTGTATTCACTTGTTTTTACAACAGTTTTTGTTAAATTAGATTATACAATTTAGGAGACTTATATGCATCTTGACAATTAAATGCCAAACCTGGAAGAAAAGACACCTGGTAACAAAATAAAGCATTTATGTGGTGACACATAACGAGCACTAATAATTTTGTCCTGCCATATATGGATGGCTCTGACAGAACAAAGAAGCAGACAAAATATGTGTTACCTGTACAATGAAAGCCCAAGGACCTAGTGAATGAAAAATAAATTTGGATTAGTGAACTGTATTTTAGCACTGATAATTCAATACATCTTAGATATGTTGTGCTGCACTCTGCAAGTGCAGTGAAAAGACACACACAGTCTGAAAACACTCTTCAGTGCAGGTAAGCTGTTCCACTCATGCAGGCCACATGCCAGAAAGACATATGGCTTCTGCACAGCAGTTCCTGAGCTACCAGACGTAGTTTGTTGGCAGAATGAATAATTTAGCTCCATCATTACCACAGTCTTCATGTAAGTGCCATGATCTTTAGTGTACTCTGTCCCTGCTTTTCTGGGTCAAGCTAGTGGCACTCTTTTGAACTAATGACTCTTGACTGTGGCTGTGCAAAGTCACACTGGAAACAGAATTTTCATCTTAACTAACATTACAATGTAAATGTATTTTTCATCTAGAGGAAATAAGAAACATAAAAGCTATATAAGAAAACCTTTTTGTCTCATTAGTAATTACTCATTACTACTTAATGTCTTTGTGTTACTGCTTTTGTAGAGTCAGTGTGTCTCAAATACTTTATAAGTAGTTTTCTTGTAAAAACAAATTATGTTTCCAAGTATAAAATTATACTGCTTGTTTGAGAGCTGGTTGTTATCTTGTATCAATCTACCCGCCTGTTTAACAAACTACATCCACACACAGTAAATTTCATCTCCACCTTAAGGGTCTCTGGGGTTAAATAATATGCTTAGTCTTGCTATGTATTCTGTGTAAGTCATGTTCTTTAATTTCTGTCCTGATATAGGGTTAAGAATGTGAAGTGCTTCCCTTATTTCAACTTCAGTGCCTGCAATTTATTCCTCCACAAACCATCATCTTCAGAGAATAAGATGGTCAGCCAAATGCTTCAAGATTCAGCTGAACATTGTAGCAACTCTGCAGAGTATTACAATCAAGAATTATAATGTAATTGCATGCTTAGGCACAGTATTCAGTGGTTTGCCATTTTGCCAGTTGTAGTGTTGAATAAAACCTGCAGACCATGATGGTAATGAGAATGGAGGGAGGCCTCCTCTTTTTCTGGAGTGGAGCAGCTGCTGGCAATAAAGCCTGCCTATTTTTAGCTACAAGACAACAGAGAGGTGACTTGGTTACTCTACCTAAAGAAAGACATATAGCACGATGTTACAGGGCATGCTGGAAGAAGTGGTTAGTATAGAAAAACTATCACTATTCAGCTGTTACCAGGCCTTGATAAGTCAGGTAACTTTTTAAACTGATCATAACATTTTCTTACCAGGTGTCAAAGATATTTGGTTATCTTATCCAAAGATATTGGAGAAGACTGAAATTCAGTGTGAACTTTAGAACAAATATCCAAGCTTTAAGGGCTGTTATATTGAAACTCTCTGTCTAATTCTTGGGGACATACTATGATGCACAGAAATTTCACCTATATCTGTATTATCCTCCATATTTGCTCAGTTATGCCGAGTCCTGTTCGTGTCCTTCCTCTGAGGGAGCAGGATAAAGAGAAAAAGAGAGTTCTGGTTCATTTGCCTATTTATGTCTATGAATTCTCTCCCCTCAGTTTTATTAGCAGACCTGCTGAACATTAGACCACAGCTGGTCAGGAGGTTTCCAACTAACAAGGCTGTCCTTTGAAGCTAAAATGGTGCACCAAAGACTGTCAGAATAAATAGACTCTGGATGTACCACAAGCAGAGAATATTTTTGTCCTACCAGCTCACCAGGCAGATGCTTCAGAACTGAAATGCAGAGATCTGTAGCTCTGGTGAAGTTTTGTTCAGGATCCAGAGCATGAAGGTTCTTGCTACAGAGACAAAGATGCCTGTTGCAGGAATTCAGGCTCTCACTCCCCTGGAAGCTCCAACAGCCCAAGTGGATAGGGTATGCTGGCATCCCTCACTATGAATACCCACACTGCCCTCAGCTCCCATGGAGGAATATGTCCTAAAGTTGATGATGGGGTGAAAATTGCTAAGATGTGTGGGAGGAGGAGGGGACAAAGCAGACATTGTTTTGATCGGATCCAGACAATATGAGCAAAACCACCTATTCCTGCTAGAATGAAAGAATGGAAAATTTCTTCCCATCTTATTTTTTAGATAAGCTTTTACTGAAATTATTTCCAACACATACACATTGAGCATGTTACTGCAAAGTTAATTTCTATATGCATCCAGCTTTTTTCTTAATAGAGAGTCATTAACAGTCTGTTTAGACTGCACTGGCAATGGTAGCTTTGTTGAGGCAGACTTTGCAACTTGCTCTGAGGACTGCCATTTCCAGAGCAAGGAAGGCATTTTGTCAGAGAACTCTGAGCATTGAGGTTTTAGCCTTTTTTTCTTTTTTTTTTCTGCTTGGATCCTTTCATAGATAAGAAAACATTTCCTGTCACTGTCACAGGTTCTTTCGCTCCTTCAGCATTTTGTTCACTCCCCTCTCTGCCCTTATGCCATTTAGCACATCCCTTCTTCTTCTTTCGCCTTTCTTGTACGTGTTCCTCTTCTCTCTGCTGTTCCCATTGACACTCAGTTTGGCTCCCCTGCTCTGCCTGACACATTTCATTTGTCCATCTCCTCACTCCCCAGAAGGCTGCTGGCTGCTCAGAGTGTGCAAGGACAGCATCATGTCCTTTTCTGGCTCTGAATGCTGAGCATATGCTGTCACATCTGAGCAGAGTGTGGCAATCACAATACAGCCAGCAACATCCCCTCCTGGACCCTGCCTGAGTGCTGACTCCTCTGCCAGTGCAAGACCCACTGCAGCAGCAGGAGAGGTCAGCAGCCTCTGGGAAGCCCTGTGCCTTACCCATGGTAATAAGTTTGCAGTGAAAAAGCTGAATGACTTGCAAGGTCGTGGCCCCTCAGTACTCCTGTCCATTTCTCTATACCCCCATCTCTGCTGACTCAGGAATATTAAGTTAAAAAGCAACCTTTTACTGCTTTTAGTACTCTGCCAAAACTAAATGGCTCATATTTTGTAGCCTAGAGGAAGAGTGTGGGATGTAAGATGGGAGCCACACAGTTATCTAGGATACAGGACAGTGGGAGCACAGGCTCCAAAGTTATTCTTCTGCTCTCAAAATGAGTATTTTCAAAGGAGTTTTATTCTCTTTCTTTATGGTTGGCTAAAGGAAAAGAAGGATATCAGCACTGCCACATCTGTGATCAAGAAAGGTGAATCTTTATTGTAAAAAATGGTAGAATTTTTCAATTTCAGAAATTACAAGCAGAAATATCTCATCTTGAAAGTGAAGCAAAGTCTCATTGGTAATTTGAAAGAAAATTAGAAATAGTCATGTTACTATAGTGATATTTGTTAAGTAGTCATTAGCTCTGAGCAAACAGAAAATATTTTTCCACAGTTGTCACAGGAGTTATAATGTTCAGGTAATATTATTTAATACTTTCTTAGTGATTTTGAAGCCTCATGTTGAAGTACTTTAGAAAGATTGGGATGAAAATTACTGTTAAGGACTGAATGGGAAAGAAATCTCATTAACAGCAGCAGGGTGCAGATGACAACATAGTGCAGCTTCATGCAAGGACTGTGTGTCAAAGTGCTGCTAATGAAGAAAGCTCTGGAACTGATTGGTGCTCCTACTGTCTTTCACCCCTTATTTCAGAGGGTATTGTATATAATATGCAGCTTTAGAACAGTTTTTTGATTTTATAATGTAAGATACTTCTTTCAATATATGAAAAAGAAGATTCTGGGAAAGTATTTTAGACCCACATAGTTGTTCCTATGAGCAACTAAATTAATGTTTAGCATGAAACATTTTGGTGCCTGTGAGAACATATTCAATCCCATGTGCACATATGGAGAAGGAGAAGGGGAAAATTAATCATTGGATTTGGGGATTTTATAAATGGGAATTTCGCAGGGCTCTTGATGTTACTTAGTCGGTGAAGGAGTCTGAATTCTATTTTCAGTGGTGGCTCAGGATTACCTGGGAAGACTTCATATTATCCCTTGATGATTTTTAAATTTATGGTAGTTTGTGACAGTTTTCCTCAAAATTTCTATGCTCAGGGTTAAGTGAGAGAAGGTAAGCATTTCTGCTTAGAGTCACAGCAGCATCCATGTCTCTGAATTCAAAATTTCAGGTCTCCCAGTTAGCTGTATTGGGAGGCCTCCATGGCCCAGTAGAGCAGGGATTTCCTGTGTGCCTTTGGGAAGCAGAGAAGATTAATCATATCCCATACTGTGATCTAATGTTACATCTGCAAATGAGATTTCCAGGCAACTGCTAGACATGTGGGTTTGGATCCCATATTTCTAGTTTGATGACTGTAATCTTAGATATAACTCATTTACAGATTAGTCTAGTCCAGCCGAAAGACCCCATTTCATTAGGACATGGTTAGGCAGACATTCTGGCAGCAGCTTCTGTAACTCCATTAAATATGCTCACCCTAGCTTTTCTCAGGAGATGGCAGCAGTAGCATTCCTGAATTGGCTTCAACCATTTACTTTGAGTGCATGAGTTGTGAAGCAATAGTTAGATGGGAAAAAAACCTCTTGCCCCTGAAAAATCCTCCCTGCAGCCATGTGGAGCATTATGCCTAAAAACATAGACCCCTGGGTGTTTTCTGCAATGAGAGTGATGGCTGAAGGGATACAGATAAATATGAAGGGGTACAGAAATATGAGAGTTAGCTGGGCCTTACCAGAATATTTCATATGTAGCCCAAAACAAGTCTTTCACTTTTTGAGCCATCCAAAGAAGGCACTTTAAGCATGCTGTGGCAGGGCAGTACCATTGGGGCAGCACTGCTCCCAACTTGCTTACAAAGGTCCCCTCTGTCGATGCAGCAGAGGGCCGAAGAAGGAGGGTGAGTCGGCTGACAATGCTTGTATGTGCTGGTGAGCAGGATTTCACTTTGCCATGGGAGATGAAGATGAGGCAAGGGAGAAAAGAGAAGATAGGCATGACATGACAGAAGCAGGCAAGAAGCAGAGGAGGCTATTTTATATTTTAATCCAAATGGGTTTTTTTCTGATGCTGTATTGAGAGCACCTGAGCACTTAAATACTGTGACAAACAACTTTCATGTCTTGTTTGTACTATAATCCTTCCCCCAGGGGGAGAAGCAGGGGCAGAACATTTTGTTTTCTGAAGACATTTTCATTTGCTTTTCTTTAAATCCACATGCTGCTGTGAGACTGGAATGGTCAGAGGTGGGTCTCTGGCAGCAGTAGGTGAGGAACTCGCTTTCAGTGCAATGCTCCCTGTGGGGCATCCATGGGCAGGACCCACCCTGCTCACAGAGAGGTGGAGGACTCTCTTCCATTCAGATGTACAGAGTGAGATTTCTGTTAATATGTCTTGGGCACAACTTCACTAGTATTTTTATGATAGCAATGTATTTAGTTTTCTTTCAAATGCTATGAAAAGCTTGTATGCAGCTTAGAGAAAGGTTTGCTGCAGATGCAGCGTCCTGACTTGCAGACAAACATAGCTGTTTTACTCCATGTTACCTGGAATTTTCTAGAACTGTGGACTTCACACTCAGATATATCACAGACCTTCAGTCCAGCTGACAGGTGACAAAAGCAAGAATAACCATTGCCCTGCGCTTACCCTCTTCTGATTGCCAGCTGTAATTTGTGTTCCATTTCAGCCTGCCACTTTCCATCAGTGCTTTGATCACACCCAAGTATGAGAGGGTATTGATGGCAATGATATAGTTATCTGTGACAAAAGATGAGTCCAGACTTCTTATTCTTGGTTAGGAAAAAGAACCCAAAATGTTCTCTAATTATTAATGTAATGGCTGCTCAAAAAAAAAAAAAAAAGAAAAAAGAAAAAGAAAAAAAACAAGCAAACAAAAAACCTAAAAAACAAACAAAGAAAAAAAATGACGGACAAGACCATAATGCTGTGGTTTTTTCCTACTTAGCTCATCTAGGAATCCCACGTAGGGAAACAAGTTTACCTCCACAAAGATGATAACTTGTCTCAAATCCATAGTCAGATCTTCCATCCATTTTTGCCATCTTGAATCGGCTGTAGGATGCTCTTAACCTCAACAGTGCTTGAGTGTCTGATCAGTGCCCAAATACTGAGTGACCCTTGAAGCTGCTTGAGTGCATCATCTGTGGTCAGATATTTAACAGGAGTTGTTGTCATTATTTTTACTAACCCATCCAATAAATGTGGCACATCCCAAGCCTTCTGACACAAAAACAGCCTTTTTCTGCCTGATGCTTACAGAGGGTGGAAAGGGTAGGTTTTGTGCGGGGTCCAACAGAAAACCTGTAGCTTTTAGGTATACCTGTGATCTTAAAAGAAAAAAAAAAGACGGGGGAAAGAGAAATGAGTTGCAGATAAGTCACGTTTGCTTTAGGGTGGAGAAATGAAGCATCACAGTTATTTATTCATGTCCTTGGGGGACCAACAAACTGAATAAGAATGAAACACTAAGCTTCTTCAGGGAAGGGTTTCTCCCTTTCTTCCCATAGCTCCTAAAGAGACAGCTCCTAAGAAGGACAAGGCAGGTGACTTTTGAGAAAATAATGTGTTTTCTAAAATTATTTGTCTTACCCCGTCCAGAGCAGGCATGTCAAGATGAGAAGTTGATACATGAAATTTATGTGAAAGCTGAAGAATTATCATTTAAGAAGGCGATAGCCAAGACTGTGATAGCAATTATCTGTAGGCCAGAAGAAACAGGAGAAACTACAGAAGAGGTATTTTGTGGGAGCAGCAGTCTTTATCTAAAAACTCAGGAGTGTTTCTGTACTTCCTTTCATATCACACCCTTCTGATTTCAAATGGTTAATGGTGTGGTGAGGTGAGTGGTTTCTGTTTTGTTGTTTCTAGGTGGCACAGCTGAACTTGTCTGGATCTAGTTCCCTGCAGCTGAAAAACAGAGGTTTTAAACAGTGATAAACAGTGGTAGAGGAAGGGTTTTGAGAAAATACTTTATAGAAACATGAAATACTTGCTACTAAAAAACTACTCTCAATTGTCAGAATATTTTACATTCTCTTTTGTCTTTGAAAGTAAAAACTGAGCAAGAGGACAAAATATATCCTCTTCCCAGCTAAAATGGTAGATTGTAAGACAAAAAAGTTGAGTAGGGATCAAAATGAAGGATGGTGAAACACTGGAAGAGCTTGCTCGTTGTTCTAAATGAAAGAATATGACCACAAGCAGCCTGTTCCAAGTTAAACATGATTTGAGCAAGTAGTCAGGCAATGTAACCTACAGGAGTCAACTCTAGCTTTAGTTATTCTGTGATTCTCGTAAATAAGGATCAGGAAAGAACAAGGTCCATAAAAGTCACTTTATTTACTATAGTGAAACACTGCATCTAGCTCAGCCAACTGCAATTCTGCTCTAAAGAGAACAAGTAGGACAAGCAACAATTTCTTTGTACATTTCTTTTCAATAAGTCTTCACTGGATTCCAGCAGGAAGAACTCAGATTATATTATCTTCTGAACAGAAGTTTGCATCCTCTTTAATCAATCATCTGTGCCTGAGGCACCCTCTTCTTCTTTGCCAAATTTTCAGCTTTGTTACAAGATGTGCTGATTGCTTCGCATTGGGAGACTTATAGATACTCCTTGATTATTTTAAGGTGTGGGAGGTGGAACAGTGAATTCTAATGGAAATGTTCAATACTGAGTTCATTATGCGCCTTAAATTTACTGAGTGTGATAGACAAGAGCCTGAGAGCCTTACAGATTTGTGCTGTGGTAACACTCTGCACCCAGGAGGGGCAGCATTTAGAACTATATCACTGTTTATTGTGATTACTCCTGATACGGAAATGATGAAAACAGTCATAGGCATTAGCATTACTTGGTTTGTAATGTCTGGAGGTGGTCACCTCCAGAATATGGAGGTGATGAGATTTTAAGAGGATTTGGGAAAAAGATAAGGCACATAATGGCAAATGAAACATGCCTTAGGAAACAGGCATTTCAGTCTTTAATAAGCACATGGAATTATTCATATACTTGCTAGGTTCTCAATTAATGGAAAACCTTGACCACCTGTGAAAAACCTCTGCATATTCACAGTGGTGAAGGCATATGGATTGCTGGGAATTCTGAAAAATGGAATTTAAAATAACATTGGGGTCGTTATATGAAAAAAATGCTTTACATTCAACTAGTATGCTGATGATCCCCATTCTAAATGATAGTAGAAGAAGAAAATTATTAACAGTACGTGAGTGAAGGTGAATAGCCAGGGAATTCATGGAAAATAAAAGATCAGTAAAAGTATTATAAGCCATGAACAATAATACAGAATAAAAAATGAACAGTTTTCTTTTCCTGTTTCTGTGCTACAAGTGAGGAAGGAGAAGGACAACCAGTGAACCAAATGATGAGTTAACAAGTTGGCACTGTTGGCAGGCAGGATGCATTAGACAAACACAGCTGGGCTAAGGATATCTGCCACCAGAGTCCAAGGGTCAGGATAAAGAAATAACAATGTGCCTTAAAAAAAGGAAGTTCCCATTAGGCCCACAAACATTTGTTGTGGACTGCTGAAACACATTGATCAGAATCCCTACCAAGAGTACACATTTAGCTGAGTACTGGGCTCTGTGGCCTTTAACTGGTTGTACTGTTTCTCTGGAAAGCTCTGTGAGTATAGCAAAGCACATCTCTTACACAGCCCTGGGATGGTGTCTGGCACAACAAGGAAGGCAAATCCTGCATGCTTCCAGTCTCCTCTTGCTCTGATGTTATTCTTTTGCTTTTTTGGCAGGGTTTATTTAAAGGGAGGAAAAAAAGAAACATTGAAAACACAAAGGCAGCCAGGACTCACACCACCTGTTTTCCCCTGGTGCTTTTGTGTAGTGTTTGACTGGGTAGACTTTGGCAACAGAATTGCACATTCATTGACACGACAGGTGGTTTTAGCCATAGCCTTCAACTTTGTTTAGCTGTTATCACAGAAAATCAGATTTGCTATGACTTTGTGCTTGTAATATTACAGCAGTTCACCTTAATTAGACACAGAAGCTAACTTTGAAATCCCTGTTGTCCTTCTGGATACAAAGATCAGCCAAAAGTCTTGTGCCTATGTTAAGTATTTGAGATTTTGGTCTACCAGTTTGTCTAGTGAGGACATGAGGATGTGCTGCAAGCAGAACTGACAGAGTGCTGACAGGATTGTTAAAAAATCACAAATAAGGAACAACAAAATGGTGGTGATGCTGTACTCACACTTGACACAAACTAATAATTTTAAGAAACATTTTTATTTATTTAACCTATTTAAGCATTCTTCCCCCTCTGCAGGAGTGTTTCACTTCTCAGAAATCTCTTTCTCAAGCATGTGCTCATAAGCTGTGACTATGCCATCTTTTAACCTTGATCATCAAATAAATTCTGAGAATCTTCTTCAAAAACTGAGCTTTTTACTTTGTTACACCATCTCATGGTTTCTTCCTGACCCAATTCTTACTCACAAGCCTCCCTTTTGAAGTCTGGGCTTAGGAACTGGACAATCTGTTCCAGGCAATGTCGTTCATGTCACCTTCTAAATACTTCAATTTTACCCTAGTCATTTATTACCTTGTGATGCTACTCCTGTTCAAAAGTTTTTAACCATGTCTACTAATATTCTTCTGGAAGGGTCTGTAATTATTCAGTTTGCACTATTTGCTCCTTTTTAAATTAGCAGAATTGCTAAAGTAGTCTAAGGTTGCTAAAAAAAAATCTGTGATCACTTTTCACTTTTGAGAAGTTCTTGCATTATAAGTATTCTGTATTTTGTTCATTGCTTCTATTGAATCTTGCTGTTTAACAAAATTCTAAAGCACACTGGGAGAGAAAGTATTTTATCACTGTATGACATAATTTTACTATTTGCTGTCTTTCCTTACTGTGGATAAATGAAGTTCTATGTTTTGCCTTATATCTATGATTGCTGGCAATTCTATCTTATTTGTTAATTCTTGGAATTTTCTTTGTTCGGGCTCTGCTTTATGGACTTATAATCAAGTCATATTTTTCTGCAACAGGTTACTTCTTCTTTTGCTTTCTCAGTGTTTCTCAATCCTTGTTTCTGATTTATATAATTCAAAATATCAGAAAGGTCTTATCTTGTGAACATGTCTATAATATATATACCAGAAGACAAATATTTCTAATGTAAATATAAATGTAGACATAAGTGTACGCACACCTAGACACATTAACAAGGGCTTTATTTTTCATGGTTTTTTTCACCTTCTCTCTTAACCATCTTTGTTTTGTATCCATTACTATTTTCATTTGAGAAGAGGGATTACGATTTTTGATGTTCTTAAATTTCCAGTCATGTTCACATAGTTCTGTCAAATTACTTTTACAAATGGTTCATTTCCCCAATTTTTTTTTTCCGTTTCAAGAACACCTCATCATCAAGAAAATTTTTATTCCTCATTCTGTTTGCCAAGAGCCAAAGTAAAAAGTCATGATTTTATGTGTGCTATGTGATCACATCTGCACAATCACAAAGATCACAGCAAGGGTCTTTCTGTGCTGTCAGTGTGAAACAGGTTAATCCTGGATTCTGGCCCTGTGATCCAAACCCTACTTATCTGTCAAGATGAGGCCCAACACAGAGTTCCTTTGTGTTGAGTGAGCATATCTGACTTTAAATATAAGCACGCAAATGTAAGTTAGTGTCCGCAGTGCCAACAAAAGCCCTCATGATGATGCAATATTCCCTTGTTTCTCTCAGCTAGTAGTAGATATGTAAGATGCTGCAATATTCTTTTATCTGCTCTGGATTTTTTAATTATCAGAATTTATACCAATTCCTGTTTGAAGTCTTGGGATAGGTGATACTGCGCAATCCAAGACACACCGTTATGCAGATACGAGACCAGCAATTTCTGAGCCTGTCAAATTCTTGCCCTTCAGCCCACTTAATGGACCTGAAATTGAATCTACCCAATAGCTGATCATGTCAAAGTTGCCACAACATCTCAGTAACAGTTTTAAGGTGAAGTGTATGCCGTTTAATGAGCAATTATTATTACTTGTGTTCATTAATCAGGTTCCTTATATTGCTTTATATGCAATTAGAGGTTTTTTACTCCCCATGTGCTTTCATATCTAGATTAATTTTGATTGCAAACCTTATTCTGGCACTCAGCTCCTCTTTTCATCATTTCTTTTTCTTCTCAATGCCTTCTGATTTGTTTATCTGGGCTGTCCCCTCAAAGCTTTCATTACACTGACATAGATTCCACCCAAATCATATAACCCCTTCATCTTGTGAAAGGCTAACAAAATGCTCTGTCAGAAGAGAGAACATCAGTCTTATAACAACTAACTTGCAAGAAGAAAGCAGACAAAAATTTTAGTCTTGTTCTTTGGGTACTAGTGAAAGATGAAAAAACCAGGAAAACCTCCTGGCTGTGTCCTACCTTCAGCTCACTTCTGAGTTTCTCTGGAGCAGTATTTGGGCCGTGAAGGTGCTATGGCGCAGCATCCTTGGGCCACCACCTTCAGCCCATTGCACATTTCACAAGTCTGTTGAATCTCCAAGTACACTAGAGGCTACAATAATGTAGAGGTACCCAGCCAACCTTAAATGAACTCACTTGGCATTACAGTTTGCAATGGCCATAGCCCTAAAATTGTAATTTACTGGAGAAGAAGGGACAATTAACTCACTTTGACTTCTTTACTGCTTGCTCCCCTGCTGCCAAGACTCAAGCAAGCCTGACCTTTTCTTTCTTCTTCTACCTTTTTTTTTTGTATCGCTTCTGAAAACCAGTTCTGATACTGAAATACCTCACTGCAGACCTGCCAGTAGCTGTACTTAGAGAGTGACACCTTGTGTCTCTGCCTCAGGGAGATAGCACACCATCTGCTGTCTCGTCCTTTACAGGATGTTCTCTCAATTCCATTTGGGGGAGAAGCCATCACACCAAACTTCATTCTGATCTGCAAACTTGTTTCAAACATTATATCCTTGAACAAGAGATTAGCATAAACTTTAATTTGAAGTCTTTATTTTAACCCAACACTGACAACTGACTATTGTTTCTTGAATCTTTTTTGATTTTTTCACCTGAAATTTATGAAAAAAAAGATAAACAACAAAAAATCATCCAAACCCAAACCATAAACCTTCTATCACAGCAGAACTCAAAACAGGCTGGACTGTTTTGTACCGGTCTGTGTGACCTTTTTGGATAGATGGCATCTTTTTTATAGATTTATTTAGTTTTCCTACAGCTGAGAATTGTGCACCTGTGTCTTCCTTTCCTCTTTCTTCACAGTAGCTTTTCTTCCTTCTTGGCCAACTCTCACCTACGATAGCAGCTGCAGTTGTCAAGCCTACGACCTAGTGATCTAACATCAAATTCTCCTGTTTTCCTCTGTGTTGGCAAGAATGCAGCCATTCTTCTCTACCTCCCTGTCCTGATCCTCAGCTTCTAATTTCTGCTGGCTATGAGTCATAAATCTCTCTTTCCCATTCCTCAGTAGCTAGCTCTTTCTCATTTGAAATTTTGTCTTATCTTAAATTACTCATCTCTACTTCTTGGTCTAATTTATCACTCTTCTGGAACAGCCATCATTTTGCATTTTTTACACAGGATGTTTCTCTTGGCTTGTGGTAGGGAAAACCCCAGCTCATCCATTATCACAAACAACCGCTGTTGTTTATGACTTCTGAACTCCCTGGAGAATCTAACTGCTAAACATATTTCCAAAGTAAGTATTTGAAAAGATATAATACTTTAGCATGGGTTTAGATATAAACTGAAGGCCTCATCTCTGGGTGTGATTAAGAATCTAGTCTTTTGTTCTGTTTTTATAATTCATCAGATGCAGTATCTAAAATTAGCCAATGGCTGTTTGTAGAGGAAAAAATACTGGATTAGATAATATCACTGAATTGTAATGTAAGGAAATTTTTGAGCTCTGTGTGAAATACCTTAACTTTGACAAGTCATTATATGCCAAAATATTTTGAAGGGGTTCCAAATGAGATGAAGAGAAAACATAACTGCTACCTTTTCAGTGTCCCTGTCTACAGCAGTAAGAAGTCATGGTAAATATGGGAAACATTTTCCTGATATAGAGATAGATAGAAATCATCCGCTATTTCTGTGTCCTCATAAATGCTCTTATGTTATTTCCAGTTTACATAATTTTATTATTAGACTACAACTTGAAATTAATAATCAGATGAAAGAGAAAAGTCTTCTTAATCAGTATATTTTTGATGGGACAAGAATAAATCCTTGAGGATGAGAGAAAAAGCACTGTAAAAATACTCACAAAAGAACACGATATAGTTAAATATTCAAATCAGTAGAACTACAGGAAGAGAAGGGTGAGGTAAGTAAATAGCAGCCAGGATTTAAACTCCCTGTTGTACTTCTTTGTATTGCAAAAGCATAATAGCACTGATGTGGAGCAGGGCTGCCCAGGCTTACAAGCTCTGAAGATGCACCACTCATAAAATTTTAATAACCTTTATTACATGCAGCTTTTCAGAGATAAAGAACCTGGCTGTAAAATTACAAACAGTCTTTGTGGAGTAAAGGCTAAAATTGCAGAACAGCATCTGGACTAAGATGAGCTTGAAGAAAATACACATGCTTGCTTCAGAATTAATCAGGCAACACTGTAGAAATTTTGACTTTCAATATAAATTAATTGAGGGAGGGAAGCTTGTTGGGTTTTGGTTCATAGCGCTCTTCACAAACCTGATTCCTGCCACAACTCCCTTTGAAGCACAGAGGTGTTGCTATTAAAGCCAATGTCCTATGTTAGTACTCTAAACCACCTTCTATTTCAATAATTCATATATACTTCAAATACATTGCACAGACACTCTTAAGGATAGTTTCTTACCCATTTACTTCATTTTATATATATATATATATATATATATACACACACACATACATATTCATAGATCTTCAGAGTAATATTTTAGCCCAATTCTTTGTGGTACATGCATCTTCATATCTTCAGAAGTAAGAATTTAGAAAAACAGTTGCAGCAGCAAGGACAGTGATCAAGAAAAACTGATTTTGGGGCAAGAGGAAAGGTCCTTGGCCATGTAGAGGTCATATAAGAAGCAAAATTAAAAGAGAAAACAGAGAAGAATGGAAACCAGAAAGAAGCAGGGATACCGTTGAAGAAATTGGGATGCACAAAGAAGATGGTAAAGGACAGATCTTCACTGAAGATGCAATCAAATTCCAAGGGAGAACCTAGTCCCACCAAGAACATGTTTGACAGAAGAGAAACTGTAAGGGAAAGGAGAAATGAAGCTGGTGCTTGAGAGGACAGCGTTAGCTGGAGGCTCACGACAGAATGTCTGTTGGCAGACATCAAGTCTGCACCAGCACTAGAAAAGATTAGCCAAATGTAATCACTTGCATTTGGTACCAATTGACTGCCTTTCTAAGAGGGCCTGCCCTTCTCTTTCTGTCCTGCAGCTTTCAGCATCCTGAAAATATGTATGCTGCTCTCCATTATGTAAAAAGCTTTTTTTTTCCTGTTCAGACTCCTACAGCATGCCAGGTGGCATAGAAGGCAGAACAGTTGCACAAAATACCCTTTTTACATCAGACAGCATTTAAATGGTGCTGTTCATAGAGTGTGGCCCTGTTCCCACTGAAGTCAGTGGGTGCTGCTGAGCAAAGCTACCACAACGAGTTTGGGCCTTATGCTTTTGAGGCACTGTCCCGTTATAGTCCACACCTCAAATAGCATCTTCCCTCTAACAAACAAGCAGGGATGGATGGGAGCAAGCTGCTTCTCTGGCTGTTTCCTGCAGCACTATTTTATACTCACCGTCTGCCCACCCATCTGTTCAATCTCTCTTACAAAAACTGAAAACATTCCTGCTTTTTAAATGGGTGAAAAATGCCTCAGAAGAAGAATGAGTACTGTGAGATCTCCATGAAATGACTACTAGGCTTTTCCCAATTAAAGGAGATAAAACCTAGAATTTAAGAACATTTTTATTTATTGAAGGTTACGGTCATTTTTGAGAAATTTGTGAAAGCAGCATATTTTTCAAGGATTTAGCAAGAAGCCAGTTATGAACTCTGGTGCCACTCAGTCCCCATTTATGGATTCATGGGTGATATTGAAGAGTTTGATGGAACAAAATTGCTGGCTGATGTTTCTGGGAGGCTTTGCCTGTAGAGTGAGCCAGAAAGCTCCAACTTGAGTTCATAGGTTGTCAGGAATATTCCCACAAATACTGGGAAGCCACTAGCCCTGGGGAGGACTTCACAGCCAAGCTCCAGATGATGGCACCATCAGCCCCTGGTTAGTTCTTGTCCTCTATGGACCTGGCTTTAGTCACAGATAAAGTTTTGGAACTTGTGACCCGGCCTTGGCTCACAGCTACTTTGAGCATGGCAGGCTGGTCTGATTTGTGAAACAAGATCAAGGTGGAGCTCAAAGTGGGCAATGAGAGCTGCAGACATGGGGAACCCTTCCCAGATGGTGCCTGTAGAGGAAACCCTTAGCTGGGAGTGGCAGGGCTTGGTGCTGACCCAGGCTGATGTCTGCTTTCTGTACTGTCAGAGGCCACCTCTCTTACAAGGGGACCACTCCTTGTGGGTGTCATGGAAAAGCATCCTTAGAAAAGTCAGGTGATGGGAAGGATCCTCTCTTAATGAGGCCATGGTCCTTCTGTAAACTGAGCAAGAAGAAAGGCTTTTGGGTCAGAAAAGAGGAAAGAGATTTTCTAAAGCAACCAAATAAGAAGGCTCATTAGGAAGCTTCTTGGAATAACTAGGTAAGGCTACTTGATGGTTTGCCATGGCTCAGAGAGGCACATTGAGCTGGCAAAGAGTCAGTAATACTCCTTGAGCAGAAAGGAATTTTCTTGCTTTTAGACACAGTTATGAGGATCACTGTTAAATCATCTAGACTCCAAACCTCAGCTGTTACTGCTGACTTTGCAAATGGCTGGGGGATGATTTTTCCAACACCCCCAAATAGAAAACTCTGGTAGGGATTAGGACTGGCTCTGCATGGGGAGTGACTCATTATGTTTTATAGCCCTTAAGTTTTGCTTTTCTGGTAATTAAATCATTTTATTCGAGAATTTTCAGGAAGAGGAAAGAAAAGATAGACTGAAGATTCTCGCTGTGACAGGAGTGAGCACTGCTGTTGAGGCTACCTTGGCTTTTGCACAGATGGGTGGGCATGAGAAATTGCATGTATGATAACAGACACAGATGAAAAACAGCCTCTAGAAATCACGTATTTCAGAGCTGTATTTGCCTTCCTATAAAAGTAGCCAAGTTCAAGGAATGTCTGTCTTATATGGAACATTTATAATGTTCTAGTCTTGGACAGGGAACAGCTACTAATGACAGCTGTTCATAATTTAACAGAGAAAAAGATATTTTTTGTTTGCCAGAGTAGGCTGGTGCTGAACTTCATCCCCTCTTGACTTATAAATATAAGACAGCTCAGCACCCTGGCTGCCGTGCATGTAGTGAGCAATGCCTTGTTTCATTGAAATCAAGGTTTATGAAGGAGTCTCTTTCCCATTCGAAGCTTATGACTTCAGCTCTTATCTTAAGAAAAAGAATCATACATGAATGAATTTTAGCTTGAATTACAGAATGCAGAGTCAGATTCCAATGAAAACTAAGTAACTTGGATTTGGGATATTTTTAAACATTAGTTTCAAATCAAACTGTTGACAATCTTTTCTGCACAGAGGATATCTTGCTGCATTAAAGAACAGGGTTATCAGCAGAGAGTGTGCATTTCAAAGACTTATTCTCTTCCACTAGGCCTTGTCTCCAATTGGAAAAATAAATATCAGAAACTGCTGAGCAGCTTCATGAGCAGGAAGAGATTCAGACATGTTTCTAGCTGAGAGAATATTGTCTACTGTAAAATTTGGAGTGCAAGAAGGCTGAGTACTGTCTCTGGAACAAATGGTGCCAATATTCATCTTCAAAGATCAATCCAATAACAATTACCCTCATTTTGTGCCATTTATAGACTACGAGTCCCACTCTGCAATGCTTCACAGTGCTGCAGGTCAGAAGACAGCTTGCAGGATGTTGAGTATTGGCAACTGTAGTCTGTGCATGATGAAGCTCCATGTTAAAAGTTTTTACAAAAGACCTGTTTTCTGCTGGCAGACTCCAATATTTCTGACAGATTCTAACCCACACTTTTCCGAAAAAAGCAGTCTTCTGGTCTTTAGTTAAAGGAGAATATCCTTCTGCAATTTGAAATAATAGTGGTTCTCAGGTGATGGGAGAATTTTTTTTTTATAAAATTATTTTCTTTTTAGGGAAACAAAAGAGATTGACTAAGGCAGACTGCCTAAAACTAACTTCATGTGAGGAGCTAGTGGAATACATGGTGCAGTCAAATGTATTTTTTATTTCCTAAACCCAAATATCTCTGCATTTCAATCTTAGCCTAAAGAAAGTGCAGCTGATTAAAAGAGGCTCTGTATACTAGAATAAAGGGAAAAAACAGTGGGGATTTGTGGAAGAGCTTGCTTTGGTGTTTCTGATTGGTATTTACACTCTGAAGTCAGAGTGTTCTCAATACGTTCATGGTAGGAGGCAAGGCTGGGGTGTGCCAGCCAGAGCAGAATGCTGAGGTCACTGTTTGCACCGCTCCTGCTCTTCCCAGAAGTGTGTAAAACTGCTGCTCATATCCAAGTCCCACATGGCCTGTGTAATCTTTAGATGTTGGAGCTCAGCAGTCATTGCAGACCTGGAGCCTTGGAGCTTCAGTCCCAGACCCTGAAGTGTGTTGTGGGCTAAATGAGATCTTGTGCTATGTGGCTAAGACTGTAATTGCCATTGTCAGCACTGCAAGGCTGCAGCTACCATCCATCTCCAGTAGATATAAATGTATGTGCAGAAAGTAGTAAAGGAAGTCTTAATGTGCATAAAGGTGAAAAAAAAAATTAGCTGGAAGTTCTTTAAAGAAAGAGATAACATTAAGATATAAGCTCCTTACTCACAGAGCAAATAACAAGTTTTCAAGAGGTTTTCTTTTCTCCTGTGTTGGCAGCCACATTGTTAGGTAATTACTCTGTTCCAGCCAAATGATACTCCTAAACAGCTTCTGGAGATTGTCTGTTGCTTATTAGGACAGAGATATTGTCCTTTTTATAAGAGTTGCAGGCAAAATAATAGGAAACTTCTAGCATTCTGTCTCTTCTGCTGTGCATACTTTTGGGACTTAAAGATCAGTTTTGAGGATGAGAAGTGTATCTAGTACAAGCAGTTGCACTAGAGATGTATTTATTTTCTTCTGGAGGTAAACATCTCATTAATTTAACTTTGCTATTAAGATGGAATTTCTCTATTAAGAATGCAGAGAATGAAAGATGCAGTGAAGTAGTTTTCTTCTAGACTAGGGGACTATGCAAGTAAGGAACTAAAGTGTTTCTCCTCCTTCTCACTGGCCTGCTGCTATAATTGTGGTGGAGGAGTACAGTCTACCTTTTTCCCCAGCCTCTCTGAGGGGTTTTATAGGAAGCATGTAGTATGGAGGAGGACAATCCATATGGTATGCTTGCCAAGTTAAAATGAAAGCACAAAACAAGTTGCAGCTTTTTGAAACAGCCTCCTAATAACTCCACAGCACAGTGGAGAGAGGCAGTCCAGTATCTCTTGTAAGACTATTTTAATCAGCTGGCCCAAATACCTAAGTAAATCTCTACCAATTTCCTAACAGTGTTGTTTAAATGCAAGCAGTGCTTAGTTTGCTCAGCAGAACAATTTAGAAGACCACAGGGTGAGGCAGATCTGTCACTTTCTTGCAGTTATGACAAAGTTTGGTAGAGTAATCTGGCACCCTGACAAGATGCTGAGTGTGCCAGACCTCATTAGGCTCCTGATCCATCCCTGAAAGTGCATTAGGGCAGCATTTCCTTCACTGCAGCAGAGCACTGGCACCACAGTATGGATTCAGCTGGTCAGGGTTTATCTGAGATTTTTTTCCTCTTTATTCAAGGTCAAATCCTGGGTCCTCATATAATGCCTGTCGTTGTAATCTTCCCTTATCTGGTCACGTAAGGTGCTCTGAGAATATTTTTTATAGAATGTGTGTGGTAGAACACGGTCGGTGGCTTCTCAACATGGTTTCTAAACTAAAGAGTTAGGGATTTGGTAGGGCAAAAGATCTCACCTTCTTCTTTGAGTATTTTTTATTTCTGAAAATGAAAGGCATTTTCTTCACCCTAATGTAGAAAACCAACCAAAGAAACTTTCTCTCAAGGAGAGGTCATTAAAGTTCTGATATCTAACATTAATCTAGCTACCACTGCCTCCTTCTATAGAAATAGTTTTTCTAGAGAGCAATTCATCTCATCTAAAGAGAGACACCTAATGTAGGTCAAATGAATTGCTCTCTTGAGGCATCTATTTTTCTTCCTTGACTACAAAGAGATCTTGAGATGAGTAACACTGGTGCCTGAAAGTGAAACATTTAAGCCAGGGTAGGTCAATCCCACTTGCAACAGGGAGACAAAGAAGTTCCATGGGGGAGTGTGCTGGACCTCATCAGGAGACAGAACTCACCAGTGTAAGTGCTCAGTGTGTATACTATTAACATTTATTTTATGTTGTTGTTTGACGTGCTAGTGACTCCTTAATATTAAATCCTTTTGTCTCTGGCTTTATGGTGCCTGTATCTTTTTTCTCTTCATTCTCTGATGATCCCTTCCTTTTCTGTCTGTTCTTGATTTTCCCTTCTCCCTCACTCTTCCTTCATTAGGTTTCTCCTGACAATCTTTTTCTCTCACCCACTTGCAGACAAGGACTAATGCATAAGTGCATGAGCTCACAGCTCATCCCATGATGAAGAGCTTGAAGGAGTTGTAATTTCACAGAGGAGAATCTGGGGGTTGAGGACTGTCTTTGGCAATGCCCTTTGCATTACTGGTAGTGCTCCTGTATGAGAAACCAGCTTTTTAAATTCCTTTCTGACTCTGGCTTTTGTATCCTATTTTTCTGTCAAAGGGAACTGTGCTAGCTTCCTGCTTCTGCAGATGGAAGCAGCTGCCCGGGAAATTGGCAGAGCCCACTCCGAGCCATGGAGAAGCCAAGTCTGTTCAGCAGGGAGGCCAAAGAGACTGCTGCAGGCAGGAGGTTTTCAGACCAGAGACTATTTAAGCAAGTCAGTCAGGGATAGATGTTTCTCTTTTACTATAACAGCTTCTCTGAAAGACCTTTAGGTAGTGAAATCTTTTTGGAATTTCACTTACAAGGTCACAGTACTTACTGGAACGCCCATTCCACATCAATCATGGGTTTTGCGCATTCATGGCACAGATTCTGAAAACATCTTCCGCAAGGTCATCTTTCTTTTTACAGCAATCTCTTCTAATACCCTGAACAACTAATAGTATTATAATTTATATTCTTTGCCTTAAGGTTTTTTCACCCTTACCAGAACCCCATACTTAGAACGAACTGGAATGCAGCATTTTCCCCTTAAAACAGCAGGTTGGGGGGAAAAGAGAGAGAGAAAAGGTCTTATGCTCCCTGTTACACATTTGTAGAAACATTCTGTATAAGTCCTTGGAGAGATTAAATGGATGATAGTTGTATTAAGTCTTAATTGGGTCTGCCTCCTAACAGGTAATAGCCATGAGAGAGACAGATCCTTCTGTGCGTAAATTGATGTCATCCCATTGACCACCACTGAGCTTCACAAACTCCAACAATCTGAGAATTAGGCCTGTGAGGTCTCCCTGAATCTTCAGAGTTCATTGTAAATGGATCCCACTGTACCTGAGACTGGCATTAAGGAGCTATAAATCATTTGTTTAAGTGAGAGCACCTCTTTATTGTTTTCAGCTTTTGCATTCTCTGTAATTCCCCAGTCTGTTAGCTTGTGTTTTAGGGTTTTTTCCTTGTCTCTTTGTTCAATGGCATTAATTTTCCTTATTAGTAAAAGTTGTGGCGGAAGACGTTAAAATAAGGCGAATTTTCTTATGCACAACACAGTTTTATTATTTGATGTTGATGAAAACAATTTCTTATTGCTTATTTCCACTGCATTAGCTCTTACAACCTTAATTAGGTCAGGGCCCCACTGTACTAGATGGGGATGCCTTAAAAGAGAGTCCCTGAAGCAGAAGACCTAAACTGTAGAGATAAGAAACAGCAGCTGAGAGAAACAAAAGAACAGGGAGGACATGAAAAGGTCTAGATAGGCATGAAAAACAGATTCTAATTTCTATCTGCACAATTCCTGGGTGTATTAAGCCAATCAGTAGCAATAATAGCACCTCTGCTATTTGCTTTTCCAGTACAGCTAGGCTGACCAGAATTTAAATTTCAGAGCACTGCATAATAATTGTGTTTGTATATTACCCACTTGCCTTTTTCTCCTTTTTTTTTAATGCTTTATCACAGACCTTGTATTAATTAAAGCTTTGCAATAGATGGATAGGATTGTTTGGCCTGTACAAACGTGACTTAAAATATCAGCCTCTTTCACAGCATCAAGGAAGCCACGGCCAATTGCTTGGATAATGACCTGCAGAGCAAGGCCCTCCCACCATTATGGTGCACAAGTTGATCCTTTTCCCTTCTGACAGACACCAATGGATTGAAAGCAGCCAGTCTAGAGCCATCATACCTCAAAGGCACCTTCCATGACTGGTATGTCACTGCAATATAGTTGCTCCTTCTGCCGTGCTCCATGGTTTTAGTGAATGCAAAAAGTACACCTTTAAACACAGTATAATAATGGAGAGATGGGCAGGACTCTACATTTGCTGGATTGTTTAATTCCTTAAATCTTACTTGAAGACACGGCAAAGTTAGACTGTGCATAATTAACCCTGGTTTAACAATCAGGAAGACTGATCCAGAATCTCGATTCATTTTCGCCGGTGCCACTTTTTCCATTATTTATTTCTATAACCAACATAATTCACATAGTCAACTTTCCTGCTACCCATTTTCCTCATCATTAACCTCACAGACTTATATTCTGCATGTTTCTGAGAGCAAAATTATTGAGGTCCAGAGCTTAAGAGGTCAGTATCTAGTACAGCAATGTTCTGAAAGAGATAACAAGCAAGTATAAGAATTAGCATTGCAAAATATATTTGCTATTACCTATTTGATGAACCAGAAGGTCACAAAGGAAATGTGGTACCTCATATAGAAGAATACTAAGGTCAAAATAGTTTTAGGGTGGCAAAGAAGCATGAGTGAACTAACTGAGCTGCAGCTCCATGATTTTGCATCTCAGCTAGCAGTCAAAATCAACATGATCTGTCCAAACTTGTGTTGTAGTCTGTAGTGTGACATTTTCCAACTGGCCTTCCTTACAAAGTTACCCCAGCTCAGTTTGCATACAGATTATCTTCTCAGATACATTCAAAACTGAACTGCATCACAGGGGACAACATACTGGAAAAAAATTAGTTCTTGTATATGTAAAATATGGCTCTGGTGAATCTTTTTGTCCTTCTATCATTAGAGGTTTTTAGCAGGATTGTGTATAAACGCCTGTGCCTCTCAACAGAATTTTTGGTAGCAGGGAATTCTTTATGGAGTTTGTATTTACTGAGGTATAACATCTACTGATGTTAGTGCTTCAAAGGACAGGCACATTTCTTGGCTGAAAAGCAAGCATCTCCATTTTAGGTTTTGACACAACAGGAGATTTATGGCGGCAAGAAAGTGAAGGAAGGATGCTCTTTGTACATAATTAACTGAATCACCCAGACAGATATCTTTATAACTGGTGTTGCTGCAAAACCAAATTTTTATCAGGTTTTCACTTTGCCTATAGATCAATATTTATTTTATCTGATGCTCCAGAATCCAGAAGTCACATATTTCCATCTTGAAAAAGCTTCAGAAACTAAACTGATTTATTTCCTGACCTCTGCAAAAGAAGATTTGTTTCATTCTTAGATATTTTTAGTAATTTTAGGTAATGCATACTTTTGAACTGAATTTAATTGTTGTGCTACAAGATCTGCAAATTTTTCACTTCTAGAAATACAGGTATATGTTTAAGCATTTAAAAATGTGACATTTTTTCTTCCTAGCAATAGGCCAATAGTCCATTTATATTTCCATTTTTTCTTTGGTATCTTCGGTCTTCAATCTCTGAGAATATTTCTAGAAATATCAGCAATTCTTACAAAATGAATGTGTATTGCAATATCATACCATAGGAAAGAGATAAATATAAGATAAAAACCCCTACTGTCCTAAAATCAAATTACCAAATCTTAAGTTTCCTTAGATTGGATACATTTTTCATCTTAAAGGAAGGAAAAAGACCTTGCCTTACTTCTTGGTATTGTGGTACACCTTAACCTCACATTTAATCTGGCTCTAGTGCCTTACAGCAGCAGGTTCTAATCCATGTGCAAAACAGGAAGAGGAAAGAAGTCTGGTTGGGAACAGATTTTGTGAAGTATGCTAAGAAAAGTCTTGCAGTTCCCCTGGATTAAGATTTGTTCTGAATACCCTCAGATTTCTGAAGTCATTCTAATTTTATTCCCAATTTCAATATACAGTGCAGTTGGACTCCGTTTGTATTTCTTGTATTCTTGCAGACAATCTAAAATGCCCCTAGGAGAACCAATTATCTCTCTCAGAAGTAATTCAACAGATACTATCCCATTTATTTATTTTTCAGTTCATTCAAATGTGCAGCATCAGTATTATCAACTCCAAGTGGACATAAATGCTTTGAATTCATGCTTGAATGGTAACCATGGTCATTAACATGCTATATTATTCGGCTGCAACAGTAGGATTATAGCAGAAAATCACTGATAAGTGGTGTTAGGGCAGAATTCATTATCAGAAGATCCAGGAGTCGAGTAGTTAGTGGATGATTTTAATAACAATAATAACAAAAAATTATCCCCTCAAAAGTTCCAGTTATAATGATAATAAAAAATCATCCCCTCATAAATGCTGAGCTACTTCAGTGTCATTGTGCTTCTCAGGTATCAGCCCCTGGATGAATGTTCCAGAGTGCACCTGCTCTGTGGAAAGGTACACCCATTTGTCTGCGAAACTGTACGTGAGGCAGCCCCCATTCCACTTAGGTTTTGTAAATCCTGGAGCTGCTCACAGGAGTTTTCACAGTACCAATTCACCACATGTTTATGGGATAGGCCATAAAAATACTCACAAATATCCTGGGTTGGATGTTAAAATCTAGTGACTAGTTCAGCTTTCAAAATACACTTTGGGCACATGAGGGTTTGACCAACAAGTACATTAGGATCATGTACACTCACCAGAAAACAAACATCATTTGGTGTCATCAGTACAAATTCCACCTTGGTTAGATTTTCTCTTTTCTTACCCATTTTAGCCTTTTATCAGCCAGTATAAAACTAATGCTCCTGGTCTTTCAAGCTTTATTATTTAGCAAAGGCTTAAGAGGAAATTAGAACCTGGCCTCTTGTTTGGAGAATGATCAAGACAGGACTTACTTCATTCTCACCTAGTTACAGCCATTTTAAGAGCATTTTGTCTCAGTGTTCAGGAGATTTAGTCAATGTACACACAAATGAAAAAACAGGGGATTTAATAACTTTTCCCTGACCTTCAAGAAGGATTTAGAATATCCAGTTGTCCCCAAAAAGTCAAATGAAGGCTCAGGGACAAATTCCAGCACAAAAGCAGGGAAACGTGTTGAGATTAAACCACTGTTGTCTCAGTGATACAAACATTAAAGCCTGTATGAAAGAAAACCCCATATAAAAAAAATTTAAAAAAAAGTTGGGAAAAAGTTTTGGGCTGATAAAATGGCACAATTCTTCCCCAGATTTTCATTAGGTAGTTACAAGCATACACCTGCATTTCAGCCCTTTGTGAGAGAAGGCTGGTGAGCTGTAAGACAACTTCCTTAGTGGGAGACTGGCTTTTCCCACTCTCCAGGACTTTTACCTAATGGAGGTGCTTGTCTTCCTCTGGGGAGAGAATACCATCACTGCATTAGGAGTGAAGTCAAATAATTGATGTAGGCTTGGCATTTCAGACTGTGAATAATCCTAATGGGTCAAGTTGCTGCATGTGGGCTTTTACTAGCTTTCCCTGAGGCAGTAACCCTACTGGATGTGGGAAATTCTCTAGAAAGATGTTCTTCCCCTTTAATTGTAAAACAAACAGTGAATTAAACAGTTTCATGCTGTGTAGCAAAATTGTAGGAACTGTACTGTTAAATCATACAAATCTTACTTTCAGCAGGGAACAGGGTACAGTCAGGGGCTGCTAGGAAGCTGAACTGCTGGCAGATGAAGCTGCTCATGGGGTTGAGGAGCTGGACTCATGGGAGCTCTGCCTTAAGATTTTGTTGGCAGGGTGCAGGTGCTGGCCAAGCTTTTCTGGACCCTCTTCTGTAATGACAATTTTAAAGTGACATCAGGGATGAATAAACAAGTGGTCCTACAATAAGAATTCTTGCTATTTTTGTGCTTAATGAGAGAGTGTGCAAGTGAAGTACCTGCATCTGTTTCATTTGTAAGTGTTTTTCTCCTCCTCTGACGGAAGCTCTGTTCTGGAGCAGGGAAAACATTGTGAGCAATGCACTCAGCCCCTATTTGCTTTCTCTTCTCTTTATCCTTTTTTTCTTCTTTTTTTTTCCTTTTCTTTAGGCCGAGGAATGGTTAAATGGCATGTACCTTAAACACAGCACATTTATAGAACAGTGACCTTAAGAGCTTTAAATGACTACATTGTTTAATGTGAAGGAAAAGAATACCACAGATCAGTGGAAATGTCAGCAGTACTTTTAATGAATCAAGTTTGTTTTAATCGATAGCCAAGTCTTCTTTCTGTTGCCCTGAGATTGTCGTGCTTTGCAAAGAGATAATAGTAAATGTCATGCTCTGGAAAAGCAGTGACTTGGTTGCTATAAATCAACAGAAGCATTGTTCTACTAGATGTGACATATGAGGAACAGAAGTGCTGTCTTTCCAAGAAATCATTGTTTCCATACCCCGTGTAGAAAGGGGGTTTGAGGAATATTGCTCAGAGCCTCAGCACTCTGTATCCAGATGGACTTTTCAATAGCCTAGTGAAAAGTGAGAAAATGCTCACAGGATACCCTTGAATCTGAGTGGACACCTACCTGAATTATTCACACATTGAATTCTTTTTGTTTGTAGTCTGGACCATGAGTTTTGAAGTCCAGTTAAGAGTTTAGCTCACATAAGAGCTGATAAATAAGCTTGCTCTTTTTTTACATTCAGGTGAAACAAGAAACTGCAGAAGCACACCACAGGGTTTTCCTGTACAGGCAGCTGAGTGTTATCTCTATGGGAAAACCTCTTTGCCTTTTCAGGAATTTTTTGTTGATGTGGTAGTTTGGGTTTTGCTTCTTTTTTCTCCCTAACCTTTACGAGAATGTCTGTAACTTGTTCTATATCTTGTTTTCTTGTTCATTTGCTTGTTTGTTTTATGCTGTCATGCTTTTCTGGGGTATAGTTAGGAGTAAGAGCCTGTAAATTTTATGGCCAAGCAAAGAGACATCTGTCTTCATAAACTCCATCCATCTCTAGCCCTGCCAATAATACAAATGAGAGAGGGGGCCTGTCACCTAGTCCAACACAAGAATTCATTACTTTAATCCCCAAAGCAGGCAAAAGTATGCCAAAGTATAAAATATATTTATTTTGGACCTTGAGACTAGGACCATTTGGATTTTACATTTACTTTCTCAACTTTGACTTTATACCCCTGCAATTTATGCAGTAGTGTAGAATTTGAACAGACAGCACCTGTCTAGGTTTGTGCTCCAGAAGCTTTATCAACTTTATAAACCCCTGGAGTGTGTTCCTCTCAATGCCATAATTTCATGCTCTTTGTTTAACACCTTGCAGGCATGTTGCTTGACCAGCTGGGAAACAGCAAACTGTTTTTTGTTGGCTTTCTCTCTCTGCTCCCACTAATCACAACACTTCTTCCATCTTCTGCTTAGGACAGTGCTCCAGCAGAATTACCCCTTATCCACCTCTTTCATGCCTGAAAGCTTTTTAAGAAAACTTTGCCTCATGTCTTACTGTCACATATTTCTGAAACTAACGACTTTTCTGCCTGGCAGCTCACTCCTGAATTTACACCAGTTCTATTCAAGCCAAAAAAAAAATTAAATAAAAATGTAATCCCATCAGGACTCAAAACTTACAGATGGAGGGTGGAAAAAACCCAGAGTACAGTAATGCAAAATAGTATCAGTATGCACTAGACTGCTGTTATTCCCTAGGAAACAGGCCAATTGTTTGAACTTCTTGACAACTTCCTCAAATTTCTCTGCATATGCTTTTGATTTTCCAGGTTAGTTTGTACTTACACCAATACCAAAATTCCCAGAGTAAGGGGAAGCCTGGGACTGAGAGAGGTTGGCTGAGAATCAGCTTCTTGTCTGCGCTGTACCATGGTCTGAAATGTTCACTTTTAAACATAGATCTATTTGATGGCAATTTTCTTCCTTTTTTGTCTTTCAAAGATAGCTTCTGTTTCACTGCAGTGGAAGGATAAAAAGCACCATTGGCAATGCAGTTCTTGCTGACCTACTTCCTTAGGTGTAAGAGTGGCATCAGTTCTGGGGTGGGAAAACATTCCCTTAAAATTCTGCATGCAACACCCAGACTCCACCACAGACTGCAACTTGTGCATCTTTGTTTGCTGGCAGGCAGACACTAGTGACATGGTTGGTACCTAGCAAAAGAAATTGTTGTTATGGTGGTTTTCTGATCCATGTATATATTGTACTAAATAGGAATCATTTTGGGAGGTTCATTACATGGATAGATTTATAAGACTCTAGACAGGAAAAAAAGCAGAATCATATGACACCATTCAAAGAATGAAAAACTTTAATTACTACATTGTATAGAGAGAATGATGCATTTGAAGAGACAAAACTTCAGTAGTTTGAATTTCACCAGAAAATGTACAGAGCCTCCTGACTGAGTGAATGGGGCTTTCTATTTGGTTTTGTGTCACAAAGACTGTTAAATTTAGATGTTAAATTTTGATGTTAGGAGAGTATGGGTTATGAGTTATGAGAGTAACTGCCAAATTGTAGGCCAAGTAGTGACCTTTCCCTCTGCCTTGAGTCAGATGTTCTGATTGACAAGCTCTCTGGGGTGCTACCTAAGCCTTGGTTCTTTGGGAGGTAGGGGTGAAGCGTTGTTGTTCACAGACCTTCTTGGTCTTCATAATCCCAAAGTGGCTTATACACACCTTTTCCTGACAGTTCCATCACTTGGGTGAGACAGGCTTGTGCTGTCATTCTTCTTTTTCTTTGTTTTTTCTTCACATTTCTCATTAATTATATATACCACATAATAAAAATCTGGCTTCTCCCTGCACACTTGCAAAGAGCTGGTAGAGTACTGAAGTAAGAAAAAACAAATTACAGTACTCCTTGAAAGGATAAGCATGCTGAGGTGCCCCCTGTGATATAATTCCTTTTGGATGAACTAGATGTTGCGCTGCATGCATTTGCTCTGAGCGTGCCCTCTGAATAGCTTTTTCTGTCAGCAAGTCCCATCATGTTTATTGTAAACTCTATTAAGTGTTCTGGGAAAGCTAAGAAATGTATTTTCTATAAGCAAAATACAAAGAGACTTGTTAAGGCAAAAAAAATCTAATTCTACTGCAATATGCAAAACCGGACCACAAGATTATAGTTGAGTTATCATCCTGAAGTGAAATGGGGGACTGAGGAAGAGGAAATGTTGTTTTCTAAACATTAGCAAATTGGCACATTTAATGAAAGGCAGGAGGCACAGGTAGTGTTCAGAGTCAGCTTCTCAGGAAGGGGGCTGCATTCCTCAGGCAGTTACATACTCTCCTATGTCAGTACCTTGCTATCCAACCTTAGATGTTCTGTTCAGGCTCAGATCAGGCAAAACAGTGATTTTCTGGTTTGAATATTAAGTAATATATAACAATATTTAGAATATTAAGCACTATACAAGAAGTTTTCTGGGATACTTTTTGGAAATAAATGTGTTTTCTAGAAAAGATTAATTTCTCATGCCAGTTCACAGGGAAGTCTGGCAAACCATCATCAGTAGCTTTGACTCATTTTCCCTCAATCTAAATGAGCAGGTTGACCCTTCTATGGTTAACAGCATTCATAGTTTGTCCTAATCACTTGTGACCAAGCCTTGTGTTCTTCACACACCTGCCGAGGCTCCTTAACTGCTTCCATAACTTCTTGCAACCCTGCTACAAACAAGCTTCACAGGATAATTCACAAAGCATCTCTGTGTTAAGAAAAGGGAAGTACCATGCTGAAATAATAGAGTTCAGTAAGCAATACATAAAAATCACTTACCAATACCCATTCTCCCCAAAAGACCTTTCTTACTTTTAAGCATATTTGCATGCTTGTAAACTTGCAGATACACACAAATTCTCAAGAAGGTGAGTCGGAAGGTCAGAATACTCAGAGGCATGAGGTTGGCATTACATCTGGCTTTGAGATGTGGCTTCTACTGATTGACAGGACAGTTGCTGACATTTGAATTGTGGTGGCTGAACATACCAGATCTGAAGAAGAAGTGGTTTTTGTCTGCATGCCAGTGTCGATACAGCTCCTGGCAGAGGTTGTAAGGTGAAACTGAGCCAGTGGAACAGAATAATGTTGCTAATACTGCTTAAAACCATTGAAAGAATCAGCTTTTACTACTGCTTGGTTTCTTTTTTATCACTTGATTGTAATTGCATCACTGAGCGCACTCA
The DNA here is from genome assembly GCF_901933205.1 of Camarhynchus parvulus. Classification (NCBI taxonomy): domain Eukaryota; kingdom Metazoa; phylum Chordata; class Aves; order Passeriformes; family Thraupidae; genus Camarhynchus; species Camarhynchus parvulus. The sequence continues at coordinate 32,670,130 of NC_044586.1, read as the reverse complement.
CAGAAATATGGGATGAAATCATACAGCAGGCAGAATATAGGGCCCTCTAAGTGGAGGATGTATAATGAATTGTAAAATGTACATATAATAAACTACAAAAACATATGCAGAGATAGTTAGGAAAACAATAATCTTTAAATCATCCAAATTATATCAGTTATTAGTAGGACCTAGTACTCGATGCAAGCCAGAACATGCTTTTGAGGCTAGCTTCTAGTTTGCTCTCACAACAGCATCATTATTTATTATCTTACCCTGTATGTTTCAGATGCTGTACACTCCATATCCAGGTCAATTAAATGAGCCCAGGAACATTTGTGGGCTGAGAGACACAGACCTGTGAAATTTTCTCTGAGCCTGCTGCCTGTGGGAGTGTTCCATGGAGGAAACAGCGTCCAAGACAGGCTTGGTAATTGCTGGGAATAGTGATAATTTTTAGAGGCCAAAATAGTCCAAGGAAGCATTATAACAGTTTAATTAATGTGTTAGCAACTGATTTTCTGCATTTTCCTGAATACTTGGATTTACCAGTACGCCTTCAGCTGCTTTTACTGATAGGCTTAAATTTGCTCTTCACACATCATAAACATATTTTATAATCTTTTATAGAGGCTGTTGGGTGCTATATAGTATGTGAATATGCTCCTCACTTCTTCATTTTATTTCAGCAATTCACCTTGAATTGAAAGATAATTGCTTGGTTTTTCCAAGCCCATTATTTGGTTTAGTACCTTTTTAATTATGCCATGTTTAATGATAGCAAAAAAATGATAAAAGAAATGTTTCTTGTGTTTTCTTCCTCGTCATTCCTCTTCAGTACCAAAACATCTTTGTTGTTTGAAGAATAGCTTGTGTGTCCCTTGTATGATAGAGAGATTGAGTCTTATATGTACACAGATATTTCTTTTTCTCTCTACTTAAAACACCACAGAGCTGTTTACAATCATCACATGTAGAAATTTGAAGAAAGACCAAAGGGGATAAAATCAGCCAGTTAATCCTGTTAGCTGATGCTTACTAGATCATGATGTATTTGCCCAAGTTAATTATCCCACTGATGATACCTTAATGGACAATTTTATATTCATTTCCCTGTTTGAGAAATGGCAAATCACAAAAATTTGCTTTGTAAGATATATATTACATTGCTGTGATACCTCTCAAAATGGTGGTGTCATCTGAGGTGCTGTATGGGATAGAGGAAAAACAAAGAAAAGGTTTTTTTTTTTTTTTTTTTAGGAGACAACAAGAGAGCAGACTTGTCCATATCAGAGCTATGTGGCTCCCTTGCTCCCAGCAGTTCTCCAGAGGCTTCCTGATCTTGGAAACCTTGCAGGGACCTTTCCTGTGCTTCAGCCTGTGTGGAAGTACTGCTAATGATAATTCTCAACAAAGCAGAGGATGTATCTGCTAGCATGATCCAAGAATAAAGCCCCTATGCTTTAATTATATGCAAATATATTTGAAGAGATTAATCAGAAGAGTAAGGTTGCTCCAATAAGGTGAGCAGAAGAGGTTCAGTCTGCCTATCCATTTGCCGGAATTGTCATTTCTGATTTACTGACTGAATCTTTGCAGCCATCAAGGTCTTTAATAAGGTCCATATATCCTTGCCCTTTGCCATACACAAAAGTTAAGAATGAAAATCCCCACCAAAACTAAACCAAAGCTTTCATAGTGGGTGATATCCTGATACAACTATCAGCCCATCCTTTTACAAGTATAACTGCCACTTTAAATAAATGTTGTATAACAAATGAGTTCACTTAGTAATTAGCCCTGTAGAATGCAGGACTAGAAAGAGTTATTTGAGCTGAAAATGCACATTTCCATTATTCACAGAACCATCCTTCCAGATTAAGAGTCCTATTCCTGGTGTAGATTCACAGAATTACATAGCACTATGATTTATGTTACTTAAATATCCAGTAAAATATTTGTGCTCGTAGAAAGACTTATTTTGTTTGGAGCAGAATACACTATATTTCTGATATGTCACCCTTTATAAGAGTGCCTTTTGAAAGAATTAATAAGCCCCATCTTTCTAAAAAGGAAATACATTGAAAAGCAGCAGGGTGTTTTCCAAGCAACCTAAATACTACAGCAATATTATCAAATTTCTAAAACACATGATCCATTATGATGGGCAACAACAGTTTCATGCTGCCATGGCAACAGGAAATCTTAGGGTTGCAAATCCATAATTTGAAAATATTATTTTGAGAGAGCAAAGAGGTTTTTTACTGCAGCTGCAGCCCTAGTAGATACAATATAATGTTGCTGGCTACTTCACAAGTGATTTATACCTATTTTTTAAATTTGTGCTGCTTTTCATGGTCTTTAAGCCTCATTTGTGGGTGTGATGTTCTTTTCTTAAAGGATTTGTTTTTCTTTCATTTTGCTGTGAAGTTTTCATTAATCTGATTTCATGCTAGTTTATAATCTGCTTTTATGAGAAGTCAGGGGGTTTGGCCACATATTTATTTTTAATAGCAAATTCAGTTCTTCTTTTAAGTGGCATGTTATTTTGTGTCAGGAGTATTTTTTTATTTAATGTGTATTATCTCAGAATTATAGGTACCTAGGCAATGTTCCCTTTAGTGAAATACCCTTAACTCCAAGCACTGCTGGTTGCTACATAGCCATTGGTGTTGATTTGGGGTTTTTTATCCTCCAAAGATTGGTAAGAAATAAGCAAGGAATAACAAGGAGCAACAAGGATTTAGGGGGGTTTTTTTCTGTAACAGTTATCCTGTGATTTCAGCAGCCTGACTCTCCCACTGTTTGCTTTTTCTTAATGTTGAGTAGCCATAGCATTAGTCATATAATATGTGGACTGCAAAATGTTGTCTTCTACTGTGATCGGTTACAAAATTTCTATAATCTTCTGTGGAGCTGGGATTCTAAAGTAAAAGGATATTCTGTTCTGAGGAAAGGAGGATGAACAAATTATGTAATGTCTCTCCTGATCTAAGATGCAAGATTGCTCTGCTTAGTCACATGGAAGGGAATGTCTCCGCATCCTAAATTTGTCCTTAGATAGCAATCATGGAGGAGGAACCCTCTCTAAGTAGATGTACCTTGTTAGCACATTTCATAAGGCTGAAGGGAATTCCTGGATACGTGCCATCATAAAAAATTGTGTCACACAGTTAATGAAGCTTTATCCTAATGCTGCGCAAGTTTTTGCCTCTTGATTACTCATACTGAAAGGCCATTCCTGTAAATATTCCTAAATATTCCTTCCAGCCTACACTGAGTCATACCACATACCCATTTGTTCTTGTGCTAGTGCTGTTCCTTAGATTTAATAGGCCTTCTCTCCTTCTGCTGTCAGCCTCTAAAGCATTTAGAGAGAAAAATCATGTCTTCTCTCAACCTTCGTGTTGAGAGCTGAGCTCCTTGTTTGCCCTAGTGGTTCTTTCCTGCATTTCTTCCCTTTTGAACTCAGCTGTCCTGAACAACAAGGAAGGCAGACCACTGCATTTCACAGGATAACCAGTGCTACACTGGGTCCCCATGGCAGAACTTACATAAAATCTCCAGATCCACATTGTTCCCAAATATATTTTTATTCTATACATCACAAAGTGGGATTAACTTCTTATGTGGTTATATCTTTATCACCTCTTAGGATTTGGTTTCTTACACTGAAATTATGTGTAAGAATGTGTCTTATGTGTCATTATGTGTAGAAATGAAAACAAATAAATCTTACCAATAACAAAACTCCCAATAAATGTGAACAGAAGTTGTGGCCACATTTTAATTAATGGGTACTAATGAGAATATCTTTATATAGTCTATGCAGTGCATCACATGAGATCTTAATCATATGAAATGTTCAGTTGCCTTGAAATCCCAATATGGCATAGTATAGACCTTAAGATGAAAGTTAGGTTCACTGGAGGACTATTCTACATGGTTTTCTGAAGATAAACCTCTAAATATTTATGGAACACAGATTTTTCTAAATATGAATAGAATTCATTTGTAGCTGTCTTCAAACTGGATCATATATGCACCTCGAATATCTGTGTATGTTAGGAAATAATGATTTTGTATTTCACAGAGGTAAGACTGAGCTAGAAGACTACACCTATCCTTGCAAAACTAAAAGTCTTACCAAGGACTCACAGTAAAACTGAAATAATAAATATTGCTATAAGATGGTTACTGACTAGAGGATAGATAGGGCTTTATCTTTTTAAGTTCTTATCTAGAACAGCACATAGAGAATACAGAACAGACACGGCTTGAGTTTATCTTACTCATTTCACAGCGCTGTGAAAAGTTATAAATTCACTCTTGAGACTCCAGGGCTTTTTCAGAGCTAGACTGGGGTTTGCATTAGTGCACACATCCTGAGGCTTTGCTCCCTTGGCGTCGCTCTAGTCATAAGATCCACACAGAGCCGCAAACTCATTTGGGCTGAAAATTATGCTGGATGTCTCCTAGACAAACTTCCTGGGTGAAGTGGGGTCAGCACTGAACTCAACATTGGCTTTTTCCACAGCCCTGGGCCACTTATTCCCATGCTTAGTTTTCCTTATTGAAGTTTTTATTTTTTCTATATTTCAAGTCAGAGGCTCCCACTTTGTGACCACTGTTGTTATTCTTTTATCGTGCGCCACAGTAAAGGATTTGCTTCTGTCTTGCTGGTAGCCACCTCGCAGGTGCCAGGGGAAGCTATCAGGGCCCCCTGAAGCTGTCTTTTCTCCAGGCTGAACATGACCCTTTCCTCACAGGGCAAGTGCTCCAGTCCCCAACCATCCCTGGAGCCCTGATAATCAGATGATGAAAATATTGATTAAAATGGCTTTACTTCTGCACAAGGAATTATTATAAGAATTATAGAGTGTCTGTGTGATCATGATTGCTGAGTAACAGGTTATTGAATAGTATTTAAAAACACTGAAATGCATGAATACCAAATTGATGCTGGAATGAAGGGGACTGGGGTGATTTCGCTTTGTAGACTGATTTCAGTGAACTAAACAACGCTGTCACATTGGTTAAGAAACAAGTGATCTATCAGTGACACTTCTGAAACCTGTTGAAAAAAATCCCACATGGGTACATTGCAGTAAAGCTTAAGATTCCTGTTTCTGGCTAAGTATCCTACTGTTCACAGGGGATGCCTGGTTATTTCCCCCTTTCTGAAGAGAAGCTTTGTGCAAACCTTAAGTGCAACTGGACCGAGGGCTGGACCAAGACCCTAGATTCTCTATCTTACTCCCTGGAGAAAGCAGCAGTGCCATATAAAGTACAACGAGTGTCAGTAACACTGGTTCCGATGTCAGACTCCAGTTTCCCCTTTGCTTGTCCTTTTTTTCAGCTCAGTGTTTCAAGCTGTGTGAACTCAGCTGCTTGTCTCTTCTGCTCCTTCAAAGCTCTGCTCCTGTGGCTGCTCAGTTCTGTGTGTGGAAGCAAAGCTTTGAAATCGATTCTGTGTGACCATGGAATCCAAGTAATGAGTATTTAAAAAGAAGATACGAGAGCACTGGGGAAAAGGAGAAAAGGATGGGCTGAGGAGGGAAACATTCATCTGTTTAAAATGTCAAGGCTTAAAATACTGCTCCCAAGGAATTTCAGGGAGCTTTGAGCCCAGTCAGGTGCTGCCTGCTTGTCCTGCTTCAGGCATTTTGTCATCAGAGAGCTATGGCCTGCTTAGAATGGGGACATTTTTTCCTTTTTTCTGGGTTTGAATGCTCCATAACACTGCTTGTTTGGAAATCCTGATTTATTTATTTTACATTATCAAAATATTAATACAATAGTATACAATCCTGAGTGTATGTTTGTCGAGGTGAACCAAAACTCACATGGTCTGTTGAACAGATGAGATGTTCACACATCTGATGGGTACACATAGACATATTGAAAAAGTATCTTTCCCACTGGCTATTAAAAAGTTTTGATGCTTCCCACCCACTCCCTTCCGAATTTTCTGATGAATGCATTGTGTGTTATTGCTTATGGCTTGTAACATTGAAATTACTGCAATTTAATTAAAACAATTAATATTCATGTAGTAATAATAGTAGGAGTGATTTTGTGAACAAAATTGGTTGAAAGTACCCTTTATGCATACAAATGTTTTAATTTAAATAAATACTATAATTAATGTCTTATAGCATAGATCAGGAAGTGTTTGCAGAGCTCCGTGCTATGTAGCACTTTTGAAAGACAAAGCTCCAGGCACTTGCAAACATGCAAAGAAACAGGCATGAGGGGACAAACAATACAGCCATTGTACTATTTTCTCAGATTTAATCTTCTAAGACACATATAATCACAATTAAAAGCAAGATGCAGGAATGAAAGGAAGATAAATAGTGAAAACTGAAAGACATAAATCACATTGCTGTGACAAAAGAGATTTGATTGAAATTCTTGTGAGGAGGTGCTGAGTTTGAATCCTCTCACTTGTCACCATTTCATTACATTATTTTTAGTGAGAAGCTCAATATAAAGCCTTCAGTGGATGACAAAAGTCACTGTCTTCCTGCAGATCTATAATTCTAAGCTATCAGGTGTGGAAAAACAACTGACATGCACAAGGACATCCTGTCACTGCACCAAGGTGGGAGGGTACTTTGAATATTAGTGCTGTGCTGTGACTTCTCCATAAAGGTCATATTGACAACATCAAAATTTTTCCCATTTAAATAAAGCTTCATCTACAATATTTTTTGTTTGAAAGCATTCCTCTTCATTAAAATTATTAGTAAGTAGCATTTGGACCTGGGGGAGGAGCAGGTGAACCTTTATTCAGGAGCACTCCATCCTCCTACCTTTCATTAACAAGGCTTTCTGCTGGCCTGATTTCTCATTGGAGCAGAGATGCTCTGCAGAGATGATTCTCTTTGCTCTGTGCTGGTTTCCTCTACAGCAATATGACTCCTTTCCGCATGTGAGAGATACTTTTCTTAAAATCTCTCAAGATGGTCATTCCAGTTGTAACCTGTTATCTTTCTTTCCCCCTTCTTCCCTTGCCTGCCCATTTGCTTATTTCTCCATTTCTCATGCATCATGCCTAGACTTTCAGAGCAGAGTGGATTGGACCCACCCTCTTTCTTTAGAAACACTGTTTTGGACCCACACTGTTTCTTTAGAAGCATTTTTCCACCATTCAAAATATAGAAGGAATATTGTGGCTTTTTTCAAGTAGATATTTCCACTACATCAGAATAAGTCCTAAAATGTCAAAGCTAGAGTAAAGAATAAATACTATTATACTGCATGGATCTAGAAGGTATCCCTTTTTCTCTAGGAACTTGAAACACCTGTACTCTGTTCAAATCCTGATTATACCCAGCAGTTTTCGTAAACTGCAAGCAGCACAGATGTAGAGCATTTGTTCCTACTGCTGTGTGAGTTCTCCTGAGGGCAGAGGCTGCGGAGTACTGAGCCAGGGGAATTATCTTCCCCATATTGAGATTGTGTTGGTCTTCAACCAAAATTGAAAATTTTAAGAATCAAGATACAAACAATTAAAAGCCAGCCTAATCTGCAGTCTAACAATTAGAATATTCATACTGGGAACAGGCTAGGCTTCTGCTCCTTCCAGTTTGGTCTTCATCTAATAGTAAAAGGCTGTGTTTGTTAGGTAGAAGACAGAAATCCTGACTAGCTCATCGTCTCTGCCTCTTTTTATAAGAGGTATAAATAAGCCTTGCATCAGGGTAGACTGAGAGTGTTATGCCCAAAATTTTACATACATTTACCTACTCATCAGTCTGGGAGATGGAATTTCAACTGTATGCTTTGCTGAGAGAGTCAAAAAAGTGGCCATATTTTATTCTGTTTTATTATTATTTAGATTGAGAATCTGTTTTTCTATGTAGAAAGACAATATTTTCTAAATATGCAACACGTATTGTAAAATATTTTTACCTGCAGATGCAAAAGGGATTGTAGAAGAGGTATCCCCGTAAAAGTGCATAGATTAAGCATAAAAGCAACTAAATATTATTGGCTTACAACAAATTCTATTTCAAAGCCTATTCATTCATCTTTCCAGGAGTTTTATTGACTCTGGGTCTTATTTGACATATTAGTGATATTTTTTTTAATTGTAGTCCATTGGTTTTAACCCTTGTTCAAAAACAATTCTTGCCTTGTGAAACATTTTCTGTTTTTCAAGCTAATACTCTTGTTTGATGATAAATGTGTCATGAGGATGGGGTATTTGAGGGCAACATTTTAGAGAATTGGAATACAGACATAGAAGCAAAGTATAGAAGAATGCACTGGTAGCAAAAGAAAACTTTGGAGTTAGCACAGAAATGGGATTCATTTCCTAAGAAGCTGCTCATTAGGAAGCCTGTATGATTTTAATGCTTGAAGAGTTGTGAAGTAATTTTTTGGTTGTAGTTCTTCCCTCAAGGCAAAGCTTATTTTTAAAACATCAGTGTGATATTACTAATAGATTTCATTTAGAAGGAAGGCCAAACGAAAATATCATGTCTACTTCTTTCAGAAAATTCTGATGTGTTTCTTCATTTGTATTTTGTCTCATCGAGAAATTTATTAGCCCAAGGAGAACTGCCAAGGTTTCATTTGTGTGAATTGTTCTTTTTTTCTCTTCAGTAAAGTGGCTTAGCAAAATCCAGTAAATTGCTATCTAATTTTGTTTCTTTATCCCTTTGCAGTATACAGTTTCCAGTTGTATTTCTGAAAGTGTTTATTGCAGAAATCTACTGCAATAGGTTTCTGTCATGGTTGCAGTTCAGGTTTAACTGGAATTACATTGTCTCTTCAGTACAAAAGGAACCTCAGTCATTGGTCTTGCACAGTATAAAAGGTGTTTAGCAAGAGAAAGAAAGTAATTTCAACTATCATCATACAAAATGCTTATGTGGATGTCCTGGAAAACTCTTCTGGCTGTTTACCCCATCAGCTTCAAAGTAGTTGCTTGTTTTTTGCCTACTCGATCAGAGAAATACACAAAATCTGTTGTATGTAAATCAAAGGGGAGATCCTACGCTGGCAGACACTGAAGCACTCCTGAAAATGATGAACTCCCTTCCTGTGCAGGCAACTGAGCACTGGCACAGACTGCCCAGAGAGATTGTAGAGTCTCCCCCACTGGAGATATTCAAGAATCATGTGGACACAGTCCTGTGCCATGGGCTCTAGAATGGAGCTGCTTGAGCAGGAGGTTGGGCCAGATGAGCCTCCTCTGTGTGTGACCCTTTGTACAGTGCAGGAATGAGATGGTGGGCAGCTCATTCAAAGCGTTTCTCTGCAGGAGTGGGTGCAAGAGGCAAATTTAAAATTAAGCCAAATACACTGACCTGGTTTTTAAGAATCAGGAGCAGAACAGGAGGGTAAAACCCAAGTGACAATATCTGTGGGAAGAAAAGATCTGAGCACTTGAAGCAGAGAGTCAATGGTACCATTTGAGAAGACATTAAGCAAAGAGGAGGAAACAGGCATCAAAGCTGTAACATACAGACAAAATCAATTGGGTGCTCCCTACAGATCAGATAAGCTCATCTCATTAACCCAATTTCTTTCTAGTGGCAGCAGTGAAGGCCCTGGCAGTGAGAATAAAGGTTAATATTTCTGGAAAACTGTAGCTCTGAACTTCCTGCTCTCCAGAAGAGGGAGCTTAGCATGGTTTAATGCAATCTCGTTAACCCCTGAGTCCCAGAATAACCTATTCTAAGTCCTTGTCACAGCTGCAGCAACCATCTCTGTGGACCCTCTGCCCCAGTGCACTACCCAGGGTGGCTGCAGCAGCACTTACTCTTTGTTCTAACCATTTGCCTGAAGTGGCCCCTGACTTCCCAGCTCCCCAATACCCTCAAGGGAAAATTTACTCATGATTTGGAGCCTGAGGGACTACTCCAGATCCCATTAGAGTCAACAGTTTCTTGAACCCCTTTTTCATTCATCAACTATGCAATGTTGTCCATTCTACTAGGTTCACTGACACTTTTCTCCAACATCCACTTATTATCTTTCAGGAATTCTTGCTTTCAGGCTTTCTTTCAGTCACTTTCTGCTGTGGGAAGGAAGCACTGAAAAGGAGAAGGCTAGCCATTGATTTGTTTAAATCAATTGCTCTGGGTCTTGCAATGCTTCTCTTCTGAAGCCTTTCTCTTTTCTTCATGCCTTTCACCTTTGGTAACACCAGGTTTTGAATTTCCCTGCTCTTATATAACACTTTGTGTAGGAGTCCTTTACTTTCCCGGAGATCGTGACTTTGTCATACTTCTTTCTAAAGCATGAAAGTCCACATTAATTTTTCCTAATTTTCTTAATTCCAGAATTTTCCATTTGCTTGAGATTCACACTTTTATTTATTAATGATAGATACGACTGTTGTATTAGTGATTTCACTGAAATGCTACAAAAATGGTCTACTAAACATAGAGATTATATTACACTGAGAAGGTAATAACAAAAATTGTTGGAGCACTTAAACTAAGCACTATGTAATATAGACATTATGGATGAAGTGATTGTTTTTCTTGTTATTTTTTTAAGCTCTACCGTTAACACTTTCATATGCCTCCTAGGATTTCAGAGGGCTTATTCAAAATCTCATTTTATACAGTTACCAGCTTTTTGCATAAAGCAGCATGAATATACTCTCAGTATAATTTAAAATAGTTTGACTATTGCAATTATAACCATATAACTATGTAATGTGCTATATAACAAACAATTACTTAACTGTGCAGAACAAGATAAGACAATTGGGTTTCTAAAGTCAAAGACATTGACTTGATTTCAGTGTTATTTAAGTATTTGATTTCTGTCTGAAAACAACCATGTTCCATTAGTTCTTAGTGGACTCCACTGTTGTAGAAAAGTTAAAAAAAAAATCTTTTAGAGGGCAGAGGATATATTGATTTGCAGTGACTCTCAGATGTTTGCATGTTATGCCCAGGTGTGAATATTTCCTCTCTAAGGGAAGCCTCTGTATTGCCCTATGATCCCTCTTGTGTGAAGAGAGGATTGCATGAAAACAGCCTGGGCCTATCAAGAGGAGGTTTGGTCTAGAAGTGCTTTCCTCCTACAGGTTGTTCATACTTGGAACTCGGTGACGGAGCAAGGAATGAGGAAGGGCATCTAGAAATGGATGAACATGTTTTTGTGTGTGTGTAGATGCTGAATTTGATAGCTGTGTTAGTAGAGTTATGCATAAAGTATCTAAGTCAAATTCCTCTCTAGTTTTATCCTGGTAATGCAGGACATCAGTCCACCAGAGCAATTTTGTTACAACAAGGGTCATTGTGGTATCCCAGGCTGTGATTCGTTAAGTGAAAGATGGAGAGGGGGAAAAGAAAGGACCACATTAATTCTTATATATCACTTATCCATGGACAGTGATCTCTACAATGAGGCACATGTCTTGAAATTAAGTTCTATCCCTTCTTCATCAAGCAATTTATTTATTAATTTATTTCCTCCTGGAACCCTGTGTTATTATCCAGCAAATAATAAGCAAGTAAAACTATTGGCTCTTTTGTAGACTCCAATTATATTAGACTGGTTTCAGATATTCTAATTGTGAGATGTGGCAAATGAAAGGTGACTATTAGCATTACATTTGCATTTTAATTAGTGGATAATTAGTGTTCTTTAGTGTTCGTATTAATGCAATTTAGAAAATAACTTACAGGTGGTAATTAAAGAAAATGTGTTTATTCAGTTTTTATCTAGCACTCTATAAAAAATCAAAGGGATTTTTATAGCAAAAAGTGAACTAGAAGGAATCATTCTTATTTAATTCTCTTCTTATCATTGTCATGTTCAATTCCATTCATTAAACAATCGCTCTTAAGCTCTGTCTTTAACACTACTTTTTCCCATTGTAAAGCTGCTTCACTCCTGTGATGGTTTGAAATCTTTTCTTATTTCAAGTCTAAATGTATTCATGACTGCTTTATAATAATTTATTCTTGTGCCAGTACTGCCTCTGGGCTAAGAAGTTCCAGTGTCTCTGCATTTACTCTTTCTTCCCCCACCCTACATATTACTACACAGAAGTCCTATCCACCCTCATCACTCTTACAGTCTAGCTTAGTAGGCCAAGTTCTGCCAGTCTCTTCCAACAGCTCAAGTCTTTAATTCTCTGCCAGTCCAGGAAAAGTATACTGCTTCTGCTCAATCTGCAGCATTTCCACTGTGAGTCAGGTATTTTGAACATATGGAAATGGAAACATCTGTCTTCCTGGTAGGAAAATGTATGTGAAGCATAGAGAAAAACTGAAGACTGCAGTATATCTATCTCCTGCTGATTTTTTAACCAGGATATCTTGGGTTTTGTGTCAGTGTAAATTACAGGTTAAAATTTTCCTCCGTCATTTTTCTTATATCTCTATAGTTTTAAAGATACCGGAGAACTCTTTGAAGACCAGCACACCATTTTGTTGATATGTTGTGTCCTGTTTGTCTTTTTTTGCCTTGTTTGCAAGTTGATTAATTCAGGTGCCTTTCTTCTACCTCAGATCTGATGCTTTCACTTCCACTCCCTCTAGGAGTCTATAACATTTTCTCCTAGGATAAAAAAAAAGGTTTGACAGAAGCTTCTTAATGAAATGGTTGTGACTCAAACAAAAAGCTGCTTTGTCTGTGTTATTCATTTTACCTCATGTCTCATTATATCATTAGTGCAGGTTACATGACGCACTTTTACGTACATTTCTTTCTTCCCAAAAGAGATTGTGTCCTTGGGCTCGCCTCCTTCTCTTCCACTACATTTTATTTACCTCTGCAACACCACCTTTCATATTCTAAACCAGTGGCTAGAGTTGCTCCTTGCAATAATATCCTGGGAGCCCTCCCAGACCCAGTTAGCTTGAAGGACTATCTACAGCCATTTAATTTACACCACTGTCTCTCTGGGCACTGAGCTCACCCATATGGGTACCTTCTGATCTTTTCAGCTCTTTTCTGTTTTTCTCTCATTAGAAGTCTGAATCAAAACCCAGGGCTCCTCCTTCCCTAGCTGAAGGGAGTGATAATAACAGTGACATAAAATGAGAACTAGGCACAAGCACAGATGGAAATTTGCTGTAAGAATAACCATTGTGATTAATCTGCATTTCAAATGTGTGTCCCCCCATCCCCTGTCATTTCTGTCTCTCCTCCCCCTACTCCTGTGGCAAAGTCACCAAAAGGTTGCTGGTTACACAACGATGTTTTACTTTTCTATACATTTATACTATTGTAACAAAATGGTGATCAATAGTTCAGTTACAAAATAGTTTAGAGGGGAGGAGAGGGTTTGGCTGCTTGTGAGGCAGACAGCTCATCTCACGCAATGAGGCTGAACAACTTCTGTTTGATGATCATCACGCTTGGGTGAAGTGGAGCAGGGAGGGAATAAATGTCTTTCAAATTAGATTGCAAAACTACAGGGCCAAAATGCTGCCTTGAATTTTTAACCAGCCAGAGATCTGGTTAACTAGAATTATGGCTTTATTTAATTTGATAGCTACTTCTCTAATTTGCACTTAGATTAGTATGGTCCAGCCCTTTTTGAGAGGAGTCTGTTCCGAAGGTGGTTTTGTCTGCAGAGTCCTCCATAGGTACCACCAAGGGCTGTTTTGCCTGCTGCCTCTTCTTCTCCCAGCTTTCAGTGAATGCAGTTATCTCTGCACAAACTGGGAGCGGGGGGGGTCTCTGGCAACATCTGAATTCATTCACAGCATCCTAAGACACCTTCTGAGTTCTGAGACACTCTCAGCGTCAGATTCTTCAAATGGGGCAAATTCACAGTCAGAATAGACTGTGCCAAAATTTTAGAGGCAAGCAGGACAGTCCTCAAAGGTCAGGGTAGATATAACCACTGAATTTTAATGGAAAGGCTGCCTTACTGGGTTATGGACTGACAGCCCAAAGGCTTTACAAGAGTTCTGTTTGTTTTAGCAAAGTCTAAAAATGCACTTGAATTCATTGTTGAAGTAGCACGTCAGATTCAGACAATAAAACTAAATAAGCAGAATATAAGGCAAATCTCACGAACTTTGCTTCCAACTAAAATGCTTGTATCCCATTTCTCAGATGGTAGCACCAGTTAGTTTGCTTCTGCTGCTGTTTTAACAGATGAATTACAAATATGTTTGCTTTTCACAGCAACTTTGGGTTATGCTGGATACATCACACTTGCTTTCGACAGAGCAAAGTCAATGCCGTGTTGTCAGTCACTCTGTTTACATGAATCATTTCTTCATCAAAATTTATACTGTGATCTCAATTGTCAATGGTTTACTAGTGTGATATGTGGAAATATTCTCATAGTAGAGGTCAGGTGTCTCTTCAGAGTGGCAACAAAACCTTTTGTTTAGAAGCTTAGGTGATATTGTGACTATGCTGATTTATGCCATTTAACAGGCTGGCCCTCCAGTATTAGCCCAAGGGGACAATAAAATTCTTCAGAATAATTTTAATTCAGAAGCAATGTTCCTGTCTTCCTGCTGCTACCCTCCAAAGGAAAGTGATTGACTTGTATTTGCTGTGATTTCTCTGTCAGAAAAAAAACAACAGGTAAATGGTGCTGCCTCTGCCATCAGCAAGAGGTGTTGGGAGCAGCGTAATGGAACAACAGACAGCCTGTTATGACACTCCTGGGTACCTGGAGGAAATCAGTTCACTCCTACCACCAGAGAAATATTCAGGGTAAAAGAATCAATTTACCCCACACAACTTAGGCTTCAAAAGAATAAAGCTGTCCTTTCCAAGTCCTTAGCTGATTGTAGCGGACAGGAGAAATGAGGTGTCACTAATCCTCTTGCTGCTTTCCTTGGCTGCTTGAGAGTACAGACCTCTTTTAAAAAGGTCTCCTGCAGGCAGCTCTCTGGCAGGTGAGTCTGTCTGCAGTGCCAGTGGGGTTCCATATTGTACCCATATAACAGGGCAGTGGTCAGCTTCAAGGTCTTTAAATGTTAGGTTTTCAAAAGAAAACATCCTTTCAGTTTCAGGATAAAAGTCCCTAAATGCCTTGTTTAGTTGGGTTACAGCTTAATTAATAATTAACACTAGATTTGGTAGTGGGACCATGAATTCTATTCTTTTTTCCACAGCTTTCCTAAACTTCACAGTCTGAGGAAGGCTTAATCCTTAGCTTGATTTGCCGCTTTATTGGTGTTGTTTGGGCAAAATGCCATCATGCAACTGAAAATTGCTAGGATAGCATAAGCTCGGACAGTCTTACAGATGGCAGATGTAGCAGGAGCACCTGCAGATTCCTTCACTGTTCAGAGTGGCTGAACCCAGTGGACTGGTGTGCACCCTGAAGAGAATGTCTATCCCTGCACAAGGCACGCAGGTCTGTGCCTTTCCTCGTGCCTTGTTTCACCTTCATCAGAAAGCTGTCTTTAAGAGGTATCTTGGCTGGAATTATTTCTGCTGGGACAGCCACAAAACAACTGAGCCACTGGGAGCAGGCAGTGGAGGGGTGCTGTGCGTATGACCAGGACTGGACACTGCAGAGACAGCATCCAGCTCATGGAGGAAGGCATTTTAACAAAGCTAGGCCAGTTCTTTCCTGCAGGCTCCCACTGTGGAGCAAGATCATGACCCTTGTTCTTTTTCAAGCAGACATATTTTCAATTAAAGCTGCCTTCTTGACAAAAAGGGTACATATTAGAAAGGGCAGGCTGGGACATGTGATGGCTCCTCCAGGCTTTTCCCCTGCAGTGTAGCTGGAACAATGGCCTCAGGCAAGGCTGCTTACCAGAATGGGGGAAAACTTTCTCTTGCTACCTTTCATGAAAAGGCAAGGGTGGAAGGGCATTTTTTCCTCTGAGAGTTGGGTTTTTTCCTCTAAATAGATATCCACTGCTACTGTTCAGCCAGCATTAGTGTGTCCATTACAAATGTTTGTGTGAAACATCCCATCTACGTTATATGGTTTCTTAAAAGGAAATCACATATAATTTATAAATGGGAGAAACTTTTGGTTTGAGAAAAAAATAGAATCCTACACAAAAAAATAAGAAAAGAGAGAAGCTGTAACATATCCTTCCATGTGGTGTCCCAGTGATATCTGTTGCACATCCCCTATTGATCCAGTTACTGGGTCACCACAGCTCTGGCCTCATCAGCTCTTGAGTCTTGCTTGGTCTGAACAGCCTGCAGGATTGGCTCCTTTCATGACCAAACTATCATACCTACTGGGACAGGCCTGAAGGTAACCCTCAATAAATTTTTCCTAAGGCAACCCTTGAGTTTCCTTGTTTCGTAGGAACTAACCCTTCATTTCATATTTTTAATGAATTCCATACTATTCAGAGCACTGGCTTCTCTGCATTCTTTGAAGACCCACCAAAGTGCTAATAGAGAGATGCATAGGACCATCCTCTTTGCTTTCAGTACTACAAATACGCAGATCTTGACCCAGCAGCAAATGACAAAAAAGCAGATGTAGAGTGTCTGGCCTCCCCCATATGCTGTCCCTGACATTTGTGAGATGCTGATACTTCATGCTCTTCTGTTGTCCGCTGTCCACCCATTTCCTCATCACTCCTGGGACAGGGACAGAAGTCCAGCTTCCATCTTCTCACCTTCCCTTCAGATGGCTGCTTCTCTGGAGACTCTTTTGCTGCTCTGTGATACTTTCTGCTTCCATTTCCCAAAGTCCTTTAACAGCTCCTTTACTGCAGCTGTGTAAAATTGACACTGCTTTAAGCCTAGGTCCTATGGGTGTGCTTTATAGGTGCAGCTGTTTATAGCTGCGACTTGGTTTCACTATTCCACGGAGAGTTTTGAACCTATTCCACAACCAGTCACCTTCCTCAGGAAAGGTACACATTGAGCTGGATACCCCATTTATCTCTGAAGGAATACCCTGCACATACCCCTTTCATATTTTCCTAATAAAGAGTTCAATGTTCATGTAATCCAGATGAAACATCACACCCCACCTGTGATTTGCCACCTTTACTGGTCCCTCATTTTCTGAACAAACGTGACTCCCAGCAAGAAAGTGTCGCTTCAAAGACCCAGGAAGTCACTTGCAAGACTTATTAGCTATCTTGACAAGACTGGGATTCAGATGCAAAAGCATAGGTGTGTGGAAGATGAACAGGACTAACAGACTATGAATGCTTTGACTACAATACAAAACAGAAATTTTCTAAAATGTAATATCTAATTTTCTAAATATTTACTGAAGTGTTTTCTAAAATGTTTTTTTAAAAAACACTATCTTCCTTTTGCTGTGATTTTTGAGAGTCTAGCAATATCTCATAATATGGAGAGAAGGAGATAAGAGAACAAGTTCTCTGCTATAAAACAATAAGGAAGTAGACATGTAACAAATCCTTGAGAAACAATCCCTGAGACATAACGTGGCTTATTCTTTCATAGTGGTTATAGGGGAGCAGCAGTTGTATGGATTATGAATAACACATGCCCTGATGCTCACAGAGTTTGCTTCTGGTCTCCAGGAGGAAATGCCCTTCCACTCTGCAAAACTGCAGCAGCTCAAGAGCTGTGCTACCATTGACTGTTAGCAAGCTTTCATTCCAGTTAAAGGATCAAAATGTTGTCAAACAAAAATGAATGTTGTGATTCTGCCAGGCTGAGGTACTTAACATCTTCTTTGCCTCAGTTTTCAACAGTAAGACAGGTTGACCTCAGGACAGCTGGCCTCCTGAGCTGGTAGATGGGGCCAGGCAGCAGAATAACCCTGCTATAATCCAGGAGGAAGCAGTTCATGAGCTGCTGTGCCACTTAGATGCTCACAAGTCTATGGGACCAGATGGGATCCATGCTAGGGTGACAAGACAGCTGATGGAAGAGTTCACCAAGGTGCTCTCCATCATTTCTCATCAGCCCTGGATCACCAGGGAGGCCCCAGAGGACTGGAAGCTGCCCAGTGTGATGCACATCCATAAGAAGGGCTGGAAGGAGGAAAGAGGAAATTACAGGCCTGTCAGCCTGACCTTGGTGCCCAGCAAGGAACAGATCTTCTCGAGCTGACAAGGTGGTGTAAGGTCATGGGTTGGATCTGATGATCTCAAAGGTCTTTTCCAACTTTACTGATTCTGTGATAAACAAATTTAATATCTGTGTTTAAATCAAGCAGTTCTTCCAGTCCTGATTAGATCTGTGTCTGGCTGGTCACTCCACCATATTTTGTGGAAGGCCTGTGTAATTTAAAGGAAAATACAGATTTGAAAGCATGTTCTAATTTCCCCCTCCAACTGATTTTTCTTTTTCAGTATTTTTTTTCCTTTCGATTCCTTGATTCCCATAAAACAGAGGACACAACCTTGTTTTACGTTATCAAGTAGGCTAGTGGTTGGGCATTTTTGTTTTGGTTTGGGATTTTTCTGTTAGTTTTTTTCTTATTCCTTCTCAGGTGTTAAAAACCTTCATGCCATGTAGTCCACACATTGGATTGTAGTCCATTCTAAAGTGATTCTAGCATGGAGCTTTCATCATAAGTTGCACTCACTGAGTTGAAACAATAATTTTAAGATACCAGTGGGGGAAAAATGTATTTCTTTTCATGTGGATTGCCCTCAGTAAATAATGATGGTTAGAATTGTTTTCAAGTAGAAATATAATACTCAGCCATGTATCAACCACTTCTATAGGTGCTACTGCAGAAGCAAAATAAGTTCAACAGACAGGAAGGAATTATCTTAGAGGGATTTTACAGACCACAAAAAAACTAAAAGCTCTAAGGACTTGTATGCCCACACTCTTAAGTTTAAGTGTAGAACAGACTATATTGAATTATTTACCCATACACCTGTTTTGTTTGGGGCTTTTTTGTAAATCCAGTAATGCTAATTTTTCTAGTGCACATCACTGTTTTCTTTGTGAAGCTCTTCACAGCAGCTTTTAACTCCCAGCTCTGTGCTTTAATAACAATACCATCTGGCAGAGTTTTTCAGACTTGCCTCTAGGGGTTGAAAGACCATTTTTTCCATTATAATTCATGAGATTTGGGTGTCCAAAACCCCTGGGCAGTTTTGAATACATCACCTGCATCTTTCGGGGTTCAGAAGTGCTTTGAGCCTTTCAGACAGAAAAACCATTAAGCTGACCTGAGATGATAGGATGCTGTCCAGTATTAATGCTCAATACTCCTTTCTGTGTAAAGTGACCAAAGCTGGCTCTGTTGTACCTGAGAGAAAATGTTGTTGGCTTGGTTAAGAGTGAACAAAGCTCTTGAGGACCTTACCAACTACATTTAATTTTTATTCCGGAAATATTGACCTGAAGCCCAGAAAGATTTTTTTTGTTGTCTATATAAAAGCAACATTTTTTGTGTCTTACATTAGACCAAAATTAGGTACTCATAGAAGTACATAAAATTCTGGCAAGCCTCAGTAGCAACTGCTATCTTTGGTATGATAAATGTGCAAAAAATTGCTTCAAAATGCTATGCACAAAGGGTGGCCAGCTTTAATGTCAGGTTCCAAAATTTTCATATGATCCTAGCCAACAAAACCCCTTCTGTATTTACAGAAGAGATGAGAAAATAGGGCAGGCAGTTGCTCCTAGTCATCTTGCAGACTGGATTTCAGCTGTGAGGGCAGATCTTAACTGTCCCTTCTTCATCATTTCTGGCAGCTGAGGGCTTGGAGGCTCCCACAGCTGGAACATCTGGACCCAGTTGTTCTGGGGAGTCACATTTGAATGGAACTGGTCACTTCATTCTTAAGCAAATTGCTAAGTAGACTGACAGCATAAATGGTTGACACCAAATTATTTCTATTCTGTGAGTAAGTAAAGCCTGTCTGATGGCAGATGTATTTCATAAACATAAGCCAGTCCTTGGCATTTATTATGAAACATTTCTCCATGAAAACTGTGTAAAAATAAAAGTTTCTAAGGCAGAATTAAAAATGTATTCTATCTACTGCCGGAGAATCCTTTCAGCAGAGGTAAGATAGATGGGCTCACTAAAATAGCAAATGATATAAAAGGAAAGTGGCTTCAAGCAGAGGGCAGTTATTTGCTGTTAAATGGCAAATAAAAAGTAAGTAGTGAGTCAGTTCAACTGATGTTTGGGGCAATCTGTTTGGGTGTGCTTATATAATCTATTTATAAGATTAGAATATGCATAAAAATATCTGTACTCAGCCTTAAGAATCTTGTTCAGTTTTATGTTGTTTTGGGCTTATAGCAAAGGTTCTTTCTGTATGTTTTACAGCAAAAAATTGATTTTGATAAAACTCATGAACTGTCAGAATTTTCATGCAATAGTTTTCTGGACTTAAACATGATACCTCAGATATGACTCAGTTATTAGATTTGTAAGCTGCATGTGGGAGGATGTGGTTCTATGCTCAGTGTAAGCAGATATGCATCTTGTACTACCTCTCAAAATAGCAATTTTACTGCAGGATCTCAATTTTCCCTTGTGCCAGTGTTCACAAGGATCCGATCTGGCTGAAGATTAACCCTCAACTCAGAAAATTAAAAATAAAAAACAAGCACAAATATTTCAGTGAGGTAAATTTGCTTGGCTGAGCCAGCTCAATGAAAGGATGGAAGCACAAGGTTAAGGGCAGAGGAGGAACAGGAATCACCCTTCTGGCCCCTATGTGCTCTCAGGTCAGCTTATGCTTCTAACATCATCACACTCGATATGACCACACATATACAGAACACATACAGGCAATTCAAGATATCAGAAGCAGCTGGCTACATGCCAGCATACCATAATTCTTGAAAAATCACATTGCTGACTGTTGAATCTAGAGGGGGTTGTGTGTTTTTGAGCTTGTGGGTTTTCTTTAAGACTGGCAGCTCTATATTCTACATGGATTTTAGGCAAGATCAGAGAAATAATTAGCTATGTAAGTATGTGCAGAAATTTCTCTCTTAGTGAAACAGAAGGAAATCCTGACAGACCTAGATGAGACGGAAGAAAGGACAGCAATTTTCCCAGGAATAAGACGCAGGTTTCAGAATAAATGCTGTGTATAAAGAAAATGATAGTAGACTCAGTAGGATGTCAAAAGATATGGTACAGTAATGTCTGCATTAGTATTTGTTGTGAATTTCAAAGACTGCAGACTGACCTCCAGAACAGTTTATTAGCTGGGCTCAGCAAATCACTTCTTCCTTTGTTTGCTGGTATATGTGAGCAAAAAGGGAATAATACTGTAATTCAAGGAATTACAGGGAATTCATTGCAGAGCATTTGCACCATGTAGACAGTTGTTAAATGGTACAAACATTAAAAAGGCAAGACCCCACTTATGCTTTTGGAAGGGTAGAACCTTTGTATTAAAGGGAAAAATAATGTAAACCTATTTGAGAGCAATAATAAGAAGGGATTTTTGATTCATGTATACTGTAAGAAAATCGTTGTGAGCTACTGCAAGCTTCTATTTATTTTTCCATGTTTCCACCACCACCCCCCTCCTGAGACAGTAACTGTGACTGAAATATTGTTTTTCCATCCCCAGATGGCAGTGCTGCCTTCCAAGATAATAACACTGTAGCTCTGGGAGAGAAATGCTGCTGGTCTCTGGCTGTCTTATGTGCCATGTTTCTTTGTTTCAAGGGAAATATGCTACAAATTCTCATGTAACAAGACTGGGGTAATCAGGATGGGCTTTCTCATCCAAGCTTGACGCAGCAGCCATCTTCTGTTAGAGGCACTCACCAGATCACAGCCTATTCATGAGAAATGATGTCTGTGACTACCGGTCAGGAATTCTGCTGAACTTTAACTGTGCAGTTTCGAATACCTTCTAGGTGGACTAGAGAAGAAATAAGCATGATGGCCATTCTGGCTCTTAAAGGTGCTGTAGAAGAAGACTGCACATACTAATCCTGGTTCACAAGCCTTTGGCATCTGGCCTAATCCTGCTTCCGCTTTCCTCACTAGCGCAATCCTTGCAGTCCTCAACGGGGCAGGCCCTGAGCAGCATTGTAGGCACTACATCAGGCTGTTACATCAGGCTGTTAAATCTCACACTGGCTTGCAGGCTGAGATCCTGCCTTGGTCCCACTGTGCCTTTCTCTGCACAATTGCGTGTCCCTTCAGTTACCTGGAGCAAGAACCAGGCTGTTACTCCACCCTGGGCCAGCCTCACTGAGGTGTAACAGCAACACAAGATTTGCTGGGCAATCTGTAATGCTTGTAACTTTACCCTTAGCATGAAATAAAAGTGCACCCAAATAAAGAAACCTGGTGCATAGGGATGGCTGCCAGCTCCAGCAATGTATTGAAAAGATGATACAGAGCTCTTAGCCCCTCTAGAGAACCCAGGAGAGCTAGACCTGATGTCTTGGAAAGTGAAACTTTTCAGCAATTGAAAATCCAACGGAATGCTCTAGCATGTTGTTCCCTTCTATTTCGAATTGATGAGCAAGGTCCTTCCAGGTTGGGAGGGTATGATCTTTTTCAAAGGTCTTCACTCCCACTGCAGCTGATTTGTGGGTAGCAGGCAAGAAGCTGAAAAAGAACTTGTTCTTTTCCTTCACTGGAGACATCTGTGTGTGTCAAGCCCTCTTTAAAAATTTCTGCTACTTCTCAAATATCCTAAATCCCAGATGGCACTAAAGTCCACTTGAAGGTGATTCTCTGACCCCCTCCCCCAGCTACCCTGTTTGTGGTTTACAACTCAGTGAGGAGAGCCTTTTTTCCACCTTCCCTGACGGCATGCTCACAGAGCCAGTAAGGAAAGATTAAATGCAATCAGAACTGGGGTGTGCGTTGTCCTTCTCCTGGCAAGCCCAGGGCGGAGGAGGACAAGGGGGCTGCCCAGGACAGAGTTGAGCAGGGAGGAAGAAAGGGAGGACAGCAGTAACTGCGTGAGCAACCTGCCACAGAGGCTTCATCTGGAGGTGGTGCTGCTCTGTGCTGCTCTTTAATTGGAGCAAGCAGTAAATATAACCTGGCCTTCCCAGTTAATAGGATAAGAGAAATGCAGATTTAGTTCAGAGCAGCTATTGTGTTTTTAATGGTGCTCGGGTCACAGCTTCCATCCTCAAGCCTTCCTTTATCCTCTTCTATTCAGTTTGATTTTCTGCATAGGAAAAAAACCTCTTTTTTTCAGGAAGGAAATATTTACTGTCCTTTTCCAGGTTTCTCTAATTCATCCCTTCTCACCCCAAATTCCTGTTATGTCCAGAGCCACATTTTCCAACTCATCACCTCAATGTCCACCTCTTTCACTGACCTCAGAAATTAATAACTCACCCTACCTAAAATGAAGATATATCAAACTTAAATTGTGCATTCTCAGAGCTCTACCGCAGCTGGAATTTCTCTATTCTTCTCTGCTATCTGTAGAGAGCTTAGAGAAAAATTTTAAAAGTTAAAACTAAAAAAAAAATCCTAAAAATAAAATCCATAAGCATTTTTTTTTCTACTGGAAGCACTCAGCCTTCTTGCCTATGGAGAAGACCAGGACCTCCTTATCTCTATGCCACACACATAGGCCAACAAATAAACATATCTGTAAATAAAATGCAATATACATAGCCTTTGGAACAGAGAGGAAGAAGCTATCTTCCAAAATGTAGGCTGAATTTTGTGCTATTTTCTCAATCAAAATCCTTCTTCTTCTCAAAAACACTAGCAAAGATGAAAGAGACAGTTTGTTTTAAAAGCTGTATTATCAAACCCCTAAAATATATTTTTTTTCTCCTTAAGTCTGCATACACAGAAAAGAGGCAAAAGGAACTCGGTAATCTCAGCCATTTAAAGACACATCTGCTCATCCCCAGAATTTTATTTTAGCTGTCACCAATTCACCTGAAATGATTATATGGGAAGCCAAGCTTATCAACTCCAGTTTCTTATTTCCAGCGATTACAGCACTTTGCAAGTCTGATGGTTTTTGCCTGCAGAATATGGCAGACTGAAATATAATATTGGTTTATTTTTTAAATAACCAGATTTCTCAGTTCAAAAGAAAACCAACACAAAATATAAACAGTATTACTGCTGCTTCAGAATAAAGATACTTCTATTTTCTAGAATAAGTTTGCTGCCAAATTGATGACTTTTCCATGGCTAGAACATATTTTTCATTTAAATGTTAAATATGTAAAGTTTACTGAAAACAGAGATATTTTATCTGAAATTTAAAAACCCAGAACAGTCCTCTTCCCTCTAAATAGAAGAGAAAATTTGTAACTGCTTTTTATAACTTCCTTTATATATGTACTGAAAAATTACATTTGACACAACTTGGAAATAGAATCTTTTTTTTCCAATGTATTAAATTGGAAGACAGTAGCAAAATTTGTTGCTATGGTTGGTTTAAATCACCCTTACATTAATATTATACATCTTTCACTGTTAATAAAGAATGTAAAAAGTAAGAACATTTGGTATTTTCTCCTTTAGACCAAGATGGTACAACACTTTCTGGGCTACAGCCATCCCTGGCATACTTGCAGGGCACATGTGGATAAAGGGATATGGTTAAGGGTTTCTCCTTTTCCTGCAGGGAAATATGTGTGAAAAAAGGCATTGAATAGTCTATGAAAAAATGAAATTAGAAGTAATTAGAAGAAAATGAAACATTGGGGGTTTAGGAGAAAGGGCTAAGTAAAAAGTGGCTGTGAATTTGCTCATGCACAAATTCTTTTCTTATTTTGCCTATGGAAGCCTAGTTAGAAATACCCAGGTTGCATAGGAAAGTTGTCAGTCTAATCTTAGATTTCCATTTGAACCAAAATCCTCTGTCTAGCTGCATGGGTCAAAAAGGGCAGCTGCATTCGAGAACTTAGCTGGTAGAACTTGGGTAAATGTCTGTCTTCTGACAGATCAGTGGTTTTAAAAACAGAAATGACTCAGAGATGTGGGACAAGAAGGCTGTGCACCTCAACTGGCATCAGCTTAACTCTCCAAATCATCCTGGGGAAGGTGAACTTCTAAGGAATATTTGTTTTGATTCTGTGTCATGTCTTTTAACTATGCATACTATTGGGACAAAGGGCAGTAGAAGGTGCCCTTACCCAATTTTCCTGGTTTGAGTAGGAAGGAATTTGTTGCAGGTCCTCTTTCATAACTTGGCATAACTGGGATTCCTCTCACTTCTGGTTTTGTCTCTCTGCCATCACCTACTATGCAGATGGAGCACGAATTTCATTCCAGACGTTTTAATTGCAGTGTTCGTTAAGACTGCTAATAGATATGACCCACTGCAGTGGCACTTGGTGTTTCAAAGATCTTTCTCTGTCTTGCAAACTGACAGATTTTGTTTTCTTTACTCATGTGAAAGTACCTGATTCAGCTGGTGAGGAACCACACTGATTTGGCTGAGTGAGGTGGAGAGGGCCATCCCCCAGAATTCCCAAGACTGAGCCAGCCTGGCCCCCATACCATGAAGCAGGATCACACCAAGATCCAGATTGCTTTGCAGCCAGATATTATCAATTTCTATTCACCTTTATATTTTTATTTATTTATTCACAATCACTATCCAGGATATTCAACCTGGACCAGATTCTGACATTCTGAAGCCCGAATTACCAGTCTAACAGGGAAGCCTACATTAATTGTCAGTAAGACAGGGAGACTATTATTGAAGTAACTGTTGGCAACAAACCTAAATGCCTGTTATCAGCAAGGGAGAAAGCCTGCCAACTTTGTGCTAAAGAGAGTTTTTATGCAGAGTGGGGTTTTGATTTGGGAAATTAAATCAAAATGCAGAGGGTATTTCCAAAAAGAATTATTATGAAGGGATACTAAAAAGGAAGATGAAGCCAAGAGAACGAGAAAGAAAAAGATGCTTGGGAAATTTTTCTCTGGATGCATAATTTGGTTTAAGGGAAACAGAAGATGGAAAAATGAAAAGAGAAGTTGTCTTTTTATGCACTAGGAGCTGGAGGCAGGTTGCTGGGAGTAGCACAGGAGCACTCCTACTGCTTCTAAAATTTCTCAGGGGCTTGATTACTCTGGCTTGCTCAGGTTTAAAGAGACTGACACCTTTGTGGGAATGAAGGAATGTTTCCAAGGAATTGACATTCAAAGCTAGTTTTATTTCTATTTTTTGCCTAATTTCATGGGACATTACCACAGACAGTCCAGAATTAACTGCACAAATTTCCTGTTGGAGAGATCCTTGATCTCTTTTGCTCTGCACTTATGACACATTGTAATAATGTGCTTTTACTGTTTAACCATATACTTAGAGTATTCAGGGGTTTATGTAGCCCCATAGACCTTTCTGAAGTAATTTTTATTTTGTTTGCCTGCGTCAGTGAGGGAGATAAACCTGTTGGGGGAACAAACCACCTAATGGCACCTGATACCATCACACGGAGAAAAGTTTGCCATGAAACCACATGCCAGCTTGTAGCCTGCTTTCTCTGAAGCGCTGGACATGCCTCAGGGCAAAACTCCTACCCCCAGGTCTTTGTACCATGCAATCTTGTCAGGTATTTGTATCCACTCCTAAGTTTTATGAAAGTAAATAGGCTAAAATCAGCTGCCATTCAGTACACTTCATTAGGAGTTAATGTTCAATCATAATTTCTCAGAGTTCCAAGGGAAAAAATTCCAGAATAACTTGAAAGATGATCCCAATTAGATATTGACTACCAAATATTGTGGTGGGCTATGACAGGTGTTTCTCAGAAATTATCTAATAAATCACCACTAAACAACATGGAAATGTAAAATACATAGATTGCTGTGCAAATGTTGATTTCTGTTATCTTTGCAATGCTTTCTACTGGAGAAGATGTTGGAGAGATCTCTTGGTGCCAATGGATATTTCCACTCACTAAGGCCAGCTCAGTTGTTTGAAGATGCCTATTCTGCTGGGAAATTTATGTTGATGTACACTCTGTGATGCTTTAGCCCATTCTGGTAAGAAGATCTTAGGATAGAGTTGATAGGAGATAGGAAAAATACTTCCCAGAGAAAGTGGCAAAATTTCTTTTTAGAAACTCCTGAGTTTGGTGCCTCTTACAAAATGTTTAAAAATATCTATAGTCTTTAGAAAATTCAATTGAAAAAGAATATTTCTCTGTCAGATTCATGGAAGCAGCTGCAGTGGGATGTAAGTGCTGAGTTTGGTGTACAGGTACTGACCATCAAGATGATAATATTGATGTTGAACTGAAGTGCTTTTTCTTGGAATATTCTATGTGAGAATTTATATGAGCTTTGAAGCTACAGTCATACCACCAAGAATTCTTTAGTAAACCCCTCCTTGTTCTCACAGAAACAAGATTATCTGATCCTCTTAGTATTTTTCTGTAATGAAGGATCTAATTTTCTCTTTCCTGATAATTCAGGGTCTTGCCTGATGCAAACTCAAAAGCTAGTACAACTCTGTTCTTTTCCTTGTTACTGCTTGAGTTTTCTAAAGGTAGTTTTAACTTTCTTGATTGCCTTTCCTGCTGTACAATCGAGCTCTGAAGTATGATATCAACTATCACTTTTTCTATTTCTGTGATCCTAATCTGAAAAATAATATTAATTTAATTTATGAAAGAATGTTTACTAATTTTTCTTGGCTTGCACAATTTGGATTGTGAAGTCAGATTTTTCAGTATGTTTTTCAGCCATGCTTTGTAATACGTTCCTTCCTTTTTCCATAATGACTCAGTTAAATACTGTTTATTATGCCAAAGTTTGCAGAATATTTTTTCTTCCTGTGTCTGCTGGGGCATCTTTGTTAATGCTTATTATGGGCCTGTACCAAGCCCTCACAAAGTAAAAGGGAACATTCCCCTTGGAGGAATCTGACTTTGGATCAAGCTCTCAAACTCCATTTTGGTTTTAAATGGCATCTCCTTCCCCAACTCTCCCACATCTTACCAATGCATTGAGGGAAGGAAAAAAGCTAACACTGTTGCAATATCCTTTGCTCATTTGAAAGCAATGCTTTTAGAAGGAAATAAATGTGATATTGTGTACTCCCTTATAATAGCCATGGGTAAAATTATGCTTCATTGGTTATTGTTCTTTACATATATTACCAATTGAAAAGAAAATGAAGTTAGAATTAATGGACCCATTTGTACAAACATGATTGTTAATATTAATATGCAGGGTAAATCAGTTGGCAAGAGCAGAAATAAATTAGTGAGTGTCTCGAACACAGTATTTCACTAGAGACTAACTGCACAGATGCTGAAAATACAATCCTGTAGTTAAACCAGTGTGTGGGGAGGCTTCTCTTAGAGTTTGGGAGAATAACAAAGTGTGGATTTCCCACAGTACACTCCTATTGTCCAAAAGTCTACAGGTGTTGCCTGGAGATTATTAGTGTTTTCTGAGAAAAAGCACTCTGCAAAGGAAGGAGCTGGTGGAAGAGACAACCTTCCCCATTTCCTTCTATGGCTGCTGGGCTCACACTGCAGCTGCAGGACATTCTAGATTGATTTTTCGTTTGAAAAAATAACCACAGGGAATCAGTTAGCTGCTTTTATTTTTTCTTCTTTCTTTGGTAGGCTCAGGCAGAGTTGTTATAACCCCATATCTGAGCCCTGCCTGTCTGGGGAGTGCACAGGTTGACTTCCTTGTACTGCCACTGTAGGAGCAGACAACACAAGCAGAAGGACTGCAAAAGCAGTTATGTGCAATCTCTTAGGACAAAACCCTGTCCCTAGGTAAGAGATAAAGCTTTGGAGAGCTCAGTAGGAATCTTAGTAGTAGAGTAGAAGTTTTGGTAGTCAGTTCACCTTGTCTATAAATTTTTCTTCCAAGAACATTCCATTCATGATCTGTCATTATGATGTTGAAAGTAGTATTTTTGCACATCAAGCCCAAATTTCCTTTGTTTATTAATTATCTTCCAGACAATTAGTTTTTGGGGAAAGTCACCCATCATAACCACACATCCTTGTTTTGATATCTCCTTCATTACATTGATTCTTTCAAAAAAAAAAAAAATGATAGTTTTGCTGGCCTATTTCAGAGCTGATTTTAAATGACCTTACTGAGACAAAGCTATCAATCTCTCAATCTGGAGAAACTGCAGATCAATCCAAAGCTTTCTTTTTTTGTATAACAAGAAAGGGCAATTTTCCTAAAAATCAAGGAATACTCTTGGACATGGTATTTTTTGTTTATGTGAAACACTCTAATTTTTTTTCCTTTTATTCATTCACCAAGCTTTTCAAATGTAACATATAACATTAGAATAACATTAGAAAAATAAATAACATTAGAAAATAAAATGAAAATCCCTAAAATGTTATATTCTGCATCTGAACTATAAGAATCCAATTAAAACCCAACA
This sequence comes from Camarhynchus parvulus, assembly GCF_901933205.1. Lineage (NCBI taxonomy): Eukaryota > Metazoa > Chordata > Aves > Passeriformes > Thraupidae > Camarhynchus > Camarhynchus parvulus. The sequence goes on along the minus strand of NC_044586.1, from coordinate 32,640,977 downwards.
TTAAAGCATTGTTTGCTGGAAGAAAAATTGTTACGACTTTGATAAAGAAAAACGAAAACAACCTTGGCTTTTACAGCTTTAATCAAGTAATTTGTGAGAGTAAGAGCTCTGTACTGCTGAGTTATTTTTGGAGCATTTATCACAGGTGTTTCACTTGTGTTCAGCACATCCTGATTCTAATCTTAATACTCTTAACAATAGTAGGGCAGCTTTTGAGAACAAGCAGACTGGCTCTCCTAGTTATTATGTACTGCATTCTTACACAAGCATTATTTATTTGGGATTTGAAAATCTTTTCCAACATTCATTTCACCTAAAAACTAGCTCTATCCACATAGGGGAGGTCTTCTTGCATCACTAAGCTGTATGAAGAGAGACATTCACAGAGAAATCTAAAATCTGGGCCAGTTCCTTCAAATCTGAGCAATGATCAGTGTGCTGGACAGCAACCATTTGAAGGAACATTCCTACTCTGGGTGCTCACCACTTGGGGTCTTCTCATCCAGTTGACTGGCATCTGGGCTGTATTGTGGGCTTAAATCATGATGTCATATAAACAGAAGCAGAAATAACCCAGAGTTCTCTAATTATCCTCATTAATTCATTGCTTGTGAGAGCTCCTGGCTTCACTGGTCCTATGATGGATTGCAGCAAATGCAGTGTGCATCCCAAGCCAAAGGCGAGGGCATGTAAGAGCAATGTCCATGAGATGATCTTCAGATCCAGCAGTGAATATTTCTGTTTAAGTACTTAATGTTTTTTTAAGCACTCCAGATCATTTTTCTTTGAATGATTATGCTTTTACTCTGTGATAAATAAGACTCTGCCTGAGGATACCAGGGGGCATGCAGCACCAGAATAATATCTTTGCAACACATTTTGAGTGGAGATTGCACCATTTCTAGCTCACCATATGGCTTAGTGCAGCTGTCCTAGCATTAAAATGACCTTCTTCATTACATAAAGGTCACAGATGCAGAATTCAACATTTTGTAACCCTTGGCAGGGGTACAGGTTATGCAGGGAGTACACCTGTTGTCCTGCCTGCAGTTCAGAACACCATCACCCATTAATTGATTAAAATACAGAGATTGAAATTTAGCTTGCATTGCTGTAGATACCACAAGTTAATAAATGTAGATGTTATTTAACAGTTTAATGTGCTGAGTTTAATAAGAATGCTAACATATTAGCATCAACTTTGTAGGGTTTTTTCTGTTATCTCTAGTAAGCAGAACTACATCCTTCTTTACTCAACCTGGTAATATTAAGAAAAGAGAATATAGAAAGGAAATTAGGGCAATGACTAGGTGTTTCTGTAGATAAAACAGTTACATTTTTTCTTCACTTGTAAAATAATTTTTTGCATATTAATAGTGGAGTGGAGAGAATGCCCAGTTTTAACCATTTCCCCCTGCCTTATCCTGCAGAAGGTGCTCTGCTAATGAAGAGCTGAACTGGATTTCCCTGCCAGCAGAAAAACCTTGGGGTGTTCCTCAGTGTGTTTCTCCTGCTGCTTCATGCTGCTTGAGTCAGGCAGCATTTTGAACAAGACAGAGTACTCAGCCTCTTGACTTAATCAGGATTGTGAAGGTCAATAAAGGGCATGGATAAGCACTGAAACACACTTCTCCCATAGGAGTGGTCAGCAACATTTTCTTTTGATGGGTATCACTACAGGAAAAAAAAAAAAGCTGTAGTTTACTTGCACCTGTGGAGAACTGCTAGACAGAATTATTCTAAATTCTAAATCTAGTGCATTCTAAAAAAATACATTGAATCAAACCAAATTGAATTGAATCAAACAGAGCTACTATTTCAGCTGGAAGGGACCTATGGCTAGTCCAGCTGCCTGACCATCTCAGACTTACCAACAGTTAAAGCATGGTTTTAAGGACATTGTCCAAATGCCTCCTAAATATCGACAGGTTTGGGGAATCAACCATCTCTGTAGGAAGCCTGTTTCAGTGTGTGACTACCCTTTCAGTAAAGAAATGTAAATTGGGCTTGATATTGTTCTTTCCAGCTAACCATCCAAAAGCGCTTTGAGGCAGCCGCTTCAAATTCAGTACTCCTTTTCGAGGGATCTCGTCAGTACAATGCTAATATATTTAGGAATATCTCATAATCACTTTCTCTCAGCCAGTCTCAGAGCAGAATATCACTCATACTATTTCTGCCTGCTCTGTGTATCTTCCTTAGCAATGAGCTTTCCTAAAAGCTACTGATTTAGTTTGTTTAGGATGTAACCAACACATGCTCCCTGACTACCTAACTAGACTTGGAATACCTAATGTAGTTGGTATTTCATTACTAAGGGACTCCAATCATTGATCTGGGATTTGACATTTTTTCTAATAATTAATAAACAAATCCTAAAGCATTTGAAAAAATTGACACAAATAACACCCCAAACCAAACAAGCACCCTAAGACTGTATTTTATTCTCACAGGTAATGGACAAAAAGAAGTGAACAGGCACAGAAGGTAAAGTACATGATGCTCAGGGAGATTGGCACAGCATTATGAAGCATCTAATTTCAGCTACCAAAGGGCCTCATATTGATTTTTTTTTCATTCTCTGTGTGTTCCTTTATAGAGACTTCAGATAGAGTCTCTATTTTGCTCTTAGGAAAACCACGTTTCTTGGAGGGCAGTGTGGGGGAGGGAAAAGAATAGCTCTTTCTGCTTGAAAAATAGCAGCCTATTTAGCACTTACCAGAGGATTAGACACTCTAATGTTCTGAGAAGTGCTTTTTCAGGTACGTAGAGGGAAGATGGATGCCTTGAGAGTATTTAGAAATTATTTAAATCCATGCAGGTTGCTGAGTGTTTTCTCATTTGTGCATTGTGAGACAGATCCAGATTCTAACCATCGCTTTTGGAGCTACAAGATTTGAATTAAAGGCAAAGAATGTGGAGCAATTCAGAAATACCTCTATTTGTAGGTCATAATTGAAATTATTGAAAAGGTTGTTAAACAGAAAATATTCTCTCTTCAGGGATGCCCCAGCAGCTAGAATCTGACTCCTTGATGTTCAGACAGGGAATATGGAAAACTCCAGTCATGATCCAGGTCTGAATGATTGAAAGATCAACTCTTCATTCAGTCAATTATTTCTGACAATTTAGAAAATTCTAAATCTTTTCAGGATCAAAGGAAGCTATATTTGCAGCACCAATACTTGATTTTATTCTTTTTTTTTAGAAGGGTTGGTATTCTAAATTAAAATATGCTAACATTCTAAGAGGCACATAACACTTACTAACATATAAATTTTACATCAGCATGGTGGGAGAGAACTCACCTTTACTCACTTTTCTCTGATTGATTTTTGGAGAGGCTGTAACCAGAGTCCCTCCAAACTTTTGTCTCCACCACGCCCTCCTAACAGCTGGGGAAGTGTCACAGCTTGTGCAGTCACACACTTGTTTACAGCTGTTCCCTGCAGTCTGGTTTAGAGATGTAAAATGGTCAGAGATCCCAGCAGACAAATAGCTTCCTTGGGATCCCTGACAAATTACTTGTTCTTTTGCTTTTTAGAACAGTGTTTAAAAAAAAGTAATTGTGTTGGAATTTCAGCAGAGGAAAAGACAAATACTGTAAAAAATGCTATTGCTGCTTCTTATGTTTGGCACTGTAACAGACCAAAATATGAGCCATCCAAATTACAGTTTTAGAGAAAGGGGAGGGAAGGAAGGACAGCAAAAAATTCTCATGGCTCAAACAACTTTCCTTTCCCCCCCTTCCCCCCATGTTATCTGACAGAATTAATAATCCAGCAGGAAATTAAACCTATACACCTGACAAAGAACTGCTTAGATGTGATGTGTGATTATAGATGACTCATTCTCATTCTGGAAGACTGGTCTCCTTTAAAGATTCCAGAAAGCTCAGTTTTCTTTATTTTTTCCCTAAAAGACATTTTAGATCTTTATTTTCTAAATATGATCTATAGATAATGTTTATTTCATACAAAATAGGAAACATAACAAGCTTCTTTTAACTCTATTTCCTAGATAGTCAAGTGATTATGAATTTATATGCCAGGTTTTTAAATTTAAATATTTTAATACCCTGTTTTCCAAGACTGTGGAAAGAATTGCTTCCTAGGTGCCTGTGAACTGTATTTTTAAATGTGTGTACAGATAGCTGGACTCTACTGAAAAAAAAATCAATGTAATGATATTATTGCAAGTAACCTAATAGTACTTAACCCTTGCATGGCAGCTCTTGCATAAAAGTCTGCAATACCTTCACAATGACTGAAATTATTATTTTTCATAACACCTCTAAGATGCAGAGAACAGTTGCACAATGAGTACTCAGTTAAGGATGGACTCACCAGAGGTGATTACCTCTGGTGCAGAGAACCACAATTGGTTAAAGTCTTCATCAATAATAAACAGATCAAGCAGTAACTTCATTTCTATCAGTGAAACTGTCAAGGGATTTGAGTTTTCAGCATGTTGTTCCTGAGCTGGAATTTATCCAAACATCCAGGTTAAGAGGCAAAGTGTGACTTCCAGAAAAATTACTGTGAGTGTTACATGATCAAAAAGAGGGCACATCCCAACAGTAGGCTCCATCAAAGGATTAGACCTGCAACATCAGGGTGCTCTTTAATAAACCCCTATCAGAGTATTGACTCAGTACAGACTTAGAAGGAGGACTGCAGTCTAGTGAATCACCAGCACTGTTTAGTGCAGACTGAGTGTAATGTCACTTCACTTGAAGGATTTGACATGATGAGAACACAGTGGTGAGATGTACAGCCTACAACCACCAAGGACTTGTGCTTTCAGGAAACACATTTAAAATATTGTACTAAACTTACAAGGACTATATTCAGCTCAGTGCTATACTGGCCAATCATTACCATGGTAAGGGATGTACCTATAGGACTAAGAAGACCCTGCACACCTTACTGTGAGATGCTCTTATTAACTGCTTAGAACATTAAGCAACTTGAATGGTCAAGAACAGTGGGCTCTTTCTGCTCAGGTGCATCATTTATTTGTTTTTGAAAGCTCAAGGTGTTTCCAGGATTGATATCACTAACAAAAAAATATTTTTTTCCATGCTAAAAGGTAAGGTGTTTGACTGAGAAAATCTATGTTATATCCTATTCTCCATTTGTTATTGATTTCTCACTTCTAATAATAATTAGTCCATATTTTTGTTCTTTTTAGTATCCTTCTCCTCTAGTAGGGCTTTTACTACACATATAAACCTGTGCTGCCTAGAGTTGTTTAAATTTCCTGTGGATGCTCCCGCCACTGCCTGGGTATCTGATGGGGGTTTCCAGGTCCCAGCTCCTGGAACAGGGCTCTGGGGTGGTGCCCAGGTGGCCCTGAGCTCAGGAGCCCCCTGGATCCAACACTCACTCCTGGGTTATCTCAGTCACTACTGCTGCCTCCTCATGGGCTCTTGTTTTGTAAGATAGAGTATCTTGCTATTTTTGTAAAGAGCCAAAAGTACACATTTTTTAAGTGGTAACTGATAAATCTGATAGTTAAATTCTGACATTTTCCAGCAAATGGCCTGGACAGCCTTTCTCCTTGTCCAAGGAAAATCTTTCATCTGCTGGCCCTTCTAAGTTTTGGTAGAAAACAGCTCTTTTCCTCTTCAGTGGGAAGATGTTGAACCAAAACACAGACGAGTGAGGAACTGGGGATAGGAGATATACAGAAGAGAAGACAGAGCAGAGGACAATAGTGAGAGCTGGAACTAGGAACAATTAATTTGAAACAGTAAATCTGTAAGAGAAAGAAAACAAGAGTGGGGAGTTACTTTGAAAAGGAGGGATTAAGGAATGAAAAATAAACCAGGTTGTGTTCAGTGGCAATAAAGAATGGGGAGCATCTTAGGCATGATGACAGAGGTAGGCAGTGGAGAGAAAGGATGAAAAGTGGTAGGCAAGATTCAAGAACTGGGGAGATGAGCATTAGTATAATAAAACTTCCTGAAATGTCAGCTCTTGATACAGCTCAGTAGAAATTCATCCCTTAGATTTTAAGGGTTTTTTCTCCCCCTCAAACTTGCATAAGTAAGGCTTTGCTCAAAGCTTGGTAAGACAGCTAAGATATAAACTCAGATTCTAGGAAATGACAGAACCAAGAGTGACTGTTTCTGTCAGATTTTATCTGGTTTGGGCATTTTTTTTCTTATGTTGCAATGAATGGCTTATATTAAATCTGGGCAGTTATCTAGGGGGAGAGAAGTAAATCCATATCTATTAAAAAGAAAAGGAGAAGCTGAAATAGAAAGATCAAGGAAGGGGAGATCATTTGGAATGGGTGCAAGGTTTTGGAGCCTTTTCTGAGCTTTAGTGTTGGTCACAACTTAACACAGTCCAATAAAGCTTGAAAATGATAGTCATCTGTTGGCATTTGAAATGCTTCAAATTTTGATAGAAAGCAAAGTATGATTTTCTTATTTTGACAAAAAAAAAGAGTTCTGAAAGCAAACTCTGTGGGTATGGATTATGAGTTTTGTTGTTGACAGCTGGGGCACTGTGAATGGCATATGATGAGAGCAGAAGTATAGACACCACGAAAAGTTTTGGCACCCTGGAAACACCTTCCAGGGGAAAAATGATGTTGCTTTCCAATGGCCCTTACTGGAAGGCTACGGGTGACTTCCCACACTTTTGATACCAGTACCTGACCCTACTGCAGGATAACTGCAAACCCCTTGCATGCCCTACTCAGAAGTTGCTGAAGCAGGATCCTTGGTTTATTTCTTTGATCAAATAAAAGGCATAAACCAGTCTGCTTTGTTAAAGCCCTTCTTAAATTTGCAGTAGGTTTGCTTGTAGCAACTGAGGAGATTTACAGATGCATACAAAAAAAAAATATCTGACAGCAAATTCCTCCCTCTTGTATCATCACCATTGCTGGGATACCTTTCAGCATCCTTAGGGAGAACATGCCTTTCCAGTCCTTCACTTGCTCAGCTCAGCCCTCTGATGTGGTTGGTGATTCGTCTCTTTTTGTTCTTCTTGAAGAGCCTGTCTCTTTGATGACAGTCTTTGATGTTCCTGTTTAAGATTCAAAGATACTGCCTTTTTCTACCATGAAAAAAGAAAGTTTTAAAGCAAAGCAGAGGTCATAGTAATAAATAGAGTTCATAAAATCAAACAAAATTAATTAAGATTGTATCATCAGATTCCTCATAGTTTCTAGTGCAGTGAAAATCACAGATAGCTAATGGATTTTTCTGTACATATTTTTTAATTTAGGTTTGAGATTTTTTTTTCTGCTGTATGTTTACACAATTTAGGTAAAGCACAAATTATTGCAGTTTCTATGAATAATTTCAAATGTTATTCATGGATTTATTACAATCATTATGAACATAGTTTCAACGGTTTCAGATGTTGCTTACCTTACTGAGACATTATCGCTGCTATTGAGAGCATTTGTTTACAGGGAGAGGAGGTCTCCTAAAATGTCATCCGTCTTTTTTCTCCTTAGGAATTCCTCCAAACCATTTATTTCTGGTTCCTGGAGGACTTGCCCAAACTATGCAGTGTCACAACAGTGACAAAATAATCATAAGTAGATACCCCCAGAATGTGCAATTTCTTTTAAATTGGGCACATTATGACAGTTATGGACAAGAAAAAGTCCTTTCCTTCCAATGCAATGAGTTTTCCATTGTGGCAGTGCTTTCAGACATAGGAAGGTGCAGTGCTTAAGGATTGAAATGGGCTCTGTGCAGAGCAGTGTGTCATTCTCTGCCCTGGCTCTTGGGCTTATTCCCTCTCTGTTATTCCTAACTGGTGTCATAGATTGTCACTTTTGAATTTTAAAGCAATGAAATATGCCATTAATAGAATAGACTCCTTGACTCGCACGAGTTCGGATGATCAGAAAATTCATTCCCTGGTAGGGATTTTTAAACTGTAATGAAGAACTAAAAAACCTCACTGCATGTCAAGGAGACTGCCAGATATTCCTAGGCTCTATCACTTATAAGGTAGGAAAGGGCAGAGAGTCCAGCTGTTAATGGAAATTTTAGAGGAGGGCTAGAACTTTGCCCAACAGAACTTTCTGGGCTCTACACAGGCCAGTGAGCTGTAAACAAGTTTTAGAAGTGCATGCTTGGGAAGGATTATATGTGTATTATGTCACTGTATATATTTTCCTCAGAAAGAACCAAATTAGGATTTCAACCATTCTGATTGGTATTATGACAATTTGGACAATGAGCTAGGAGAGGATACTCACGCAATTTCCAGAACAACATGATTGTATATAGAAATTTTGTGGTTAGTGACTAATAGTGAAATTAGGCTTGTGATTTTTTACAGCGGAAAAACCCCAGATCTTCCAAAAAGCATCAGAAAGTGGAAATTTCTTCTCTGAGGAGTCTGACACAATTTTGTGTGGTGTTGAGAACGTATTAGCTATAAGCCATAGTTCTATTCAGAGCCTCACTCTATAAATGACATTGCAACTGCTTTGCTCAGGAGAAAAGAAAGTGAAGATTTGTAATTTGTGCTGTAGGATTCACTGAAGAGAGTGGGATATAACAAGCAAGCTTCAGCTTGCCCATTACTTGGGGAAATGAAATATCTATTTAAGGCAAATACTTTGTGGCATGTAAATTTTAAAGTTCAGACTAGTTCTCAAACAGTATAGATTGAATATGTATAAATAATTGGCAACTGTTACACCGTGATACTTACCCTCATAAGGCTGTTATCACTGTGATGTCTCTGCTTGTCATCTTCCACGATATATCTTTGAGGGTTTGGTTGGGCATGTATCCTTGAGGATTTTGGTACAGTGATGCAGAGTATGAGACAAGTACCTGCCCCATTTCAAGAAGATTCTAAGGATGATCTGGGGCATTCAAGATCAGCAGAGTAGGTAAAGAGAATCACTGAGGTTCAACTGAGTACTGGGAATTCCCCTCTTTACCTGTTCATCAGATAAATGAGGTAATAGGGGAAGTGAGTAATGGGGCACACTGAGATCTGAGTGCCGAGGGCAGATGGTAAAACAGACTGAGGAAGAGATGGACGGGGTCTGTTCCTCTACCCAAGCCTTGGCTAATGATTTGGTGCAGCTACCACCACACACAGCCCTGCACCCACAGGGTAAGCCCAACCCAGTGACACTGGAAAAGTGCCTTTAGATGAGCCACAACCCAAAACTCACAGCTGGTAACAGCCAGCTGCAAACAACTTCACCTACAGGTATCAATAGATTAGACAAATATTCTCTGCTACATGACGCTGGTGAAGAGAGTAACAGAGAATGTGGTCTGGGCAAGAGAACAGGGAATGTGAGCAGCAATCTAGAGATAGACATGGGGAGGAGAGGCCTGGGAGAAGAAAGAGTGAAAAAGATATGCACAGGGCTAATACCTGACCTTTCAAACCCCTCACCTCTCCCTGTTGCCTTTACTGCTTGCACACATAGCTTGACAGATTCTCTAGCTAAATTATCAGTGCTACTTTCCACTGGTTTTGTTTGTGCTTATTTTTCAGCCTGAATATGTACTTTTAAGATGGTCTCTGCAACACTGAGAAGCACTATATGAAAGAAGTTGCCTGAGCACCCACCAACATGGAGGCAATTAATTTCCTACTTCTTAGATGTGGGTCTAAGGGGCAAGAATAATGAAGCACAATAGGGTGAAAGCAAATGAAAGGAAAGTAAGCAAATCTGTAAGTAGAGCTTCTTGGGGTGGCTTAGAAATACAGCTTTTAAGGTAGAACAATAATTACAGCGTATTTTCACATAGACTGTATTTCTGTTCGTTGTGTGCCAAATTGTGCAATTTTTCTGGCATTGACACAAAAAGGGAGCACCTGCATCTGCTTCAAAAATCTGAACATTCTTGTCTTAAAAATAAAGCCTTCAGAGAGCAAGGCATTTCTCTACCACACATGTTGTTTTCCTTTATTAATTTACAACCTGGATCGGGAAAGGAATTTTGGCATTTGTTTGTTTGAGGATGTTTTCCTTCCTAGGGGCTTTTGGAACTTGAAGGTAGAACATCCTTAGGTAGGGATATATTTTATTCTTGAGCAGTGAAATTGCATTCAGTTTTGACTGACATGAAAGTTATTTATAATAATAATTGCCTTCAGTAATGTGTCTTGATTGGGAAGATTCTTCAGTATGTTAAAGCTAGTGTCTAAAAATGTTCCACAGAGGATTGCTCACTAGTTTGATCAGCATCTCTTGCACCAGTTGCATCACCTACTGTGTCCTAAAATATCTCTGGACTCAAAATATATCACCAGTGCCACTGTCTCAGTTTTATAGGTCACGCCTCCCACTCCCTCATATCTGCTGGGTGGAGAAAAATACACAGAGCTCTCTGGGATTGCAGTTGGTTCCAGCCCCACCCCTGTGGTGAGATGATGAGGAAAGTCATCATGGGGAGTTTCCAGATTCCTCACTTCTTCTCTGTGTATGTGTGTTAAGTGCAGGAGAAGCCCCAAATGACTATTTGTTGGACTTGATTCTTCTCCACTGTCCCTTGGAACAACAGACTTCTCCTTTATCAGCTGCTTACTTGCAGACATGCTGTAAGATGTCTGTTCTGGAGGCATGCAGTCCAAACACTCCTCATACTAAATCCTGGGTTTGCTATGAAAAGTTACCCCAGACTTAAATTGAAAGGCCAAAATTCTGAAATATAGGATGTTTCTGCAATTAGCTTGTCTGTGTAATCTTAATTTACATACAAATTTGTATGGACAGCTACAGTTCATAATAAAGCTTTCACTACAGGAGCCAGGTCTTGGTAAAAATACATTCTGCATGCAGAGGAGGCAGAGCTGAGGATTTCCAGGCAACCATAGAAAAGGTATTTTCCGACCTATTAATCTTCAAATCCTGTGGACCTGCCAGGATTCCTGATGTAGATGCAGAAATCCCTATGCAGTATAGAATAGTGGAGAGTAAATATAAAGCTGTTCATCACAGAAGGATTTCAGAAAGAATTTTTGAGGCTGTTCACCCAAAAAGACAAGACTGTTGCCAATACTAAATCAGATCAGCTATTTCTGTGTGTATCTGCATCTTGAAAACCTCAAAAAATGGATGGAAATTTCAGAGTTTACCCGCACAGCTTGGCAGGGCTACACTGCAAAGGTTTTCCTCCTAGTGAAAAGTTTTTCCTTTAATCTCTTTTTTTATTTTAACTCCTCTTCAAGTAGTTAAAGTTGCTTTTAGACCAAGCCTAAGACTCTTCAGCAGACTCAGTATTTCAGGATCTCTCAGTATTTCCTTGTGGTCCAGTAGGTTGTCCAAAATTTGATTCACTTTTTTACATGAAGTCTCCCAAGCTCCAGGTAGATGAGAAAAGCAACTTCCTCATCTCTTTTAGGGAACTCCTTTCAATAACAGGGTAATTGTCATTTTACCTAATTCACAGGAAGAGAGAGTATTCAAGCTGGAGTCCAACAATAATCTTCTTTTCAGCAGGATTACTACAAATTCTTTAATCACATGTGAGCTTATACTATTCCAAGAGCAGAAGTTTGCTTGTCTCCTTGTTGGACATCATGAAGTTCCTGTTTTCCCAGTTCTTTAGTTTATAAAAATCCCTGTGGATCCAAGTAACTCCCTCTAATTTAGCATAATTCATAAATTTGCAGGTGTTGCATCCAAGGTCATCACCTAGGTCATTGATTAAGACATCCAACTGTGAGAAAGAGCAACCATTAGACTTTCTGCTCTCTGCTGGTGACCAGGCAGATGCTGAGCAGCTCATTGATAAATTTCAAGCCCAGAGGTATTGTTAATTTTTAGTCCATCTAAACATCATTTCTTCCAGTCCACAATTCCTCAGCTGCCAGCTGGCAGAGTATGGAGTCAAAAGCTTTCCTAGTGCTGAGATACATGACATCCATGTACAACAAACCTCACTTTGTTGTAGGAGGCACCCAGGTTGGCTGAACATCATTTGTCCCTGGTAAATCTGGGGATTGCTGATTAAAACTATAAAGTTTTTGTTCTTCACAACAATGCTTATTAATGCCTGCCAAAAAGAGAGGCTGTGTGATTTTTCCAAGGTCTGAGGAGAGCCTGGCTGACCTGTAAGTCCCTGGACCTTTCCTCTTGTCATTTTTAGAAATAGCACCCAGTGCCACTGTGAAAACCATCCAGGGAAATGTGTGTTTCCTCTGTGAAGGACAGGGTATCCTGGAACTGTTTTGCCATGACAGAAGGGTCTGAGCCTGGGACAGCATCATGATCATGGCAGCATACAGTGAGCTCTTGCTGCTCCTTGAAAATTTGGAGGAGACTGTGTAAATCTCATGCCAGGCCATGCCCATATGTGCAGAGGTATTTATCCCAGCTGACTGTGTAATTTGTGTGCAGTCATACCAGTTTTTGGCTTCTCACTTAAACACCTGAATTAGGAGGACAGCTTACCACATACACAATAATTTCTCTACCAAATAATCCAGAACTCTCATTTTAATCAACATTTTAGCTCAACTCCATTCTGTGTTTTTCCCTCTTGGGGGTATAATGATAATAAAGGAATCTGACTCAGTCCCCTGAGTTAAGAAATTGCTCCCTTAGGCAGTGTGACTCGTCCTACTGAGTTCAACTGGAAATTTATTTTGTTGCATAAAATAGAAAAATATGATTCATATACTGCTAATACTCAGCTGCATGTTTGCAATTTGAGCATTTAATGAATTTCAGTTCAACAAATTAATTGCCAGTTTAGCCTGAAAATGTTTTAGAGGTCCTTGGGAATAAGAAAGAACACAATTCCGTTCCCTCATCTGCATGGATCAGCACATGACCTCTGCAGCTAAGACTGTCTCAAGAAAAATGGTTTTTTCTATTTAGAATAGCAATCACCAAGCCAGGAAAACCATTCTCTAAGTGAGGTCACATGCTAAGGGTGCTTTTGCTAATTATTTCTGGGCATTAATGCAAAGAAAATAATTCAAATTTCATCCAAAGTAATTGACTCTTTACTTGAAAACAGTCACAGGATCATAAAGTTTTGAAACAAATATAGCCTTTTAAAAGACTTCTTTAGGAAAATATTTGAAGATCGATTGTTTTAGAAGTGGTTGCACTTGGAATTGCCTTATTAGTTGTGGTCTTCAATTTTACATCTGGTGCATCATGAAAAACTTTCGACCCACTAGAGGCTTCCTGCAATGCAGGCAGGCACTGAACTGCCCATCCTTGATCCTTTGGCTTAAGTGGCAGGATGGGGAATGTCTACACAGAGAGCACAAGCAGCAGCAGCAGCAGTCTGTGTTTTGGAAAAGCTACATTTCGAGACCGAGAATGTTGAAAGAACGAACTCAGGAATCCTCTCCCCTTGGATTTAGTTGTTTCTAAACCTCAGCCTTAAGAGCTTCTTTCTGCCCTGTAAATGATACTGCTGCAAGTGGTAACAAATATGAAATGCTAATAGAGTTTTTTGGAGGGGGTTACTGAAAGGCCAAATGAAAGCCTTGGGAGAAGCATTGTGAGGCTTTGTACTTCCCAGGTTTGTGACTCTGGACCCTGTTAACAGAAACCCAGGAAAAAAATCCATCCCAGCATGGATGCCACTGGAATGGTGTTAATTGAGGGCATGGATCGTGAAAATATTGTCAGCTTTTGTCTCTTGTAACAAGTTGTTGATTTATATGGGAAATGAGAGCTACAAAGGTGTGTTTGTGGATAAGTATTCATGTTTCTCTCTCGATAGTAAGGGCTGAGAATAGAGGTGGAAAAGCCAAGAAATGAGAAGAATACAAAAGATACCCACACATCTAGTGAATATTATCTTGTTCAGTAAGTGACATGCTAATTTCCTCTTTGAGCATACGTACTGTGGCCCTGCTGAAGTTTATTATCAAGTAAATTAAACTGGAACCTTTGGTATCTCAGTCAGTCCAGATAATAAATGCATTTCATTATTATTTTTTCAAAAAAAATAGAAAAGAAAATTGATTTTATTTTCAAAAAATAGTCAGGTGGAGTGATGCATGCTGTCTGTGCTGTATTCTAGGTGCTTTATCAAGCAATTTCCCATCTCTACATGAAGTTGCTTAGAAGCTAAAGAAAAATAGCAAAAAAATAATTAGAAATTCCAATTTCGTAAAAGCTTGTCACTTTGACTGTACATTAACTGTCTCTTCAAATGAAGTGAAGTGATGGGTGAAGGATGAAATATGCTAACTTTGCCCCATGTCTCTGAGCTACTCCTGAAGATAAAGTTCTGCTTTACACACCGTGCTTATTTCAAAAGCATACAGCAAAGTTTTCACAAAACTGTGATCCAAACTTAGCTTTCATATATGAGACTTCATTAAAGAGTGAAAAAAGATGTCCCTCCAATTCCAAAAGACAATAGTTTGATCACTGAGAGTTCATGGTCTTTATGCAGTAGAGTTGCATTTTTAAATATGTCCTAAAGTCAGAGAACTAAAAGACCTAGATCTTCAAACCAGCAATCATGGTTGGTCTCTTGAAGCTGGACTGCAAGGAATGTGCTGTTGTCTTGGTAATTTATATCTATATTTCTCAGAGTTCCTCAAGTAATTGTATTTTTATTAATTTGTTTGAATTTCATTTGAAGTAGTTAGAGTAATGTATGCTAGGGAAGACAGTAGAAGGTTTGGCATAGAGGAGATGTCAGTTATTTAGCTGTTGTGACATTCAGTCTTCTTTATTCTTTCTAAATCTACAACTAGCAGGTTACAATGAACTTGAGTCCCTAAAATCTATAAAATCTCAGTAATTCCTTAAAATCAAATTGTTTTGCAAACTCCTCAATAGGCTATGCAAGAGAATTTCTCTGAAAAATTAATTTAAATGGTCCTTGAAAACAGAATTATTAAGCCTTTGTCAGGTAGTGGTTTGGGGTTTTTGTGTTGGTTTGGTTTCCATTTTTTTTCCAAAAATGTATTATTTCCTTAGAAATAAAGAAACTTTTCTGCTGCCATTGCTGAACTGACTGATGGCTCTGTGTGGGTGTTGCTCATTGTGGTTATGCAAAAGAAACCATGAGTCACGAGCAAGTGGAGGGAAGCAGTTGCTGTAGGCACTGCCACCAGCCCTGGAAGTGGCAGAGTGCTGCAGGCATGGGGAGAGCTGCAGCTCCCTCCCAGTTTGGCTCCTCATTTTACCTGCAGTATTGCATTTGACAGATCATTTAAATGGTGAAGAGAATGGCTACAAAACAGAAAGAGGAGCTGGGACTGAACTAGGCAAAATACAAAAATAAGATGGATTAGGAAAAAGCAAGAAACAGAAATTGAGAAGTATACTAGTAACAATAAAAGACTTATAGTGAAATTTGATTAGGGACAAGTTTAATACAACACCTACACCTAAAGCATGATTTGCCCACCTGTGATGAAGGATAATGTTTTCCCACCTCCTTTTCATTCAAGTGAGACAAACAGGATCAGCAGCAAAGCTGCCTTTGGAACAAGTTTGTCATTCCACTAATCCATCAGCATTATCTCCTGAGCTGCCTCTTTCTCCTGTGAGCCTGCAGCAGATGTAGTTACATTGCAAAAAACCATGGAAATCACTTTCCAAGTCATTTCAGTCTGTACTGTGAGACTACTTAAGCAGTGCTATGCTGACCACTTGCACTAAGACCCTCCACCTGAGACCCTCCTCTGAGCCTCTCCCTCTGTTCTGACTCATGATCAGTGAGGTACCAGCAACAGGAGGTGTGGACACAAGACAGAGAAGAATTGCCAAAACCCCAGGAAAAAATTAAAAATGAGCAGCCAGGTGTGTGCTGTCAAAATAAAAGGCAATAGGGTTAGCAGAGGAAATAGCAACACATGAATCTTGTGGTCATAGAGATTTATAAGTAAAAAATAAGGGACCAAAAATATTACTCTCCCAGGTGTTTAATGAAGATATGAAATGAATAAAACAATAAACAAGAGGTTTGACAGTGCTATGACTTTGAGGATGAGCTTAAATGTTACAAATGTGGTTGTCCTAGGCCATGTGAAGGTCCTCAGCATTGTAAAAGGATGTAGCTGTCCTCTGTTTCTCAGTTAATACACCAAGAAATCATGCTTCAGCACAAGTTTCCTTCAACCCTTCTGATCTTTCTGTGAAACAAAAGATAATGATTACAGTGTGGCTCTTTCTCAGTTCTAGGTCTGTGTACCAGGGATCCAGGAACCTAACAGAAGCAATGATATTGACTCATTAGAGTACCTTAAAGAAATCAATCACCTTCTAGATGCTGGTTTCTATCTCGGCTTGCTGTGAGGACTCCCCAACAGTTATGTTTATCTCTCTGCATCATCATCTGATAGCACTGATTGGGAATGGTGATGCTACCTGATATTACTAAAAAAATATTTAGGTGTAAATTTTTTGTCATTGCAAGAAGTACAAGTTTCCATGGATAGAATTATCTCAGATTTTGTATTCAAATCCATCAAGGGATTTTTATTTATTAAAAAAGTAGCATTGGCAGATATATACAGCAAAAGTTTAGTTAACAAATGGGTGGGGGGGGAGAAAAACCCTCTTTGGTTCAAAAATCAGTTGAGTAGAATGTTATCACAAATAATCCCAAGACCAAGGTTTTTGTTCTGCACTGCCTGTGGCTAGCTCCTACTCCAGGCAGTAACTAATAGCTTGCAGTTTGGCCTTGTTTTTCTGGGATAGCAGAATAGTGCTTAAAGCAAATTTGAACTAGAAGGAAGAGGCATTAAGACACTGAAGCATATCCTGAACCTCAGGTAGCAAATGCCAGCCTGTGTCTGTGAAACACATTAAAGTAGCTTCAGGGCTGCTGTCACTCATGCTGTCTGCCTGCTCCAGAAGTGCCATTAGGGCTGCTGGAGAGAAGATGAAAGGAGTGACTCTTCAGCAATTTCTGGTGGATTATCTTTGGAGGGGTGGCATGGCACAGAAGTAACCCTGGCTCTTTTATGACATGGTGACAAGTTGGTTGCATATTAAGCCAGTGAAAACTTGAGACTTCATCTGGCTGAGAGTTTGAATGCACTAGCTGGATTTTGTTTTAACAAAAGCACCAGTGTCCACAGATTTTCCCATTTGAATATTCCTGAAAAACAAAGTCCTTTTTTTTCCTTTACCCTTCAAAGAAATGACAGACTAGCTGCCAGATTGAACTCTCTTTTGTGATGAAATATGTGCCACCAACTCCTTCCTGTCACTATAATCCTTAGATTTACTAATTAGTGCCCTTCAGGGATGTTAGGTGAGGAGCTGATGGTCAGAGTATGAATTCTTTCCACGACATCTTGTTCAGACAGTTAGTCAAGAAGATCAAAGTGTGTCCTCTGTAATACTCTCCAAGAGTAACACCTGTTCAAAAAACATTGGTCTTACAGTTTTCTGACAGCACTTTTCTTCATGAAATTATCCTCCTAATTGATGCCAAAAGCAGAGGTCTGCTATTAACGGTAGGCTGGTGCAGAGCCCAGAATGCAGCGTACTCAGCATGCTTTGGGCAGGCTCACTTTCTTTTCTTAAATGTTTCCTTTAATCCTCCAAACCTCTGCAAAGCCAGGTTTTCTCTTTTACTGCAAATGGACTATATTGAGATAAATATGTGCTAGAAAATTGAAGCACTTTAATGCCCACACCCACCAGACTAATTTTTATGGCATGGCAATGTTTGACAGATAGAAAAGCTGTTGGGTTTTCCTTAGAACTTACGAAATGAAAGGAAATAAGCTTATAACAAATTGTCTCTGAAACTCCAGGCTGCTTGTGAGACTGACAACACAGAGTGCTCTATGCTGAAAGACTCTAAATTCTGGGAAAACAGGTGTATGAAAATCAGTAAGGAATAAAGACAAATTTAATGCAGCATTTCAGCCTCTTTGTTTCAATCCATAAATGTTTCCATTTATATACTTATTTATGTAGGTGGTGATCTCCTATAGTTATTGCAACACAGAACATTACTATGCAGATGGGACAAATATCCATGATAAGCAGCAACAGAAGTGACTAAAAACCTTAAAAATTACAGGGCAAAGAATATTTTGTCCACCTTTGCATGCATCTGGGTACTACATACATATGTATATACTGTAAACAAACATAATCACGTGGTAATCCACAGTCTCACATAACAGTCTTTATAGTTTTGTGATTTCTGCATGCAGGTTTTGCCACACATCTTGCACTATGGTTTGTTTCTTCATCTCTTTAGGCTGTGTTTCCACCATTCCAAATGTGCAGCAGATAAAGTTCCAATCTCCCAGGTTCTTCTTTTTCTTTTGTCTATCCTCTGTGAATTAACATTCCAGGCAAGTATCTTTGTCACAAACAGAAAATGTAAGAAAAGGTAACCTGAATGTGGTGCAATTCAATCCTTGTCACAAAAAGAAAAAAGAAAAAAAAAAGAAAAATAATTTACTTTCTTTTTTTTTAATCATATTTAAAAAGCAGGGATAATCATCCACAATGGATTTTAATGTATCTCTGTTCCCAGATTTATAAATGGGAATTTATAATGCAAAACTTGTTATAAGGTATAGTTGTCTCAGATACATGGTCCTGAACAACAACACACTAATTATCAGTACTCAAAAATGCATCAGAAGAGATATCTTTATTTTTTTGGCAAAATTTTACTCTTAATGTCCCTGAAGTGGCTCAATACCTTCATCAGTAAAGCAGACATTGACCAAAATTTCATGGATATGTGATCTATGATGGTCATTTTCCTGAACATGAATAATTAAATATTACATAAGCCATTAATTGTCAGGGATGTTTGGGGAGGTTGTTTTCTCAGTAAAAAGCCTTAGAAATCTCAGATTTCCTTCTTGAGAGTTGATATTAGTTGCTAGCAAGACCATTGCACGGAGACCTAATATGTCTGGTGAGCAGCTATGTCCAAACCACAGCCAAAACACTTATTTTGTCTGGGGAGTTGATGTCTGAGCAGCACCCTTCTGCTTCAGAGGCTGAGTTTGACATTATAAATGGTGCTTATTTTTTTGCAGTCACCATCTTTCAGTCTCCACAGTTAGCAATCAACCCTTCCAGGCATATTTGTAGGGAAACAAGGCATTCAGAGTCACTCTTTGTTCATTTGAAAATGAAATGAATTAGCCAATGTTGTGCCCTACATGCTTGTCACAAAGGCTAGTATTATTGCTATTTAACCAGTGGCTGTCATTTACTGAAATACTGAAGCACATATTTAATTTTAATGTTACTGTCACATCTGAATTAATAAGTTATGTATGCAAATTTGATTTCAAATGAGAAATTAAGTGGCTAATCAGCTGATCATTGCACTCATAGTATGCCATTAGCATTTTTGGCTTTATGTTGTTATTTGTCTTTGACTACTGGGTAGTTTTACTCTCACAGCACGTTATTTAATCCAGCTGCCATTTTTCTTGTTATATTTAATTAAAACTTATGAAGAAAACTGTTAAAAAAGGGAAATAAAATTATTGTTTTAAAATAGCCTGGTATATACTTTACAGAGGTAGGAACAATGCTAGATAAACATGTCTGTGGATGTAAGATACCACACATACACCTTCAGCACACAGACCATTCTCTTGAACTAGAACTTTTTCATTTTCCATTGAGTGCTAAATTTATATGAATGGGGTAGAACAAATCAAAGACAGTAACTACTTGATTTTTTAATTTTTCAGCATTTGTACTTTGGATTGGTTTCCATCGTTTTGAGCATTCGTTGTACTGCCAAGCTACCAGCTGGTCCATTGAACTGATGACAGGTTACTCCTGAAGCATGAGGTTTTTCTTATATCTGGTTCTCTAGTTTGATCTTAAAAAATCAATCCTCAGATTATTATTCTCTATGGAAAGCATCAGCAGACTGTTGGAATTTTTTCCCCTGTAACTTGTTTTTTTGTACTGTAGATGAATTTGGAAGAATGCTAAGAAGAATGTTTAAGGCTCTTATAAGCCACTAACTTCCCTTTTTTAAAGAGGGAGATTGGGGTAGAGAAAGTTTGAAGGGAATACACATTGTCAGAACTATCTTTTTGCCTAGAAACTCCAGTAGTTCTTGGCTTGGAGGCAAATTTTACATTTCGTGAGGAGCAACTTCTTTATACATGAAAACCCACACATACTTGATAAGTCAATGTAGACAGATCACACATTTTGAAATTCCAGAATATAAATGCACCGAAAATGTCATTTTCTCTGAATGTGGAGTGGAAGGAGGTATCTTCCTGCCATTGCAGCTCTGTGCTGCTGTGACTGTACACGGTTTACACCCCCACAATGGATGAGTTTTGTGCTTTTCCAGTCCTCTTCCTGTCCCTTGATCCAGCAGTTTGCAAAAAGCTAACTAGATATTATGCACAGGGAACAAGGCAGAGCTGAGGCAAAGACTCTGGAAAGATGCATGGCAAAGAAAGTGAGAAACTTAGACTGTGAGTTGGACTGGGGGACAAATTGGACAAAATAGAGCTTCTGTCAGAAAATTTTAAATGTTTTCGGACAGGACCAAAAATCTTTGAGAGTAGCCAAAGCTCTTGATCTCTTAAACAGCTTGCACAGTGATGTAGAAACTGGTGAAATTTGGGGAAAAAAAGGATAAATTAATCTGAAAAGAAGCTTCAGCACCAGCAGGACAGCAGCAACTTCTTAGGCAGCGGTAGTGGGAAGCAAAGCCGGAAGAGGTACCTGGAACAGATACAGAGTTTAGAAGACAACTGAATACCTAGTGAGACAAGAAAAATATAATTGAGCTACCATAAAGGGAAAATGAGTCTAGTTAACAAGACTACTGGGTGAGAGAGAAGGCAATGCAGCAGTGAGTGGGATGCAGTGCAGAAAAGTAGAGGAGGGCTGGTTATGCAAAAGAACTGGGAGGAGGATGAGAAATTAACTACTTTTCTGGGACTAATGAAGGGAGAGGATGTGTCTTAGGAGCAGTCCGGAGTAGAACAGAGGCATTTGAGGAGCATGGGCACACTGAATCAAGTTTGGAGAAGGTGGGGAAAAAAACATTGAAGTCTGTTCCCAGTAAAGGACACTTTTCTACAGAGCCTGGCATTGGACCTGAGATCCAGGGCCTCTTACATACAATAGTATGCTATTGTTTCCAATCAAGGCCAGGAGCCCATGAATTTGCAGCAGATGTCACCCGTATCAGTTTTGTCAATTTAGACACGATAATAATGAGGATACAGCAGTTTGATCTCCTTTAGGTGTGATTGCACCTGCTCAGAGACCCAGGAAGGGCTCAGTTCATACCAATACCTCTGACACCAGATATACATTAGGGTTAAATAAAAGCTCATGTGTTACTACCTACTACAACTATGATGTGTTCTACACCAGTGCCTAGAGCATCCCCTTATATGTGGGAAACAGCTGAAATTATTAAACCAGAAGCTGTAGTATAATGACTGTATTAAATGGCACTATTTGGCATAAAGAAACTGAGTGATTTCTGCTGACTCTTCTCCATTCTGATTAAAACAGTTAAAACATTCAGTTGAAGTATCACCAGAACTTGTTCCCTAGGTTTTGCACCCAGTACCCGTAAGTGCATGTCCATGAATGCCCATCTGTTAAGTCTGAAGCTTTTTCTGCTTCTCTAGTTCAACAAACACGTCTATGTCGCATTGTCTGTCACACAATAGGAAATAAGTTCCACTGAGAGTTGGTGAATAAGCAAGTCTGTGAATTCTGCTCTTAGATATTGTGCAGGGAACATGAGGTTATAGAAACGTAAAAATGGACTGGGTCCAGTATATGGAGCCTGGGGTGTTGGTCTATCCAGCCTCAAACTAGCACTTCGCTTTGCAGAGATATTCAGTGCTTTCATCCCTTGTCTTCCAGAGCCTGACCTGGGGCATGTGCTTGGATTTCCAGGAGTACCATATGAACTTCACTATAGCTGATGCAGTAGCAGCTACACTTTGGGTGAATATGGTAGAGCATAAGTCTGACTATTTTGAACAATTAGGCTCTGGGGTTCAGACTGAGCACCCAAACATTGCAAGTGCTCCCTGCCTGGGCTCTTTGGCTGTCAGAGGGAATTAACACCACTCCTGACAATGCCCAAGGCTGCCCTGTGCATAGTGTGTGTGAAACATCCAAATTGTATTTTGAAGAGCACCAGAGAAAAACCTTTAAGGAGATTAAACTTCAGAAGGGTTTGTTTTATGTGTCATGCCTGAATTCGAAACCTAAGAATGAGGAGAAGGAAAACAGTCACAGTCAGCTCATTAATTGAGGTGGGGGAAAGAAAAAGAATATGTAACTGTTAAGTTGGATAATAGATCGTCTTGAGATGTGCATGATATTGAGTACTCTAGCATTAATTCTTCATTTCCAAATTTTTGAGTGTTAGACACCATGATCTGTTAATATAGTTCTGCATTTATTCTTTTTATATGACCTATAATCTGACAGATGGTAAGATTTTGCAATTATTATCCCCTTATTTCCTCAGAATGTGACCTAGTAGTTTTTGGAATATATGCCTAAGGGAAATGTTGGTTATTTCAATGGTTGTATAAGTTAAAACTGTAGCATGCAATATAATGCAGAGGACAATTCTATAGTGATAAGTCAGAGGACCGTATGACTTCACAGGGCTTTTTCTTTTTGTGCTTGGTGTGGTTCTGGAAAAGGGAGCTAGCTTTTCTCTGTGTTATCCTGCTGCTCAGCCTCAGGGAAAGACTGGACTTGGACAAGATAAATTAATTTTCATTTGTACTGTGTCTCTCTCCCTTTCTCCCAGCATCACATTTGAAGCTGCTGTGTTGTGTGATCAAAAGGCATGTGATGCAGAAAGGCAGTCAGCCCTGCTACCATCAGCACAACTGTGTACAATACAGATGGTACTAGGGATTATGGAGATTCTATCTGACCAGTAAAGAGAAGAAAAGTATCCAGTCTTTAATAAAATGGCTGTATCAATGGGAGTGGAAAAACATTTGATCAGTGTAGGCAAGGTAACACTTAGTAAAAAGCCAAAGGATTAACTTCTAAACTCTAGGTGATGTGGAGAAAGAAAAAAGGAAAATGTTTACCTTCTGAAATCAAATGCATTTTCTTCCCAGGCCACCAAACATCCCACACAGAAAAATCTTCCTTTGGCTAACGTGCATTGCTTAACTCCAGAAGTAATGCCAAGTTAGTCAGAGAGAATCAGCCTTCCCAAAGTTAGACCCTGCCTACTTATTTTCTTTGGCATTAAGCAATGAAATTGAGAGCATCTCAATTTGTATGATTGGGATTTTTTCCCTTCCCTTCCCTTCCCTTCCCTTCCCTTCCCTTCCCTTCCCTTCCCTTCCCTTCCCTTCCCTTCCCTTCCCTTCCCTTCCCTTCCCTTCCCTTCCCTTCCCTTCCCTTCCCTTCCCTTCCCTTCCCTTCCCTTCCCTTCCCTTCCCTCTCTCCATCCTCAATTGCAACGCCCTTTCAGTCGCAGTCTCTCCATATCATGTGTCTGGACCCTTTTTTCCCCAGTAAACTCAGAACATTCAGGTTTTGGCCCAGCTGGCAGGACTGCTGACACATGAACTGTTCTCAGTCCTCCTGATGTGCCTGGAGCTGCCTGAAGGAAAAAAAAAGTGTTGCTGTATGAACAGGATAACTAGCAAGGGATAATCTTGGCAAAAATAATTTCTCTTAGCATTGTGAAATTTGAGATGATTTCTTTAATTTCCTATTCTAGAAATAATGTATTTCTTAAGTGCAGAAATGTCTGTAATGCCTACTCCAGTTAAGTTTTGGAAAACATTTATCATTCTGAATCTGTTTTCAGGTACTCGTAACTTTATGGGAGCATTCAAATTTCATTTTTCAACCCTACTTAGCTAATGACAGCTAAAGACACAATGTTGTCTGCTGATAATCATGTCGAGGGATGTGGTATTGTGGAGAAAACAGTGTTCTACAACTTGAGAAGAAAAGTAGGAGCTTTGATCACTTCAATTTAATAGACTCAGGCTATTCATTCTTCTCCTTTACTACAGAAGAAATACCCTACATATTAGGACTAGGTATCTACTACTTGGCTAATGACAGATCATGAGTCTAATTGTCCTAACCATACCTCCATTGTTGTGTTCTGTCTTCTTACAACAGCATAAAACGTGTCTATACAAAAGCTGTGTCACAAAGATGAACTTCATGAAGCAATAATATCACTTTTTATTCTAGAAAGTCTCCACAGTCTTCAAAAAAAGCTGCCCTGTAGGCTTCATTATTCCTTCATTCCATGGCACACAGTTGTCCAGCCTTTGCCTTCAAACTTCTCTCGGCCATGTAGATAAATATATATATCTGCTCTGTCTTTTCTTCAGCTTCCTGAAGCTGGAAGGAAGGACAGGAAACAGTTCCCCCTGAATGGACCAGGCAAAGATGTGTTTACCATGGATGATACCACTCAGTTCTGCAGGACTCAAAACACCATTTAGTATTGTTGCAAAATCATGTTTATCAGGGGATTCAACTGACTGGCTTGAGAACTCCTTTTGAAATTGTCTATTGTGTGGCTTTGAACAGCTCACATGTTCTTTTCAATCTAGAAGAAAAACATCTATAAACCCTCTGCAAACTTACTTTAATATTGCAGCTGATAACAAAGAAATCTGTGCAAGAGAGAAACACACTTCTGCAACTGTTGCAAAACAGTATTCTATTTAAAACAGACTGCTCTATATCAAGTTATTTTGGAGGCTACCTGATCCAACAAAACCTGAAGCAGTCACTCCTTAAATGCTGTTTTGTTGTTTAACAAGTGCCACCCTCGGTCAAGGGAACAAGAAGTTTCTCCTGTACAAGGTAACATTAAATGAATTTGAAAAATGATCTGCCACTTGTGTTTGTGGGAAAAATCTATGAGAGCTTTATCATGGTCAGCAGGGGAGATTAACGGCAGCTGGGACTTGAGTCAATCAGTGTTGAAACACACCAAAGCAATTAAATAAATGGAAACATTTAACAGAGCCTGTATCAATAAATACAGATGAATATTAATGCAGACCTGTAAGATTTGGAGTGGGGGGAACCAAAACAGTGTAAAGAATAGAAAATACTTAGATGGGAAGAGTTTCACTACTCGTTTCTGCTGCCAATCACCCAGAAGGATTTGGCACTGGAAGGAAAACTGTGCTAGGACTTGTACAGATAAGCTGGAGCTGTATTATTTTTCCATAATATATCTACTTTACCTTTCTCTCCTATTTTTCAGCTGTAATCTTCACCTAGCTTTTACATGTTTTGGGTTTGTATTATTTATATTATTGACTCGTAATAGAGAACACACATGAATTCTGGTGTTTAATTACATGATCAAGGCAAAGTTCATGATTGGATTTTGAAATGTTCAGCACCACAGGATAGTTAATATAAATATGGGCACTGCCTTTTCCCTAGGTCAGTGCTTCAGCGGGTGGAAATTGTTCTAGCTGCATATAATAAGACCATCCTTGTCACTTGTGAAGTTTCTCTGGACTAGTTAACTTTCTGAATTTTCCCAGAGACTCTGTTTATAACTTGTGAAGACAAGGTTGTTGATGATGACAGGAGTCTTAGGACTGCAATTAGGCAGCTCTTAGTTTAGGTTTAACTAATGCTGTAGATGTATCTTTTAAGAGCAATGGAAAGTACTGGGCAGTGCTTGAACAGGGTCTGACTGTGACAATAAGGAGAACTGTGGGGAAATGCAAATACTGAAGATTAGTAAGTGGACACAAAGATATCAAAATTCCTACATCAAAGAAAGCAGTGCTCAGAAATAATTTATAGAGTCTGCAGGAAAGAGTATGTTATTCAGATTGGAATTTTGCAGAATTTTGGAAAAAAATTAATGATTATAAAAATCATGGGGCATTTTTTGTCTTTCAAATGACTGTAAAGGGGAATTAATATTCAGAATAAGGAATGGAATAATTTGTGTCTTTCTCCTCCACTCCCTAACCACAGCATTAGTAACTTAGACATACACACATACACAGAAGATTTTGAAAATATATTACATTTTCTTAAGAGCATGATTTCTGCATGGTAACCAGTTATCTTTGGGGTACAGCTTTCTTTCATAAGGGAACACTGCTGGAAGGGCTCTAAACAAGCCTCCTTCTATAGAATACTAATTTAATTCAAGTGTCTCTCTGAGCTGGGATGTGCCACTGAAAGAAAGGAGAAACAAAAGAGCATCATGCAGTTAAATTCACCTTGCTGTATCTCAGCTTCAGTAAGTTGGTGGATGGTATGACCTCAGAGAGGTTCATCTCACTGCTAAGGGGAATTCTTCAGCTGAGTGAGAGCAGACAGGAAAGCAAGCAAACAAACCACCACCAGCAACAACAACAATGAAAACTGCTCCTTCTAATTACAGACTGAACCAAAAAGGATCAAAATTTACTCTCTGCACCTGATGTAGCTGCTTATGAAATTGTATATTCTACACTAACATAATTTGGAGCAGTTTGAAATTTCATTTCTGTTTTTTAGTTCTAAGAAGCACCTTTTTATTGCTTTATAATGACATAAACATCACAATGTTCAATATTTTTAGAAGTTAAGTAGGAAAATAAGTTTGTTTGCTGCCTTCCTCTCTTTCTCAGGAGGGCAATGGAGCACCTGCATATAAATAAAAACATAGCCTTGACCAGTTGTCAGGAAGAGGGGGAAATAGCCATTACTTAGCAAAGCAATAGGTTTTAAAATTAAAATCTAGTGTGAAGACAATAAGAAAAACTATTATGGCAAAAAGACTGGTACAAACACAGCCCCATTGTCTATTGAATTTTGATCCCCTGTTTTACCCTTAGGACTCTTGAATTGGCCTACTGTAGCTTGACAACACCACAAAAATGAACATGACAATTCTTTTTGTTTTACATACCCTTTAGTTTTCAGGCAAGGCAAGTTTTATCAAGGTAACTATTCTGATAGAATATAAATATGTTCTTAATCATGCTGTGAAAATCACTGCAGAAATGTGCTGGTTCTTTTTCCTATTCTTGCTGTGCTTCACAGAGCTTATATATTAAATTGGAATGAACACTTGAACACATCATTTTCACTAGGAGAATTCTGAAATTTCTACTTTTCTGGCATATTCTAAACATGCAAAATATTCTTTAAAAGGACAAGACAGCAAAAAATTTCTCTTTACTATCTCTCCTTTGGCACATTCAATTTTTATTTTGTTTTGTGACTTGTATGTGTAGTCATCTGTGTGATGACTCCTGAAATGAGAAAAATAATTGTTGACCCTGAGACTAGCAGAAGTCCCTTCTCATCCAGCCCTCAGGTCTGTGCCTTCCCTGATTATTCATAACATCAAAGAAGACCCAATTTAAATTAAGAGGCTCTAATAATCTCTTGTGACTTTTCCTAATAATTGCACCCATATGTAGGAATAGGATGAATTTATAGGCAATACTCTATGCTTCATAACAGATAAGAATGTCCACTGTTTTTTGTGAAAATAATCCCCCTAAATGTCCATTTGTCAGTTAAGAGAATTCCTCAGAAAGTGGAATTGTACAATTGAGAGTATAATTGTAACATGCTATAGAATTATGGAATTACTTGGTTTGGAAGGGATCTTAAATATCATCTAATTCCAAAAGCCCTGCCATGGGGCTATAATTTCACTATAATTGTCTAGTTTTACAGTTTCATGCTATAGATTTTCATAACTAATTCCCAACTGTAGATGAACTTAAACTGCATAGTTCTTAATGCATTATTAGAGTGTCTAGATGATGAAGGGTGGCTTATACCAAGAGAGACTTGCAGGTGCTATAAATTTATTTGCACTATTGAATTGTTTGCTTAAAACAAGAAGATAAAACCCCATGTTCACCCTACATAATAGCACAGAATAAGTGAGAATGTTTTTCTGTTATGGCTGAAAAGAACCCCTGCTCTGGGTGCTGCTGGGAATAATGGAGTTTTGTTGGCTCAGTGCGTCCATTTGAGACACTGGGACGGGAATTTCACTGAGACTTTTATTAGAGCTCCTGTCTTCCCAAACCAGTGGGAAAATGCATAACTCATAGTCACATTGATAGGCAAGAATTTTTCATTTTAGAGCAGTGACAAGCATCCAAGCCACATTTTTAAATCCTTTGTGCTTTCTCAAAGGCAACTGGGTTATCAAAATAAGGTTCTTATTAGTTAAGCTTTGTACCAGCTCAAGCAGACAGTTTTATCTGACCAGGATATGAGAGGAGTTTCTTCAAAGAACTTGAAAAATAAGCCCAGCGTCCTGATCCCCAATGTTCATGTGCTGCAGGGTAGAGGTATCCCACTGGCTTCCTGCAGCAATTGACAGTAAATTATTTTTCTGTTCATTACCATATTAGATGGGAATAGTGTTTTATTCTCCTATTCAGAGACACATTGCTGGATGGTTCAGAATAATTAGTTAAAAATATACTGTTTTAGCAGAACATAGCTGACTAATTTCCTAGCTTAGAAGACACAGGTGTATGAGGATAAAAGCTTTCTTTGTATGAATAAACAGAAATTGTCTCATAGCTTTTCAAATAACTTTCTTTAAAAGAATCTAGGTAAATGAAGACAGAAGTACCTATTCAATATTTATTCACTGAAAAGCAGAGAGATTTCTGCTCTGTCTTGTTTTTGAAACAATGTTAGAAGCTGTCCTAGTATGATGGTAATGAGCCTAATGAATTGTCACTGGAGATGAATTTGGTCCTGGTATCTCTGTTTTCACCTGACAGGAAAAAAATATTTTTAATCTAACTCTACATATTAATCACTCACAGACAAGGAGACAAGTCCTGGAACAATTCAGTCTTCTTTATATGGACTTTCTAATTCAGCTTGTTATATAATGAGGGGAAAGGATAGTCAAGATCACTCAATTTTTGTAAGGACTTTGAACCAGTTCCACAGATTTTATCAGGTTTACCCCAAACTCAAGAACTTCTAACTGGATTAATCATTGTCTGAGAAAATGCACAACTTTAAAAGTATATTTGGAACATGGAAAAGAAAAAACACCTTGGAAATTTATTATCTGACTTGTTTACAAATGGTTGCTTTAAAAGAAATTTTGGTTACTTTTGAATGTCTTGAATACTCTGACTTTCAGATTGGTGGGAAAAGTGCTGTGCTCATGCTCTGCCTAGACAGGCAAGATACTCCTGCCAGCCCTGAGAGTGGCCCTGCAGTGTCTGGGCAAAGAGCCTGGGGTCCCTGGGCTGGCAGTGCCCAGGGAGGGGCTCTGGAGGCAAGGCTGAGCTCTCCTGCCTTCCCTCAGACCTGCCCTCCCTGCACCAAACCTTCTGTCACATCTGACAGAAGCTCCCTGTGCCCAGACTAGAGGGAAATATGTTGACTTTAAAAAGCAATCTCTTCTGTCTACATTTACCATGGCCTAAGATTTTTCTTGGAAAAATGTGTAACTTTCACAGTCTCGTGGCTTCCAAATTCAGTATTGATAGCATGCATCTCCTGGAGAGCTTTAATTTAAGACTAATTCTGCCAGGTAGCCTAATTTGGAAGTTAGATTAAAGAGATCTTTCTTTAATCAGTAACATTTCTGTCATTAATGAAGACTTGTCTTTATCAGATGCATTGACTTACAGACCTAGTGGAAATTATTTGTTGTTTTGGCTTGTTCTAAAAACTTCACATTCTATAACACAGATTTCAAGATACTGCCATTTTGAAAGTGTTGTATTTTTGTGATTTCTTTTTTCAGAGATAGGTTGGTTTCTCTTCCCTCACCACAATGGAATAATTGGTGGGCTGGCATGAATGAGTCGTGAGCTGCATACATTAGGGCTACTTAAGTCAACCTAAAGTCCTTCAAACCTCAGTTGATAATTAGAAATGAGAGTATAGGCAGGGTCCTCAAATCCTGATTAGAAGTCACTTAAAATAATTACAGAAGGAATGAAAGCAATTTGAAATATTCTCACCCTGGTAGGCTAATCCTAGTTGGTGAGCAGAAATCTCCATAAAATATGCTTGAATTTGATAATGTAAAAGTTCAGAATATGTGTTTAAAAAAAAGTCATTGCTCAGATATACAAAATAGCCCCAAGCAGACAGAAATAAATGTCAGCAGGAAGTTAACAGTCATACAGAGTTTAACATTAGGTGCTATGTTCTCTATTACACTACTTAGAATTGCTATCATTACATTGTCTTCAGTAGTGGAAACATTACTTTGATAAACCAACTATATTTAGGCATAAGTGCCCTAACTTTTTTATCATTCATGGCATTCACTTGCAAAACACCCTTGTGATTTCATTATGTGAGTTTATTTGCACGCTCATCTCCTCATATTTTAACCTGAATTTCCCCCCATGTATGCAATTATTTCCTCCTTTTACTTTTCCTGTTTTGATTTCTGCACTTGTGAGACACTGATTGGGAATCACAGCTGTTTGGGAATGAGGTTAAAAATATCTGCTTCGGCCCACTGTAAAGCTTGAGGACTGCTTTTATTTTTGGAGACCCCTTGTAGTTCCCAAAAATCTTCTGAACAGTAACATACACATTATGGAGTACTGCTGTCATCTCAGGGCATCCTTCCATAAAGTATTGACCATTATGCTCTATCTGTCTTACTGCATCACTCACATGATTCATCAAGAGCCAAGAAGGAACAGTTTGATTTTTCTGGCTAGTACACAATCATCCTTAATGTATTTGCTGAGATTTAAATTCAAAGCCAGGTATTGCAAGGATTTCAGATAATACAATGTCATTAAAAGCTTTTGTGTCTTCATCAAGAGCTGTAGTTTAAGCCATATGTATCCTACACCTTACTTTTATGATTGGTTTTTAGATTTTTTTGTTGATTCCCACTTGCTCTTGCTTAGAATTCACATTGCCTTGGGAATAGATTTGCAGCTTTGTCCTGATCTTGTCATTGTGTAGATGGCAGAGCAGTACTGCAATGGTATTTTACTCTCATAGTAAACCTGTTTTCACTTCTTCTCCAAGTCTGTGACCTATCAGGATTTCTAAAGGAAAAGGAAAAATTGAGTGACTCTTTCTCTTCCTGCCAACAGAAATGAGAGCAGCAACTTACATTAATGCTCCTACTGAATTTTATTTTTTAAAATTATATTCAGGTAGCACAGAATGAGAAGAGAATTTCTTCTGGAGAGATATCCATCCTAGTCCTTTCCACGAGGACTGTGTCTGTTTGATGGACCCACATGCACACCTCTTGTCACAGCTGTTTCCTGTCAGCTTTGTGCTGACCCATTTTGGTTTTGTGCAACAGGAGGCCAGGAAAGCGTTGGCAGGATTGCATGCATTTGTCCAGAAGTTCCTTAAACATGTGGAAGGATTTTAAATATGTGCATTATGCTAACTCAAGAGCCAAACTGACTCTCAGAAACCTGCAACCTAAGGATGTTAGAGCACATTTCTGGATCTTCCAATCTGGAGAGTGTCTGCAGAGAGTGACTGTGAAAAGTTGTGGCTTTGGGCTGGTGGCACTCCTTATGCCTTTATGTTGTCCAGGAAAGTGGAGCCACCATCCACCATCCCTGGATGTGTTTGAAAAACAACTGGACATGGCACTTAGTGCTATGGTTTAGTTGACACAGTGGTTTTTCTTCAAAGTTTGCACATGATCATCTTGGAGGTCTTTTCTAATCTAAATGATTTTATGGTTCTGTGATGTGAGAAGCAAACATTTGTGATCATTTAACCCACTTATGGAGAACTCTTGGTCAATCCAGTGAAAGAGTGCACAAGAAAATGGTAATTCTTTATTTAGGATTTGTTTAAGCTTAGATAGGTTTATAACAATTTTTATAATAAAATCAAAATTACAGGAACAGAAAAACATGCCCATTTCAGGATATTTCACCAGGAACTTCTCACCATGCATAAAATAGTTTTAATTCATATATGTTATTAATCTCAATAGAGGAAAAAACAGTGCTGCAAACTTCCTTGTCTGAATGAGGAAAGGTTACCTTTTAGGGGAACAAAGTAGAAATGTGTGTTTAGTGGCAGACTATGTTGGCTATATGTTTATGGACATTTAAATCATGTAAGTACTTTTCCTGTCCTTGAAAATATAGATGCTCAAAAGTTCTTTGCAGAGTGCATCATAAAAGACAGTGGTCAAACAGGAGTGACACACAGGTGCTGAAGCTCTTAGCAATATTTATTTTACCTTTTAAAAAAGAAATTTGACTTGCAGTTGATCTCTAACTTCTTTTTTCTTTTGAGATTACTTTGAAAAAATAGGGGAAGATAAACTACGTATCAAGCTATGACTCTTTTTAAAAAATTAGGTAGAATTTTGTGAATTCATCAGAATATTCTGATCATTTATTCCACATGCTATCTTAGTTTAAAAATCTAAGGATGAAATATCTCTTTTCCCTCTATTATCTGAGGCTGTCGACTTCTAGGAAATCCACACTGATGTTGTTCATAGAGGGATGATACAACAGGAAGTATTTTCATTCTTGGTTTGTTACAGAAATGAGTTTGAATTTCTTTTTAAAGACCGATAATAAACATCCTCAAAAATGTGCTCTATTCCAATGAAATATGAGATCAAATTGTGAGATTCATTTTATTATTTCTTCCCTCAGCTTAATGGGTATAGTAAGTACTAAAGTGATCCTTCATAGGGCACAGCCCCTCAATTTAATGGGCATATGGCATAAGGTCAACTTTGGAGAATTGTCATTCTTACATTGTTTCTTTGCCAAAACATTGCTATTGAATTTTAGAAACACTAATGTAGAGTTTTAAATACAATATATCAGGAATATATCAGAAGAAGGCTTGTTTTATATAGTATCTGTTATAGCTTACAATCCTCAAATATCACTTTTGTTGTGGAGCCAGCTTTTAAACTAAACCCCACAGTGTTGGCTAGACTATGAAATTCCCAGTGGAGCAATAATGAGAGAGGGAAAAAAGTCCCTGTACACTCTGTGCCCAGCTTCTGCATCTGACCCTCCATTTAGGGCCTCACATAGAGTGTACCTGGCTTACTTTCAAGCCTTTACACAAACACATTTTCTGCAAAAGGCTTCAGTCTTGCTGGCTCCACTGTAGATTCCTAACACCAATTCAAACTTATAACACCCAACAAACTGGACATGATGTTTATTGGGTGGCTTCAGCTGTTCCTGCCAGCCAGGAGGACACCATCAGAGTGTGGCCAGTGTAACTCCACACAAAATGCACTTAATGTCTGCACAAACCTTCACCTCCAGCCTGGGAGAATGTTTGGTGGTAAAGTGAGAAGCAGTACAAGGAGACACCTAATCCTTTCTAATATCTATTCCTGTCAGGGAATTTTTTCTTTCTAACAGAAACAGTTTCCACTTAGCAAGGCACTTCTGGAGCTTTTCACATGGCCAAGGGAAGGTACAGCTGCTAAGCTGAGCTGCTCAGGCGTCACCCAACCCATAGCTGGGGCCAGCTCAGCAGCCACACCTGGTAAACTCTGCAGACCCTTCTTTTGGACAAGGTGTGACACCATGCTGCATGTGGCAGGCCAGAGCAGCTCTCCATGCCCAAGAGAGCTCCAGCACAGGGATTTCAGACCTGCTGTCTCCACAGGGCTGCTTGGCCTCTGCCCTGGTCCTGCTCACCGCATCTCCCTCTGTCTATATATTGGTTTTCCACCCTGATGCCTGCAAAGGATATTGCAAAAATGTTATGGCTCTTTTCCTTGAGGTCTGGATAAGTACATTTGTAGGAGTCTTTCTTCCTCCACTTTTGAGTCTTGAGACCCTAGTCTATACCCATGTCATTTCATTCCTGACTTACGTAAGCATATGACCCATACTTGTTGGCAGAAATGAAAGTTATGATCTGAGACAAGGGGATTTGAGTGTCATGCTACCAGCAGAGATCGCCACATACAAAGAGTGCTTCATAATTAAAGACATTGCAGCCCCCCATGGTATTACATGCTTTAATAGAGGAAAGCTACATAAAAAAAATAATCTGAGAAACTGAAAAATCCTATTCACTATGCACAAAGTTGGATTTTAATATATGCTCAGGTGTCTATGAAAATTAATGAAATGTCAGTTTGAGAGCTGGAAATATATTTTAATATGAGATAATATTTTAATAATGAGATAATATTTTGAGTGGATGAAGATAAAGTACATACCATGTAGTCAGATAAATAGAAAACTCTGCTGCACTTACTTGCCAAACATACATGCAAATAATTGCATTGAAGTGAAGCAGTCTCAGTTTAGACCAGCTGAGAATTAACACCATGTTTAGCAGGATGCATGGGAAAATGGATACCCCGCTTCATCTGTGAGACGTATTCTTATTCCATAAGGGCCAAAATTATGAGGAATTACTGAAAGAGATTTCAGCACCTTCTGCTAGGTATGGTGTATGATAGTGTGCTAATGAACATCAAACAGTACAAGTTGAAAGTAGCTGTAATCTTCATGCCTTTAACAGTTGTGAAATCACTGACATTGACTGTAATATCATTCAGGATGGAGCTTAAGACATTGGTGGGCAGATGAAGGAAAGGGAAATTAAATCACATTTTCTTTGGAAAACTGCATGTAGTCCTTTGCTTTGTCTTTCATGCCTGCTCTCACACTAAAAAGAAATCTCAACCTTTTTATTATGATTATTAGTCATATTAATAGTAGTAGCAGTAGTAGTTGTAGTAGTAGCCACAAATTTCAACTAAATTTGGCAGAAAACTGAAGCTCACAACTGTTTAACTCTGTCAAGTCTTATGGAGCTGTGACACTATTGCAGGCCTAGTAAAGAAAGGCTAATGTTAGCTCACCAAGCAATGCTTGCTCCAATAAACAGGCTCCATATGCTTTGGTATTTCTTGTACCTTCTAACACAACAATCACCCACAGGGCACTGACCTGTAGGAAGACAGATCATTTGGTTTGGTGGTTGCTGAACTAGTGTTTTAGTTCACAAGGGATGTTGCTCAAAATTTTAATCCTAAATTGTCAATAGAAATATTGCATTTTTGCAATATGTTGTGAAATGGCTGGTTGTTGATTTTATTTTATTTTATTTTATTTTATTTTATTTTAATCAACAATGTATTTATAAGTGACTGGTTGAACCATGTGCACAACACTTCCATTCTTTCCTAACAGAGGAAAGTGAATTTCCACCTATTTCTTTTCTGTCTGAAGATGTAACACTGGTTCTGTGGTTATAATTCTATTTCAAATACTGATATACAGAGCTATTCCCATGAAATTCAGGATTAGGAGTGTCAGGGAAAGAAATGGGGAAGAATACATGATGTTGAGCAAAATTTTGCTAAGCAGGGTGAGTCTTTAACAGTCTCCAAAAGCTGGTAGATGAACTTTAAAGGTTGTGTATGCTTCAGCAGGCAAAAGCTGTGCTTCAGCAAACCTTAGACTAAGTGGCACTAATGCAAAATGCACATTACCCACTTCTGTAAAAAGAGCAGTGAAAAAAACCCTCAAAATCACACTTGCTTAAGGATTTAGGAAAAGAGGTGACTTGTGGGTGGATGAGATTTAAGTATCATATAAATAAGCAAAGTTTTCTGAGGAAACTTGAATCTCCTTAAAAAATGGAATTGACACAGAGGTATCAATAAGTCTTAAACCAACTAAGGACCCCATTGCAATATCTCATTGATAAGGCATTGTGGCTCTATGATACCTTCATTTTTAGGGAATTTCTATGATGACTCAGGTACTTTAATGTAAATTACTTCAGTATAATTTTCTACTTTATGTCTCACAGGAATTGACTCAAAATGATAATTAAATACATTTACTCAAGGAAAAAAGTAGGTAAAAACAGAACGATATTCCAGATACATTAAATATTACCCAGTTCTAATAGGAACATATTTAGCAGCATATGAACCTCATTTACTATGAAGTGTAAGAAGACCTGCAGGTACAGCATTCAGGATTCTTGACAATATCAAGCAATCGCACTTGTAAATTAAGATACTTTTCTTCTCAGTATTCTTTACAAGATGCACTTTTCAAGAGATGCTGTTCTGATATTTATTTCAGCATTTTTAAAACAAAGCCTCAGGTTGTGAAATCATATGCATGTCACTGGCTTTTTCTTCAAATTGACAGTCAGTGCATCTTTTCAATAAGTCTCAGATAGTTTATAGTTAGCTGGCCATGTTAAAGATTTAAACTCTCTGTTAATGTTTGCCCTTCTCAAGAGAAGATAGTTTTCTACATCTTGCTTTCCTACAGACTCTCTGTACATCCCTTCTCCTGGCAAATGGAGCTAGTGCTGTGCTAAGGTTTCAGCCCTGCTGCCCATCATTTTATTTTCTGATAAACAGAAGCAATTTACCTGGTGGCCAGAAAATGTACACCGTTCAGCTTTGTCAGAAGGAAGATGTGGCAGTCAAAAGAACTGCAGTGGCTACAGAAGTATATGCTGTCCTTGGCCATGTGAATTCACAGATCTCCTTTCCTTGCTTGTTTTGTTAAGTTTAGCACAATTCAGGCCCTGTATGTGATGTGGGGCCATAAGACTATTCCTACAGTGTTCAGCTTTGTTAGAAATTCACTTCTAGTTTCTGTTAGTTAGCATCTTTCTTTCATGTCTGTACTGCTGGAAACCCTGAGGCATAGGCCTAAGGCAAAATAATGTGCTAGCCTTGCTGGAATCAGGAAAGTGAGAATCTCCCAAGTGAAGATAATTTCTGTTTCCTTTCTATTTTATCATTAAGTTTTTTCTTTTGTCCAATGCGAGAAAACTGTGGCACATAACTAATATTCAAGTGAAACACCTCCCATCTTTCTGCATTGTTTTTTCCCATTCATTTTGTTTTGTTTCTTCTATTCATTTTGTTTCTTTCTTTAAATCCTCCTTAAGAGGCTTTCAGAAATCCATTTAGTTTGACTCAGTTTGAAATATAAATAGCAGGCAGATCACTGTCCCAAATATCATCTGTGTGACTCTCTTTAGCACTTAAACAGCATCCGGTATGTGCCTGGCACCGGCACAGAGAGAAGAGTCTCTGCAGACTAAGCTGATTTAGACACTCGTCATGAGACCAGCATGGCAGTAATTGCCAGTTTACACAATGAACAGCTCCTATCTGGTAGTGAAGGAGAAAATTTCATGATAAATTCCTGTGGAGTAGGTCTTAATATAGGTCATGTATATTTTTACTGTGTTACAAGTTAACTCCTTAATGAGTCCTACAGTAACACTTTCGTCTGGCTGTACCCAAAGATCAGAATTTCCCAGAGGGAAAGGTCTGTATCACTGTTAAAGTACTTATGGTATCTACCAGACCTTTCATGTAAACATTTTTAAGAAGAAAATGGACCAATTTAATTACTGTGGGTGTAGCACAATTCACCCCTCTTTCTGTTCTATGGCATGTCTTAATTTACCAAAAATACTACCTGGAGGATAACCTGTGGACTCTTATCTCACTTATGCTTCTGCATGGTTCAAGATGAGGTCACCACCTGTCTTGGAGTTGTAAATCCTGGCCTAAAAGCTCAACCTGTTTGTGTCAGTATTTAGTTTATCTATGCAGATATGGAAAGATTATATGTAGGACTGATAGCATTCAGGACGTATTTTTATCGAAAATAAATGGTTGGAAATATGACTGACAAATTTTACAACCAGGTAAAATTTCCATCAAATTTCTGCTTTAGCAAGAGATTTAAATTTTAAAAATCCTCTAACAATGTTTTCTAACAATGCAGTAATGTCTTAGACTTCTTTATTTAATTTAATTATATTGCATGATCTATATAACAAAATTGCATGTGGAAAAGGTTCTACTTTTTTTATATCTTTGAGTAGGAGTGTCTAATTTGGTAGTATGCTTCTAAAGAAATGCCTTAGGTTGCAAATGAAAGATGTGGTGGGGGTGTGTATTCTATTGCCATCTGTTAGAGGTGGGGCAGTTATCTCCTGTTAATGGGCAGGTTGGGGCAGTTTTCTTTATCTCTTCCATATGGGTCTCTCATCCTCCCTCCGGGAGAGATCTCCTGTTGATGGGCCACTGCGTCTCACTGCATGACAGATAAAATTACATCATCCCATTGTGGGATGCTCCGCCCAGGGGGAGGAGCCAAGCATTCCTAACTGGATATAATCTGAGATTTGGAATACCACAGGCAGCCTTTTCCCACTGGATTCCCAGGCCCATCTACACTACCACCAGACTTTCAAAGGAAAACTACACCCTTCTACAGATCACTGCTTCAACAGAATCACATCTGTCACTGCAGGAGGGTTGCAGCCACCCTTTAATCAGACTGGTGCCAGCACCCTGACCAGGTGTCAGGCTGTATTCTGTCAGTGTTGTTTTGTATTACTGCTTTTTTAAAAATTATTTTTATTTTTCATAATAAGTAACTGTTATTCCTACTCCCATATCTTTGCCTGAGAGCCCTTTCATTTCAAAATTGTAATAATTCAGAAAGAGGGAATTTACATCTTCCATTTCAAGAGAGGCTCCTGCCTTCCTTAGCAGACACCTGTCTTTTCAAACCAAGACAGGGAAACCACCCATCTTTAAGTCAAATTTTTGAACTGGTGAAGATATCCCTATTAATATGGTTTGATTTGATTAAACTTCAGTTTAAAATAGAAAAATAAATTACTTTTTTCAAGAGAGGCTTGAAAAACATAATTTTTCTGTTCCTTTGTGATATCAGCATGCCATGTTTAGCTGCCTGAAACACTTTGTAGGAGTCAAGTTTGAGTTTTGCCCGCAGCTGTCTACATTAAACAGACAAGAGTACAGGAAGGGTGAGATAGAACATGTAGGCACAATGCTCCCAAACTGGCAGCTGTTCACTTCCACAATAGCTTGGTCCAGTTAGCTCTTAATTTTTCAGCATAAGAGATACATTTGCTCTCAATTTTCTGATGGTCACACTAAAGTACTTGCATGAAGATTCATTATGTTGGTAAAAAAAGAGGTGACTTTACAAGACAGATCCACAGGTAAAATGAATGTTGATTTTTAAATTTTCTTTCTTCATGTCAAGTTTTGTCCTCAGAATTCGGAAGTTGTTTTTTTATGTAGCATTTTTACTTCTCTTCGAGGATGTTATGCTTAAATGAGCCTTATCACTCCAGTGACTATATCTTTAAAGAGGTGTAAGGAAGAGATACTGCAGCACCTTTGAATTTCAGAAGTGTAGTATATGCTACAGTTCAGGTTGGAAAAAATGTAAGTGTGCTATCTGCTAGAAGCCATTTCAATCACAGAACTTTATTAAAAGTGTTCTTTTTTCTGATCATGGTGCACTGCATCACAAATATAGTTTTTTATCAGTATTAATGTTTGCTACAAGCAGGTGAAGCAAGAAAATATATAAATAAAGTGGCATAAAGTAGGATTAAGTGGAATCACTCCTCAAGGATTATCAGAGCACCTTACATCTCACAGAGCCTTATATCATCATATCATGTGGAAAGAGCTTCTATTTTATGAGATTCCTTTTAATTCCTAACCCTTGCCCTTCTTCATTACAGCAGACTTTTTTGCTTGATATTAGTATTTTAACCACTTAGTAGCTTAAATTTAGCCATTTAGCCTTTCGAGGCACTCAACTTCATACTTTTTTTTAAACATAATTTAAGTATTAGCCACTACATCACTGTTTCATTTTTACATTTAAATAATATTTTCAATTTTCTTGCCAATTTATGTAAATTAGTAAAGGTCTTTAAACATGACACAGTTATTTTTTTCTCTTTGCACTGATGTCTGTTAATGGGCCTTTTAACAGCAAGGTGTTGCAATGTGTCCTACATATTCAAGATGATAAATGCAAGAAGATACTTAGAAGACCATCTGGATCAAATATCAAAAGTATCAAATATCTAACAATGCATATACCATTCTTGATTAAATAATTTTTGACCAAGACGAGTTGTCTTTCATTGTTGTCTTGGTGTCTAAGCAGGAGAATATCGAACCCATTTATTTGTCTGGGTATGTGACATCAAAAACCAGTTGAGACTATTAAAAAAGTGTTGAGATGTAGTTTATAACTGGAGCTGCTTGAGCAGAGGCTTGCAAGGTAACCAGCATGGTAGAGAACTCTCAAACTGCATCATCAAGGTAAATCTTAGTTTATCCAAGATTTATCACAGCTTAAGTCTAGGTATAGTGGAAGTGCTCTGTGTAACACATCATAATGGTTTATCTTTGTACTCAATTGTCTAATATACATCTCGCTGAGAGCAGGAAAATAAATCAAGGCTGTACATCTCTATACCAGATCACTATCCTGAGTTCGAAGTGCTCCTTTCTGATAGAAGATTCTGATCCTTAAAGAACCATCCATCTGTCCAAACTAAAGATCAGTCACCAATAACGTGATTTCCAAAAAAGTCCGATGCTGACACTTCCCTAAGAAATCTCTTGGCTTTCTTACCACTTCTTACAGGTAATTTCCACCCCCTTCTCTCCAAATGCCCAGCCTAAGGCCTTGCTTTACATTTATGAGATATTTTTTCCTACTATGCCTTCTCAGAGCAATGAAGACAAGTTATGAGGACTAGATTGAAATGTTCAGCAAGTCTCATCATTGCTATTTGCATTAGGAAGCTTCCACCTGGTCAAGCTCTGTCCAGCAGGATAAACAAAGACAATTACAATGTCAGTGTTTTCTAAAGAGCCACTTTTGCAGAAAATGGCTTTCCTTTTATCTAATAAAAGTGCAATTGAATGTAATTTTGTTCTTTTAAGTAAATGGTTCTCTAAAAGAGATACAATTACAAAATCACAACTCAATCTGGAAAAAGACAATGCTCAACAGGTTCCAAGAAGCAGATCCTGGATTATCTTTTGAGTTCTTCAAAACAGTCTTCCAAGTGCCACTGCTTAATAACAACAGATAGTTTCACTCTTGGTACATAAACTTAGTCCTTTAAGATATGCAGCATAAGACAGCCATCTTGTCTTATTTTGTTGTTAGTGGAAAATAGAGGGACTGGA